>NC_088245.1:94885130-95510130 GCF_036013445.1 Caloenas nicobarica | reverse complement strand
GAGGTGATTGTCTCGCTCTGCTCTGCACTGGTGCGGCCTCACCTGGAGCGCTGTGTGCAGCTCTGGGTGCCACAGGATAAAAAGGATATTAAGCTACTGGAAAGTGTCCAGAAGAGGGTCACGAACTTGGTGAAGGGTTTGGAGGGGAAGCTGTGTGAGGAGCAGCTAAAGTCACTGGGTTTGTTCAGCCTGGAGGAGACCGAGGGGAGACCTCATACGGCTACAGCTTCCTCTCAGCTTCCTGCTGAGAGATGTGAATCGTTCCTCTTCAGAGGACACAGTCACTAAATAGGTGAAACACAGTGAGAGAGGCCCTGCAGCCAGACAGGAATGTAGTCCAGAGGAGCTGATGTGGATCACAGCAGTTGTGGGGCTGCCTAGAACCCAGAGCAAAGCCAGTCCCTGCCCTTAGACAGCAAGGAGTCACACTCTTCCCCAAAGGCTTCCAGGACCTCTGTCCCCAGGGGAGATGGACCTTGCAGACTTACAGGAAAAGGCAACAGGCACAGCCAGAGCCAGGAGGGCTAGCTAAGAGAGCTGACAAAGATTTCAGCACCTAAAAGAAGCAACTCCCTTATTTTGAGTGCCTGAAACTGCAGCAGACACCTGCACTGAAGCATTCAGGAGGTTTCCGCAGCAAGTATGCAGCTCCAATCCAGGCCTGCAACGCCAGCCTTCTAACCACGTTGAGCACCTGTAAAATCATTATCAGGACAGACCTGGAAATTTTATAACTTGCATTGCCCTGGACATGCCCAATTTCTGCTCGGTTCTTTCCCATTACAATAACATATGTAACTGCAGAAGAGAAATTTAGTTACCACTGTTGACATTTTAACTACATAAAGAAGATGAAGCCCCCCACCCTGCCTCATATACAGCAGTCTTTTGATTTAGGCTGCTATCTGAAATAGACTTTCCTGTTGAATGAGGTACCTGCTACGTTTAAGAATTTGGCTTGCCATGAGTTGTGTGCTTCCCAAAGTGACAACATTTTTAGCCTCTGTCTTGTAATTACGTTTACAACTTGTCACAAGCCATAATTAATGTCAAACTGTCAGCACAATTTAAAAAAAAAAAGAAAAAAGAAAATGTAAAACTCAAAGATTTAAAAGAACTCCCATTTTTATAATGATCAGTGCAGTTTAGGACCCTTTGAAGGGACTTTTTAGGGCTGTATCCATACTGGTAAATAGAATAAGCCAGGAAATGTTTTCTGGCCCTGAGACCAGCTACCATGACAGGTTCTATTCACACACAGGTTCTCCCAGCCCCCTCCAAAAATTACACCATGAACAACACCCAACCTCTGCTGTCCTTCCAACTGTGCCCAGACACTGCCTGAGGGAGTGCTGGCTGCCGTAGACCACAGTGCATGCAACGAAGTACATCAAGGACTATTCTAGTAATTTAATGGTATGGATCACTGTATGTCATTGCTTAGGCCTATGTTACGACCTTGTTTAGCTTAAAACAGATATCCCTTTAAGGCTAGAATCTGTATCAGCTGGGCATGTGCAAATACAGAATCAGAGACAGGAAACTGAAGAGAACCCCTTCACACATGACGTGGCATGGTCCTCACAGATCCATCGGGTTCACACTTCCTTCAGGAAGGCAGGACCTAAGCAGAGGTGCCTGGGTTAATCCCGTACCACCACCCTCCTGGGTTAACCCAATAACCACCATCAGGCACTGGGAGACCCAGCCAGGACCTCGCAGAGGCTGCAGGAGATAGAGCTGGTGGCAGCACTGCTGGTTCCAGGCAGGGGGCTGCAGACTGGAGGCTGGAGCCGGGGGCCAGGTCTTGCTCTTGACCAATTCAATAATCACTTCTGTGCTGCACAACTCAGCTAAAAAAAATGCAGCACTTGAAGGGTGACTTGGTTTCTTGCCCAATCTAATGAGCACAAGCAATATATCATGCACAGAGTGGTCATGACATGCAAAGTGCCTTATCCTCCCTTCCTCACGCAGACTGCTACAGTGGTTATCCAGTCAGTGTCTGGCATGCCTATTAAGCACTGGTAGACCTGAATTTAGAGACAAGTGAAGTGCAGGTGTTGGGATGTCCAGCTTTAAAACAATCCAAGCTGGTCAGACACTTCATCTTCCCAAAGCCTCCACATTTGGGCTTTGCTGGAGACAGGATGCTACACTGGTCAGACCCCAGAGAGGAATTTGTTTCCAGCCTTTATAGATCCATGCTGTATCTGAAAACACTGTGAAACCTCAGAAAGACTCACCTGTCCTGAATCTGACAAACATGTCAAGAACATAGATGATATCAGAGCCATAATCCAAGAACAGCCATAATTTAATATGGTCAACTTGTAGCTCATCAAAGCAGGCTCTAAAGAAACAAAGATTATTAATAATAATAATAATAATACACCAATTGCATAAGCAGAGTTCTTGCAATGTGCGTCCTAGCAGCATGTTAGTGCACACTACCAGCACTGAAAAATTAAGGGCAGCATATCTCCATGCCTAGATATCTGCACACTAGAGCTCTGTCTAAACAGACACTAGGATCTTTCAGGTGTTTAGGCTAGGAGCAAAACCCAAACACAGATTTGCCACACAAGTGCACTTACAGAGGAATACACATATCCTACAATTAAACATGCATCGGATTTCACGGGATACGCATCTCCATTAAGATAATTCCCAAATAAAATATTTGTTTCTGAGTGGCAAGCCATCCTCATCTCTCCCTGCCATCTGACACAGCTTAAGTGAGTCATTTCCACACCACTTCACTACTTTGACTCAAAATTATTTCCACATTTTACAAGAAAATAAATACTTGAGTAAAATCCTTCCACCCTTCAAGCATCTACAGATGCATGACATTAATTTAAGATGACACAACACTGCCCATACCCTTCTGTTCTCTCCTGGGTGATAGGCAGATCTGTCCCCAGCAGTGGTTACAGAAGCTGTGATGGCCACGGCCGATCCCTGTAGCTCGCCAGCAGGTGGCACACAAAGGCCACCGCCAGCTCTTATGGGGACACATTGCAAGTTAACGACAAACTGGTTTTAGACAAGATAAAAATAAATATTGGGCGTCTACTCCCAGTGGTATCTATATCATATATCCCTAAGGGTATATTAACTGTAAATCTTCTAGGTAAGCCACCCAAAAATACTGCAGGGAGATAAGCGGGTGACTTACACAGGAAACACGAGACACTAAAATTGAAACCTAACATTATTATTAACTTAAATCCATACCTGCACACTAGCATACACCAGTTATAGAATACAGGTGCTGCAATGATGGTCAGCCAGTTGTAGTAAATATTGCTTGAAGGATCTATCACAAAGATCTCTTTTTTCTTCCTGCAAAGTAAAACGGGCAGATTTACACTGGAAATTTAATGAAGTGACCTGCTGGATCTCCCTCTTCTGGAGGCCGCTCATCTCATGAGGTCACAGTTGCCTAAGAAGAGAAAGTATCCATGCAGGCAGCTCCAGACGAGATACCAAATATTATTTGCTTGACCTAACTTTGGAAAAAGTAAGAGTGAAAAGAAAAACAGAGACATTCATGTTGCCCAGGCTCAAAACCACACCCTTTCTGCATATGACCCCCACTGAAAATAAAGGAAAAACATCATATGTTTCTTATTATCTTTCCAGATAGGAGGCTATGGTCCACTGCAGATTAATGTTCATGGTTTTGGAAAATCCTATTACGGAAATGACTTTATGAGCACACATTTAAACAAGTAAAATACATAGGTATTCAAATACATGTTTACACAAGTAAGACCGTGTGCATATACACACATACAGTGTGTGACTAGAACTAAAACATGTATTATTATATAAAAGCATATTTCACACACTCACAGTCCTGGCTCCCTAGGCCTCAGAACAGTGAGAGATACTGGACGAAGCATACGGGCCTGGAATCCAGAGAAGATTTAAAGAACAGCACGGCTAATGGCACATACAGAGTATGCTCAGAAGTGCCCTTCCCAGCACGAGAAAGGTTGATACGGTATAGCCAGTGTTAGGCACGTTGTATGGAATCAGAGAAATTATGTATTAGTGGATTGGGAGGTCCACAGCTGCAGAAGTTATTTCAACATACTGTGATCTGTGAACTGCATAATAGTGTGGGGAGTGCATGACCAGGCAAGGCTTGGATAGGTATTTGTGTGACACTTCCTAATCTCCAAGAATCTAAAAATATTAAAATGTAATGATAATTTATTTCATATTTGTGTGTACTTCTGGCATTATCCCTGCTGTCAGCTGAATGTGAGATGACAATGTTACTAAAAGAAGCAGTTTTAATCTAAAAAGTGTTTGCCATCTTCACAATAGGTTTTGAGCTATTTCTTCTAAAAAACTGGTCACCACCTCAAAACTGTCATATGACAGAGTACACTATGTTCTAGACATTGAAACATTAATTTTTGTTGCTGAAAGGTTTTAAAATGCTTTAGGCTACTGTAAAGCTCAGGCTCTCACTACGTGGTAATTGAAGCTGAAAGAGAATGCTTAGAAGAAAGGCTTTCAAATAAAACAAAGCTTTGATTAAGAAAGTCAAGATCTTGAGATCAAGCAGATTCCATCTGGAAGCAATTCCTAACTACATGTCCCCATGCCTACACAGCACATGCCACCACACACATACATGTAAACTTGCAGTGTATTAACCTCACATATTCCTTAACTGTGAAGTCAGCTCAAATGTATTACCTTTTTATCAGCTACCATTGTTATGTTTTATGACTCATAATACTAAATAGTACTATATATTTGGGTCATCTTTGAGGGAACGAAACAAGAGTAGGATCCATTTCTGTCAAAAGCATTCAAACGATCTAATTTTCTTGCAGAAATACAGCATCTCCTCATCAGCAGAAGCAAACTTTAGTGAACACTAGTAATGAACAGCACCATATTAAGTAATCAAATATGCCAGTCAGTGTAATAACTAAACTTATTAGTACATCTGCAATTTTCTACATGTAAGATTTTTGCTCTTTGTCCGAACCAGACTTTTGGTTCATCTGCTCCAAATCATTATGGACATTCTGAAGCAATGAAAAGCCTGTGCAGATCTGCAAAGCAGGCTGTTATCCTAAGATGCCCTTATAGTAAAAAAGTGATCATCAACAGCAAATCAAAGTGACTAGAAGTAGCTGAGTTCCCTTTTACTGACCTAGGCAACTGTTTGTGACAGTTCTAAACACAGGTCTTAAAGGTGCAACAAGTTTGCTGAGCAGTTGCACCTTTCCAAAGGGGAAAGCATATTAAAGATTTGACAGACTAACATTCTGCAGTCTACAGAACAATAACTGTGGTGGAAGTGTTATGATGAAATGCCATACCATGTACATACATGTAGGAGGTGTGTCACAGGCACATATTCATTCTTTATACTTACTCTTCTTTTTTTTTATCATCTTTTTTGTCATCTTTCTTTTCCTCTTTCTTTTCCTCCTTCTTTTCCTCCTTCTTCTCCTCATTCTTTTCCTCTTTTTTCTCCTCTTTAACCTCTTTCTTTTCTTCCTTTTTGCTGTACAACACAACGTAAGGCTTAGCAATATTACCGATATTCTAGCAGTTAAGGGAGCGGGTGGATGTCGAGGTACAGGAAACTAGACTAGACTCCAGACAAAGTAGGACAGGGATCCAGCTGGTGACAATGGTTTACAGGCTGAGGCCTCTTGAACTGACACCACCACACTAACACATCAGGTAACCAGCTGGCTGATTCCATGCGTTAGTCACTCACACTTTCTTGACCTATTCTGACATCAGTGCACCAGGCAGATTTTAACCAAATGCTTCCAGTTTGTTTCATTTTTTAGAACTCAGGCATTTAAAAAGAAGTCTATCAAATTATAATAGATGTTGAAATGGATTAACAACCTGTCAACATTCTTTGCATATCTAAAACCTCACAGTCACTGTCTGAAGCTTTTATGGTAATTAAATAAAATGAAACTTAATTTTCTCTCACAGTTCTTTAAAACCAACATAGCTATAATTGGTTAATTACCTCTGGTTTCAACTACTGCCTTGGAGAAGAATCCTAGTCAACAAACGCAGCAACTTCAGAGAAAAGAGGTGTGTTTTATTTAACTACATTTATTTAACTAAGTAGCCATTTTATAAATGCTTCATAGTCAACATGATTAAGCCGACCTATTTTAGACCTCTGCAGTAGAGATTCGGTGTATCTACAAGACAGTCCATATCTGCAAGATGACTTGTGCCCTAAGTGCGTTTTTTTTTCTTTCCATCAACTGTAAAGGAAGAATGGATTGCCTAGCTCAGATGCAGGTGTCCATGTGTGATCAGAGGAACCATGCCCAAGTTGCTCTGCCGATATTTATTTGCCACTGTATTCAAAGGCTGAGCACTAAGCATGAAGTTCTATCCTTACTCACATCAATGGGAATTTTGCCTAGACTTAATGGAATCACGATTGTCTCCATGTTTATTAATTGCTTTTCATGTAATAAAGTAAAATATGGACCATTTAACAGAATTATATCCTACTGTTCCACACTGCAAGATTTAATTCCAGATATGGTTTTTCATACTGTTCAAGTATGTACATCCTTTAGCTCATAAGAATGTGACAAGCCAGATATAAAAATGGATTTGACTTCTCCCATTGTGAAGCTTGTCTGAAGGGTCTTGAGCTATGTTAACTTATGCAGATAGTCCCACATACCCTCTTCAAAACTGCAGAAAGTTAACATCTTTCCTAAGACTTTGTCAATACTTAATCCTAAAGCTAAATTTGCTACAGGGATTGGCCAAGAATCACATAAGCTGAAGAGCTGCACTCATTTGCACAAGCAGAAAATCAAACATCTGCGATCTCCCTATTTTGTATTCAAAATTTTTTTTTATTCCTTGAAGAAGAAAGTGTCCCCATTGGTTAGACAGAAAAGACTAAAATGTTCCTGACACTACAGGGTATGTGGATAATGCATATAGAAACATAACTCTCCACACATAAGGTCCAGGTTGGATGAAAACTGGGACTCGTGCTCCCATGGAGGCTACATGTTGTCCTCTGGACTGCCAAAATTTGGTCTCATTTTCCTCTTGCACTAGCGTCAATAAAGGACAAATTAGTTCAATGAGAGCAACATCCCACAGCAAAGACAGAATACATAATAACAGTTGAAAAAGTGCTGCTTACAGGACTTGAACCAACAGGTGAAAAGTTTAGTGAGCTCACTTATGCTTTGCATGTATGCTTGCTTGTATTACTCAGCTCAGAGAAAGTCTATGCTGTGAATGGCAGCCTCGTCTATGAATGAATGTGCTTGTTACAGGAAGAAAAAAGCACTTCAAGGCAGAAGACAACAGTCACCGATTTTAAGACAGCAGTAGCTTTCACCTGTCAGCAACAAGCACCTCTTCCAATTCTTACCCTTAGGCATTTCCATAGTGATGTAGCATCACAGTGTAATTTGGAAAAGCCCAGATTCATTTGCTAAAAAATGCTGAAATCCTACAGTCCCCCATGTCCAGGGAAATACCTACCAAGTTGACCAACACTATTGAAACATTTCAAATTAGACACTGCAAGGGAGCATAACTGGAGGAGAAAAGAACCTTTAGGTTGACTGGTCTTCTATTTGTACACACATTTCAACTCAAATAAACAGCTTTTCATTTACCAAGGCTGATTCTACATGGCAGTGGGAAGTGCTGCTCAAGTATTTATTTCTCTGCCACAACTCCCCTGGACTTTTATTGCTTCTCTTCCAAATCTGCCTCAAAAACTCCTTCCTATTTAAGAAACATGTCAAGATGTCACTGTGTATTACTACCCATGGTGCCTGATCTAAAGGCCAATTCACAGTTGTTGTTGTTAGTGTTAAAGTAGCTCCTCGATACTTCAAATGTCTGGCTTTCTTACCAGAAAGGAAGAACTATGAGTAAATGTAATTTTCAAAGAGTTAGGCCACTGTACATTTGTGGATGTTGTTATGCAGGGAAAAGTAGGTTGAGACAGAGAATCAATCAAAAAGTCTCAGTGGTGGTGAACTTTGGAAGGGAATACTTTGACAGTTCTAACTTCCTCCTATGTGTTATATTTCACACAGCATCTAATGCCAATACTTCTTTTTCTCTGGCCTGAGATCTGCCTCAAACCCATCTGTCAACTACAGGTATCTTTCACATGTAACATTCTTCAATTTCTGTGGCCTCTGTTCATCTCTCTATTGTGGTAACTCCCAACTTATTGTACTCCCACCTACATGTAGTCTGGCAGTGGAAGTCACTAAAGGGTAAAGGTTGGCCATAATCAAAGACTTCAAAGCATCACCTACAGTTCTGCATGGGCAGGCACTCTTAGGTCTTTAACATAACGAAAAACCCAAAGCTTCAAAAAGATCTGAATCTTTTATTCTTTATCAGTGCTATTGAGTAAACTGGAATCCAGAAACTAATAAAAAAAGATGTTGGTGCCTCTTCTCTTTGACAGCAATACAGGGGCATCCATTCTGTGTTTCCAGCATGCTGAAAGCAGCATGCATCTTCAGACTCAGAAAACACATCTTCATCAGCCCCTGTGAAAACACTGTTGTAGTCTCTGAGTGAGTCAAATATTTGCATTTCTCATCCCTCAAGTACTTTGCAAATCAAGTATGTTTCAGGCTGTCAGGCAGGTAGACAGACAAGTGTTGTCTTCATTTAAATCATGAAACATTGGAAGGATGAAAGTTTTGCCCAAGGTACATGAGTCATTGTCAGAAACAGTGTAAGAAAGCAGTATTTCCATCCTAATTGGTCCTTTGGGCCCTGACTAGCAGGCTCCAGGCTTTTAGCACTTTTATTATAACAGTCTAAATAAAATTCTGCACATTTCTGTCACTTTTCACTGCACATGGATTTTCCTTTTTAATAAAAGTTATGCAAACCAAACCAAAAATTTTCTTCAGGAACAGGAAGACCTCTTGCTCAGGTACTCGCACAAAGTTTTTGCATCATCATTTAAAATTTACAGTTTGAGCTCATCTGTGATGGAGCTATTTGGAGAAAAAAACAACAGTTTCCTTACAGTATTTCATACGATCAAAAACTGTGCCTATTATTTTAAATTTTTGTTTTCATCTGGAAAGCAATGAAAAAAATAATCATCATCATGTGTGACAAGAGATCTGCTGCTGGATGCTACAGAGCTGACGTGTCCTCAGATAACTGTGGTCTGAGACATGCAGCAAACATTGGTGTTGGGTGATTTTAAATTTCAGGAGCTCTTCACCTTTTCAAGAGATTTCACTTTGGTGTAACACTGTGAAATATCTTGGCAACTATATAAAATAGACTTCAAAGGACAGCTTCTGTCAGAGCTTCCGTTGCAATGCAAGCCTTATTACCTGTCGCTCTCTCTACACCTACACCAACAATATCTGCTGAACTGAAACACACATTTAAAAAAGAAAGATGGTTAGTTTTCACTTCAACTGCACGCACAAATGTTTTCAAGGTACCCTAATCAGTATCCACTTCTCATTTGAAAATCTGAAATTTTTTGAGGCACTTGATTTGCAGAAAGGGACTAGCATGTTAGAAGAGGAAAACCACTATTAGAAAACTAATACACGAATCTCATTTAAAACCTGAAGAATTAATAAATCAATTGGCAACGCAGTAAAATCAGCCAGCTGAATTAGATGAGGTAGGGACTAAATGCTTAATCGAATTCACTCCTTGTGAGATAAGGGTAACTTCAGACAAAAAGAAGTTCACAGGGAACATAAAGGGTGCTTTTAATACTAAGAAAACTAGATCTTTCTTTATAATTAAACTATATTCTTAGGAGAGGCTTGGGAAGAGATAAGGAGTTTATACTACAAGTGTTGCTAGGCTGGAAAGGGAAAAAGAGAAGAAGCTACTAGTAGAAAGGTGTTTGGAAGTGATCAGTACTTACTCCTCATTGGTGTTGTTGCTATAGTTGACATTAAACTTGGCCAAGGGCCAGTGACTGCAGCAAATTAAATAAAACACATTAAAGAGTGTATAAAGACTGTTGGTATTTCATACACGTGCTCACTGACATGACGGCCCGACTTACTAGCCTCTCACACGTGCACCAATAAGATTAGGAAGGTCAACTTTGACTGCAGTGATAAATCCCTTTGCGTAACTATTTCAAGGCACCAGTTTCTTTTTATCATGTGCTTGGCAAACACATTTGTGACCGCATCTGATGTCCGAAGCTAGTTCCCAGGCATCTTAGTGCATGGCAATGTGCATCGCACTATTTTTAGTCCTGTACTCCTTTGGCTACTATTTTAAGCTTTCTTCAATCCTTTCAAGTCTTCTTCACAGATGCAGTGCCAAGGCTTTTGGATAAGTAACAAGCATACCTACCATGGCTGCAGAATTAAACCTTCATGATAGAACAACTGGGAGTTACTGTCAGTGTAAAACTGAGAAGGCAAGAATGGATATTTCCAAATTCACTTTTAATAGCCTCATATAGAGGTTTGTTGGCCCAAGATCAATGTTGTCCTCTCTAATTACTTAGAATCTGCAGTTGCTACTGATCCAGACATCTGAAAAATCAGACATCAGTCTGGCTGATTCAACAAAATGTGCTTTTGAGCTGAATATCTAAAGCGCAGATCAAGTGAAGATAATAAGGCTGTGCTGGCTCACAACAAATCAAGGTAACCTGTGTCATGCACAGCCCTTCAAAGGTTTTTGCTTTAATCTGAATTACTAGTGGAGATTTTGAAACAAATCAGCTTATTACTTGCTTACCTACCAATCTTTCTCTATGAAAAAAAAATGGGAGCCTATGCTTCAAAGCATAATTCCAAACAGAAAGTCAATTTCTGTCTCGGAACTTCGTCTTCTTTTAGTTGGGAGTTAAATTTGAAACACTATACATATATTCATAATGTAATAATAATAATTCATCAACTCAAAAGACTGTAAACACATTGCTCTGTTGTTTTATTGGTAAAATTTTAAGATAAGACTGAACCTGCCTTCCATACCAAAGACTGAGTACGTGCTCGTAAGTTAAGTCAGCAACCAAAAGATTTTCTCATTTCTGCATCAGAAGCCTTTTGTAACGTTAGCAGCCAAACTCCTGAGTAGGTGTAACAAAGCAATGACACATTTTGCATAACTGCTTGTTTGGAGTTTCCTAACACTCACAGATAATGTGCACAACATGAATGTCCTGAAAAGCCACAACTAACAGCATCCTCAATTCTTGAAATAGAAATTGCATTCATCCTCCGTGGAGTGGAGTTTAGCAACATCAAGTTGCAAAGGCAGCAAAATTCCAGTTCTGAAAAGTCATTCTGCTTGAAACAGCATGACCAAAATCCTTTACTTCTTTGCCACAGCACATTTGAGGGGGAAAGAGAAAGTTGCTGAAAGCCGTAATACTTCAGTTATGTGACGATTCCTGGGCAGCATTAGATACTCTGTTAACCTCCCATGCTAAGCTCCTTACCCTCTTCTTAAAATACACCTTACATTCTAATCACCAAGAAAATACCATAACCTCAGTCATCTTCCTTTGAAGAATAAACACATCTTCTTACCTGTTCACCTCCCCAGGCCGCTCACGGATACCCAGAAAGGAGCGGATGTTACTTTGCCTGCTGGACACCTCTATGAGCTCTGGCCCTCGGATACGCTCTAGGAAAGAATCCGGTCTTTGGTCTTCATGGTGCAAACGTCTTGTGGCCCAGGACCTCACAGACACGACAAATCGTGATAGCCTGCATGGAACGGACATACAATATTGACAAGAACAACCAATGACTTAAATCATCCCCACAAAGAGTAACCCAGGAGGACTTTTCTCGGCTTCTCCACCTGCCACAAAAATTAAACTTGATGGATTAACTGTGTGAACCCGATCGCTTCCCACAGTTTCCTACACCGGCTTTTGCAGTGGATCAGGAAAGTATCACACATCAGTTCCTAGTCCACTGTACCAGCACTGCAGCAGCAACAGAAGAATATTCTTGCCACGCGGGGGCAAACAAAGTGGTCGGGGTAGAAGAGTTGACTTCCGACAAACTTCTGACATTGTGTGATAATGAGGGAATTCTGGACTGACAGAATTAAGAAATAAAAAATACTCACAATATCACATGCTCAAGGGCTGGTAGACACAGTGGAAACAAAAGCTCAATAGCTGGTGAGGGAGGATGGAATTTGAAATAAGGAATGATAAAAATTCAGCCACTTGCCCTGTGATTTTAAAAGGTCTGTTTGCACATTTATTAGTTGCCTATCACATACAAACCTGCCTACTGCATAGGAAGCACTATTTCCTCATCCTAAATATCTAGCAGAGCACTGAAATAAGCAGAAAATCATGACAATGTAATAATTTATCATGCTGTCATTATGCACCTTTTTCTCTACCCACTAATTCACATTATGAATCCTTACAATGTTTTCTGACAAAGTTCAAATAGAAACCTGTTTCTGAAAAACTGAAAATAACAGAGACTGGAATCTACGAAAGTGATTATTATCCACACAATGTATTGTGTTATTTCCTATCAGCAGTCTAGTTTGGACAAAAGTGGTGTTAATTCAGGCTTCCCAAACTTGGCCTTGAAAACAGCATAATGAAATCCAAAACAATGCTTAACTTCTTACAGAGACCTTGGGCTCCTCAAGGAAAGCTCTTTACATTCTCTCTGCATCAGATATGCTCAGAATCCACAAAGAGTTTGATACGAACAATATAAATCTTATGGCAAAGTACATCTGCCTCGTGATTGCAGTTCTCAAGGGCCTAACTACACCTCCTCATAGATCTTGCCCAGGTTCTCTTACCATGAAATAAAGAGGACAAACAAGGCTGGAATAATATCACATATCAGAAGCTGGAAAAACATATTCCTAGTTCTTTGGCACTATACCAAGATAGCATCACATAACTCATCCACAACTTCAACAATTAAGAGAATTCAAAGCCTGTCAAGAACACAAAAGAAAAGCAAAGCTCCACATGAAAGTCTGAGGTTATTTCACAGATTCCTTACTCTGTTCAAAAAATGCTGCATAAAATTAAGCTACAAATTTTTTCTCTTTGCCTGAGCAGAACTCAGCTTTCACATAGAGAGTGGCATGGAAAACTACTAATATGGATGTTCTTACTTACATTAGAAAATAAAGCATTTTGATGAGACCTGTTAGTTAAGGAGCAAACAGATTTTACCAAATAAGACTGTGAGCCTCTGTATTTGAACAAAGAAATAGGATTTTCTGATTTCTGCCAAGCTATATTATTTTCACTTCTTTATCCTTTATATCTCAAAGTAAGATACTCAGTGAAGTCCACCAGATGTTGTTTTAGGTCCTTGAGAGTTTACATTCAAGAGGCATGTTAGGGTACCATAATATTTAAATTGCAAAGCATTCACGTTTCCATCACAGGTTTCCCTGTATATTCAGAGCATAAGTAACTGTAGCTATGTCTAATTCAAACTGTCCTGAAAAAGGGTAAAGAACAATATAAATGAGGATTGAAAAGGTAGTTCTCAATATTAGTTTATATATTCATGTGTATTATGTTTACACAAAACACACACCTATAAATGTTTTCCACCTAAACCCAACTTCTTGCAGACTTCGTAATCTGCATTCAATAGTGTCACTATCCTACAACAAAACAGGGAAATGCACGTTTATTCTTCACCATCCACAAGGCTGACGCATAAACAACACTCTTTAAATGACTCCAGTTTTATAATAATTTTTTTCTTTGCTCTTTGAAATACACTACCCTAAAACTGAGTATGGACTGTATTGTGTGTAACAATGGTGTCTGAAGACAGAATTCTGTAGTCTCAGCTGGAAGTCTTTAAAGCAGACACAATAAGTTTTTGAAGCTCCACTTCAGGTTTAGGATAAGTCCCAGTAAAGTAAACGACTTAAGCAAATGGTTGCCTCCAATTTTGCTGACTAAGGTTCCCAATCCTTTCTAAACATAACTGGATTCTAAAAACTGAAACTCTTGCCCTCCCAGCACAAAAGTCCCTGTCTTCTCCCTTGCCAAAGCCACCTACCAACAAAGGAACCATCATTACATCTCATTTGATAGGAAACGAACATGCATCAGCTGTTAGCCAGAACCAAACACTTATCAATTTACTTTACAGTTTGGCCTCACTTCATGCATTTCCTCAGCATTCAATATACTCTCAGATCAGATCAGGTAAAAATTGTTGGGTTTTTTTTAATTCAGACTCATTTGTGTGAGCTCCTTCAGTATCTCTGGCATTTCAACGTTTTTATTAGCAACGAGTAAGCAATGAGATCAGAATCAAGATCAAAAGCACCTTCTGTTATTTTTTATAGACTTTCTTCAGCTGGACTCCATCCATTTTTTTGGAAAGTGATGATTCTTCTTACTTTTCCTCCAAATTGCGATCGGTCTCTTTCAACAATTCAACCTTAATACTGGAAACGGTATTGGATAGCATGTTACCTTGCCATTGCTCCCCTGCCTGTGAATGAGCTTGTCTGGGATTCAGATACATGTCTTCCCTCCACAGAAATGACTCTCTGCAGTTCTGAAGATGCATCCTCACACAATGAATGGGTTCTGCAAAAGCAAATTTTTTTTTTAAGAATTCCATACAGCCTCCAGCAGAATTCCACCCCACCCAATCTGTTTCTTTCCACCACTACATCAAGAAACAATGCAGCAAGTTGTCTTTATTAATATGGCATAGGTTCGATAACCATAGAGCTAAGCCTATATTCCTACTTTTCTGGAGTCATCCAACATGAAATGAAGTCAGTGGAGGCTCTGCCATCCATCCCAGCAAGCTCAGAAGCTGATTCCTTACCGGGCAGTGCCAGTCTGGTGCGCAGATACACACCTGTGGGAAGCATGTTTTCTACCCTAACACCGCCTGTAAGGCACCAGCAGCTTTCCTTCAACATGGAGTTCATCCCCAAGGAGGCTTTGAAGTGCCTGCCCACTGCTTTTTTCAGTGCTGTTCTCCCAGACATTGGGTTTAACAGTCTGGAATTTCTAACAGATTTTACATTAGCCGGTCCTGAGCAACACCACTGCTGTTCTGACCAGCCTGCTGCTGCCACCTGCACAACTACAGGCCTAATGCTGCTCTCGTCGTAAAGGAAACTTCACCTGCCGCAGAGCAAAACAGGCTACAGCTCTTCAGGGCTGCTCTTGGTGGCGGTGAGGTGAGGCAGCTCAGGACTCTGCCAGGCGTGGAAAACACTGCAACAGTAATTTTGAAATTTACTTCACTCGAACCTGGCCTTTACCAGGGCTCCCTCTGGATTTTTCTATAAAACTCCAAGGGTTTTATCTGTGTTTTTCATTCTTTAGTATTCACTTCTATAAGATTTTGTCACAGCCATTAAGGATCACTTTTTTCCCCTTTGTAATGCAAACAAGAACTCTCACATGACTCTGTTAATCTGTATTGCCAGGAAAACACTGACTATAATGATACTTGCAGTATCTTCCTAAGAACTGGCAACAGCATTTTGAATGCTCACAAAAGGATAGTTAGCAACTCAATTCTGTGTGTAGTCACAGCTGAGAAACTGCAAACAGAGAATTAAAACTTTATTATTTCTCCACAAAGAGCCATGCTAAGAAAGATAGGTCCTGCCAGTCCCAGAATTCTCAACTTGTTAACTGTTTTCTTCTTCTCTTCTAATATGAACACACTGATACACATTGCTAAGTATTGAAAAAATACTTTTATAACCTAGTTTATGTTGTGGGTGCTGAGAATATTGTGGATGCCAAAGTTAATGTGGCTTCTAGGGGAGAATGAACAAACTCAGGGAACAGAAATCCATTACGGATTTCCAGATACGCAGAGCCCACATTCAGCTCAAGAAGACTCCTGAGCTGGATGCTGGGAGACTATTAGAGGAAAGTATGTTGCAGATACTTCCAGTTTGCCCACTTATTTTTTTCTTTTTTTCCTGGATCATCTGCCTACAGAACTGCTGGAGAAAGGATACTGGAGTGTTCTGTCTTTCAGACTGCACAGCTATGGCTGTTTATAAGAGCTTTTATTCATTTGTGTGATCTTAGACAGCAATAAATTCTAACATTTCTACTTCTGTTCTTACTTACCAATTACTACTATTTCTGAGTCCTGAAAATACATTTTTAAAAGAAGGTAGTGGGAGTTTTTAGAAAATAATTTTAAGTGTCACAATTCAGTTATGAAAAAAAAAGTATTTTGCAGAAATAGATAGCCTTTCATGGAGGCTTAAGCCAGCATCTTCTATTTCATATTTGGATGGATTAGAAGTTTGTGTTGAATCAGTGACTCAGACAAGGAGTATCTCACTAAGTTGCAGTAACTCAACTGCTTTTAGTGACTGTACATTATGTTGTTATATTTGCTCTAAATATAGGTAATTACATATAAGGGTCACAAAATAAAGTAGTGAAGAATAATAGAGAAAACAAAGTAAACATGGATTAAAATGCTCTAGGTATCCTTCCAAGTAGAATTTAAAAAAGAAAAAATATTACTGTAGTGCATTCCTTATCAGTATAAGAAAACTATCCAAAATTCACTGTTGACCTTCTTATTTCTTTTTCTAAACTTTTTTTAGCCCCAGCCTCCTCTATTAACTGCCATTGCTGTGCTTGGGCATCTGCTGACAATAAATAAATGGCTAAGAATGAGGAGCCCAGCTTTATTTTGTGTAAATGCCCAGGAAGGCAATGCAGAATAGTGCCAAGACAGCTGAGTGAGCTCTAAACAAGCTAGATCAGGTACCAAAAGCAATGCTGTCCCACCAGCTCCACTTCTCAGCACCATCATACTCGCTAAAAACATCCTCTGTTTAGTGCTTCGTGTGTGCGATGATCACCTCCACAATCCTCAGCAGTGTGGAAAGCTGAGCTCCACTGACCCTGCACAGGCTCATCGTATTTTGTGCATCTGTAACTTGAGAGTTGATTACCAAGTGTCTGTCCTCTTGCTGGCAGGAGCTATAGAGCCCTTAGTGGCACCCTCTACAACTCAGTGTTTTCAGTCCAGGGTATGGCTTTTGTGACCTGATCTGAACGTCTTCCGATCTGATCCAGAGTCCAATGAAACAAATGAAAAACTTCAAATTATTTCAATTACTCTCTGGTCAGGTTCTTACCGGTAAGTGATCACATACCCTCACTGAAAAAAAATTTTCTGTAGGGAAAAGAAAGGCAAAACTCTCAGACTCAACTGTTGGAATCAAATTGAGTGGATTATGGACTCAACCAGTGAAATTCTGAAGTCTATATTTTTATTTTGGTTGCTTGACTGTTCTTAAAAACCAACTTTCTGACTACTCTACATGTGCATCAAGAATTTCTACAACTAGGCTTATAACTAAATATAAAAATCTGTAAATAAATTCAGGTTTGCCTTACAAAAAAGTTATAGATATATCATATGTAGACAACCCAAGAAAATCAAAATGATTTTGTGAAAACAGTTCTAAAGTGCTTGCATTTTACTTTTATGAATACAGCTTATGTATATCTGCAACAGGATCAGAAAACAGTACACAAAGGACTCCACCAGGAAACTCTTCTGAAAGCACCTGTCCCATGTTACAGAGCAATCACAAATATATTCCACTTTCACTATTGTAACTCCCTGTTGTAACTCTTATAAGACTGACATACTCATTCCTGATTTTCCTCAACCCTGTTCAAGTAACACAGGAGACCTTATTCGTTAGCTGACTTTGTACCGATGCAGAAGGACAGTTACAGATAGGGCTTTTGATGTTACACCTTCACCACATGTGGCATAGTTTCTACTTTATTTTTACAAAGACAGACTCATTCCCATCTGGACTCCACAACCTTGTTTGGTATCTGCAGCAAAACAGTAACCACCGCCATTACTATCCAAAGGTGTTACATGGCCTGAAATCGACACAAGAGAATACACAGAGTCTCAAGAAACAAAGAACAGGTTACGAAGCAGAAATACCAGCAGATGATTGTGCCGCCTCAGGTTATGCTGAAAAATACTCTATTTCTGTGGGGGTAGCAATATCACTGTATCTAAGAGAAAATTCACTGACACTGAGGCTTCTGCTCCCTGCCTCTTCAGGCATGGCCAATTTATTCCCGTGCTTTGAGATACCTAGTGGAGTAAGCTCTGGGAAAGACACTTAAATCAGCACCTGCTCTGTATGCTTCTCTTGCCCTGACTTAATTTGGCTCTAAATCTACACAAAGATCTTCAAACAAACCCTAGAAGACCATTTTCACCTAAAACGCATGCAAATAATCCAGAATTTTCATTTAGTAGTAATTGTTTTGAAGTTCTCATCAGTTAAACAGGAATTGATGAAGCCCTTTCAAGTAATTACTATGAGCCGGACTTCAAGGGTGGGATTTGGCTCCAGTTGGCAGTGACCTAAATTAGGGTATCTAATATAAGCTGAGTATCTTAAATTTCCATTATAGTCAATTGCGATCTTAGGGCTTGGTCCAGTTGCTTCAGTATAGGAGTCTAGCACGATTTGGAATACCTCAAAATACTTTATCTGGCCTCTCCAGAGCACACAGGTCTTAGCTCGCATCCACCAGCCCTGGCTAAATGCTTCAGATACTCTATGGTATCTCAAATAGCTTCAGGTGCCTATATTAGGCTACTAAATACCTCTCACTATCAACACAGCCAAATGAGCCTGTAGAGCTATCAGATTTCAGGGTAAACTGAACAGCTCCCGGGGCACCACTGAGCATTAGCACTGACCACATCTCCACTGATGACAGCAGCAACTTGGACACCTACTCGCATACAGACACTGAAATCCAGATGTCTACAAGGCTCAGCTGAATCCTACTTCCAATCTTTAGACAGCCAGTGTCTATAAGATAATGTGCTGCCTGTCATATTTGAGCTGCTTCAATACAGAGGCTAGGATTTTTTAAATGAGGACTCATTTGTTATTTTTTGTTTCGTTGATTTTTGTTTTAACAAAATGGACCAACTTTACAGCACACCACACTATTAGAACATGGGCACATGAATTGCCTACTCCAGCGTAACTTTAAAGATCACCTGCAGCTTTCTGTTAACTGTTTAAAGTGAATGCTTTTCCTTGGTGATACGGCATTTCAAAGCAGAAAACCATGCAAGCACATCCTTAGCATTAAGCATAAATTTAACACCCACTGACTTTAACGAGAACTAAGTAATGTGCTTAATTGCTTCACTGAACTACAGCCAACAGGAGCTGGAGGAAGACAGAGACAAAGGAGAAATGCTGCTACTGCAGAAAACCTGGGGTTTTTTTTCTAATGCTTATAGTTGTATATTTTGCTACTAGACAAAGAAGAGCTAAAATTTTGGACGGGATCTATCTTTTCGTACATGCTCTAAACCAAATCTGAACTAAAAAAAATATGTATCACAATTCTTGGAGTGGTATTACAAAGGTATGGTATATACTTACTAGTGGCCACTTCAGTAATCAAAAAACCTTAAATAAGAGATCTCTTCTACAGAGTGAGATTGTATCTTTTTACTCATCCATGAACTCCTGTAATTAATGCTGATAACAGCAAACTTCTTTTTAAATAAATGGCTCTTCAAGACCGTCATCATCATGATAAAGAGCAATTCGCATTTCAGTCCCTCTATCTGTCATAAGCAAGTCATTGCCTCTGAAACTGCAGATGGCTGCAGCGATTCAATTCTACATTTAAACCGTTATAACCACACTCTCACATCCCTGCTAGTAGTTCCAATCTATGAGCTGCCAATCACTGATATCCTCTATAAAAAGGACATTAGAAAAAAAGGAAGAGGCTCATTTTGATCTGTGCTTTCCCTGTTTCTGAGATACCACTGTAAATGGAGATGAAGGGACATGGCTCTTGCAAATCTCCCTAAGGAGACCATGGGGTAGTATAATAAAGTCAAGCAAGCCATACTGTGCAGAATAAAAGCAGCTCCATTTTCACTAGTGCAGGTACACCTACATAGCAGAAAGTATCAGGTAAGCAAAGCAGAAAGAAAAAATAAAGGACTAATTCAAACAGGAGAGAGATCACGGGATCATATCCATCCTAGACACTAGGGGCATACAATCCCAAATTATCCTAATGCAGGCAGTCCTACCAGCCCCGCAGAATTTTAGGTGCTCTAGTCTGGGCACACATGTAAACAGTAAGAGACAGTCCACATAGCGGAGGTGCTTGACCATAACAAGCTAGAAGCAGAACACTTTTTCCAGTCTGTACAGGCGCTGTGGATCATCAGACACTTTCCTGCAGGTCCAGCAGGGTTTGCTCAGACTAGACAAATGACTGGTACTTTGTAAAATTAAAGTGCAAGCTCATTGGCACATTTTAAACAGCCACTTTAAAACCATCGAAACAGAGAAAGGTGAATGTAAAGAAAATGTTACAGGTCCACAGTACAGTGAGAGGCTCTCAAAAGACAGTACAGAAATGTGGATTTTTTTATACACTACAGATGTTCACTATGACAGGAACTAGGTGATTTGCAGAGGCTACTTTTAAAAAAACTTCCTGAGGCTTTTCACTGCATGGCACTGGGAGGATCCCTTTTTCTCCAAATCTCACAGACTGGGGAAGCACAGACCCTACTGTCTGCTTGGTGACCTGAGAAAGAGGTTTCCCCTTAATGAGTTGGTGTAATTCCCACTGATGTGAAAATGGCATTTATTCCTGAGTTAATACAGATTCTGGTTCCAAAACTGCAAGCCATGAAAACCCCCCTATTGCTGTCGCTTTTATACTTTGCATATACATGGTTAAGTCAGTAAAGTGCACTGGATCAACAATATCATGATATAACACTCCCATACTGCAGAGCTAAGAGGAGTGTCACAAGTTACGCAGCAATCTGTCCTCTGGACTGCGATGAAAGGAATATATTACCTGATATAGCCATTTTCAATCCTTTCAATATCTTCATCGGTAGTTCTGACAGACAGTCTGTGCATAGCAGGGTAGGAGTGCTGGGTGTTGATTTTTGCCATTTTTCTTCACATATCAACATCTAAATGACAGCTGAAACAGGAAAAACACATTTTGTAAAGGCTGCAAAATAAATGTGCTCAGTATTTGAAAAGAGTGATTTCTTAAAACAATGGAACAGCAAAAAGCAAATTCAACCATTGAAACAATAGCCAGTGATATTTCCACACATGATTCCTGTTTCTTTATTTATTTGTACTGGACGGAAAAAAAGTCCTACTAAAAGTGTAACAAAGACAATTCATTGTGACCAAAGAAAAGGGTTACATGAAACTAAATTCTTTTTAGTCTTCGGGCTGTCTGAATCCCTACACTGGCATACCTACTATCTATAGTGAAATTGCATTTAAAATTGCATTAAAAGAAAATTACAGTTAGAAAGCCAACCAAAAAAACATTAGGTAATACATGTGCTAGGACAACCCAGTCCACTTTCAGTTGATCTCCCTGTGCTAATTTTATCTATTTTATGATGAAGTTTTTTATTCTGAAAATGCATATTAACCAAGCAGATAATTAATGAAATGTGTCCCTCAGCTGAATATATGCTATGCATTAATTCTGTATTATCTAAACTCTGCACTAAACACATAGTAGGTCTTTCCCATCTATTTCCAGATGTCATTTTTGTTATAATGCCTCAAGACAAGCTCTACTAAGATACTTAGCAGCCCAGCTCTTACAAGATTCAGGAAATTCACCTAAATTCCTTTCCAGATTTGGTCTTCAATGCCTTAGCAACATTAGTAAGTGAAATTCATATCACACCTATCCCTGCTAAACAGGTTTTAAGACTCTTAAAAATGAGGGACTGAAAGACTCTCAGTGAAAATTTTGAATTTTGCAATTTTTTTCTAAGTTTTGAAACTCCATTCAGGAACCTTTTTTTGTTTGAGATACACCTAGAATAAAATTCTCTTGGGATCATTCAACTACCTCAGATCACCTACTGTCCCTTTTTCACCTGTAATCCTCTGTCTCATAGACCATGTAACATTCAGCTTTAGCAGCAAATGAAATACAGATCTTATAGAAACTAACATTCTTCCCTGAATTACTCCTAAAGCAAAGCTCACAATCCATGTTTAGGTCTATGTTATCCATCCAATTTCTTAAAAAAACACATACTTGATTTGCCCTCCACTTAACTCCTAGAGAATTAAAGGGAATCATATACAACTTTTAAAATTATTTAATATATTTCAAAATATAAAGTAGATTACCTTAATTTTTGCATCCAGAAACAATGAAATAATGAAAATAGTCCTAGGGCATAATTTAACAGCGGAAAATCTGTTTAGTATTTCCCATTTCTAATTTTACCTCAGTGCAAGTCAATCGATGGATAACTGTCTCATCTTAAAACTGAGTCCTGTTAATTTAAGCTTTACTGGGGAAAAAATGGGCATTTCTATGACACATTGATATATTAAAAAAAAAAAAGGAGGAGTCTTTTCAACCCACTCTCAGATTTGAATGTTCACTCAAGAATTAATTTCTAAAGTGCTGATAATTTATGCTATAAACATGACTACGTATAAAAATGTTAACTGGAACAGTCTCACAAAAGGAATAGATTTTACCTGTTCAAAAAAATCTGCCAAATTATTTATATATTATATTATATTATATATACTATATTATATATTCTATTATTCTATTATTATATTACAAATATCAATGAATAATATTTCTTTTAGAAATTATTCAGCCTTTGAGAGACAAATATTGTTATTAGTAAACCGACCAGCCAAATGAATAGATTTCAAAATAGGTATGATGCCAAGAATATCTCATTTCCAGGAAAATTTTTCGTAAATAATTTTTTTGTTATAATTACTGCTTCTATTACATACTTTGTTACACAGAATTAGATGACATTCAATAGCGCTTTGTTGATTAGTGCATTTATTTTGCCGTAATAGGGAGTATTAAGGTATATATAATATATTATATAATATATTAATTTGAACATAACCCAAGGTAAAAAGAAAATGTGTTTTTCCTTCTGTTCCTACTGATTTCTTCAAAGTTTGCCTTACCAAAATCTGCAGAAGTAGCCTACAATTTACTCTCTGCCTCACTGTCCAGGTACCAAGATTTCAGCTAAAATGGGAGGCTACAAGACAGAGGTACTCGAGGTGTCACAGCCACATCTTCAAAAACAGAGCATGTGTCCTGCTGACAAATTGTTATGCACATCCATAAAGTAAGGCACAGTAGAAAATTGCTTTTTCCTACTAATAGTTGCTCTTGCTACCTATTTCATTTCCACTGTTTTGAGTCTCACAAAAGATAACTTTTAAGAGTAAGGTGGCATGAGCTGCCTGGATTTTACTGCTCCATATAGTTTCTCCTTTAAAGCTCAGCCAAATAGTTTTGGGTTTAGTTTTGTTTGGTTGTTGTTGGGTTTGCGTTTGTTTGTTTGTTTTTAAACAGAACTCTCTACCACATTGCAGAAGGGAGTGGTAAATTGTCACTCTTCCACTGAACAGCATCATGTACTCCCCGTGTATGCTCATTAAACTTCCAGTTTATTCTACTTCAAGGTTTTAAAAACTTGATGGTGGGGAAAACAGAATTACTCATAAGATAAGTAAAAAGCATTAACTCTTTTTTCTAAGGATATATTTCCAACAGAAAGTTAGTACTGAGATAAGATCTTGACCAGTTCAGCCATCTAACACAAGAACCTAGTCGCTGGTTCTGGTGATTCACGATCAGATTGATATCCATCTACAGCAGTTCTTAAACAAGGGTCATGTGCTTTATAATCTCAAAAAAAATAAATAACTCTTTTAAAACAATAAAAGTATGAGATAATAAAAACCTTCTGAAATCTAGGGATGATGTATATAATTTGCTACCAACAACATGTAGTATCTCACTGAAAAGACAAGTTGCTTTTGAACCTGAAGAGTAGTGAACAACACCTTTCTATATTTCAAACGTTGAAGGTGGATTTCTAGACCTGTCATTTCTTCATCAGTTCCTGAAAGTTTGGTTAAAACCCATTAAGTACATTATTTCATTAAACTTGAAACTGAAATAGCTTCTCCAGATGTTATTAATCTCCTGGAATTAGATACTACTGGTCTGGAATTAGACATAACTATTAGGTACTGCAATTAGATATTCATAATCTCCTGGAATGTTTTGAGTACGCCAGTGGAGCACTGAACACAAGTAACAGCTGTATCCTTTATTTAGACTTCCAAAAGCTATGCCACTAAAGAAACAAAACAAATCATAGGGTATGAAACCAAATACTATTTTGGATGAAAAAACCAAATACTATTTTGGATGAAAAAACACCTTCTTAGAAGACAGAAAGCAAGAACAGAACTAAACGGTCACCTTCACCACGGCAAAAGTTTAAGAACAATATTCCTCAGGGTTCCAGAGGAAAACCTCTCACTAATGATGCTGATGAAAAGAAGGAGCAGTGAGACAAGAAGATGGCAAAAAGTACCATGGACAGAAGAAACAAAAGAGGAATGCCAGGAGCTTCAGGGTGATCCCCATCGACTCAAATAATTTCTCAATTTGATGCCTAGTGACGTGCAACATAGACAAATGGAAATAAATGAACACTGGTGAAAAGCATGTAAACTACTACCTTATATGCTCCCAAATTAACTGCATGGAGGGACGTATACATTGAAAGTGTTAATGACACAAAGAATATTAAAACTGCTCCATGAAACAGCAGTGCAGACTTATCTAGAACACTATTAGTCATTCTCTTCAACAGAAAGATACTGCAGAATAAAAGCACGGCAAGAATGATCAAGGACATAGAAAAAGGAAACAAAGAAAAACAAGGCTTGTTTACCCTAGAGAGGAAAAGAATCAGAAGCTATAAAATAAAAATATGTAGGTAAAATTGGAGCTCATTTCAGAGCTCTTACAATGATTCCAGCTGTAAAATCCAAATTCAATATATAGTCTGGTCTGGACTCTTACTCTGCACTAAACTGGAGGAAGGGAGGAGGGGAAAAATCCACAGAAATACAACCCTACCATTAAGCAATGAAATATATTAATATATTTTTGGAAGGAAGTAGGGGGAATGGATGAAGCTTCATTATTAAATTGTGCCATGCAGCTGTGGTAAAGAAAGACAGAATACAGGAGTGGTAGAAATAAATGGTGCAGTAATTTGGGTACAGTGCAGGTGGTGAAACCTGAAGCAATGTGGTTTGGCCCTGCATGAAGCACATAAACTTCTGACAAATCACTTGCTATCTGATAAAGGAGAAATATTTGTTCCTTCTAAGCCTCCAAGGTTCCAAATGATGTATGTTTAATGGTCTAGGGAGGAGATCAGCACTTCAAAACTGGATCCAAAACCTGGCAAGCGACTGACTAAGGAGCAGCTTAAAATGAGCATGGTGCTCTCAGGAGTCAGTCAGCAGGAAAACGTCACAGAGGCTTAGGACTGTGCAAACACCTTTTGCAGACAGACAGCTCCAGCTGCCTGGGGTCTGCAATCCTAAAACTGCCACTAAAAGCTCATGTTTACAAGACAGTTTTAAGAAGTGAGCTAGAGCTCAGCTTTGTATTTAAAAACACAGTTGTTAGAGTGGTGGGTGGGCCTTGTTGGGCTGCCAGACGCCCACCCAGCTGCTCTCTCAGTCTCTCTCCTCAGCAGTCCTGGGGTAGAAAGTATGAAGAGAAAGCTCACGGGTCGAGGTAAGATCAGGAAGATCACTTATCAATTACCATCACTGGCAAAACAGACTCAAATTGCGGAAAACTAATTTATTGCGAATTAAAATACAGAGTTGGACAGCAAGAAACGACAAAAACACCCCGTCCCTCTCTTTTTTTCCCCAGATTCAACTTCACTCCTACGTTCCCAACCTCTCTACCTGCTCCACCCTGCCCAGCGGGGTTGTGGTCAGTCTATAATTATAGAATCATTTTGGTTGGAAGAGACCCTCAAGATCACAGAGTCCAACCATTAACACAACACTGTCACTAAACCATGTCCCTAAGAACCACATCTACGCGTCTTTTAAACACCTCCGGGGATGGTGACTCCAGCACTTCCCTGGGCAGCCTGTTCCAGTGCCTGACAACCCTTTACATGAATAATTTGTTCCTAATATCCAATCTAAACCTCCCCTGGTGCAACTTGAGGCCATTTCCTCTCGTCCTATCACTTGTTACTTGGGAGAAGAGACCAACCCCCTCCATGCTACAACCTCCTTTCAGGTAGTTGCAGAGAGCGATCAGGTCTCCCCTCAGCCTCCTTTTCTCCAGGCTGAACAGCCCCAGTTCTCTCAGCTGCTCCTCATCAGACTTGTGCTCCAGACCCCTCACCTCTCTGCTGCTCCTTCCCCCTCACACCGCTCCCCTGCTCCAGCGCAGGTCCTTCCCACAGGCTGCCATCCTTCACGCGCTGCTCCAGTGTGGGCCCGCTCCACGGGCTGCGGTCCTTCCCAATAAACCTGCCCCAGCGTGGGTCCTCCATGCGTCACGTTTTCTGTCAGGAGAACCTGTTCTTGCATGGGCTCCTCTCCACTGGCTGCAGCTTCCTTCAGGAAATATCTAATTGCTCCACCATGGGGTCCTCCACAGTGGACATCTGCTCCAGCATGGTGCTTTCCATGGGCCGCAGGGCGATCTCTGCTCTGGCACCTGGAAGAACACCTCCCCTCCTCGTTCTCTGACCTCGGTGCCTGCAGAGCTTTTTCCTCGTGCTTTTTTTTTTCCCTCCTCACACACTGTATGTGCAGCATTTTACCCTTTCCCAAACACATTTTCCCCGAGGTGTGACTGAGGGGCTCAGCCATGCCCCATGGTGGGTCGGCTGGAGCCGGCTGGGACCGGCCATGTCCAGCTGGGGCAGCCATGGCCGCTCCTCACAGCGGCCCCTGCGCCCGAGGCAAGGAGGTATCTGCCTCCCATAAAACCTCTGTTATCTTTGAAGTACACTCTCTGCTCTGCAGATTTAAAGCTACTAACTACACTGAGGGTAAAACTTGATTACTTAAAAGCTCACAAGCAATTTAAAAAGAGAGAGAAACAGAGACAGAGAGACAGATAGATAGGCAGCCCTCTGAGCCTGACTCTAGTTACCCAGTTTTAAGCAACCAAGTTGGATAACTGGATCCTTAAAGCATCCAAGTAATTTTTAATTTTCCAGAACTCAGTGGCTCATCTTTAAGCACATCAAGTCACACTACAGAAAACAAAAACTGCCTCTGGTTGAAGAATTTCCCAGTGTCAGACAGCAAAATAAAACTTATCTGAAACAGTCCTAGCTATTGAAAGATTGACATCTTTACCAATGACTTAAGCAGAATTTTAACATGCTTTCTCACTTAGTATTTATTTCCTTGCTACATATTGTACTAACCAAAAAAAGATGAATAATAATTCCACACTCAAGAATATTGCTTTTCAGTGCATAAATCTGAACCTAAAGCTAGATGAGAAAGATGTATTATCCTACTAAAAATATAACTAATTATACATTAGTGATAGCTCCCCTTACTCTACATCCAAATAGTTCACGTACTCTTTTATCGTCTTCCTCTCGGATTCAATAGCAACTGACATTTTGCGTCAAATTATTTTATTTGCGCTGTCTGGTATAAAAGATCTGTTGTATCAAGACAGCCAGTTGTTTGACAACAAATATGAATTCAAGTAACATGTGAAAACTTTGGATTCATATAAGCTTTTCCTAACTTTGAAAATCAGTTTCTACTTATGTCTAACATTAAGGACTAGAGGTACAACAGCTGCAGTACCTAAATTTTCAGAGCTCTCTCATCCAGTAGATTTCCTACAGAAGGTATGCAGAAAATCAGGTACCCAGGAATGAGACGCTGAGAAGAAAGCTACATGTCAGTCAATATGAAATTATTGCACCTAAAAAGGGAGACTGAAACTAATTTGGCACCTAACTCTAGGCCAAAAGGAGGTGGCACCCACTTCATGGCCATAACTCCCCCCTTTATGAAGTCTATTCACCCAGTTGCAGCAAATTGCACTGTGCTGAGGAGCCGCACCTCAAAAATGAGAAACTTTTCAAGTCTGCTTCAAATTAAGCAAGCCAAAACCAGTTTCGCCCCTTTCTCTGGAGCCTCCTACCAACAGGTTATGGGATACACCCACACAGACTTTCTTGTGGGTTTGCAGTGCCCTGAGAACACACATCAGAGCAGCTGCAGCAATGCCTGTTCTCAGCTCCCTCTGCAATCTGGACATAGTCAAGGCCTCTGAGCAGCAGTAGCAAAAAAACCCAAAAAACCACAAAACCCAAAACCAAACCAACAAACAAAACAAACCACAAACAAACAAACAACACATAGGCACACATTTAAATATTACAAATTATATCAAATTTAGGAAGTTGCTGGCTATCAGCTAAGCCACCAAAATGAACTGGGTAGCCCATCAAAATTGTCCAATAATGCATATTAGTTTAAACATCCATGAAAGAAGTTTGAATTACTACAGTCTCCCTCTCAAGAGCATCGACAGTACATATTTGGGCTACTCTAGCAGTTCCCCTTTCAGGCAGAATATGCTAACTCACCCTAATTTAATTCAAAATTGTTAACCAAACAAATATTAATACTTCTGATATGAAGTACACGTAGTTGTTTATCAAGTAATGATGGCAGATCAAGCTGTTTATACCACCACTTACTATTCTTAAAGCTTATTTATTTAAAGGACTACAGACAGAAAATTTGGCAGAATTAAAAAAAAAAAAAAAAGCACAGCTTTTCAAGGTGAAATATGTATCACTGTCACAAAGTAAAAGCTGATTTACATATGATTTTATAATGGATTTTATGTGTTTGTGTAGTTGGTATATAATGTTGCTCTTGAAGCTTTCAACAACATGTTACCTATTGCTATAGAAGCAGTGATAAGCTGCATAAGATCACTTACATCATTTTAGTTAAGACACGTTCCAAATCCGCATGCCGCCTCTCAGGTTGAACCCTGGTAAGTCTTTGGGATTTATTTTGGGATTTGACCTCCACCTCCATGATCCTTGTTACATCACCTGGTAATAGTTGTAGTTCAGCTGTACATTATGCATGTTGTGTGTGTTATGTGTGACAGTCCATGGTTCCAATGGATCAACCAGTACAGGCAACAAACGGACTTCAAAGACTGGACACTGGACCTTTAAGCAACTATGTGATTTGAAGACAAGGTGCAATGTTTTTTCTTCAATGATTTGGAGGTTTATAAATTAACCTGTGGATTCAACTTCGGTACACTCTCATGGAAATCAGCTACTGGATCAAGCCCCAGGGGCTGAAAAAATAAGAAGCAGGCTGCACAACCTTACCCTCATGAATCATTATGCGTAACACTTTAAATCAACAATTCTTAAACCCTATGATCTCTTTTTAAAGTACACTTTTCAAATGTTATTACTCTCTGCTACATCGTATTGCATTTTCCATAGTCTGTAGGCACTGGTAGCTCCTGAAAATGCACATAATTTATACGCATAGCCTAGTAACCTCAGTACTAAAGATCTGTCAAACAAACACACTGCCTCTCACAGGTACTCCAGGATGTGCATATACTATACACAACAATGCATATTCATATATGTACAACACATAGTTAGAATGAAATGCATATGATTATCCTTAATCCATTTGATGGCTGAGTCCCTGCCACCTTGTAGTAGCAAAATAAATTTTTTAAATAAATCGAATTATTTGGACTGAGTTTCCCTTCTGTATCTATGAATTATTATTAATACAGTTCAATTTTCTACGATGTACTAAACTTTTTTGCAGACCATTTTGCAGACTGGACACTGTTCAGGAGCAACTAGCTACGTATATTGAACATTACATTGTAAATTACAACATAGTAAATTACAAATTACAGTTGACTGGGCAGCCAAGTCACATTGTGTTGTTTCCGTTGCTAGTACGGGTTAACGACATGCAGAAAAACGTTTTTATACAGAAAATAAGTTCTGTGCAAGGCTTCTGTAACCACTGTCCAAAATTTACCAGTTTTGCCAATATCTTTGGCAGTGCATTCATTTGCCCACGTAGCTCTTAAAAGTGAACATAACAAGGGCATGAATACAGCTAAAACACAGCAGGTTTACATTTCTGAATGAGCATCAATAATATATATAGATATATGTTTACATGTGTGCACATGCATACATTTGAATGTTACCCATTCAAATTCACTCCCTCCTTTACGTAAACTGTCACAGCCATCCCGTTTGGCCAGGGAAGGAAAACATGTGAGGTAATTTGTGTCACGTTTCACAAGCAGTAACGAGGCACTCCACAGAAGAGGATTTAAGAGACGCTAATGAAAAGAGATGGCAACATCGGAGAAGGTTGCAGGATAATGTGCTGAACCGAAATGACAGAGCTTGGGTGCAAATTGGATGACAAAGGCTGGGGATGCGCAGAGGCATATGAAAAGCAAAGCTGAGAGATGCTGACATGGAAGGATGGTGTATAATTTTTTAAAGCTGATGTGCTCTTTTCTCCAGTCATTCACTGCTTGTTTACCGTGATTATCCTTGCTGATCAGACATCCAGAGAGTCCTATTATCATGCATGCCATGTATTTTTCTGATCAGATATGTTTAGCACGCATACTCAAAGCGACAAAAAAGATCAGAGAAAAAAATAAGTGCCAACTGAAGGCCAAGGTATGCTATTTCAAAAACTACAACATCTGAAACTACAATTTATTCAGCTGTAACAATGAAAATTACGGATTTTAAATACAACAGTCCTCTTACTATTTTCTTTGAATGTAACAACTCTCAATCTGGAAAACAAAATGTCGTAAAAATTGCCCACCAGTAACCAGTACCAACATTTACATTTAACATCATTTCTTCAGAGATTTAAAGTAGCATTCGTGCCATTTTTCCTTGTCTTCTTTTGGCTTTTTCCTCTTAGCAAGTGAGTGGACCATGCATTGGAGAAAGACACTGACTACAGTCATTACTGTATCTTGCATGTTCTTAGGCACACTGTGGTCTTGTTGACACTACACAAGTTTTGCAAAAGATGTCATATTGCTAAAAAACAGGGTCAGTTTAATGGGAGCACCAGGAATGCCTGGTAAGTGATTTCTTCTCACTGCATTTGTAGTATTTCCTATCATTTTCTTTATGTAGGGTTTGACAACCTCATCCTTATACCACAGGCCCCGGGCAGCAAAGTTGGAGGCACATGGGTCAAACCAATAAAGCGAAGACTCGGTCAGCAGGAGCGGGGTCATTCCCCCCAGCCCCACTTCTGTACGGATTTGTACCCTGAATCCAATTTAATTGTGCATACACTGTGACAATCGAATTAACACTTTTCTTAAAACAAAAATATTTTTTAAAATTTAAAAGTTACATTTCCATATCAAGCTTTCGCGTTTGGATTTGAAGTCAGATGCAGGACACGATCCCACTCTCACAAGCATCACAGAACCAGAGGATTCCTGCCTCCTTTCTTCTCTTCTCCAGACTCACCTTTCCACGCTTTCCTCCGCAGTATCCCAATTCAGAACCTGTCCGTCTGTCTGTCCGCAAGCAGGCGCTTCGGGGCCGTTATCCTTAAGCACCGCAGACAGGTAGCGCTGCCCTTCCCCGCCGCGGTTTCGGTCCGGACGCCGCTCCCGGCCCGCGGCGCCGGGCAGCCCCGGCTGCTGCAGCCCTCCCCGGCGGGGCGGCCCGGCCCGGCCCGGCGGGGGCGGCGGGGCAGGGCTGGGCCCGCCGCGGCCGCCCCTCCGCTGGGCGCGGGCGGATTACAGCCAAAGCCCGCGCCCCTAAGCCCGGCTCACCGGGAAAAGCCGCTCGAAGGGCTTTGCGATCCTGTTAAGTTCTCGGAGAGGATCAAGACGTCAAATCAGCTCGGCGGCGCCCCGGCACATTGCTTGCCACGCCGGGGAAAGTTGGGAGCCCACCGCGGGCAGGGCAGGGCCGGCCCGGGGGCTCTGGCGAAGCGAACATCCGCAGTCCCGGGTGGCGAAGCCGTTCCCCGCACGATAAACGACGCGACCCTGCGAGACGGCTCCCCGCGACGCCGCGGTACCCCCGGCAGCGACACACGCCCCGGCCCCCGAGGCGCCCGCTACCTGCGGGGCGGAGCCGCGCCCGGGCGGCTGCTCATCCCCGCCTCGCTCGGGATGGTGGCGGGTTCCGCGCCGCCGCCCAACCCGCCTCAGCCTCAGCCCCTCCCGGCCAGGCGGGCTCCCGTCGCCGACGCTATTTGGCTGCTGGCCGCGCTCTCCGCTCCCGCCGGTGCCTCCGCGGCTGCCTCCGCCGCCGCCCCGCGGTCCATGCCACGGGGAGCCCGGGCGAAGCGGGGGAGGCTCCGAGGCGTCCCCAAAGGGGCCGGCCGCCGCTCGGGAGGACAGCTCCGGGCCGCCCTCTCCTGCCTCCGCGTCCCCCTTCGCAAACCCCGGCACGACGCACACGCCGCCCCCTGCCCCTCCATCTGCCGCCAGAGGTGGGCGCGGAGGGGCCGGGCCCGGTCCGCGACACCGTCCCCGCCAGCCCCCACCTCGAGTGGGGTCGTGCGAGGGGGGCGTCGTGGCGGAGTGGGGCTGCGGCGGGTTTGGTTGGGCGGGGAGCGGGGCCTCCTCAGGAAGGCGGGCGGGGGTCGTGCCGCTGGCGACTGGAATCCTGTCCCCCCGGATTTCTCTGGGATTTTTTAGAGTTTCTCTGTCTCTTTGCCGCCCATCCCCGCACGTCCTGCCTGAGGGGTACAGTGAGGGGATGATGCCCCGCAGCCGGTCACAGGGCTGCTGTTGGGACCGGCACCTTCTGCTTGGTGAGGAGGCGTTTCTTCTCGGTGCACCGCCAAGTTTCTTCAGTTCTTTGGTCCTCGCTCCCCGACCTCCTGGAGGGAGCTCACCTTCCCCCGACTCTCAGCCTGCGTCAGGCAGCCAGCTTCTCTCATCTTGTCCCCCTGAAGCTCCCTGAAGGCTTTCACACTCCCTGAACTTCACCTGTTCGATTCAGAGTCCGCTTTTTGCAGGGTCCAGAAAAGCTTGAAACAAAGACCATGCATAAAATCTCCATAAAATGATTCTTCAGCTGGAAAAACAGTCAGCAAAAGCCATGTCATTCATAACTGAGGCTGCTGCACTTTGCTTCACAACGTCAATTCAGCTAGACTGCACACATGACACTAAGAATGCATTTAAGTGCTTGGGCTTATGGAGAGGCAGTTACTCACTGCTCTCCCTTTGCTGAGAATTATTTTACATAAGAAAGATGAACCACATCACACAGCAAGTACTAGTGAGAGGAAAGGCCATGTCTAAAGCTCCTAAAACCCCATCAGAAACTCAAGGTATCTCTCATGCAGCTATCACATCGGTCTTCAGAGTAACAGGTTTGTGGGGATCAAAACAGAAAAGCCTGGGAAGTCGGTGTTTGAAGAGCATGCTTTTCTCCTCCTTTCCTGCCGGATTGCTCCCTGAGAGAACTCCGGACAGTGTCCTGGAAGTGCTGGTAGGGGACCTAGCAGACCAGGCGTGCACCATGTGCCAGGTTGCTATTGTCCCTCAAAAGGCTCAAGCTCTGGTTGCGCTTTCCAGGTGCTACATGTAGGTACGCACTCTTTGCAGGTCCTGGCTTCCTACTGCGACCAGGTCTAGTTGTACACCTTGCCCCCAAGTTCTAGTTGCTACGTGAAGAAAGCCTAGGAAGAGAATGCAGGAAAAAGCTGTGGAGATTTCTAGAAGGTCCCAGATCTGGACAATAAGGGGATGAGGCTGGATTGACAAAAACAAATGTCCACATCTAGAATACATCACTTTTCCAAAGTCTGCCATAGTATTCAGAGGTACTAGTGTAAGAAAATTTAGAGAAAGTACTATGTTGAAGTTATAATACATCTTCAGAGTACCTCAGTTTATCTCACTCAAATTATTAAGTCTTTTCAAATCTTTTATATCATAGAATTAAATAACTGAGACAAAAAAAAAGTCTCATAAAGGAAAACAATGTTAACTAAATTTATCTAAGCATTTATCATAAAATGCATATCTGCTTAAAAGTACTATTTTCTATTCAAGGAAATAATGCATTGTCAATATAAGAACTTTTTTCAAAAATACAGAATTGTTTCTCAATTTTTAGGTGAAGCTGAATTACTTAAGTTTTAGAACAGGTAGTTGATTTCTCAGTGTATTAAATATACAGCCTGCACTGATTGTTTTCCTTTCTCTCCCCTGGGTTCTTCCTCCAGTCATCAGTCTCTGTAGAAATACCAAACCTACACTTACAGGTCTGTAGAGGGGTAAAAGCCTTAATTCAAACCTAAAAGTCCAAAACTAATATTCTTAATTTAATGTAGGTTGTTAAAATATACACTGAAGACATAAGCAATATTAAGCTTTCCTGTTGTGTTAGAACAAACAGCCCTTTCTACAGAAAAGTTTTTGCATAGCAAATACATTAAAAAAAAAAAGGACAAATATAATTTGTGATAGTGCCAGGGAAAACAGAATCCATGTGAAGCCTTTTTATCCTCTTCAAGAAGTTGTACTCACTGCAACACACTGCATGTTTCTCCCTTCAGACAAGACGCTACCTGGAACAACAGAAGATGTTACTGGCACCAGAAAAATATGCCCTAAAACCATTTGATGACCCAATAGCCAGGCATGCCTCACTAAAGCAACACAACAATAACAGAAGTGAACATGGAGCAAAGGGGAGATCAAGCTGTTGGAGAGAGTAAGGAACAGCGAGGAGGAGAAGGGGATGAAAATCAGGGAAGGTGGGTTTAGCTGAGAGTTTACGAAGAGAAGGACAAAGTGATAGCAAAGCTCCTTACAGCAAGAAATAGAACTACTGTTATGAAGGATATAGGCATCATTTAGGCATTGAACAACTCCTCGCCCAATTAAAAAAAAAAAAAAAGGCAACATCAGGTTTAAACTTGCTGCAATTTTAATAAGTCTTCTTATACATGCACCCATTACACGTCAAGTCAAACAAAAGAGCCCCTTTCCACCATACATACAAAGTGTGTGCTGGGGACATACAGAAGGTGAGAGGGGACTGAAATGGCTCCAGTGCTCTCTGTGCTCTGGCACGGTGTGTGGTCAGCATACGGTATGGTATGGAGCTGCTGAACCAAGTGCCTCCGTGTCTGCCCCTCCGGTGTCCTTTGCTTCTGAGGCACAGCTTCTGCTGAGGGCTTGGTACAACTAAGCACCACCGTGTTCAGCTCATTCACTAAAGATACTGGAACAGGCTTTTAGCTGGCATAAATTTACTCAAATTAAAATCTGCTTTGCTAACTAGACTGCCTTTCTAAATATTGGTGATTGTTCCAAACGTTGGTACCAGGACTATACCTCTTCAAAGGCAGCCTCGGTGATGTGGCCAGTAGTTATATTTAGAATTATATTCGAAATGAAACTTAACTAGTTGCAAAACTCACAGATTTAAATCTGCTAAATAATCTGCCAAGGAGATTGAACAAACCTATTTAAAAGGTAGAGCTACACAGACAAAAGGAAGTGTTGATGTGGAACCACTAACACTATAACTGCACTTAGCTAATAGCATGAAGTACTTACATCAAGCTGACCAAAAAGTTTCATTGCTGCTTATAGTCATCAGTCATTGTCAAAGTGGTAGACACTAGGAGGCAGAAAACCATCCTGAGTCCTGTAGTTGAATTTGGCAACATTTTCCAGTTCTCATATTAATTCCCGTGTGCTAATTATGTTCTTATTCAAACCCACTTACTAGCAGGTTTCAACCTACCAGTGGCAGAGGTTGGCCAGTTGCCTAGGTATTGAAGATGACAGGAAAAAAGAAATACCTTTTCACTTTTCAATTTTCTGAATTGTTAGATATAAGTAAAAACACAGTTATTCAGCGAACAAATATTCCTTCTTTCTAATATTTTCCTAATTTCCATGACATTTTCTTTCCAAGTTTAGCTCATGCTTTGTTTATACAATCATTAAACTGGTCCTCTGAGAGCCATCAACAAGTAGGTTCAACATACTGACAGCTGCAAGATATCATCCATCCAAATAGTTATTTTCAGCAAGGCACTACTGATGATTGATCTCAGTGACCTCTAATTACCGGTTTCTGACAGACACCTTTTGAAAACACAACCATGAATTACCACGTCTAATTTTGACAAAGTATTTTGTAGTTTTATATGCAAATTAAATACCAGTTTTGTTCCACTCTGTCTGCAATTAAGCAAAGCACCAGTAACAGTTTGCAGCTGGAAATTTTAATTAATAAGAAAGGGGAAAACTGGACTTCCAGCACCTCAAAATAGAAAAAAGAGGGGGGAAAAAAAAAAAGAAAATGTTATGTTACAGTCTTTCATGCCTTGGTCCTCAGCTATCTGGTTATTAAAAGGTCTTCTTACTCATAGCCCACTTTCTCCGTTTATTCTTTTTCAGCTTATTTACAGCTTGCAAGTGGAACTCCTCAGCTGTCAGTCCACTCTCCAAATTCTTCCACTTGTTTTCTTTCATTTTTCATGTCGTGAATTTCTCATACTTACCCTCAAGGCCCTGTTCAGCTGTGCCCATCTACTTCCCTCTTTCATGTTTTCTTGCTTTGTTATTGTGCCAAGAACTCTGTTTTCTAGATTTCTAGTCTGACTTCACTGTATATTTAGTTTTTTCTTCACTTTAATAAAACCAGAACATAGCTGCCAATACCTACTTTAAACTTTCCTAGTTTATTTTGAAGTCCAGGAAAATACTAACATTTAAGTAATATTTAATCAGTGCCTTTTTATCTAGAAACTTGCTTTATTAGATACCAGGCCTCTGCTGCTCATGCCTGCTCCCATTCAGGATTTGCTTCCTAAGATAACTTGGAGGAAGAAGAGATTCTTGAGTAAGGCACCAGTTGGACCACAGAAGATCTCAATTCTGTCTCCCTGCTTTTTCACAAATCTTTCTGTGCCTCAATTGCTGTTACTCAAGTGAGGATCATTTGCCACCTTAGAAATATTACCAGAATAGCTCTAGTGATGTCTATTCATTGTTAGGAATAATACTTCAGCTACTGAGCGCAGGCAGCAACATAGTCCAGGGGTTAGGTGCACACTTTGCGCCCTAGAGAAATGGCTTTAGTTTCTTCCTCTGAGAGAAAATTCTTGTGACCTATGGCAAATGGCTCAGGTCTGTCTCTGCAGTCAAATCTGTGGGCACTGGACTCCTGTGGAAACCAAATACCTCTGTGGCTCTAACCTTTAGATATCCTGATACACCTTAGTTCTTGATCTATAAAATGTGAGAAGTGTCTTTAAACAGACACAGGGACTCTAAACTGAGCATATGTGAAGACATGTAAATTACAGAATCACATACCACCCCCACCTCCCTTCCAAGTCTCTGAGGTATATTCGGGTATATTCAGCAATACATTACCTGCTCCACTCTCTTTTCCTACACTATTACTGCCACAGGAGATGTCAGTTAAGAAGGGCATTCCTTCGTATAGGCAACTAATTTCTACTGCTCTGTTAAAGTCGTTCCTCCTTCCTTTCCTTGCCCTGTCATTAACATTTCAAGTCTCTGCTCCACTCAGAGTTATTGCTTTCAGCCACACTTCTGCAATCTCATATACGCAGCCAACCCTCTGCCTCTTCATACCACTCAGAAAAAAAATCCTTGATACTTTTAAACTTGGAATTTATACTGTTCCAGGAAATTTGAGGCAGGGCTTAAATTTCAAGGAGACTGACTTAATAAATTTAGCTCAGCGGAAAAAGTTAACAGAATCAGACTAGGTTTCAAAAGTGTAGAGCATTGCTCCACCAGCTGGCACTGGTAAAGTGACTGTACAGAACGGAAAATAAATTCTATAATCAAAGTATAAAAGTTCAATTAAATAGTAGCATATTTGGTAGCAGAAGAATCAGGAGGCAGGAAAATTCTAGCACTTGGATTGCTGTTTAAAAAGCTGGTGAAGAAATGAGCTTGCTGCAGAAGAGAAAAATAAACCAGAAAATATCTGAGAGTTAAATAGCCAGGTTAGAAAAATGAAGAAATATAGTTTATATGCATTTGTGCATATCACCACAAAGTTAACCTTATTAACTTCCACAAGGATCCACAAGTTACTGAACACAGGTGTAGTAGATTGAGAAGATCAGACATCAGGCTGTCACCAGGAAGACAGTATCAGTCACCTGCTCCCTACTAAACACAGCTGGCATCAAAGAGTTTTCTGCTGCGTGCCAGGTTTCTCAGCAGTCCACCTCAAAAGAAGCGCTTCTGGGTCTCACCCAGCAGAGACTTGAGGAGCACGGGGCTGGCAAGGGCTCCCTCAGGAGAGGCAGGCATCTCTTTTCCTTGAGTGTCAGTTTGGTAACTTTTAAATTCGTTCTTATTCCATCCACTTTACAGACCACTTGGCTGTTGAGTTGGAGAAATGAGAAAAGTTTCCTCTGACTGCTCATATACAAATAACTATAACATCAGGCCATGTGTCCTGAAAACAGAGCCTTTCCTTGCTAGCAACCTCTGGTGAAAAGACCTTGCCAAGACAAAATATTTTTATCCTCTTATCAATGAGCAAAGCAGATGCTGGAGGAACATTCCTCACCAACGTGAGGGATATGATGGAGGACCCACATTCCTTTGGCTTACCCTGAAAACTTTTGCTTCTTTGAGCTCTCCCATTCTGGCTTTGCAGTATCCATTTCTTCCTTCAGAGCGTAACACACAAAGTACAGCCTCTCCAACTCCGATTCAGAGTGAATATCTGGGCTTTAAAAATCCTATAGCCACTAGGAAATGGCTGATGAGCTGAGGTGATATGTCTCAAAGTATTTTCTGTTAATATATTTTTCAAACATTTTAGGAAATCTTTATCTTCAGTAAGTTGTAGTGCATGGCTTAGACTATTTTCAGGAGAGAAAATGGGGAAACAGCCCTCCCCTTTGTCTGTGTTTTATGACACTGCCTGTTTTGTTATTTGCCTTTACTTGCATATAATTGCCTCTCCTATCATGCTGTGGGCTTTAAATAGGTCAATTTTATTGAATTCATTAGATGCCTGTGAGTTACAGAAATACTACTAGTAACACAATGGCTAAATGACCATAAAAACTATAGATAATCTTGAGCAATTTTCTTTAAAATAAAAAAAAAAAACAAAACTGGGGAAAAAAATTTGCAATTGTCGAGTCCATAAATTGCACTTTTTTATAACAAGTACTTTGGCAATCCTCTGAGAAAAAAATTCACACAGATATTTTCCTCCAGCTGCCTTCCATTTCTCCAGAGTTAGTCTGTCAAGTTGAAGCTCCCTTTAACTCCAGGACCAGCTGGCTTGTGAGTTTTCAGGTTAATCATCAGTAGCCTCTGAGAAAAAAAAAAAAAAAAGGACAGATGATGCAGCAATAACTTCTCCCAAATGCACTAGAAAAATAGGACTTTTCAGAGCCTTGACTGAGTCCATCGTAGAATGAAATCTTGAGCCCATGATAGACTGGAAGCATTCAAAACTCATCACTTGCTGGAAGACACACTACAGTGTCCTCCTGCATCCAGCAGCAGATCAGCATTTTGAAAATGTCTAATCTGTGAGGCAAGAAGTAGATCTGAGAAGAGGATCAAGCCAGCTGAGACTTGCAACCTGTAAATCCGCCCTGCTCTCTCCTGGCTCGGGCCCAGAGCATTGATGAGGAGCTGAGTTTCACTGATTTCACAGAGTTGAACCAGGCCCCGAGCTGGATGCAGACATTATGTCGGAGCTGTCCTTCCACATCCTGAGGCCAGTTCCTGGCATTAGTCATCTGACCATAAATGCAGTTTTTGAGTCTGCCGAGGCAGCACACCTCACAGACCATGTATTGTAATGACCAGCCAAAACATGGAGAGAGTCAGGCCCTATAGGGAGGGTGATCAATAGACAAAGCAGAAATTCTGGTACCTAATCATCCTTTGTTGTCAAAAAGGAGTAAGTGTTCAGTGACACTGCCAGAAGTCTCCTTCTGAATCTGTTAGGTGATTGGTGACGTGTAATCATGTCATCCAAGAAGTGATACCTCATCCTTTCATTCCAGTGAACTTCCAGGTTCTCAGCTGCTCTAAACTGGTGTAAGTCCAGGGCAATCAGCAGAGCTGAGCTTATTTACCGTACGTGAGGATTTGACTACGTGGTTCTGTTGTGAGGAGCACTGACATTATTCCAATAGTTCTTGCAGGACTGCTATGCTCTGCAATAAAGCACCACCAGGATGCATGACAGAGGAACAAGGCTTTTAAAATAAATAAATAAATGGATGAATGAATGAATAAATAAATGAGTTTTAAAATCTCATTTTGTTCAGGTTTAGAAATGATAATTTCCTGTTTGCACTGTAGTTCTGACCCATTTCTTCTGATTGTTCCACTTCAGAGGAATTAAATGAACAAAGATCTGTGAAATAATTGGACTAAATTGCAAACCTGAGGAAAGCTCATTTGGTTTCTTCCCAAGAGAAACACTGATTAGATCTGACGTAGAAAGCTACTTGCATTTAAACATCTTGAGTTATGATTTGTAGATGATCTGCAGAGTGGGAGCTCAGTTGAACAAGGCCAAGCAGTTCACATGCACAAATGCAAGACAAAAAGATTCGAAAGACAGAAAAAACAGAAACAAGGAATAGAAACGTTCAAATGGGGCATGTAAAATCCATATCACAGGTATCTGCACAGTTCTGAAACAGCCTAACCATGAGTCAGCCATGTGCCCTTGTGGCCAAGAAGGCCAACGGTATCCTGGGATGCATTAGGAGAAGTGTGACCAGCAGGTCGAGAAAGGTTGTCTTCCTCCTCTACTCTGCCCTGGTGAGGCCACATCTGGAGTACTGCATCCAGTTCTGGGCTCCGCAGTTTAAGGAGGACAAGGAATCACTGGAGGAAGTCCAGCGGCAGGCTACGAAGATGACTAGGGGTCTGGAGCATCTTTCTTATGAGGAGAGACTGAGAGAGCTGGGTCTGTTCAGCCTGGAGAAGAGAAGGCTGAGAGGGGATCTCATCAATGTTTATAAATATCTCAAGGGTGGATGTCAAGAGGATGGGACCAGACTCCTTTCAGTGGTGCCCAATGGTAGGATGAGGGGCAATGGGCACTGACTGAAACACGGAAGTTCCATCTGAATATGATGAGAAACTGCTTTGATGGTGCCAGAGCACTGGAACAGGCTGCCCAGACAGGCCGTGGAGTCTCCTTCTCTGGAGACATTCAACCCCCCCCAGACACATTCCTGTGCAACCTGCTGCAGGTGAACCTGTTTTGCAGGTGGGTTGGACTAGATGATCTGCAGAGGTCCCTTCCAATCCCAACCATTCTCTGTGATTCTGTAATCCTGTGAGGAACTGACTGCTGTAGAAAACTGAACATGAACAAGCCATTTTTAGAAACTAGCCTCACTAGAGCGAGAGATGTCCTGATAAATAAAAGCAAAATGGCACACATACCTGCTTAGTGTTCCACTTGGAATCTCCATGTTGCCCTAATTATAAGTTAATAAACTCTATTTATTTTACCTTAATCTGCACTATTTGGGGGGAGGTACAGTAAAAAGGAAAGCTAGGACTGCGTGCAATTCTTTTTTTAATCAAAATGAACGAGCTTTTCCTTGTTTTGCATAAAAATAAATTCTGAATACACAGCAGCTGCCATTGAAATCAATGGAAAGCATTCTGCATATTTAGGTGTAACAGAATTGGATCCTTGATGTATTATGTAAATGAAAGCCTTAGCATCCACCTAAAGCCAGTCATTTTTACAAGCAAAAATCACAATACAAGCCATAGGCTAAACTCTCCAAAGAATGAACAGTAAGCTTCTAATATTGTTTGGTGTTCCTGCCACAGCAAATAGAGGCATTTGCATAAGAGTCGAGCAAGGCACAGACAGATAAGGAACCTTCCCGCCTGTTGCCTGAGCACTCGGCTGTATCATTCCTGTAGCACAGCCAGTTTACAGAGCATTTCACAGAAAAGCAAGTAGGTGCCTGAGCCCAGTTCTCTGTCAGAAAAGAGCCCCAAGGGATGGGGAGCATATGGTCACTGCTCAGCAGAGTCACAGCTGGTGGCCTCAGAGAGGTGTGGAAATTCCTGGTGACTGCAAGCCTACCTGTGAATTCACTTGCCATCTTGTGTGAGTCAAACTCCCGAAGACACAGGCTCGGCGAGACGTGCAGAAGCACTGCAGATGCTCAGGGAGCATCTGTGAAGGTTTTTCTGTGAATTTTTGTGCTGCTCTGTTTAAACAAATATGATTGCAAATACAGCCTTCTTAATGTTTCCCAGGTGACGAACTTGGGATAACAAGCATACACAAACCCACTTATTTTTTATGTTGCTTCTCAGGACAATCCTATCTCTTAGTCAAAATAAAACTATCCTACTTTGTCTACGGGAATTTCAGGAAAATGCTAATCAGGCCTGAGGCACTGATAGCGATATGGCCCAATTCCTCCAAACAGAATAAATTGGCATTTTCAGTCACATAATGGTGGTTCATTAGCAGCAAGCGTAAGGAAAGAGATATGTGAAATATTAAGTAGGGCTTAAAAACTTTTCCCATCATGCTTTATGAAGGCAGTTGCTGTCATCGCTGGGCCTCAGTAATGAGCCTGAGGAAACTCAGTTGACAATCTGCGGCCAAATGTTGATAATCAGAGATTAAAGATGTCTCTTCCATGAACTCATCAATATCTTTACTTGGATCTGACAACAGTCTGCCCAGACTCTGAGATGGACTGTGTCCCATGGTACACGAGACAAACGTGGTAGGTCTCTAACTGCTTTCTGTAGGTGCTGCACCAAGTTGTAAACTCAGAACTAAAGAAACTAAGGAAATGAAAGAACTAAAGAAAGTGTATGGGAAAGCTACAAGGGGCTAACAGCTCCAGGTGCCCATATGCTGACCCTCGCTTCAACAGAACTTCAAGCAGTCTGATGCTTCCTATCAGAAAGCAGTGACTTAGCTCAACCACTGAGCAAAGAGGAGAAGAAAAAAATCCTATCCTCTGTATTTTGCTTTGGAGTTATTTTAGCCAAGACCATTTAGTTCCGTTTCCTGTATACAAGGCTCAAGGTATAAAGTATGCCTCGCTAATACTGGTATTAATAACAGCCATAAAAAGCAAGCATTTGAAAATGATACAGAAAGTTCAAAATTTCAGGAAGAAGGGCTGAGTCCTGCTGAATCGTTGTTTATCTGGCACTGTTAAATGTCTTTATATGATTTTCCACAGAACAGAGAGTAAAGCAGGGCAGCAGCAGTCCAACATGGTTCCATACAAACAACCCGCAGCCAGACCTGCAGTACTGGGACTATGGTATCACTGGCAGATATGGGCAGCCCCAGCTCACACAAAGCAGATGAGGCAAAGCTGAAACACTGAAGAAAGTAAGAAATGCTTTCGAAGAGCAAATATCACTGACTGGGGCAGGAGGGAACTGATGTATTATGTTATCAAGATGACCGCAGACAACAAAGGCAAAGAGACCAGAAATCTTTGCCAATGAGAACATACTGTGAACAAGCTTTGCATCAACACGCAAGCTGTCTGAGAGCTGAGGTCAGTGATTAATGTTCTCCCTCGCTGATTCACCTGAACTGAGCAATTTACTGGCTCTCACCACTCTCTTGGTGAGCGAGACAGGATCTTAGATGGCTCTTCTGTCTCTTGAGGACGTACCTTCTTTGGTTGTGTGAGTGCTAGGCTACCTATGTCCTAATGTCTTTTAACATACAGGCACACACACATGATTAAGGCATGATAACTTATCATGGACTGGCATAGCTTACCATAGCTTATCAGGACGTATATATTTAGCAAGATAAGGAAATAATTCTAGATTCAGGCCAGCTTGTCCTAGTTTCATACCAACAGGAGTTTTATTTCAGCAAACTAACAACATGCTTAAAAATTGTGTACAACAACCAAAGACCCTCCATTACAGTAACTATCAGCTACATACAAGTTTGAAAGTTGATGCTACACATATGCAAGGAATGAGGAGGACTATGCATCACTGTGTGCCTTTTGGCCTGAGTAGACTTGTGGAATTGCCTTGGGGATGTAACAGCTATGTCAGCGTAGCTCAAGGCAGAGGTATCGTATGTCTTTGCTAATATCACTGTGGCACCTATAAACACCTATATTCTGTTTATCATCTACTTAATGTCACATTCAATGGGACAGCAAGGCACTATAGTACAATGTTCTGGATTAGCAGCCTGCAAAGAGATCGCAACGAATTTTCTGATGCCTCTTGGAAAGCTGAATGAGAAACGGCAGCACAGCTGCCACTGGGAAAAGGGATTTCCCAGGATGGTGCCTCTTTTGTTTTTTTAACACAGAGGAAACTCAGGGAAAACTTTGAGCGGTCAGTAAGCCTGAGGGCTAGAGACAGACCCAGAGAGTTTTTGGAAATATCTTCAGAGGCTGGCAGTAAGACAGAACTACTCATGAGATTAATCCTGCTTAGATCCAGTGTGGCTGATGAGAATTAATTGTGCTTGCACCTGCCTATGAACAACACAACAAATACTGGCTGATTTTACGCTGGTAATGGTGAGAGGGAAAGGAATGATTTGGCAGATTATATTCATAAAAGTTAGCTCCCCATTTATTGCCTTACCTATGGAGAATAGCTCTGAAAGACACATTTCATGCCCTTAGAAAATAGAATTCCTAAATTTAGATTATCCTTAAACCCCTTTCCTTGGTAAGGGAGATGGGGCTTGCTAGAAAGTACAATGTGCTAGATCCGCAGAAATAAAGAGACTGAAACTGGGCTTCAGACACTTTTGTAATGCTGCTGAAAGACTGGGGAGGAGAGCTCAGCAGTTTCTTCTGCCTCTTCAATTGCCATGTAGCTGTCTTTCATGGAGAAGAACTAAAAGTCCTTTTGGTTTTAGCACTCTTCTCCCAGTGACAATTTCATTCTAGGGCTATTTCATTTGCCTTGACCTTATCGTTATGTATGGGCTGATAAGTACATAAACAGGTAGTGAATGGTGTGTGCCTCTAATTCAGAGGTAGGCAAGCCCAGATGTCTGGTTTACATGGTAATTAAGAGTTTGATAACTCATTCACATGGACTCTTTAAACACAAGAAAGAGGAGCGTCTGCTCCAAAATTAAAAACCTCTGAAATGTGAGCAATCACCATTCACAACGAAACTCCATTCAACTTTCACAGCTATGCCAAATAAAAATATAGCATAAAAAAATATGAAAACCAGCTTCACTGACTTCTGATTGCCAATCTAAGGCTCCAACATTCCATAGCATCAAAGTGCGATCAGGCCATTCTTGGCGCTGCAGGAATTGCATATATTTTCAAAAATAAATCCTGAAGTACTATCCCACATCAAAACTATTGGAAAGTGACATTGCTGCATGTTATTTTTTCTGAAAGATGGGCAAGGTAGGTCAGGTGACTAACTCACTGCTGCACTGGTTTCAAAGAATAACCGAAATAAAATAGGACAGCACGCTAGAAATCAATGTACCACAGAGAAGTCAGTGGCTACATTTTGTTTATACATCATATGCAGTAGTGAACAGCAGAGGGTGTTAGCTTAAAGGAAAACTTGAGTGCACTGTATGGAATATATCCTGTTTGCTACAATTCACAACAAAAAAAATCAGGTCCTGGGAAGCACAGCTGTGGCTCAGTGTAAACGGCACTAGCGAACCTGCCCGTCGTCTTCTTCAAGACCAAAGTGAAGAAATAGAAGAATTGCAAACAAACCTTTCTGCCCACCTCAAATCTTACTCCACAAATTCTTCATGTCCAAAGAGGGTCCAACTACCGTGGCTGGGCTTTTTTTTTTTGTCCTTTCGTGTCGTAATGATTCAGCAGGGCACGCTGAGGCTTCAGCTGGGCTCAGGCAGCCGGCAAGGTCCTCGCTGCATAGAAGGGCTTTGCCAAGTGGGGCTTGACCAGAGCTTGGAGCTGGATCCTGCTGGGTGCTGGGCACTGGGTACAGGGCATCACACCTTCAAGTCACTCACCCTCACGAGGAGCCCTGGGCCAGAGTTTTACACACTTACTTACACATTTTGTGGGGTTTTCAGGAGCAGCAGCCACTTAAATCAGCAAGAAATACGCTTTTTTGAATGTCTCTGTAAGTGCCTGTCACCTTGATGCGGCCCATGCGACTGCACACAAACAGTGCTCTCAGACGAGAGAAGCTCCCTTTCTCATTTGCTTTGCCACCCTGATGGGAGAAAAAAGCCATAGAGGCTTCTTTCTTCCACTAGCAAAGTACTGTTTGAACACACACACGCACAAAAGGCAAACGTGTCAAGTACAAAAGCAGGCTGGCAAAGGCGAATGGCACTGACAGGGCCTGAAACTCCATGCACAGCTGAACACACCTGTAAGTTGCAACAGATTAAAAAAGGTGCTATTTCCTCAGCCAGGAAGCCTTTCTCCAGCTGAAAGATCTGGCTTTGCCATCAGCAAGTTTCAGAATGGTAGTTATGTTAATGTTTCTTATGTCATTTATGACTATTGTTTAGACTTGAATGATTTTTCAATGTACCTTGCAGAATGGATAAATGTTCTCTTGATGACTTTCCAAGCAGCAGCTCAGAAAACCTTTTTAATGAGATTTTTTTGTGGCATGCCTTGGTATCAGTAGGTGTGCCTTTGTTTTTGAAAGCTTTCTAAGACCAAAATGATTTCTTCCACTCTTCACATAATCAAGCAGATATAAATGGTAATGGATATAAACGGACAAACCCAAGCCCCTCCTGCAGCATCCACCAGAGGGAATGACTTCACTGACAGGGCTCAGTGCTATTTCAGGTCTATGGATTATCTCACCCAGCATCTAGCAGCCAGACCAAATGAGTCTTCCATAAGTCCCAGGTCATATACGCCAGCCTGAACCAGATGTCTTGAAGACCCTTAGCTATCTCAGATAGCACTGGACAGACGTGTCTAGGCAGCTGGACTTCATCCTGTTTGTTTCAATTCTGTGTCTCCGAAGAGAGAAAAATAGAGAGAGATTTTTGAAGTTCCTTAATTTATTTAGACTTCCTCAGGAAGCATATTTGTGGCTGGATTTTCCTCCAGCTCAGCTCATTTATTATAGATGCTAAATCTGTACCCTGGGCACACGTGTACTCCTCACCAAGTGCTTGCATTTAGATTTCAACTTCCAGATGAAAATTGTCAAGCATGAATCTTACTTGGCCAACTTTCTTTTGTACATTTTAGCTTGTAAAAACCCATATAGGTGACAAACAAGACACGTTTTAAAAGTACCATATAGTCATAAGTACCAGATGAATATGATGATAATTAACTGAAATCACGTGCATTGGCATCTCAAGTGCCTGTAACAAAAACCCCCTAAAGTTTTCTGGGGCCACTACTGGAAAGATTAAAAAATTGCAGTGCCATTGAGTTCGGTATTATATAGCTTATACTTCTACAAGCCCTCGTAGAAGTACTCATAATCTAAATCAAGAAAAAAAAAAGGCAAAACAGCAATAGATGTGCATGTAGATACAATGTATAATAAGATAAACCTTTTTTTGTTACTGACTCCACCTGACCTACAACATAAGTATTCTCAGATCTGTCTTCGCCACTTTCTGTGAAGGAGTGGACCTGACCTCTCTGCTTCTCCCTGACTTCTTTGAAGTTAAAAAGTGCTTGCCAAAGCACCTGTAAACCTTGTATGCACACATATATACAGGAACAAAAAAAACCCAAACCAAACCAAACCAAACCTGTATGCACACATATGTAAAGGAACACAAGTTTCAGTGGGAGACACAGTCAGTGGTGGGAGGTAAGGAATATTGCGTTCAGTGCTTTGGCACGCTGTGAACTTTAAGGCTTCTGCAGTCAAATTGGACAGGTTATGGTTAAAACTGGCCAGACCTTTATTTGAATGCATTGATCTCTTTTTTAAGCAATACTGGGTGGATAGGCTTGGAAAAGGGGAGAAAAATGGACCACGAGTTACTAGTCAGGCACCAGTTTGTCATTAGGAAAATTCCTCTTGGTGGACCAGGTTCCACTCCACACAAATGTCTCACATTTATAGGAGGAAGGACACCCAAAATCCTCACGGACTACAGAGACTGGTGGGGCTGTGCCCTCTTAAAAAGCATACCGTCTTATGCTTCTCCCTTGAGAGTAACCCATTTCTCTGGGGTGGTAAAATATGCGGTCTCCTGCTGCTCTTAAACGCGGAATTAAGCACAAGATCCATGGTATGAAAAGGAGAAAGAAAAGGCAAATAAATTTAATTTTGTCAAGGAAGACATGAAGGAAGTCTACACGTAGCTTTTGTTCTCAGGATGAAAGGACACAGTGAGAGCATGGAACTGCTCTTTGACCACAAGGGCTGGCAGAGCTGCATGGGACAGGCAAGCACTGCACCACTCGCCCCAGCCATCACTAACGTGGCTAAATGCATTAAGCCATAGATTTAATTAGGAGAACAAACAGACCAACACTAAGCTGCTGGCACTGCAGGCATACTTAAAATGTAATTGTCTGAAAACAGATTTTTAAATTCATATGCTAAAAAATACTTAAGCACTCGATACCAAGCTGTTAAGTTGAAATGTCACCTCGTTTGGCAAGGAAGGGTCTGAGTTTCCTTCATCTGTAAAACAGCTGCATAAAAGAAAGGTTGATGGTAAACCTTGGCAGAACTTTCTTGCAAAAGATTTTTTTTCTGTTGATATAACTCTTACACCCATCTTGAAGTGAATGAAAAACTGGTCAGTAAGTACCCAAATATACTTCTGCTCAGATATAAAAAATAAATACTGAAAGGTACAACACAGCCTGCCTTGGTGTCTAGTCTGCCACCATTCTATGAGTTATCGAATCCAACAGTATCTTGCCTTTTTATGGGCAACTCAGATTCAGTATCCATGACCTCCTACAGTGACAATCCCTACAAAAACTTGCCTGGCCCCTGTATTTTGTATGCGTATATTTATATTTATATTCTTTAATATTTTGCATGCCTAGCCAGGGCAAAGCTCTTTCAGTTCAAGGTGACTTTCATGTTAGATCAATGAAAACAACAGGAAAGAATAAACAGACAGCATCTGTGGGTGGTAAATGGATGTGCGAAAAGACTTTCAGAACAAAGCCAGGTTCTGCAGACAGGCAGAGAAGATGAAAGACATGAAGTATAGTAGAAGGAAAACAAAACATTTTCAGCTATATTCACCATCTGTATTCACTACATTGCCTGAATTCACTCCCCACACATATTTCCTGGTAAAAGGTTTGGTTTTCTTGGTAAAGGGTTTGCTGGACCCTGCAATATGTTTCACTGGAAACACTCAAGGCCAGGCTGGACGGGGCTGAGAGCAACCTGATCTAGTTGAAGATGTCCCTGCTCATGGCAGGGGGTTGGGCTAGATGACCTTTAAAGGTCCCTTCCAACCCAAACTATTCTGTGATTCTCTGATTCTGTGACTCTGTGAGTCTATTCTATTAATAGCTCGGGCCAGCGCAGCACCTGGAGCACAGGTAGTGGCACTGCTCACCACATATGGTACCAGCTGCCACTTCAAGGAGATGCCAACAGGACAATCCAAGGAGGACATAATATTAGTGATTTAATCTGAGGAGAACACTGAGCTTGAAAAGTCAGCACCCACAAGTATTTATTACTTAACTGCTGGCCTGGATTTTGTTTTCAAGCACAAGCAACCAAACTCTGCCTTAAGTCTGAGCCTACTAGCAGCTGTGTAGTTGTACTAGTGCCGAGTGGATCCCAAACCAATGCAGGCTGCTTATTTCTAGGGCTGTGAACTCAAAATATATTCCAGGATTAGGGAGAGCTTGGCTGGAGCTTGTGAGCTCCTGGGAACAAAGCTTGGTGCAGGTTTGAATAAATCTGGTCTGTTCTGGATCTTTACAGCAAAACCAGGGAAGATATGCCAGACTGTTCAGGTTAGCCTTGAGTTTTAGAGCTCAGCTGAGCCTGAAACTCACAGCTTACCTTAGGGGAACTAAAGGTGTTGGAGTTAGCCACAGCCCTAAAATCAAAAGCCTTCCATCTAACCCTGCTTTAACCACTCCAGTGGAATTCAATTACAGTAATTATTTTTTTAAACTACTGGAACTGAGGACAATAGTCCCAATGCAATGTCACAGAAGAACCACTCACATGCTGGAGGATAGATATATCAATGAGATCAAAGGCAAGCTCTAGGAACTAAAAAAAAGGCTGCCTTGGCAAATGAGGCCCTATAATACACCACCATACTTCTTTTTATGCCAAGCCATGCAATGGTTGCCTGGAAAACCTTATATACCTGTCCATAACCATTTCCACAGGAAAAAGACATGAGCAGCCTGAGGAAAAGTTCCAAAATATCCCAGTTTCCCTAAAAACTATGGCATCTCCGGTCCTAAATCTCCATCCCTCTTTGATCTTCTTTCCTCTCTGCTGGAGACAAACAACATAAACCAAAGATGAGGTGTACAGGGATCTCCAGTCTCCACATCACTGTCTGACATTAAGAAAATCAGCTTACAATCAGAAAACTAGGCTCAAGATCAGTGTATGCAGGTGGCTGTGACAACATGTCCTCAGTTTCTCAACACCCTGCCCACAAAAGCCTCAGATCACAAAAAATCATGTGGAAAACAGAGGCAGAGACGCAGCTGTATGGATGCCGCAGTGCTCAGCCCTGAGTTACCTGGGGAGGAAACTGTCTGGAGCAGGGAATGCCACTGCAGATGGACAATTAACTCTGCTAAACCTGCTAAAAACCAAAATGTGGGGCAACATTCAGTGGAAGGGAACTTTCAGCTGTCAGTGCCGAGGCCCCAATATTAAGAGCTAGGTGGAGTGGGAGAACTGGGCAAGAAGAGCTGGTGTTCAGTTTACGTCACATGTGCGTTTGTATTTGTTTGCTTTTAACCTTTTATTTCAACCCTGTAATTAGGAGACGAGCCTTGCAATGTGCTGGACTCAACCCTCACACAGTTTTGCCCTCCAGCATGTTTTCTATTAAATTGGAACCTGGGTACTACCGAGCCAGTTTGATGTGTGTCTCTCCAGAAGCAGCAAGGCTTCCTCAGCAAACCTCATCTCGTGACTTGGTTAGGGCCAGCACTTGCTTAGGGCTGTTGGCCTGGCTGCAGGGCCGGTGTGGGGAGGACTGGAGAAAAGGAGGCTGAGGGGAGACCTGATCACTCTCTGCAACTACCTGAAAGGAGGTTGTAGCATGGAAGGGGTTGGGCTCTTCTCCCAAGTAACAAGTGATAGGACAAGGGGAAATGGCCTCAAGTTGCACCACGGGAGGTTTAGATTGGATATTCGGAAAAAATTCTTCACAGAAAGGGTTGTCAGGCACTGGAACAGGCTGCCCAGGGAAGTAGTGGAGTCACCATCCCTGGCGGGGTTTAAAAGATGTGTAGATGAGTTTCTTAGGGACATGGTTTAGTGCTAGGGTTAGGTTATGGTTGGGTTCAATGATCTTAAGGGTCACTTCCAACCAAAATAATTCTATGATTCTATGACCGGCATTGCTAAGTGCTCCATTTTGAAGAGTAGCCAGCATAGACCTGCACCCCTTCCTGCCCAGCACCCCCTCTTCCCAGGACGAGCAGCTCACAACTGTGGGGAAAACCTCAGGTTTGATGGTAATACTCTCTGTTTATCAACAGGAGGTGGTTACAGGTGGCCCCAGATGCACTTGGAGCAATGTGAATGTGTGGTTACGAGCAGTTATGTGATCTCACACAGTGACATTTATCACAGTATCATTTATCAAAAGGACTGAGCCTTTTGCAGCTCAGTTGTATTTACGCAGCAGTCAAGCTCCCAGTGTTCTCACTGGGCAAGAAAGGAATCATAGAGTCATTTACATCAGAAAATACCTTTAAGATCATCGAGTCCCACCGTAAGGCAACAGCCATGGAGGAAAGGACCCTTTGCATACCTGTGCAGATTGAGTCAACGCTTCCTATACAAACTTTTTTTTCCATGAAGCTGCCCTTTACATGGAAGATAAGACACTGATCTGATTTCATGGTTCCACAACTGAGTAGGAGGTTACTGATGACTTTCTAAAAAAATGCAAGCTCAAAAGCTTTTCCACTTCCTCCAGTTCTATCAGCTGGTCTCATAAAAGCCTTTACACTCATTGTTTTCTTCTACCCTTGCTTCCCTTGGACCTTAGGAGTTTTCATTGTCACACTACCAATGTGACAGCTAGCTCGCAGGTATTCTTGTCCTACACTTTTCTTTTGCTCAATGGAGAAGTCCAGTATAAAGTATCATCTTTTACCTTCTTGTGCAGCACCAATTAATGCATGTAATGCTGAATGCCAGGGGCTGAGTCCCAAGCCCTGGGGTCCAGAGTTTGATCCAGGATGACTAATACAGGTGGGGTGAATATGAATTTTTTCTTTTTTTGTTTTTTGTTTTGTAGGCTATCTTTCTTGACAGAACCTGAAATTAGGCTGTCCTGGTCAAGCTCAGCCATCTGGCAAATCTAATTGGAAAATTCATCTTGTTGACCGAGCACTATATTAATAGTTGACTCTTTAAAACATATCAGTGGAAAGAAGCAAGCATATGAAAACATCACCTGTACATCTGCATTACAGCATGGAATTCAGGACAGAGCTCGCTTTGTGCAAACAGACCAACAGGAGTGTTTGAATGAAAAGAATAAATCATCCTGACAATTCCCAGGCTTGATGCAAAGCAATGCAACAAAATATTTAACCAAACTCAGGCAGGAAAAAAGTCTTGTGGGCTGTATTAGGGAAAATTAATAAATGTTATCCCATGACAGGTGCTTCTTGAGGTCAGACTGCTCACCCAAAAAGGAACGGTGAAATGGATCCTTAATAACATGTGAAAAGGGAACTCATTCATCACCATCCATATCTCTATAATGTATCAGTCTTTAAATGAAGCTTATCTAAAGGTCCAAGAGTGATTGATGATCACCCTTTACGCAGCAGCAGAATTCACCATTTAGACTACCTGTGCTGCCAATTTTGATCTTGCACTTGGTTAACATTCCTGTTTGTATTTCTCACTAATTTGTATTGTACCCAGTGGAATACTAAGGTAACTTCAGCCTTTTTTTCAGAAAGACCTTTGGTGGAGCTGAGCATTGCACAGTGTTTGGGACATCTTCTGTTCATTGCTCTGTTTCTTCTAGGTTTCAGGGAAAAAAACAGTCAAGGTTCTCACCATGCTACCATGGTTCCATTGTGCTAAGTGAAATATTTAGTGTGTGCTGCATGAAATAGAGATCCCTCACTCAAAGAAGCACTTCCTCACTGTTATTCTGAACACACAAACACACAGAAAGACCATAAAAGCAGCAATATGGCAAAACACCTGAGCTCCAGCCAACCCCAACTTAGAAAAACCTTTCTTGAGCAGAGGAAATATCTTCTCTATTTCTGTCCCACTCATTTTGCCCCTGATGGAAATTATTTCTCCATGTATCTATGCAAAAGCCTCCCTAACAACATGCAGAAATCTCTGCTCAGCTGCAGAGGTGTCCTTGGCTCATTTTATCACTGGCTCTTGTCAGGGCCCTAAGAGTCCCTAGGTACAGCAAGCACAGCAACCCTGCCACTGCCTCTGGAAATGTGCAGTGACCGCATTACACTCTGGGCATGTAGAAGAGCCAGGAGGGACAGACCTCATCTTGTAAGGCGAAATTGTTTCTATTCCTCTTCGTTTAATCATGCAGCAAACTTTAATATTTGCTAATTTACTCAGAAAGATATGTGGAATGTAATAATAATGTTTTATTAATCTAAGAATATTCTTCACCTGAGAAAGACATCTAAAAAGGGGAGAATCGAAGTCTAGAGGACATAATAAAGGAAAAGGCCTGAGATATTACTGCTACATCAAAGCAGAGTATCCTAGCAGTCAAACCCAGTCATAAATGCGTCATGTATTTGGAACACACACACACACACACAAAAAGGTCTGTGATTAAATTGGCTGCCATAAAAGATGGAATTCACCAAATATAAGTGTACTACTCGGTTGCAATATCTACATATTTACGCATTAGTTGGCCATCTTCTGTTTCTATTTGGTTAAGCGTATCTTTTTAACTCCGCTTTACTGTAAATGTAAAGATGAATACATACATCTGCCTAGAAATTGCATAAGTATCTAAAGTCAAGCTTGCAAGAATTTTTAATGTCTGTTCACCTTGATATGCCAAAAATATTAAGAAGCAGTCTTCACCTTCTTAACAGAAAGCCCCTAGACAACCATACAATTGTGTCACTACATCCACAAGTCCTTCTTGAGTTGAGGTGAGGATCGTCAGTGCTAAACACACTACATCCCCCCACTACTGTGTGTCATTTCAAATGTCATGTCTTGGACAGCGAATATCACATTACATTCGTTAGACAGAGAAAATGAAACTTTACTTGATATTTTTTTTTACGGCATTCAGTCACCTGTCTGTTATTTGGGAGCTAAGAGCAGAGATGCTCCTAAATGTGTCTAAGTGCAATTCCTGCTTTCATTTATAATGCCATAATACTGAAGCAATTTCTCTGCCTTCAGAGTAGCACTGGCTTTATATCTGTCCTGGTTTTATTAAAAAACAAGTTTCTCTTTTAGTGAATTTCCCTGTAAGCTAAAGCCTTCTAAATAACTGCAGTTTCCCTGAAAGCTGGAGACATGTTTTGGTAGACATAGCAATGGAATGTGAGGTCATTGGTAAGGCTGGATGCACATCCCACGAGAGCAGTGAACTGAAACAGGTGACCAAAAAACTGACCAACTAAAGTATTCCATCCCATTCATGTCATACTTCATATAAAAGTGGGAGATCACGAGGATCTCGTCCCTTTTTCCTTATGGCCGACATTGGGAGAGGACCTTGTGAGTTGTCCCTGCGAACTGAGGCCCAGTGACAGACCGAATCCAGCTCCGGTTGGCAGCAGAGTCCAGCCCAGGACTTCGGGTGCCGGCCCCACATCTGCCGGAGCAGCTGCCGGGACTTTCAAGATTGGTTTTGTGTATTTTGTATTATTTTCTTTATTTTTATTGGTAGCATTAGTAAAACATTTTTAATTTTTCCAACTCTCTTCTCTCTGTCCTTCTTTCCCTCCCAATTGTCTGTCCTTAGTGGGAAGGGGGGAGAGGGAGGGGTGAACAGGGGAGAGGGAGGAGAGAGGGTTAACAATACATCTGCCACAGTTTTATTGTCACCCTGCAATCAAACCACGACAATATCAAATGTCACAGAGAAGAATTCAGCCCTTGGTCTAAATCTGTGTTACCAAGAGGTCAGTCTTCGAGGGCAAAGCACCTCATCTGTGTTCTCAGGGGACAGTCCCCATCAGTGGAAAAGCTTAGGACAGACAAACTTAAAAGTCAGCACCAGTGGAAAACTGGGCAGGATCCCTGCAGGAGGTCTTCCCAGATGCCTTACAGACCGCAGCTGTGAAAAAGGAGTTTTGGAAAAAGGCATTTTGCAAGAAAAGATCCACAGTTAATAAATCAAATAGGCCTACTGCAAACAAAGGATACTCAGACAAATATAATTTTCCATTCTCTCTTCTAATATTGATACCTTTCAGCAGCACAACTGAAACTGTGACATTGTTTCTGTTTCATTACCATTTTCTAAGCTTGTAGCTGTTGTTTTTCCCATGCCAACTGTTGTTCTTATTCTTCAGGAATCATCTTCTGGTCCCTGCTGGGGACAGGGTACCGGGCTACATGGACCTTTGTCTAACTCAGTGCTTACCTTCTCTGGTTTGCTATTGGCAATACACTGAAAAGTCACTTTTTACAATCACACCAAATGAGAACACAAACTAATAGGCACCCTCCTGGCACAAAACCATGACAATCTTAATTAATGAATGGAAAAAGACCAGAAGCAGGAGGAAAATACGAAAGAGACTAAAACAGGAAGAAACAAAGTAAACAAAATTGCGTACTCTATTTTGCTCCATATATTTCTTTAGGGGGGATTTTTTGACTTTAAATGATCATATAAGAAACACTCATGTAGTAGAAAAGAAAACTGAGAGAGGCATCTGAAAAATAAATATATGATATATTAGGATGGGGAAGCAAAAGCACAGATTGAGTACACAGAGAGTATGAGATACAAGTACGATCAGTTTTCAGAATGCTGATCATCCACAGCTACCACTGAAAACTCTGAAGCTGAGGGTTTAAAAATTAAAAGTGTGCCTTTGAAAATTGTCTTATAAATGTACATCAGCACTTAGATGCACAAAAGGAACATTCTGATTCTTCTTGGGCAATCTAAGAAACAGGAATGTGGAGTTCACCTGTGTGAGGTTGAGGAAATTTCTTGGCTGTATCCTAAAAGCTGACAGTATCTGTCTGCAGCACAGAAACATTGCTGGACCAAAATACTGAAAGGAATTGTGGCTGTACTGCTTGAATAAAATGAGAGATGCACAGTTAAATGAGTGTTCCCCATCACACACAATTCACGAACTGTTTATTTTCTTCACCCAACACATGTGCTCTCTATGTACCTTCCCAAGATGTTGAAGAAAAACCTTCTGGTCTTGCTCCCAGAATCTGGACAGAATTGCCCTTTCTCTCCCTCAGACACCCCACCACATGCCTCCTACACCAGTGGAACTGCACTTCTGTCCCTTGGATGTCTCCATGTTTCATTCTTTACAAGGAAAAAGACAGGAACTTTAACACACTTTCCTCTTTTGATGAGCAGACAACCCTGACAGAAGAGTAATTCTGGCCAAGTTGTAACATGCTATCAATGGAAATACAAAAGCTAAATCTGGAGGCTGTTGAGGAGCTCTTAACAACACACAGCTGCAGTAAGTAACAGATGCAAGCGTAGCTGAATGGACATCAACTGCTTATTAAACAAGCCATGACCAGCAGATGGGAACACTGCTTTATTATGACAGCCTTCTCCAAATGCTGAATGAACTCTCTGGAAAACAAGTGGGTGCTACAAATGTGAAATCCTACTGTGGGAAATCCAGCCAACCCACTAGACTGCCAGGTGCCACAGCTGTTACACATTGAACACAAATCAGAGGAACTAGATTTGCCACAGAAAATAATAGAAAATGGTAATTTTCAAAGGTCTCCCATGTACCCCGTATCAGCAGTTACAGTAATTATCAGCGTAATTGCTTCAAGTCACATGTCATTATAAATTAAAAAGGATACTGGGGCTCTCTTAGCTATGACTTGCTAACGCATCAGGCAATGCAGTCTATTACTTTGTATCATACCTGTACTTACCTCTGAATTGTCTTCTGATTTAGTTTTTTACTAGATCACCATTTTGGAAAATCAATAAGGAAATAATGTGAAATGAACATTGAAATTAGGCATTACAGAACAGAGAGGAGACTAGAAAGACAGGGAGAAGAATTCTTCTATAGAAACAAATACATGTTTTTTAAAGTATCTATAAAAACAGTTATTGTAATAATCAACAAACTAGTCTTATTTGAGTTATCTAGATAAAGAATCATTAGCCCACTAACAGTAGCAGGAATTTGCCAGGACTTATAAACTTACAGAGCTAACTAACACAATAAGAGCAACAAGCATACACATTAGAATAATAATGTGTTAAATATAATAGTTCTGGAATAAATAAGACAAGATTACACAACAACACGATGATTAAGCTAATATACTCTAAATAACTAACAAAATTACTTAATCTTATTCACTTCTGTTAATGTTGTTTCCCTGAGTAGAAACAACAGGAGTGGGTTGATTGCTCCTAACAATCAGGAATATTTTAGCTGGGTACAAATGAAACCACAAACAGAATCACAGAATGTTAGAGACTGGAAGGGACCTCGAAAGATCATCTAGTCCAATCCCCCTGCCAGAGCAGGAACACCTAGATGAGGTTGCACAGGAATGTGTCCAGGCGGGTTTTGAATGTCTCCAGAGAAGGAGACTCCACAACCTCCCTGGGCAGCCTGTTCCAGTGTTCTGTCACCCTCACTGAGAAGAAGTTTCTTTTCATATTTAAGTGGAACCTCCTGTGTTCCAGTTTGAACCCATTGCCCCTTGTCTTATCATTGGTTGTCACCGAGAAGAGCCTGGCTCCATCCTCCTGACACTCACCCTTTATATATTTATAAACATTAATAAGGTCACCCCTCAGTCTCCTCTTCTCCAAGCTAAAGAGACCCAGCTCCCTCAGCCTTTCCTCATAAGGGAGATGCTCCACTCCCTTAATCATCTTTGTGGCCCTGCGCTGGACTCTCTCCAGCAGTTCCCTGTCCTTCCTGAACTGAGGCGCCCAGAACTGGACACAATATTCCAGATGCGGTCTCACCAAGGCAGAGTAGAGGCGAAGGAGAACGTCTCTTGACCTACTAACCACGCCCCTTCTAATACACCCCAGGATGCCATTGGCCTCACAATATAGACATGCCTTTAATCTAACAAGTAACAAACAGTAGAGGGATTGGAATATATATTTTTTTACTAGCAGGCACAAAGATTGGTGTTACTGCATCTTCACTGCAGCTACAAATGTTAAGGAAATTAAGATAGCATATGCTGGAACATGCTTTATTCAGTTCTCCCCTTTGCTGTGGAAACACATGCTGAGAATGATCAGTGTGAAGAATGGTTTCCAAATGAGGTGAAAGAACCTCGTCACATAGGACATGGGAAAGCAGGCTGGTCTACAACACAGAAATTGAAAAGCCTGGTTTCTTGTGTGGTGATTAACTGAAGGCTCATCAGATCTGTTTAATTCCTAATATTTATAATTTTCCAGAGCTACTTCTTTACCGTCAGATTCTTCTCCATTATTAGGCAGTGAATTTCTTCCTCTCTGTTTTACTTCCCTTCTGGAGACAACCAAAAGATCATAACAGTCCAACGTCTTCTTCCTGGGATGTCTTTTGTCTTCTGCTCTCCACTTCTTTTTCTTTTTTCCCCTATCTTCTTTCGCAATACTTTTATTTGCTTCTTCTCCTTCATCTTCCACAGATGAGTGAGGATTGGGCCTTGTGGTCTCTCTGTGTAGGCTGGAAAATCAGATCAGGAAATGCACTATGCTAAAAGCACACATATCATGTACTACTTTAAATCCTTTTTTACATGACATAGATTTCACCTTTTCCCACATCTCACAGCACTGACAAGAGAAAGACTTACCACACTCTTGACCATTTGACAGGACTATAAATATCTTACAATTCAGTTTCTCTTCTATTTATAAAATAAGTAAAGAATAGCCTAAAACAGGCCTCTGGCCCCTGATTCTGTCTACCTCTTATGACTCCACAAAGGATTTGCGCAATAATGATCTTTTACGGTGTGGGCCCAGAGCACATAACATTTTCCTTTGCATGTGGAATTTGGTAGTTATATTTGAAGAGTGCTTGTTCTACCACAATTATTTCTTTCCACTGTGATGGCAGGAAAACACTCCAAACACATGCCAGCATCTGATATTAAAATGATGAGAGCTATATTAGTACCTCTAAAGTTCAGTGAATTGAGCACGACCCCCAGCACACGCCGCATAAACATCAAAAGACAATCTCAAAGGACCCAGAGCTGAAGAGTTAGCCAGGCCATTGTAATACATCTACGCACACTGTGGACTCCCTGTCAACAGGGGAGCCTGGTTTATGCCTTTTATTTATTTTCCCTTACTTCTACAGGACTTAGCACACAGGATTGTCTCTTTTTGATCTCCTAAAAGTGTATTGCATTCAAACTTTTTGTTTCCTTTCTGATTAAATCATGGTTCTACTTTCTTTGTTTCTATCAACAATGTCAGTGTGTTCTCATTAGATCTGTGCACACCCATGAGCAATATGCTGCACTGTTCCCCTCTGGTAAGTATGACATGGGAGGTAGGTATCTATTTTAGAATATAATAAATAAAAAGTTCCAGTGGGAAGCACACTTCCATGCCCTTTAAAAGGTAGTGGCTCTAATGGAAACTCCAACTCAGTGTGAGCTGGAAAACTGCCATAGCATTGCTAATATTAGTAACTGATGTGTGACTAATGAAATACAGTTGTTTAGTGGCTTTGAATGTACACCTTCTCATAAAAACAATAATTCAACATGACATGCCAGCTACACAAAGAAACAAATATAAAGTAAAATCATGGCCAGTACCAGCTTTTTATGATGCAGCCACTGAGTTAATGGAGTCAATGCCCAGAAGAGGACATTATGTGTGTCTATATGATACTAAAGTGACACGGTAAGCAGCAAGAAAGGAACGAGATTTCACTTTACAAGTATGTGACTTTACAGAGAACTCAAAACTTTGCTAGGAATGTTACAAGCAACTGACAAACATTGTGAATTAGTAAGTGCATTTTCAGGGACTGTCTACTCAAATCTTACAACGCAATTTACTGTAGAAAGTTATTGATCCAAGCAGTAGGAAACTTAAAAGACTCTTAACTATAAAAGCTCTGTGGCATCAGGCTTCCATCACTATTTTTTGCAAAAGAGCCTAAAAATTCAGCAGAACTAGATATGACACATAATGTGGAAAAAGATGGAGAGAAATGTATTGCAGTAGATGATAAAGCTGGGAATGTGCAAAAGAAGGTGCTGCGATTCTGGCAGCAAAACATGGAATATTGATCACCGAGGTTTTATTGGCACACCAAAGCACTTCATCTGGGTACCTGGGAGTTAGGTGTGTGTTGCCTATATGCTAAAAATTACTATTTATGTAGTTTATGCAATGCCAACAGACAACTCTGGGAATCCCAAAAGCTCAAATATGTCTAGTTCAGGGCTGTAAGTGGGTATCTAGTTGAGAGAGTCTCAGTTTCAGATGCTTAGATCTCTTCGTCATTTCTTATTAGATACTTTACACATTTCACTACACTCTGCACTATAAATCTTGACATTCAGTATACACCCATGGAGCCAAAGCACCTAAATTCCACTCTCAGAGCTGCCAAATGCTCAAGTGTTGCTGCTTTGAGTCCAACAATGTCCCTTTGCTTATCTGGGCCTGAGTGTCTTTAAAACACTAGCAGTCAGAAATCATTTGAAATAATAATGTTTGGAGGCATTTCTCATGTTCCATTAATTTGAGGAAAATTTGAATACTGCTATCCTCAAAAATAGAGACATTTTGCAGAAAAAAAACATTGTCGTTTCAAATATGGTGGTTTGTTTCTAAAATCTACTACTGCTGTGAGAAAAAAACAGAAATGATGTAGTGAAAACTTCAGACCTTAAAACAACCATAACACATTGATGTGCAATTGTTATGCTTGCAAAATTTATGCTCTATTCCAGGCCATGCTAAAAAATGTTTTAGTTTGGTTTAAAGGGGATAAAATGAACGCCTTAACTGAGAATCCATTATTTTGTGCTGTGGCAACAATATTGTTTGGAATATTTTATTTAGGTTCCATTAATTTAATTTAAATCATCTGCTATACAAACTGACCAGTGCACTTACAATAAATCAGTGTTTACTAGCTGTAAACACTATATAGAAATTCACAATTAATATGACTTGAAGATGCAGTTTCAAGTACCTTTTTTAGGTAGAGATCTGCCAGATTTGATATCACTTCATCTAAAATTTAGATCTAATGAGTACATTTATTTCTCGTTTGCAAAAATTGAGTGCCTTCATTTCAGTCAGTTCTCCAAAGAATTCCTCTCTTTGCCAGTGAATAACTCAATTTTTTCATCATTTGTACATAACAATGGCAAGGCAACTTGCCAGTAAAGTGTTAGGAGAATGAATATTAAATTTTATATTAAAGCACTCAGTCATGAAACAAAGTGTTTAGAATGGAAGTCATTCTTATTTCTTATGCATTGAGTCACATCTTTTCTTAATCAGCTACTTCATTTAGAATATAGTCCAACTCAGTGGATGGGAAAGACTTCCACTGATTTTGCTCGAACTCAGCTCAATTATATACCTGCCTTTTTTCAACTAATTGTATGTATTAAGTAGGAAACCATGGTCTTCAGGTTAACTTTTCCGTGAAAAGAGGTAACCATCATGTAGGTGATCTGGCCTGGATGCATTTCCAGATTTGGAATTCTGCTCAGTAAAGTGGGGGTATTCATTTGTTTATGTGCTGTGGCTGCAAGCTGGCAGAAGAGTGAGTTTCAAACTGTGCTGGAATCACTCCTATAAAATGTCTGGGAAAAAGGGCTTAAATCAGTGTTGCTTTTTGTTCCATCATTCTCAGGGAACCCATAAATCAGCCCACAGACGGAACCCTCACTCATCATTTTTACATGTAATCTTTAACACTTATCTTCATATTAGAACATTCCAATAAAAATGGAGAAATTCTAAAACTGCCTTTAAAGGTAGGATTTGTCCTGTTCATGCAACCTCTTGGGAAGAAATCTCCCGTGATGGAGATTATACCATCCTTTGGCAGCAGTGCCCGTACTATGTTGACATACACGGAAGAGGAAACCCGTCAGTTTAGAATCCCTATGGGATGTCAAGGCAGATGGAAGATTCAAAACAAAAGCATATGTTTTCTCACACCAAATGTGAAAGTGTGCAGCTCCTTCTGGGAAAAGGCTATGGATGATAAAGGTTTATACATGTTCAAAAAGTAACTGCACAAATTCATGGAAGAAAAATCCATCAATGCTGTTTAATACACAGACTCCATTTCTGCTTCTGAAAATCCTTAAATCCCAGATTGCTGGAGATTGGGAATGTACTCTGGAGAAATGTCCCTAGATGACTGTTCTGGTCATATTCCAATTGCTAAGATCCATTGTTGCTAGCTGTCAGAGATTGTTGGTCCTCTGAAGGGCATCAAAATCCAATGCTACTTCCAATGGATTAAACTAGAACTTAATATAGGACATAAAAGTAATCCACAATCACTTGGAATCACTGCATGTTCAGCACACACTTCACACCAGAAAAATGTTACCTCTGCTGTATATAAGTTCTGCAGAATTTAAATCGGGTCTTATGTTCATCCTACATGTTCTCTCCCCATCATTCCCCAGATTTAAGCCCAGTAGAAGATTCAGCATCTTCGAAACAACTTGTGATTTAATGTATAGCTTTATATTTCAATAAATACCTTAAAAGAAAAATAAGGTCTACAATAAATAGAAATTCCCTTTCATGTTTCAGCAATCCTCTGACAGCTTCATGGGGCTAAGTTTCAATCCATCACATCCCACCAATGTTTCCAAAATGAAAACAGGGCAATAAATTGCCAGATAATAAAATGTTAGCATAGACAGTTAATGCTCTTCTGATCGACATGATTGTGGGTCAAATGACTTGGTTGCATGTGAAGAGCAAGCCAGCTACATACGGAAATCTGGCAGCATAGTTGAACCCAAAGTGCAACATTTAGGATTCATGCAAAATAACTTTTATATTTTTAGGTTCAAGCACACTCACGTCATATAATCCACCATCTGCGCCATTCTTATGTACCGACAGGAGAAGGCATACTTCATTTGGCTGATTTTAATAAGCCCGCTTCTTACACAGTGTTCCTGCAATAATACAATCAACATTCATCTAATTTAAATCTAAATCTCAGAAACTACGAAGATACATATGTATAAAAAGCCAACTGTTTAATGAAACTGTAATCAGCCTCTAAATAATGAAGATAAAATTTTCAAGTACAAAGCACCATTTCTTAATATGCATTACGAAAAATGCAGTATAATTATCATAATGGCTTACAAAGAAATAAACAAACATAACAAAATGAATTGAAGACTATACCGACTGTGATAAAGCTCCTCATGTTTCTCATTTTACCAGCATGGAGCTTGTGAAAGCCACCAAAGGGATTACACAGGAAAGAACAGAGTATAATTTAAGAATAAATTATCCTACAGAATTTCTTAGGTCATGTCTATTACATGAGCCCTATTTCATTGAGCCCTGAAATATGATTTACTTTGGTTAGCTGGAGACCGGGATTGGGACAGTGAGCTCATTAGACTGGAAAAGTATATCTGCCTCGTTAGAACAATGGTGATACCATTGCCAAATTGGTATTATCTCTTAGGTTTACTTACTTTCTTGTTGTTGAACAGCAGAACTGTGTAGAGTTTGTCACCCATTTCCACCCTCTTTGGTGTTGCTATGACAATGGCAGGTGCATAATATTCATTTCCTTTTAGCGTCCCAGTTCTGGCAAAGACATAATCTCCAACCTGCACACCAGGAAAACAACGGTTTGCAAGAACCGTGTAACTTGTCAGTTTTACAAGACATTAAAGGTAAATACTCAGATATTTTTACATAAATCATCATTCTAACATGTTCCTGTGCATTATTTTTTCTTTAAAAGAAACGAACTTGGTTGTCGCATGTAAAGATCACTCACAATTTCCACTGAATCAGGGAGAGAGCCCCACTACATGTATAAGGGCTCAACTAGCAAGTCAGACTCAATAAGGTAACTCATACAACTCTATGTTCCCTTGGATTTCATGCAAATTTATGTTTTTAATAAGCTTTTAAACCAACATTGGGAATTTTAGAGAAGTCCGGATGTACCTGACTTATACAAAATGATTTTAAAAATGAACACAGAAGACACAAATTTCTATCAAATTCTGCGGATGTTCTCTAGAGTTGGATGTTCCCTTTACAGAATACCAGGAACTACCATATCAGGATTTGCTTTCATTTCAAACAGGAAAAAAAGCATGTCCTTAGTTTTAAGTGTAACAAAGCAGTTATAAAAATGCTTCTTGTATTCAAAGTAGCTGTATCTATTCTGCATCCTTCCTGTATCCACCATCTCCCTGGTGTGTAAAATAAGAATCACCTGAAAAAAACAACTGTGATTACAGATAGACAGCTGATAAATTTTAAATAAAACCAGAAATAGACTAAAAAAAATTTTTACTATTACTGCTATTTGCCTTAGTATAAGGTTATCTGCTGTGTTTAATACACGCTGTGAAAAACAAATGGTTATGACCTGCTGTACATCACATTGTGTATAAAAGGCTCTCCTTGATTCGTAATCTATGTGCTAGGAAACAATCAGTCTGCTGGTAAATAGCTCACCTTCTATAGGTGGGCAAATAATCATGTTTTATAAAGAAGATAATATAGAATTCTAGTAAACAAAGGAATTGGATTATGATGACAATAAGTTTCAAACAAATAAATAATAGCATGTTGAAAACAGTATGATATTACTAGCACTAAGAACTCTTCTTTAAAATAAATAGATGTATATAAAAGAGTTTTTAAAAAGCTACCCTTTATTCTATGTGTGACCAAATGAACCAAGTTAAAAATACATATTTGCTGTCATTAAAAAATACAATTTTTCACCTGCAGATGGGGGCATGGCACAGCACCTCCCACAGGTATAGCAAACTTCACAGGCACAATCCAGGCCTCCCCATTGCTGAAGTCAACAAGTGCACAAGTAGAACTGATATTCTTTATCACAGTTCCTAAAAACCAACATAATAAAATATTCAAATGGGGTTTTTTATGCCCTTTGTGGATTCTTTTTTTTAATCCTATAGGCTGTCACACATCACTGAGGTCAAACATGTCTATATTATACATTCTTCATTTTCACTTAGGTAGAGTAAGCTATGCTAGGGCAATAGAGAAATCTGTACCTAAAAAAATACGGTCTTAGTAACCATTCTTAATAATGCCATAAAAATAAAAAGAAGAATAATTTTCAAGTCCAGGTCTGAAATTTGTAAACTGATCAGGTGGATGATTCCTGACAAAATAAAACTATTACCACAGTTAAAAATATGTAAATCTAAAAAAAAAAAAAAAAAAAAAGAAGGTAACGCAAAATAAAACCACACATTCACACACACTTATTTTTAAATGAAACAACAGAACACAATTGTACCTACTAATCATTCTGGCTCAAAAATCAACAAAGCAGCAGAACCATTTAGTGAATTCTTTGAACACACGCAAAAGCTCGGCTTTTGTCAAACACTCAACAGAAACATTCAAAGGAGACATCAGAGAGGGAAAGGTTCACACTCTTGGATACTCAGTTACTTTAAAGGATTTCCTTCCATACTCCTCTTCTGTAAATGTATCATTGCTTTCTAACCTTCCAAAATGCATGTCTTTTTGTAAGTGTATATATGGGCACACACAAGATATTTATTAATTTTTCAATAATATGCATATGTAATATTAAATCTGATTAAGACAGAAGCAGCTAATCATTTCCAAAACTAACATTTTATCAGTATTAAGAAATGCTAAAAAAATATTTTAAATGTGGACAAAAATATATACCTGGATAATAAAATCCTGTGACGTCTGATCTTGCAATGACCTTTTGGCTTTTGTGAGTCACAAATACTTGGCCTTTTTGTCCTTTTTTCAATTTTGACTTCACAGTCTCTTCTTCAAGTCTCTGTAATTCAATACAATTATTCTTTCCACAACAGCTAAGCCAGTCAGCCTCAATCTATCCTTTGGAATTAATAAAAAATGTAGGCAATGTAATGTTATGTCATCTACAGATAATTCACATTAAACTGGAATTATTTTAAACATTAAAAATAGTTATAAACAGAGAAAGTGATGTTACAGGAAGTACTCATGGATAACATAATCTAACAGCTTTCACTATAAAAATCCTCTTTTACATGGTCATAACAATGCCTAGTGTTCAAGAGAAAATTTACCTTGATGAATTATGGTTCTGGCTGGCATTTTGCTAGAAAAAATTCTACAAAGTTGTACAATTCATATTTGAAAATGAGGCAAGAAAATATCAACTGATTTTGCAGAATAAGTAAAGGTGCTATACAAATTCATTTTGTCCAGATAGGTGAGTCTTCACAATAATCTTGTCTTCATTCATTATACCTCACTGTATGGAATGACTGATTAAAAGTTCAAATATAAAATCAAAAAGTTTTTTAAAAATTCCTGAAGTGTCTGGACAAAATGCTTATTTACAAAAAATAAATTCAAAATTAAAATTTTGAGCAGCTTTAAAACATTCCAGCTTAGCAAAATATTATACCATATTTACTAGAGCTGCCACTGTCCATCATTCCGCTCTGCTGGTTTGGGTTCTTCATACACTAATTCTCGTCTTTGTGGGGCAACTTCACAGACTACAGCTCCCGTAATGTCCCACAGGCACACAGAATACTGGAGCTGGCTGGTGAATCGTAGCTGGGAGACCATGCACCAGGTGGTGAGAATAGAAATACGAGTGGGGCTGGCTGGCTGTGGACCGACTTAACTCCTAGTTGAAATCAGTGACCGCAATTAGTAACTGAATGAGGAACAGGCTGCCAGGAAAGTGGTTAAGTCACCATCAATGGAGGTGTTTAAAAGACACAGAGATGAGGTTCTTAGGGACATGGTTTAGTGCCAGTGTTAGGTCGATGGTTGAACTCTATCATCTTAAGGGTCTCTTCCAACCAGAATGATTCTGTGAGTCTATGATTCCATGAATGCAAAAAGCACGATGGATCTTGCACAACAACTGAGGCAGGGGGCTGTGGGAAACACAGTATGTGAAAACAGGCAAAGGTTCACAAACCACACGTGGCTCTATGTAAAAATATACTGTTGGGCTTTCCGAGCTTCTGTGTACATGACTTTGCAGTCACCAGATTCTTTTACCTTAAAGCCTTTTATCTCTCACATTAACACTTTATGGAGTCTCAGTGTTATTCGCCTTTGAAGTAGATCGTGTTCCTGAATCCCTTTTTTTCTAGTAGAAAGAATTTCTTCCCATTCAGGGTGTCTCTCTTACAGAAAGTTTGGAGAGGATCGGGGTATTATGTGGATATGTCAGAATGTGAAAAAACACTTTACATTTTGCTTTCCTGAGACAATTAAGAAAACTAATAATATAAAAACATTTTATTTCTAATACTGAAAAGTCCATAATCCCAGTGTTTTTATAATTACATTTTAATAATCCTCAAGAATAACACTATAATTTATATTTACCACAACAGCAAATTAATTCTTGAAAAAGTCTATTATTTTCTCCATAATGCTCACAATAATGTTTCTAAATATAAATTATAAGCAAGTGCAAAGTTAAAGAAATAATTTTCCCCATTCATTTTTGAAACACATATTTATGACCTACCTCCTAAACAATTTGCAAGCATCCATCTCTTATACAGTTCCTTTGAATCATCAAAACACACAAACTGACATCTCGAACTTTTCCACAGATCTACATGCTATTCTCAAAAACAATCATAACTCACAGATTCCTAAAACCCCCTGCTTGCTAGGGTGTGTATGACCTGCTTCCTTGTCTCATGACATTTTTCTTCCTAAAAATATATTTGATTTTTATACTCAATTTTCTCTAAAAGCCAATAATGATGGAAGAGATGGGAACAATTTTGACTAAATTGTTTGTTCTCAGTTTCACTATAACTATCACAAACTGTTTTTCCAATCAACTCTCACACAAAACCCACAAACAACCCTTTTAAAAAAGTCCTAAAAATAAGCAAAATACACACAAACAAAAAAGAAAAAAGATATTTTAAAAGGGAGATATGTGGGATTTTTCTAGGTCATTCTTTACCTCTACAGAATATAAATTATATCAACACTCTGTTATTCAAATTCAGTCTAAACCAGAGGCTCTTCACAATGCTTAACTGACCGCTTGACGTACAACCTAACAAAGGCTGATTTGAGTGCAAAGACTTAGAGATCCACAGACATAAAAAGGTATTTGGGTAAACCATTTACTTAATTCCTCAGGCTCCAAAGGGACAGCTGCTGCTGAATATTTATTATCAACTAATTTGTAATGCTTGACCAATAACCTGGGCAAGTTCCAGCATTCCCCATTAATCCAAGTACTAAAGACGGAACGGGCAGCCACAATGGCGATGCTGAGCCCTGCAGAGGTCAGGTGGCTCAGAAACATGCTCTACATTCAAATCTGTCTCTCCTTCCTCTCAGACAGCCTTTAGATGTTCAGTGCGATTGACCCAGACACTATCAGAGCATCCATTTCTGCACTATTGTTCTTCAGTATTTTTATTACAAAAGAGCCCTCTTTGATCATCAGGGATTTCCCCACTGTGTAGCTCTGCTTCTGTTGAAGGCAGTGCATTAAACGACATGAGATGAAGGGGACTTTGCTTACCCCTACCAACACCTGCTGCATTTTAAAATTATCTTTCAAAGAGATTAGGTTTTGCACTTTGGTAGAATCACAGAATCATTTTGGTTGGAAGAGACCCCCGAAGATCATCGAGTCCAACCATTAACCTAACTTTGGCACTAAACCATGTCCCTAAGAACCTCATCTACACATCTTTTAAACCCCTCCAGGGATGGCGACTCCTCCACTTCCCTGGGCAGCCTGTTCCAGAGCCTGACAACCCTTTCTGTGAAGAAGTTTTTCCTAATATCCAATCTAAACCTCCCCTGGTGCAACTTGAGGCCATCTCCTCTGATCCTATCACTTGCTACTTGGGAGAAGAGACCAACCCCCTCCATGCTACAACCTCCTTTCAGGTAGTTGCAGACAGCGATCAGGTCTCCCCTCAGCCTCCTTTTCTCCAGGCTGAACAGCCCCAGTTCCCTCAACTGCTCCTCATCAGACTTGTGCTCCAGACCCTTCACCAGCTTCGTTGCCCTTCTCTGCACTCGCTCCAGCACCTCAATGTCTTTCCTGTAGTGAGGAGAACTTTCCTACTGTAAGTGAGAATTGATAGGAAGACTATCCACAGATCTCCATGTGTCTTTGCTCTAACTGGCTTTTCAAAATCCTGACACCTCCAGAGCTGAGCAGCCACTGCATTTCCCAGGCTGTCAGTGGCAACAAGCCCATTCTGTGTAGACCACAGTTCAGTTTTACGAATGAGCTGAACTTTTTGCAGCTACACACTCTCCAACTGGTTACTTCACTGATGACAATGGAAATTTTGACCAAACATTTCCAGGTAGTTATAAATTTTTGTTGTTGTTGTGCTATTTTGGATGCTCATTTTGCCTTGTCTCCCTAAAGACACCCAAGAACAAAGACAGGGATGCCAAGCTGTTTAGGAAACATATGAATGCAAAAAAGGTATCAACAGACAGCAATTAGTGATCCTTGAACAGTGAGGAAGAATGAGGAGTGTAAGAATTAGGACAGCAGGAAATAGATGAAACTATCAAGGGAGATTTAGAATTTCCATTCTTGTAAAGAATCAAGTCTCAGCTATAAATATTTCATTAAGAATAATTAAATCAATTGTATATGAAATACATTTTTGAGAAAGAACAGATTCAATGAGCCACTAGAGGTCCCTTTCCACCCACATAAATGTGTTTTACAAAACGCATTATGCTTATTAGCCATTTAAGCTATTTTTATCACATGGTGACCATTCAACAGGATCACAAAGAAGTGTAAGCCCTGAACATTCAAGCTCAGCCTAAGGGAAACACAGGACTTCTAAAAGTATATTCTTAAAGAGAGTCAATCCTTAGCAAGGAATGCAGCTTCATTTCTCTGCAGAATCTGAAATCCATTCATATGAAGAAACAGAAATATTTAGTATGAGATTAAATCTCCATCACTCTCAAAGGCCAGATTGTGACCCTTAGGGAAAGGAATACTTTACATGAAGATGTCATGGCCATTATCAGAACGTACCAAACTTTACTGGAAGCTGTCCTGGAAGCTGTCGTAGTAGGAGAATAGTAACATTATGACCCTAGTAGGCCTGAGCTGATCTAATAAGAATTGGGTAGGAAACGAAGAACAAGTCCTTTTACTAAGTGACATCATGTTGTAAACAGCTTTATAATTCAGTGAGAAAACAAACAAATAAATACATAATAAGAAATGATGGTTGACTGTTATGCCTGACAAGTCCAAAAGAGAAAACAGATACAATATTTTAAGTCAAAGCAGTTACTTACTGGAAAAAAAATAAAGTAAATGATACCTTTTAATATCTTTAGGTGAAAGCTAAGTGCCAGCCTGAAGAGGAAGATTTTTGTCAACCAGTGCTTTAGTCTGTACAGCAAAAGGACCTGAGTAAACCGAGCAAAATACCACCTACAATTAGCCCTCCCATCATCAGTGTTCAGTGGTTTATATTTTGCCTGATAGTAACTAAATGTGTTTGCCCATATCCCAAAGCATTTACTTCTTCCACCACTAGAGATCTTCAGTCATCTTACAGCCCTGTACAGATGGATTTCTACTTCATCCTCCTCCAAAAAGGCTCTGGTGTACCCCACCTTTCACAGCTATGTGCAAACACAGCAGCCTCAACACAGCTCGCAGAGGTCAGAGCACAGAGGGAGGATAACCAGACCATTAATTCAGGTGTAGGCTTAAACAGAAAGCTCCCATAGCAAGGACATCCAAAAAGGATTACTAATTCTTTAAAGAAGTTGTCAAGGTAATTAGGAACCCTTAAAAGCTAAAAACTAAGGGGGTTTATTTTGAGTTTAGTGAAAAAATTAGCAGGAAATTTAGAAGTCTGCTTTGTTGAGTAGACCTCCAGGTTAATTGTGATTTTTCTACCATCTCACAATGACAATTTTCATTCAGTGCTATATCAGCTATTTCCTCGCTGTGATGTATTTCAACTGGCAGTTTATTTTTTTATACTCATTTCGTAGACAGAAATCACAGTTGGAAAAACCTCTGCCAGCATTTCTAAAAAGCTACTCGGATTTTTTCTGATTTTTTCACTATTTTTTCCACCACATAAACAGAACTCTAATTACATCTGCATTTCTGCCTCTCACTCTTAAAGCCTTTCAGTTGCAGATTAGCAATTACTGAGGATGGTGCTCTGATTAGGCTCCTAAAGCAGGGTGACTCAGGATAAGTGATTGCACAATGTTAATCACATCAAGTCTGAGAGCACACATTGGTTGTTTCAAGGCAACAGTAAAATTGCAGTCAACAAATGAAACATGAACATGTTTCTGCTGCTCTCATATTGGGACATTATATGGCAGAGGTAAATCAATAATCAAAATATGAGCAATGTATTATTTTCAGACTAATGTAAAATGAATGAAGATTACCTGTTTTTTGAAGACATTAAAAGTTTTTCAAGTGTACATTCTTAGTGGAGCACATTCTCCAAGATTACAGAAAAATGAATGTGATCCTGCCCATAATAATTTATTTTCATACATGGCCTGTGTTATCATATTGTATTCTATTCAATTTAACACATATATTTTTAATATCTTATGTCATGGTATGTAAAATCATATCGCTCATCATGAAAACTATTGTTGATCTTGATAAAAAGAGAGGTATATCTCAGTTAGAGAATGTCAAATAAAACAAAAGATTGCCTTTTTCAAGAATACTGACACATTTCTAGGCATGACCTGCTAGGCAGAGTATATGGATACTTGGCATAATTTACAATTGTAAATTCCAATTGCACATTCCCATTCATTGCTGAGAACTCACAGAGTAGGCTTGTACTCTGCTCATTTGAGCTTCACTTAGCTTAACCCTCCAAACTGGTGTTTGTGTATATATACATGCATATGTCAGGACAAAAAAAGAACTATTATGATCGTTTTATTATGTTTCCTACATGATACGAAGCATAGGACTTTCCTCAGCATTCACTGCAACTAGGCCAAGCACACCTTCAAGTTCAGTCAGAGTTGTTTCTCTCACTTGGTGATATAAAACAATGAAAAAAGAGAAGGAATATATTAATATATGAGCTTTATGATGATTTCTCTGTTTTTAATTATCCTCTATTAGAACTTAAAAGTCTGAGAGATTTTCTTTCTTATTAATTTTCTAGAGAGTTTATTTTAATACTATTTTGTATAACTGCACCTAGACAGCAGTTCTGCAGAGGCAGTAGAATTCCCAGTGAAGTACTCTTTGATGAACCTATTAGACGAAACAACTTGAAACCAAATAAACGTTGGTTGGCTTTGTTTTTTCAGAGGTTAGTACTTTGAATTTTAAACAGCGTGTACAGAAATATTTTCACTGGGGAAGGTTAAATTGCTTTTTAAAACTTGTGAGTGTGTTCTTCAGTTCCCTGAGAATTCATATTCATAACTTGAAGATAAGACTATTAAGGTAGAATCAATTCATTTTCAAGAATGTTCTGAAAGAATAAAAATAATAATAGGAGAATAAAACATTGTAACCTAAGACATGTTTTCTGAACATATATATCATCACAAGAAAAGCTAAAATGATAAAGTGTATTCTCTCTCCCAGTAGGGCAGCCTAAAATAACTTTCTAGTCTTATTTTCATACTTCCTGCTTCATGCATTTCCATAGGCACTTCGTTAAATCTCTGACAGCATTCCAGGTAAAATCAGAGATTCATCTTCGGGACATATAGATCTCTCTCAACCAAAAATCTCAAACTTTAATCACAATTTGAGTAGCTAGACTACTTTCCACTAATATATTAATGGACTGGAGAGAGCACTCTGGCTCACCAATACCAGGTGAACCCTTTAGGATGATCTAAACAACTTTCCAGATGTCACTGACTGTCATCTAGGGCTCTGTTCATAGTACTGTGAGATTAGCCACCAGTTCACATATGCCTGCTTTTTATGGACAGCTAAATTTCAGTGTACGAATACGAAGCTGAATCCCATCCCTTCTCTTTATCTTTTCTCTTAGAAGAAAGACACCATGGAAGATTATAGTTAATTACTCCAACATTACAAGACCTTTAGTCCTGGTTACCGATATTAACCCAACCACAAATCTTATATTATAATTGCCTCTTATATATCTCTTTTTTCTCTTTTTTTCATTTATATCTCTGCTGTCATTGCAGAGGAGGTAAAGATACTTTGCCCAGATTTGTTTCTAAGAGGCTTGACTTCTGCGGCTCCCTCAGCTCCAGAACTTCTGCTTCCCCAGCACGTCCAAGAAGTCATTGAAAGCTTGCTCTCTTTTTAACTACCTTCTTTCCCCTATCCGTTTTTATAATAAAATCATGCTCATGCTAAACACCTAATTTATCAGCTATTACCACAGAACAATATTATTCCAGAAGCAAATACTGAAGAGGAGTATCTGGTATATTTATTACCTTTTTATTGTTGCTTATGTGTGATTCCGAGGTTTTCTCAGTTTCCTCTTTGACAGCTTCCTGAAGATCAGAGGCTTGTTGTATATATGTTAATGCTGCCATTATCTCATCTTCTAACAATATCACATCTTCATAGGAAATCGGCCATCCCAAATTCTCTAAAGCCTCCAGCAAAGCTTCTTTATGCTGCATATATTGGACTGGCCCATCCTCCTTAAATCTTTAAAAAAAAAAAATCACAAGTAGGAAAAATTTTAATTTTGGTATTACTTTACAAATAAAATCACAAAGCTCAAAGGCAAAATAAAACACCAGATTCATCCAATTTATCTTCTGTATACCCTAAGTTCTCATGTTTCATCCAACTAACATTGTGTTTAGTCAAACAATCACAGCTGGCTTAACGACATCTTATAGAAAAACACCTACAGAGCAATTCAAGTGGCTTGGCATAGATGTCTGGTGCCATTTGAGATGTTCTAGAATATATGAGGCATCAATAAAGAACTTGCAGATATGACTGAGAAATTATAGAAATCCCTGGCCCTGTGGGGCAGCAGCTAGGGTGAAGTGGCAAGCATCTAGATGCCTATTAAGTCCTGATTTGCCACATCAGTCTTTACTGATCACGTAAAAAAAGAGAGAATCTCCTGCTGTTTATTGCTCTGACATTCCTGCACTGCTCGGTCTTCACTCAATGATCAGGAGTTCGTTTCTATTCATGGTTCAGGTTATGTCAGTGTCCTCAGAACTAAAGAGCCATTTTGAACCTACACACTGAAGGTACCTATATACAGAAAGGCGAATCGGATACAGTCATCTCATCAATAAAACTAAATTAAAACCCCCAAAATCCTGAAGAGGTAGAATTCTTTAAATCTCTACTTGGAAGTAAGAGATTTCTTTTTAGTATTCAGATAATTACTGTGGCTCTTCTCTACAGCTTCTCCAGCATTTAAAAACCAGGAAACCTGGAGAGAGTATTTAAGTGCCTGTCTTACCAACACATACAACCACGGTGATGCCCACCACATTGCCCTACTCTTTGTCACTGCTCATCTCCCTTCTCCTCTAAGAACCATTTCATACTAAAATTATACTGACTAGTATAGTTATTTAGCTACATTTTGTTCTCTGAGTCAATTATTCATCTATACTCAAGTTAACTTATCTCCTGAGTTGGATCTCTCAACCATTTTAACTACAAGCACAATATTACCACTTCTCTAGTAAATCTGAATTTCCCTAGTATCTGAGATAGCCTTTTAATACACACTAGTGAACCAGAGAGCTCCTCAGCCTATTCTTGCAGGATTCCTGTGACCAAGTTAGTAGACTTCATTACCCTCTCCCTTCAGATTACTAACGATTTTGAAACTGTGTTGCCATCCTTTTGTAATACATGAACATGATCATTTGAATTGTAAATAAATTGAAAATAAATAGATCAAATATTTTTATTTCTATGCACCAATATTAAAAATTTTAATATCCCACTCTAGCAACAGACAGTACAATTGCTAGGACTTTTTTTTCCTTAAATAAATAATTGGCCATATAATACCAAGAATAAAATATTTCGCATACCACCTAGTCAACTTTCTATACTCCACAACTCATTGTCTATCAACAGATATCTATTTCGTTTTTAAAATTATATAGTGTTCTTTTGTTTAACAGCCTTCACTTCCTCTGTAACAGAATGGGGTTTTGGTTCTCCTTTTTGATGATAGAACTGTGTATTTTTTGCTCATTAGATTAAGTCTTCTTGAAAGCATTTTACTTTTCATCCCCACTTTTCTGCCTAGAATATTTCAAGCCAATTCAGTTTTCATCAATTGATCTTCACTTTATCCTCTGAAGTAAACAGATGCTAACTTCACTGATGTCAGTCCTGTTTATACAGTTGCCAGCTTTCTAAATCAACATACAGAAATATTTACAGTAGTACAAACTTCCAGTGTGATTTACAGTCACAGCACATGCTGTAAAGGCACTTCTTATACCTTTACAAACCAGCCACTGAAGTGCTCTTTACCAGAGGAGAGAAGATTTACCTTAATGCCAAAGGCAATGAATGACATGCTGCCCTCCCAAGGCCCTGCCGTTTAACACTGATTAAGAATAGACCAGCACCATTCAAATGGAACGCAAGTCCTTTCCTTTAAAGATAAACAGCACTGCAAGAGGAGGTCCAGAATTTAATATTGCTCCATATCACATATACATTTTTGAAAGTAAGCTATAGTTATGAAATATTTAAAAATAAAATCAGTGGATTACAGAAATAGTGATAAAAAAGTATCAAGTATTTATGACCAGCCTTTCAGAGGTAAGTTAGAAAACCAAAAGGTGATAGCTTACTTGTCTCTTTCGTCCTGAGATAGTGCTCTCCAAATAACCAGGTTTAGGCGCCTATTAAAGAAAGCAAAGCAGTTTTTGAGGGAATGAAGTTCCTTGTGCATTTGCCCATCTCATAGCCAGCAAATAAACACACTTTCTTAAGATATGTGCACTGATTTGTATTCCAAGAGCAATATGTCATCAAATTGTATCTTCATCATTCATCTATGAAATTATCAACTGCAAGAGAAGATGGGAAAACAGCGTCTTCCATCAAGTAGCAACATGACTATTTCAGGGTCATAGAAGGACTAATGGCAACCGTTGGTGCTTCCTGCCAGGCATTTCTATGGATGGTTCCCTTCAGCACCAGCAAGTCAAATCAAATGACAAAACTGATTAAATGCCAGTTAAGCTAAGCACAGTTCTTCCAATTAAACAGTTGTAGAAAACGGTATCCTGAAGATACATGGAGAGCAATGCTTTTTTTTTCTTTTCTGCTAAGGTAACCCTTCAGTTTTGTAAGTTAGATTTCTACTTCATTAAACTCTGGCTATGAAGAAAAACTACCAACAGGAAAACAGAAGTGCTTATCCCAAAGCAATGCAGTTCTGAGATCTTTTAAAAGCACCACTAAACTTTCTGCTTTTGCTTTTAAGACACAGATTATAAATTCTTACTAGGTCATCTAGCTTGCAGTTTTTTCTGTTTATTAACTTCTCAAACAATTAAGCCATCACTCAACTACTGAATTTCTTACTATAGAAATAAAACTCTACCAATGATCCCAATTGCCATAATTACAGAAAAACTTTCAAACTTCCTTTGGAAATACAAGAACAAATTCATTGTTAGGAAAAATTCAGATTGTAACCATTAGACTTTTAACAGACTTGCTAGATTTACTGGTGCATGTACAAAAAAAGCTCATGAACATCAGATTTTGAATATGAATTTCTTACTGATTCATTTTATCTACTAGAAACCAAACCCCAGCATTTTTGGAATGCAAATTACTTAGTTCATTCACAATCTGCAGTCTCAGCATGCTCCACTGCCTATTTCATACTTCTTAGTGTGCACACTCATAACTAACTCATTTGTAAAAGCCTCTGGCTACAGACATTTTGAGTCTTCCAGCATTTTTCTCCTTCAACACTGGATATTCTCTTTGTCAGACCACCAAATTTCTGCCCTCACCACTTTTCACCCTCTTCATCTAATGCTAAGGTCAATCTATGTATGGGGAAGATATCGTCATGCTTGTTTCTGTGCTTGAAACCTGCATGCCCTCACATGTTGTCCATCTATAGATGTCAGAATAAATTTGTGACCAATCACTATTCGCGAATCTGAACTGCAGCCTTTGCAAGTTCCGTTACTGTAGAAGTACTGTGGCATTTACAGCAAAATAAATTTGACTGAGTTGCTGTTTCACATGTAAAGGAAAAGCAATGAGAAATTTTCTTTTACACTGTCAATTATAAGGATCTTCAGGCAGATCTCTCTTCTATACATGTTTTTCACAGAACTAGGGAACTCAATCCTACTATTGTAAATACACTGACTCATTGACCTCTACGGATAAACATAAGTAAGCCATACTTCCAATCATCAAAGTTTTAGGGAAACTGTGAAAATGCTGTCAGTAGAATATCATCAGAGTTTAAACAGAAAACACTTTTATTTCCCTCAAAATTTAAGTCAATACATGTAAAATATTCAGTGGTACGGCATAGCAACGAAAAACTTGAATGTTTTTTAGGAAGTCATCATCAAAAATATACCACTCAAACCTTCTGCCAAAATGAGTGACAAATCCAGATTACTATGAGTTCCTCATCAGCCTGATAATAATAGTATTGTCTCAGCGACAGAACACACAAAACAACAGATTTTTCTTCACTGAATTCCATTAATATTAGACATAGCAAGCAGCATTTGCAAACCATAATTCTTGATTTTTACCACAAAAGATGGAAACTTTTAGAAATAGGAGATGGGAATGAAAAAGACAGCTATTACATGCTTTAAAAAGAACTGGTGTGACCATAGAGCTACAGAGAAAAACAAACAAACAAAAAAACAACAACAAAAAAAAACACCTTAAAGGGCTCAGTGGAATTTGTCAAAAAACAAAGACTAAACATTGTCATCAAGGGTTTTTTCATCATATAAAGTAATAACATCTGTAAATGTTATTAGAATACAGCCTGAAAAGGTATCGCATTTATTACAACCATTCTAGTCAAAGCTCTCATAAAGTTACTGGCTGACATTAGCAGTCAAATAATTGTATTACATTAAAAAATGCACCAAGTTAGATCAAGGAAACAAATAGCTTAGACATATAATGTCCTTGTCCTATTTACTTCTGATGTGCTTCTACAGACATTTAATTAATAAGTACAAGGCATATCTTTCTCAAAAAAGAAAAAATCAATTAAAATTGTCACTATCTTATAGGTGCCTCAGTTATACTCTTTCATCCATAGTTAGGTGCTAGGAACCTGGCAGTGAAAAGCAAGCCACTAATTTAAATGCCAGTCTATGGATTTAGGAGTTTAATTGTAAGTTAAAAGTCTAGCTACTACTGTATGTTAAGGGGGAATTCCTCTCTAGGGATGACTGCTTCCAGGTTTATTCCTAGAAAGTAAAAGTTGGAGGTTTTTTATCATTGAACAAACAAAACATGAGCAACATGTTCTTTATTATCTCATTGCCTGTTATCTGTTTCTTCACTCTGCATTTTTTTTGAAGAAAATAAACATATCTCCTACTGGTTGATGGTGGATTAAAGTGTGTCAGTGTGCAGAATTACCAGTATTAGGCAAAGCATGTGTGAGCAAATACCCACTACATAAGAAAAATCTGAAATTAGATGGCAAACATGATACATTTCTGATGAATAGACTTGCCTTTCATAGGATTTAATTGCTTGTTCCAGCTTCTCTTTATAGGCATCGAGATTCACTGCCTGGGGATTAATTAGTGTGATTCGCTTCTTGTTGCTAACATGTGCCAATGGTAACATCTATTATACAATAAAAGACAAAGGCTTAGTTTATCATTCAACTTTTTCTCCACCAGAATAACTGAATGCTTATGAGTCCATGTACAAGCATCAGAATGGACTGAAGGAACACTTGAAAACTGCAGAAAGATCTGAGCACCCTAAAGACATGTCAGGAATAAGACATAGTTTCCAGTCTGCTAATAAAATCTTCTGAAATGATGCAATCACTCGATGCAGAAGTTGCAAATTAAGATTCCTAACTAACAGTTAATTCTGACGAAATCAGTACTGTCAAAAAAGTCACTCTAATAATGGAAGGGTAGGTGAGAAGGCAGACAAGCATGTCTAGATCATGACCATATTCCAGATTGCATTGCTTTAAAATAACACTCTCTTGCACTTATTAGGATCTGATTCTGTCATACAGGTGTGATAGTTACTTATTTAAGTGTATTTAATACTTTTATTTTGGAGGACCATATTTTTAAAGGAAGTAGAGTACTAAAGATGGAGACACTTTTCCTCATCACACTGATCACCAAAGAGTGAACAGGGTGGATATTGCTCACTGAATCTAGTCTTAATTAACCACAATAATGCTTAGGAACCTAACCAGGTTAGTCAGAATCAGGAACTTCAATACCTTTCAAATCTCACAATATAGCATCTACATAAGTCAGCTTCACTATAAAATAGAAATTCAAACAGTTACAAGTAGATCATCAAAGGGCAGAGAAAAGGGTAGAAAAGGGATGATGAGAGGAGGAAAGATGCCTTCCTAGCTCTCAGTCCAAAGTCCCACCATCCTTCAACCTCTTAAATTGCTCAGCAGCTCATATAAGAAAAGCTATTTTATATATCAATGTCCTAAATATGATTATAAACAGAAAAAATCCAAGAAAGAAATTGAGAAGACAGAGAATGTTACTCTCCCCAAAACTGTCTTCAACACATATGGTTGAGTGGGAAGCTGCTTCAAGTGCCTGTCTGAGATCAGGATATAGATGACATAAAGATGGATGAGATTCAATTTAAAGATAACTAAAACCCCTGTTGGGGAAATAAGGCAAGCAATCAGAAAACAAAACCATAAAAAGACTTCTTTAATTGAGAACATGTTTTCAGTGATGTTTTATTTGTGTTTGAATCATCACAGCCTGGCTGCATTCCAAATTATTGCTGTATAACCATTTTTTCAGGAGTGTGGTGGGACTTCATATTCCCCTCTCTTTCTGAGGACATCTCTCTGATTAATAAATCTGTGTCACATCAGTGCCAGACCACATCAAAGCTCCTCATATTAAATTAATCTTAAGATCACTTAGAAGCTCAAGTTAATGGGAATATGTCAGTGAAGTATCTTGCCAGAGACAGACGAGAGAAATCTCTGCCCAGAACTGCGAGCCATGAAATCTGGCTGCCTGTGATTTCCAGGTGGAGTTTGAAAGCTGCAAGGCAAGGAACTGAGAAGACCTGTCTTCCAGTTCCACACTGCCATGGTTGTTGTCCACTATGTTACTCAAACCAAGCTTATAAAAGCCCAGCACATAGAAGCCCTCTCCTGTAGTCCCTACAAATTCCCAGAGTAAGTCCAAGTACAACCAGCATAATTTGCAAAATGAATATTCAATACAGTCTATAAAACAATTTGAGTAGAATATGAGGGGCAAACATAAACATATTATTACAGTATTGAATAATAAAACCAGAATGAACATGTCCTTAGCAAATAGCAAACTTGAAATATTATGCACACTTTGAGAGCAATGAAAACTGCTCCTGAAGACAAGTGAAATTTGACAGATACAGCTGAGAGAAATCACAGGGAAGCTTTTTAAGTGCCAAAATGTTTTGTCATTTTCTAAAATAAATACTTAAACATTCATATCAAAAGAATTCACTTGTTTCAAAATGGCTTTTATTTCAAAACAAAAATTTCAAATTTTTAAAGACAAAACCAAAGCACAATAACTCTAGAAAAATTTTTCTTCTTTTAGACCAAACAAGATGTTTTTGTTGGCTGAATCTGAACTTGATTCTTTTGAGCAAAGCACTGAGTCAAAACTCCAAAACTTGCAAAGCTATAATTAAGATGCCACAATCTGCAACAGATACTCAGGTGGTTCTGTAGGGAAGGTTTGCTCCAGAACAACCATAGTGTAATTTAGATGAGCCCCCATGTCATTTTTTTTTCTGGATATGAATCCGATGGGTAGTTTACTGAATTAACCTCTTTGAAACAGCCTCGGTGAAACTGCTAGGTCACACAGAGCTGAAAACAAAAGGTCAGCCTCTTGTTAATGAACAGTTGTCATGGAAACATTTTGCTTGCTGCATCTCCAAGGTGAGAAAACCGTTCATAGTTATTCCGTCATCACCGCTAGCAAACACTGAAAATAAAAATTATACTATCTCCAGAAAAGCAAACAAGGATGTCCGCATTCCACACCAAGAAAACTAAGATCCCAGAAGGAAGAATGCAAAATTGTCTGTACATTTATTATCTTCAGTGAAGTCTTTTGAAGTACTGGAATAATCAAGATTCTTAATCAATTTGTTAATGTCTCCTATTTGAGGTCTATGTCTACTCTCAGAATCTATTTTCTGCTTTTCCTTGACATGCTGGCATGAAGCTTGAGGGAGAGTGGGTTCCACAGCTCATAAATTCTACTGGGTCCACCTCGTGTGCAACCCCCAACCTTATTTTTCCTTTCTATACTGTTTCAGATCCAGAAAAATCCATGCCTCTACATGCAGAACAATAATTCTCCACTGCCTGAGAAATTCAGTGCCTCTATACAACTAATGGGTATTAGCAGGTATGAAAAAGCAGTAAAAATTATATATCATTTTGTGTTTATAACCCTGAATCTAAAGAAAGCCCATGGATCACTGTTTAGATTCTGTAGAGAAGCTGTTCATTCTAAGAACACTGAACTTAATTCAGCCCTGAACTAGACCACCACAAGCTCAGAAATCAGACCTAAGAGTAATGTGAAAGTCACAATGTTTTTTGTTTGACATTTCACTTAGATTAGACGTTTTGTACAGTTTTGTAATCATTGAAAATCTAAAAAGTTAAAATGTATATTTTTAATGATTTTGATACAAAAAGCCATCTTTTTATTGCATACAAAAAAATTTACCATGTCAAAAAAATCCTTAAAGATCTCGGGTTTGACTTGGTTTTACTAAAACAGAGGATCTGGTTTTGCTTCCACAATCTGGGTGCTACAGCAAAAATTCCCATTCCTAAATTTAAACAACAAACATGAAAACTTTAAAACGTACAAATGTATACATTCATTCTAAACATTTTACTTAGCTCTATATCACATCCTATTCCAAAACCCTTGCTCATGCCTTATTTATTTAAACAGAAACTGTTTAGCTTTTTCTTTGAGTATTGTTTAAAGAAACAGTTTTCATTAGTTAAAACAAACTGCAACATATTCATAGCACTTTGATACGATGCAACACACAAGAAGAATTAGAGCAACTTGCCACAAAATGGATTTCCTTTAAGTGCAATGGCAATTAGAACCTCATAATACACAATTCATTGTGAATTTTGTTCGATCTCACAATTGCCTAAACCTATCAGAAGTAAATTTTAGTTACTGAATTCTAATACTTTTCAAAAGATCTTAGCAGACACATGTAAACTTTGAGAATGCACAAATCCACAAACTCTGCACCTGCACAGTTTTCCTAATGATTCTATGGACCTAAAATACATACTCCGGTGAATCAATATGTATCAGTAGAGGCTGTGGTGCTCAAGAAATTGCTGAACACCTGATGGCTGCACACTGCCATCAACTGGTAAGTGTGAAAGAAAGATATATAGCTCTAAAAGTTAGGGTAAAGTCTGCAGGAGATACTATTAACTATCAGTTTTATCTTCTACTGATGCATGAATGAACATTCAGATATGCATTATACATTTAGTGCACATCAACCACCTACAATGAACATTAGAGAATGCAATTATGACATTTATAGGAATGAATTTTAAAAAATCCTTTTTAAAACAGTGCCAAGTTTTATGTTTCACTGGAAGAGTGTAAGAGTTTTACCTCATCAAATACTTTAGAAACTACATGCTTGTCCAGAACTGGGATGTATTTGGTACCATGAGGGACAGCTGTAGGCGCTAAGGCATCCATGATGGTGAGTCGCCTAGCAACCAAGCCATGGGTCTTTAACCAAACAGCCGAAGAGACATCTAGAGAACTAGAAAAAAGAAACTATAAGGTGTAGCACAAGGTAGAAACACATTCCAGAAGTTTGAAATGACTGAAGAAAAAGATAAACTATAATTTTTGTGATGTATCTATATATGCACACACATACCTTTTAGATATCCTTTTCACAGATTTCTGCATTTTCAGATCTAAGATAAAACATTTGCATTTCATTATCTCACAGTTTTTGTGCACACAAAAGTATACATAAATAAGCTGACATAGAATAGCATGATGTTTTTTATTTGAGCCTGCTAGCAGTGTCACAAAGACTACACAATAATGCCTATTTCAGTTGCTAAACTAATCAATGAGGATTATGTCTCTGTCTTTCTTGGCACTTGATCAATAGTAACAGTGTTACTATATGCCTCATGAGCCCTAATGAATCAATGAGGAAATTTATAAGGTAGGTGGGGAATAATTTAATTAAAAACCAAACCAACCAACCAACCCAACAAAACCACAAACAAACAAACTAACAAATCTTTGTATGTTTTTATTTCTTACAACTCAAAAATAAAGATTAACCAGTTTATTCCCCAATTCAAGATGTGCACTATCACAAATGAGATGGCCAGGAATGGTTAATTTAAGGTATACTGCTATAAACATCTGTATAAAAGACATATAAAGAACTAAAAATAAGATGCTGAAATGTAAAAACGTCAAACATCTTCAAGTATCATAGGTGAGGTTTTAGAACAACTTAGAGAACCTATCATAAAGTTCAGAGTTGCACAAATTACTGAGGGAAATGAAAACTATTTGGATGTATATCTAAGCCTCATCGTAAATACCTTTGTCTCTACATATGCGTCTGCCCCAGAGAGCATGTTTTTTGCAAGTCTAAGCATATTGATAAAGTGCAAGCTCATTTTACATTGTTACCAGAGAATCAGACCCACCACTCGCAGCTTTAACCTCAACATTGAACACAACTACAAATTACTGTATCACAGCACCAATCTATTACTGTATAACAAGATTCTCATCTCATCATTCTTATCTGTTGATAAGAAGCAACTGTGATACCCTTTCAGCAGTCTAAGGCATAGTGGTATCGCAGCTGCTGCACACTGTGGACACAACTAAGCTGTTGTAAATTGAATAGTTTGGGCACTGGCAGGACTCTGGCTGCAGCTGTGAGGACCTTGTTACAATCCCCTGCTGCATGTCCAGCTCCCTGCATCTCTGCTGTGTTGCAGCCCTTCGTACTGCACGTCTGCACAGTGTTGCCTCAAATGAGGCACCATTAGTCACAAACGCAGCAGGAGAAATGTTATCGTCTGCCCCAGAGCTTCCTCCTCTGTCAACTTGCCTTTGAAAACGGTTGTACACTTCACACTCTTTTCGACAGAAAAAGTCTTTTTTTCAGGAGATATTCCTTCCTCTGAGCTTTCTTCCCTAGATTTCACACTGTGGCTCAGGATTCGCAGCAGACTCGTCTTTGTTTGCTCTGTAGGTGTTGAAAGGGAAAAAAAGGAGGAGTTAACTTACTGCTCAAATACATGTCTGGGATTTTTGAGCTCCTCTTTTGTATCTAGCCCCAATTTTTAAGGGACTGCCCACACACGACATCAAACACAAAATTACTTCAGTACTAATTTGTACTTTGCACTTTCCCAAGGAAGAAGACTTCTTCTACATCAGCTGGGTAAACTCGATTTCAGACTGCATGCAAAGAATACTTCAAAGAGAAAAATAGTGTTACAGGTGTAGTAAGGAGAAATATTAGTGTAAGTAATGCTGTAACTAGTGAAACATAGATCAGCTTTTCATTCTTGCCAATGATGTAGTTATTTAGAATAAAAAGAAATAAAAATTTAATATCTACTACAAAAAAACCTGCTTGCAGAGCTTTTAAAACATTCCATCAAAATTATTTCTCTTTCACCACAGGCATGTGATAAAGCATAAATGAGCAGACATTTGTCTGTTTGGGTCAAATGAGTAAGATGGCTGAAAAGTAAAAATGAAGAAAAGTTAGACAGAATTTCAGGAAGATGGTTATTTAAATCATCGAAGGCTTCATTTCTTCCTACATTGAGGGATGCTTTCTGCTATTTTCAACAGAATCTTTTCAAGCTAGTGAATAAATTCTGCTAACAACTTCATTTTAGCCCTACCTGCATATAACGCTTTTTTCCTTCGGGCCGGACTGTCAGCAGTGGTTTGCCAGGTTTGCTGATGTGGTGTCAGCGCTGGCTGTTCTGAAGCACAGCACAGCCTGCTGCTAAGAGTAGCGCTCAGCTCTTCAGCGTCTTTGGTTCCAGAAGACACCGCATGTGTCTCCTTGTGATTGCTGCTTCAAAGCGACAAAAAGAAGAAACAAGTAAGAAATTATCTCAAACATATATCACTGGTTTAAAAAAACACGCTAAGCTAAAGTCTTCTGGTAATTTAAATGTTCATTTCAAATGCTTCCGACAATGCTTCTCTGTTAACCTAGTCTGCATTTCAAAGGGGAGTTCAAAGGAGGTTTAAAACTTCTCAGTTTTTTAAACTATTTAAAAGTCATTTCTTAGCCTATTTAAAAGATGTTCATTACTTTTAAGGCAACACCCTCATATATTTTTAATAAGGTCAGAATGTTCTATAATAGCCACTTTGCATCCTGGGGGAAGGAGTAAACTTGCCATCAGCAATGAAAATGACACACACACATATATATATGCAAATATATATATACACATATGCAAATATATGCCTATGTCCCAGCGCCAATAAAAAATAAAACATGCAAATTCTAAAATAAACACTTACCTACATTTTTATACTGGACATCCTCCCTGCCCTTCCACGTATATTAAAACATTCCACAGGACTCTCCACTTTTAATTTAATTTATTTTATTTTTAATGCTTTTATTTTAACTTACTGTTTTTAATAGATGTCTGTCTTTAAAATTTGATTTTTTTAATGTACTTTTTGCCTTTGTACTATTACCACGCAGATAAATAAGGCACCAGGCAAGCTATTTTTTATTAAGGCTGTGCTCCTGTAGAGATTGCAAGTAACTTCATGTTTGAAGCTAAGTCTGTGTTTGTTCCCTGAACAGAAACTCAGTATAATCAGACATGCAGAAAACTTTTCAACAGTGGCTCATGAGTCTGCTTTCAGTGTGCTGTGGAAGAACCTCTTTTTGAACAGTCATTCTTGGCACCATGAGATTTTTAACTGATGCTGAACATGAAACTATTTTTAATGATGAGATTACTTATCTTTTGTTAAAAAGCAAAGATAAATATGGCATGAACATGCAGACACACACTGCAAAATCAAAAATGTGAAAAGAAGGAAGCTGAATTTAATTCATGGTGTTTGCTATCTTTTAAACAAATACATTTGTACGTAATTTATGTCTCAATCAGCATATCCCAATGAGTGACAATTTAGTCATGAAGTACCAAGCCAGGTCTACCTATAGGACAATAATGAATTCTGTAGGTCAGAAGGGGCAACTTTGTGTGTGCTGGAGACAGAAAAATATTTTCACCGCTTTGCTTTAATTATTCCTAATAATTTGAGGCTATTGAGATATTTGAGATCATTTCGTTTCAGGAACCACAGTTTAGTGTATTTTTCCATAATTTTCTTTTCCATTACTGTAAATGTTTAAAAAATAACACAAAACAACAAAGAACACACACAAAACCCCCCACACCTTTCTTTTTAAAAGATAAGAATGTCAGAGGTTAAAAATGCAAGACAATGAAAAAGGAGAAATGTAACAGCTAGCTCAAATCTCTTATTAACATGATAGCAGTATGAGGACATACTTATTCTCTGGATCATTTTCCCCATTATAATAATCCATCATCAGACATTTAGCATGGAAGGTCTTCGCTTTCTCTAGGTCTCTTTCTCCTTGTTCGATCTCCCTTTTTAAAAGATGTATGTCTTCACTCTAACAACAACAAAAAAAGTCAAATCTTGTATCACAATTACTCCTAAACATGTTTTGTTTCTGAACTGAAACTATGCAAGCTTGGATAATATTTTTGAATAATGTCTCGGTTAGGACAGCTGCATAATTTTGTATACTTTTTCAGGTAGTCTCTGTTTCCTAAATCAAAGTTTGTTTTGTTAACTTTCTGTATGTAGGAACAAGCTTATAGAAAAGAAGATTAAAATGTGCTTGGCAACATTGCCTTTCAAATTATTCTTACTTTTTCAGAAAAGGACAAACACTCCCTAACAAGCCAGTAACCCCTTGAGATATGAACAGCCATATTTCTAAATAATATAATAAAGTCAGTAGCTCCACTCATTTCAAGCAAGTAAATAAGTAAATAAATAAAATACAAGATACATACATTACGACTGTTGTCTACGTTGTACAGATCACAGCTGTATTACATACTGTCCTTGAAAAATGAGAAGTAAAAACTATGTTCTTCAAGCAAACATTGGAACTGACTGGGAATCATTTGGACTACAGGAAGAAGCAGGAATGAAATTCCAACGATGTTCCCTCTACAACTCCCACAGGGTCAGAGGTCTGGAGATGGACAGCACAGACTTGGGCCCTCACCTTTCCGACATACACAGCGTCACACAGTCCACAGCAGCAGAATCACCAAAATTGCCCAGAACGCTCTCTTACATCTTTCAAGAGCTGGAATATTTTCACATCTTCCTACTGAACGGTGTCTGCAAAGTTCTAAATTTCCTGCTACTGCCTTGTTCCCGGCTCTTCTCACTGTTCCACTACCACCATTTTCTAAAAGTTTTGGAACTAATTAACTGAGTGTTAACCTTAATTAAAAACAAGAATATACTTTAAATGGGTGTCTGTGTTAGTCTATTCAGAAATTTCCTATTGGGGATTGTTAGATTGAGCTGCTTAGTCACACTTGAGAGGTGACTGCTATTCTAGTCATTTTATGCATTATGGATCTCTCCCCAGTGGCTGTTGTAGAGCAAACTTTTAGGAAAATTCATAGAATCATGAATTCATCATCATTCAAATTCAGGTCTGCATTCTCTCATTTATTAACAGAATACAAACCATAGTTTCATTTTAAAAAGTAACTTATTTCTGAGACAACAGAGATCAGATATGTTTCTTCCAGAGCTGAATTTGGTATATATGGGCGGGAAGTGGAGGCGGGGGCGGATGGGGAGCAGGTTTGCAAAAGTAGCAGTACAAATATATGTTGCATAATACTTGGGCTTATTTGTTGTCATCTAATAAAATTTCATAAGCAGATGATGGCACACTCATTGACTTCACACCACTTCAGATTTGATAAGGATTAACCCCCTTTTTAAATAATCTAGTGTAACATGAAATCACAATGATGTGGGGGCTGTGGTTCCTTCAACAGCATGAAAAAACAAACGTATTTATTGGAAAATACTCACATCGATAAACTCTGAAGCATCAGGGACAGTCAAATAAATGTTGTAATAATGAAACTGTCCCCCTGTTTCAGTAGATAGTTTGTACAAAAAATTATTAGCTTCTATATCATCACAGTTGAAGGATACGGTATGGATGGGAATTTTACGATGAAGCTGGACTTGAGCCAAAATTATTTGGGGGGCCTGAAAATTGAAAAATATATATTAAATATGTGGCATCTAAAATGTATTCATCAAAATATGAAGAATTTGTAAGAATCTAATCAGTCATACTGTTGCTTAGAGATAGATACAGATCAGTTAAAAGCATACATTTTATATGCACTGCTATTTCACGATTATATAAAAAGAGCTAATTTAAAATTCAGTTTGAAGCACTGATAATGTATTAAGGCACAGGATACTCTAATAAATAAAATTAAAATTATAATCAGTATTCTTTGTTTCTGAAGTCTTAAGGGAAATTACTAAAGTATAGGAAATTAAACTATACATCCACCATTCCTTGTGGGCCGCTTTCCTTTTATCCAGAAAAACAGAACAAAAAGAAAAGTGAGCATTCAACATTTTTCTTCCTTATCAAGGTATAAAGAAATTATTTGTGCAAGTTCATGATGCTTTCTGAATCTGAGATTTATTATATATGCTTCAGTAATGAATTTTATGTACCCTTCAGCCCAGCTATATACCTAAGTCAGTTTTTTTCTGCGTATTTGTTATTACAACCAAGCAAAATTTTCAACAGCAAATAAAGTATTTTTAAAATGCCATTCGTAGCATACCAGCTAGTTTTCACCATGCATTACAGCTTAAAAGCTCAGTTCTACCTCATTTGCATAATTGATCAACAAGTGGGCATTATATAATGTGATATAACACGAAATAGCATCGTTTTAAGTCATGGTAACAATACTTTCGATTTTGGTATCCAATTAAAGCTAGACCTAAAACATCTCCAGATCACTGCTACTCCCAAATTGCACATACATGAGACCAAATTTGACTCAGTAGGCTAAAAATGGCATTCGGTATCATACGGAGACCTAATGGAAAAATACCACTATACGAAAATAATGTAAATTAACCATTAGGCACTTATTCCTCAGACATAACATAGACTTTGTGTAAGCTCTGCAACAGAATGTAAGAAGGTACCTACTTATGTATTTGATGTCTTCTTTGGGGAAAAATGTTGAACACAAACTTGGGGGGGGTTGTGGTTGAGGTTTTGGTTTTGGTTTTGTTTGGTTTTGGTGGGGGGTTTTTTTGCTATCAATCATTTTCTTTTCAGATTTTCAAGTCATCACACAAGATTGCAGGCTTTTAATATTTAAATCCCACCATATCCTGGGACCATCATTATTTTCGGAGTTTTAAGTGATGATACATTTGTACTACTTTAGGGAGATATTTTATTTAACACAAATCCTAACCTTGGTACTCACATACAGCTTTTATATTTAATCAGTTACCACATTCTTAAAACAACTCATAAGAAACGTCATGAGTTATCATTCACCAAAGACTGGACTGTGGGCAGAGAGTTCTAATCAGAACACTTTCATGAACAGCACATTTCTCAGATACAATTTTTCAATATTATGACAACATCCAAGAGACTCGGCTCTGCAGGTATGATATTCATCTCATACTTCAGCCTTCTGACACCACCACTGCAGCACCACACTACTACGTTTTCTCTTTGCAGAAATACCTGGTCAGGTCTCCCATCAGTCAAGAGATAAATAGCCTGAGTGTCAGCATCAGCAAAAGCAACCTGGAGAGCTTTGAGTGTGTTTGTGGAACTTCCAGCCTAAGAAACCAAAAAGAAAGAGAAACAGCTATAAATACTAACAGCTCTTTGCCTTTGTTCTTAAATTCATAATGACAGTGTACTGATTCAAGGGATATTACAGAACCTAAATGAGTAATAAAATGGTGAAAACATTTATGGCAAAGAGCTAGAAAAATCGAAGCAAATGTTAAAGTAGCATAAATTGGCACCAAATTGGTATTCAGTGCTTATGCAAACACACATAAGCAGAATGCTGGCGACAGAAATATGAGCTGTAGAAGCAAAAGCAATTACTAAAAGTCTATAAACAGATGGGAAGATGAAAGATAAAAGTTACGTTCTATTATATTTTCCCACTGCTGCTCCTGATTGCCAACTCATCACACTCCCTTGAAATACACATTTTGCCTAACCAAATAATTCAAAGCTCCACAAAAAAGTTGCACAAGTTTACTTCTCAAAAATAGGTAAAGGACTTCATGGTTTTCCGAACAATATTTTTTCCAGACTATCTCACATCTACCTCCTCAGAATATCAAAGTAAACATCATTTATTTTTAGGACAAAAGTTATCTATAACAACAAAACATCCACAGTAAAGCGATACTGTGCCCCCTAAAAATTCATAGTTGTGCGCTTTTCCTGAGTCATCCACATACTTAGTGATCATGATCTTTTTTTGGGTTTAGACTAATGCAACTCTAAACTCACCAAAATGCATTTCATGGCTTATAGGAACCTAAAAACTACAGTCTATGTCTTCGGATTTCCACCTTTCAAACATTCAGTGTACAGAACTTTTGAAATGTAAGGGAAAAGTAAGGCTTTATCAGAATGAAAAGTGTTTTGTCAAGTTTTAGTCTTTTAAATGGGGTGAAAGCAAAATCCTAGAGAAGATATGAGCCTGGTTTTGCTAGCATAAGACCTGAGTACCACTTTGGAGGGCAGTGAGGATTGTAGTGGTGTGTGAAGAGACTCAGGATCAACATATATAATGCAATACAGAAGATAAATATAAACCACTAACATTGACCCATTCATGCAAAAACCATGTTAAGAGATAGCACTATTTCTTCAGTCCTATTAATCGCGTTAAAATTTCTTGCAGTCCACCCCTCTAGCAAACAATTCTATTAGAAAGGGCAAAGTAAGCAAACCAGGTGAAATGGAATAGGAAGTAAAGTCTGAAAGTGACTCTGTATGGCTGCGTAAGAATATATGGGCCAGGCATTGAGAGCTCAGATGATACTTAATAACCCTATCTTCTAATTCACAAACAATCCTTAACAGTACCCACTCATAAGAAATAACTAGCATAAGGCATTTTCTTTGTGTTAAATATATCTAATATTCCTAATGTTTTAGTAAGCATTATAAACTTTTAGACACGCATCCCTCATTATTATGTGTAAATTTGGTATTCTAGCTCTTTTCAATAATGGAACATGGTTTTGACCTGATTTGAAATGAATCAACTTCTGCTATATCATAGGAAAATGCTGTGTATGCTGATGATGTGAGGGAAATAAGTATGTACCATAAGGTAAAAGCTGTTAATTTGAGATTCCTCCATTGCTACTGTTACAAATGAACACTGTTTTTTTCAGTGTTTAAACAAAGTCCACATGTTTCAACTACCTGGCATAATCACCTCCAAAATTTTAAGTGTTATTACTTCTAAAGGATTTATAAGAAACAGTTGGTTACTGTTTATAGCTCAGTTTATGGCTTCAGCATCCTGGGACTGAAGTATACAAAAGGAGATCAAAGGATCTATTCTGATTAATATTCCAGAGCAATCTTCTGTTCATTTCAGCTTCACTGTAAAGCCAGCTTTCTGATCTCAGACTTATGCCTGTACTGCTTTAAACAGACTAAAAGGTCAGCAGCAGATGGCATCCCTTAAAAAAAGGCTGTTCTCATACCATTCCCTGTACTATTTCAGATATCAAGATGTGAACTTAGAAGGAAATTTAAGATCAACAATTCATAACTTCATCAATAATGATGAAAAAGGCCATTCCCAAATGCCTATACAAGATGGTATCAAATTATAGTAGTTCAAAGTATTATTGAACTTGCATGATGCTGTACCACATATATGGCTTAAATGGAGCCAACTTTTCAAGTCTCAATAAAGGCAGTAAAATTAAATTTACTAACCTCAGTTGTAAGTATTCACCATCTACTCAGTGAGGCCACACTAATACTTTCTCTTCTTCGTATATTTGTCTATTAGTGTTTTCTGAGAATACCAAGTTATTTATCTTGCTTTGCAGTCCCAGAGGAATTATGTAGCTTCCCCAATTCCCTCATTCCCAGGAATTTCATTATTAATTCTGAGGTAGAGCTGCCATAATGCTTCGGAGTTTTATTATATAAACATGTTTTTTGTGTTAGAAAACGTAACATGAGATACATCTGTACTGTTGTGTGACTGATTTTCAGTCCCGTGCTCATTGCTGTCCACATTTGACACATGAAATGGTCCTAAGGCTGCTGACAGCTACAATCTGGTGGCTGACTGGGGCTGCCTATGAGCTTTTCTACTCTGTTTCAGGGAAAAATCCTCAGATTTTGGCCACTGTCAGAAAAAGAATATTGGGTAGATAGACATATCTGAGAACGGTTGCTCTCATGTTCCAGCTAAAGTCAGCTGTCTATCTATGCACCAAAAGGGACTAGAAATGCTCCTCCAACTGGCTGGCACCAGTTCCCTGCATCATCTCTGAGCTGTACGTCTGCCAGCAACAGTCCTCAGCCCTGCAGCAGCCCTGCAGCAAGAGTGACAAATCTAGACAGACGGGGTCTGAGCACCGTCAGGGCTCCTACAGAAACCAAACTGGATGCTGTTTGCATTGTGGCTACTAAACATAGCAGGCAGCAAGTTGAATTATTATGATCTTACAAACAGGTCCACTGTTAAAAGATTATTATACCTGACATGGATAATACATTGTACTCAGATCTACTAAAGTCTATACATTCTGTATATTTTCAGCTTACTCAAGTCAAACACTTAGGCAATCCAAAAACACCCCAGCCATACAGAGAAGACACAAATATAACTTCATACAAATATGCTTTGTGATAATTAGTTTCCATGTTACCTCAAGCCCTTTTATCCAAAGCCAAGCATCTTGCAAATTTTCCTCATTAACTTCAGCAAGTTTGTCCTGCCATGCCACTGCTTGGGCACTAAATTTCACAAAGTTAAATCTCTTTTTGTGTCTCAATTGTTCCTGAAAGAGACAGCATCTGCATTTTAGTCAATGTTAAAAGAAAGAATACTTGTATCTGAAATACTGACTAGCAGGAGTTGTTTCAATTAATATATAGTTGATTATATGGTTACAATAACTTATGATAATATTCAGTTATTATATACAAAAAGACATACAGAGACAGAGGAAATGATTGCCTGCAATTATTAAGATTACTTGAACTTCCCGAAGTAAGTCTCCATTTACTCATATTTCTCAAACTACTTGAACAGCAAATGTCTAGGAGGGAAAAAGGGGAGAGATGAAACTGGGCATGAACTGGGTATAAGAGATTATGACTGCTTACCAAAGGAAACTGAAATCAGAATCAAAGTAAGACACCATTTAGAAGAGGAGAATAAGAATCAAATGTAGCACACCAGCAAGAGGGACTAGGACAGCAAGAGAGAACTAAGTTAAGAATTTGCTGAAGTTGCTTTTGCACAGAAGTTGTAAGGAGTGATAGATTTGTGCAAGCTAGTAGAAACTTTCAGAACCTGGAATCTTTCCTCCCTTTCATCACCATTTCTGTGAAACCTTCTGGCTCAGTATCTAATCATTTTCTAGTGCTGATCTGTTTAGAGTATCACATCATACTATGTCCTATCACTTATGAACTTAGCTCAAAAACCTCTCTGTTGTAGTTTTACATTTTCTAGCTCTGGTTGCTATTGATGCCAGACTGATGGAATTTTTATTTGTCAGTTACTCCTCTCAGGTCTAAAAAAGTTGAGCTGAATCACGTTTTAATAGTGCTTGTTTGTCTCAAACATTAATGTAAGCTTCGGTGATAATATTGCAGATTTCTAAACCTAGGTGAGACAAATCCTGTCTTAGGTGTGTCTGCCACTACTCACTGCTTTTGAGGTACTTCTGCACTTTGCAAGTCCTTTTGCAAAGTTCTGAGTCACTGTAAGATGCAAGCAAGTTCGAAACATTCTATGCTCTCTATTGTAGAAGTATGAAAGTGAATCTAGAACACACGTTACAAATCACGATATGCTAGTGGAATTGGATGACGTCACTTAAAAATAAAAATGAACATTCAAAAGGTGTTTCATTTTGTTTCGTTTTGGTTGGTTGGTTGTGGAGAACTATGGTGGGTCCATGGATTCCCTGACAGAGAGCACAGGAACAGAGACCAGCCTTGAAGATATTAAGGCCTACTCATGAGAAAGATGGGAGTAAAGGAGTATCCGGAGATATTAAGGTGTACCCATGAGAGAGAAGGGAGTAGAAGAGTAACATTGATGATAGCAAAATTAGCCAATGAGATGTTACTGCTGTAATTTGTAACCAATAGTGAAGAGACACATGAATTGGTAAAACTGTATAAAAATGCACTTGTGACAATAAATGGCATCTACTACTTTCATCCTGGAAGAACTTGGTCTATGTTGTTTGTCCGTCTCAACCGCGACAGTTGGTTGGGTTTGTTTTTCTTTTTTTTTCTATTCCTTTTTTTTAGGAGGGAGGTAACCTGAGGGAAAGAACTAAAACTTTTTAAATTTTTAACATTTTCTCCAAATTCTTTCAAATATTTGTAGGAATGATTAAAAAATACGTTTTTAACTGAAAAATGAGCACACGAGGAAAAATCAAAATATTTTTATAAAGCTGCTATTTTTAAAAAATAGTTTTAAAAAATAAAAATTAGAGTAAGAACCATCCAGAAAAGACCAGCCTACTCTAAAATGTTCCTCAGTCTTCAGAATCATCACTTTGGCATACCTGTATGAGTTGAAATATTTTCTCCTTCACCAGTGACAGCTTGTCCTTCATAGACTGGGATATATCAATAAGAATATAGACATCATCTTCAAACACATTCCCAAAGAGCCCTCTGCTTCCTTGCTGAAGCCACTTAATCCTGGGTGGGTGGAAAAAAAAATCAAACCCTGGTCTGTAAGATCTTTGGAGCTTTGTGTATCAGAACCTAACAGGAAAGATCTTTTTATCACTGCTGTACTTCTTATTCTCTTTCCCTAAGCACCTATTACTAGTCACTGTCAGGAGCGGTATATTGGCCTTGATGAACCAATCCTCTGTCACTACATAAATACACAAGGCACTTTTATTTTCTAATTTCATTGGGAATCTGGAGACAGATAAAACAGACAAAGCAATACAGAACCTTTTAAAAATCAATTATCAGGTACTTTGAGCTGGGAAATCCCACGAGGAAGTAACTCTAAGTATCGCCCCTGTAACTGTTCTCCAGCCTGAAGTCAGGAAATCATTTAAGCATAAGCTAATGTGCCTCCCTTTTCAGGAAACCGCTTGAGAACCTTTTCTGCAAGGAACTTGAGCACTTTGAATAGTCTTAATGTAACACAGATGCTTCAATGCTTTGCTGACCTTGAGCCTTAAATACAGATTTAATTTTACATTTTAAACAGAATTTAAGCATGCCTGCCAGTTAAATATGTGCATACATGCTGCTGTGTACAAGAACATTTCCTCAGTAACGGATGCAGCAGGTCCAAATCTGATTTCCCTTGAGAGTCATAAACTACTTGTCTACTCTGAAAAAGATACATTTAACAGACAGAATATAACGGCCCTGGGAAAAATATTACTCATCTCCACAGAGGTTTCAAAAAATGATATCATGGAAACTTAAAGGATCCTATTACATTTGCTACTGATAGCTATTTTGCCATTAGTTATTTCCCCTGCAGTGTTTGATGAGGTCTACCAAGACTTTTTAACAATGAGATGAAGCATTCAAAACAGCAAACCATAATCTTGGCTTGGATTTCAAACATACATACTCACCAAAACCCTTTACCTTAAATTTTCCTTTCACAGTAGGTTAATGTTACCCTAAATACATCAAGATGAAGATAAAATAAAAGGAATAACAAAACTCTGTTTGACCTTGCTAAATGTAATCAGGCTGTTATACTCTTGGTAGAGAAGCAGCAATAAAATGAAAGTTCACATCCTGCTTTTTTCAGTGAGACATCTCATTGTCTGAATATACATGACCAAGGGCAACATTTATTCTTTCAGTTCTACAATATCCATTTTGAAAGCTTCCTTCTCCTAATGTAGATATAAAAGTCAATTGACTTTAAGGCATCTTCAGGACAAATGAATTGGACCCTCAGATTGCCTATTTTTTTGTAGATGTCCTATAAAATCTAAGAGTTTATCTGTACAGCTGCAGAAAATCAAACCAGGGAGCTAGTTTGAGCACTGAACCTCTGATCATATGCATTACTTAATAGCTCATACCCTGACTCTGATCTAGACTGTTCAAACTTGTCTTCAAGACAAAATCGCAAAAAGGGCAGATAATCATTATTGATATGGGCACAAGCCAAGGTAGCACAAGCGATCCTAGGTACACAGGATGGATGTCTACCAAGTTTTACTGGGGATTCTAGAAATTCTCTGCCACGTTATGTCCCAATGTTTTTCGGCACTTTCAGCAGTATTTCAATAATGTGCAGACTGACTTTCACATTTGTGTCCCAGAAGGAGAACAAAAGATAAAACTGTTCATCTGTTTTCTTGACAGTAAATGACAAACATTTCAACACCAATGTAAAATAATACAAACTGATTTTATGTGACAGAACACGAACCTTTCTTCCACTCGTCTGAGAGCCATCCTCATTTTCTCTTCATATTGCTTATACTTTTCTGTACTGACGTATACATGAACTACAGATCCATCTTTCCAGAAGGTATGTACAAACTTGTCACAGTATTTTGCATGAATTACCTTCCTCTTTGTCTCCTGCAGCCAAGAAAAACATGTTTCATGTTCCAAAACACATTATTTTGCAGTGCCTTTAATATCTGGCAAACAAACTTAAAAGGTACATGCTTGTTGCACATGAGCAGGTGCAGAAGTAGACATGGGATAGGGTGGTCATAGAATTTTCTCCTACCAAAAGTCAATACTAACCGTTTTTATTCTTGTAGCTAGCAAGAACAGAAGCTTAACAAACAGTGTAATGGTCGCATTTGAGAAAAACAAAAAGAAGACAAATGAATCTAAATTTGTTCAAGGACCTGCAAACACTGGAGCAGCTGAGACCAACACTTCTTCTAAGGAAAAATAAAGACAACAAGTGATTTTTGCCCTACCTCACATGAATACGTAGTAAAACAAGGCATTGCTTAAGTCAGCCCTGATTCTTCCTTGCAGATTACAGGTGGACCAGGAAGTAGGCCTTGAAACTGTCATTTTCAAACAGCCCTTTGAAACACTCTTATTTAGGACCATCTTTTTCCCATTCCACTAACAAGCTGGTTTTAACAAAAACTAGGTAGCAACAGACCATACACTTTATCAGAAATCCATCTATCAGTCAAGTTTAAAAGAAAAATCAATCAACTCGAAGGACATGAGGGAAAATAAACAGCACTCACAGCATCAGTTTGTGAAGATTCATCCTCTGGCTTGGTTTTTATGTCAACAATCCCATCCGCATGGCGAAAAGTACAATCAGCAAGTGCGTCATACAGTGTGAGCTTCTGAGCTTTCAAGCCATACTTCTGCAACCACTTCTCAGAAGACAAATATTCATCAGATGTATCCGTTTGTAATGGATGATCAGCTTTGTTTGGTAATAAAGAAACAAAACAAACAAAACCTCCTGTATAACATTTTTCAATTTGGATATGGTATTTTCAAAAACAGGCTATGACGCTGCCTGTTCATGTGGAAACATTTGCTTTCTGATTGCTTGTGGTCTTTAGAACAGCCAGTGTGGCAAGTGTCACGAATGCACTCATAATTTTAAAATAAACAATAAACTTTAAAATAAACAATAAACTTTAAAATAAATAATAAATTTCTTTCTTCCACATGCTTTATGTAAAAAGTCATGTCTCAGTTCAGGTAACTACTGCATTATCTGGAGAGTGAGCAGAAAATTTGCCTCTTTTTCTCTCTCTCTTCTCCTGAGGAACATTGCAATCTTCAGAACAAACTACATTTTGCAGCAGAGCATTCTAAAGAGATCACAAAGAAATGCAGGCAAATGGAAAGACTGCATTATTTGGATCAATGGGCAATAGTCAAATAATGCTGAAGAACTGACAAAATAAAACACACTGCAGTTTCATTTCTTTTAATTTATTTATGAACTGATTAGGTATGAAGACAAACACTAAAAGAACATTAAAGCTGCAGTCAGGAGCACATAAATAAATGCTGAAGTTAAGGCTGCTCTTGCAGCTTTATCGTGGTCTTTTTGTTCATATGCATTACTGTATAGCTGTTTAACTTCATATGGGAAGACTTGCTAAGTCAAAAGATGTTATTTTCAGTATAAAAACTGTATTATGCCTTCACAGAAGAAAAAATTCAAGCTTAAGTCCTGCAGAATTATGTTACTGACAGATGTTCAAACCCAGTGCAGGCAGATAAAGTTCCCAGCTTCAAGTCTTCAACATCACCACCCTAAAACACAGTGCTGAGAGTCCCGGTGACTGACCAACTGACTGTACAAAGTGCTCCTCAGCAGGCGATCCAGAAACAAGCATCTGGCCCCAGCCTCCAGCCAGCCAAAGCAAAAGCAATTGCACTGCAAAACCAGTACTGGAGCTACACAAATTCACTGATGACTTGTGCTAACTCAACCCAAATCTTGTATCGACTTATGCAAAAAATACCACTAGACACCATATAAGTATTTTAAAACCAGGGACTAATGCAGAATATAGGCACTGACAATCACAGCTACGATCCTGAAAATCTACCCCTTCAGTTGCAGTCCAACACTGAAGCTGCCTAGACTTCACAGATTCCTAAGTTTTCCGTATTTAAGTCTTGTCAGTGCGATCGTTCCACTCCAGAGCGTGCCCAGAGCACCTCCATCTTAGCAGGACTGAGTAGCTTCCCACCATCCCCTGTTTAAGTCTTCCAGAGATTCAGAAAGCAGCTATACTTCTGTCTTCAAGAGGGCTCAATCCAATCAATATGCACAGAACAACAAATGGATCATGGTTTAGGCCAAACATAATGGTGGGAACTTTGGTTTAATGAACAAATGTGGGTCTTCCCCCATGTTTCTTAACACAAGAGTTGACAGAGCACTCATCCAGAATTGGTTTCAGTCCTCTGCCTTTGACCAAGAGAATTCAAGCCCACACTTCTTCCCTTTTAGGGGAATGAATTAGATACCAGGTTGGAGGCTGTTCCAAGAAGACTGGAACAGAAGAGAGAGAAGGCGCTTCCCCAGCACCACATAGAACAAAGTTAAAGATTTACTGGCCCCAGCAGACAGGGAGAGACCACAAAAAAATGAACCTAAATATCTTGAAATCTAGGCAATTTCTAAACATAGTCACCGGTGAACTAAAAAGGCTGTGTTCCAGCCTGAGCTGTTAAAGTTTAGCAAGTTTAAGCAGTAGTAAACAGAGATGTATAATGCTAAGTTTTAAGCAACCCTAAGTTTAGATGCTAAAGGGAGGTGCTATACATAAATGTTTCTGAGAAAATCATCCCCAAAATGACATGTAATCAAAACTGTTCAAAAAGAAAACATTGATCATGGATGTAATGGTAACTCTCTTGAAAGAAACATAAATAATACCATCTCGAGAAGCAGGCTGCTCAGATTCTGATACAATTTTTTGAATTTGTCTCACTGTACTCCTGGCTTCCTCCAACTCCTTCCAGATCAAAAAGACATCTTCACGGACACCAGCTACTGGAAAAGAAATCATAAAAAGAACTTGACATTTTGAGAAAATTTCTGCTTCTCATAAGTCTTCAATTACCACAAAGTCATTGGATTAATCCAGATGTTGCTACATAACCTTTTTCTTGAGGCCCGATTGCAGTGGCAAATGCTGTTCTTTGATAGACTTCAAAAAAGGGCTCAAAGCTGGCACCAGGACATGAGAGGTGCTTAGTATGGTGGAGGTAACCCCCAGAGTTGGCCACAGACTGTTCCCACAACAGAAAAAAATCCTTTTTAACATTCTTGAGAATTCTAAGAAAACTCCACAAAGAAATTCACACGTTGTCCCCTGGACTTCATGGCAAAAGCTGGCTCCAAATATTAGACCCAATTTGAAACTTTGAAGAGCAGATATTTTCAACTCTTTCAGTTCCCTTAAAGTACATAAACACCTTTATTTAAAGTTAAATCTTCTTTTGTGAAGAGTATTGATGAAATTTTGCTTAGATAAGATTATTTTCATCATAACAATTCTCAACAGTAATAAATAAAAGCTAAAAAATTTAAAATGTTTTACTATCAGGCTGTATTCTGAAAAAATTTGGAAAATCCAAAGCTGGAATTCATATAAGGTTTTCTTTATCTCAATAGATATGCTTGTCTTGACTAAAAAAATGAAAATATGTACTTATTTAGTAGACTACAAGTATTAATTTTGAGGCACCATGGATACCTAAGCAGTATGAACACTACTAAAAATGTGTTAAGTCAGGTTAGTCTGAGAGTTTAAATTACAATATAGGACAATACAGAAACAGTGTGTGTAGTGTTACAGTAGAAAAAGAAATGGAATCATGAGCTATCCTAACCACAAATGCAGACTACAACCTATTGTAGATTACAATCTGTTACTGAATTGCACATAAAGATGCTGAACAAGACAAGCTATATATTATCATCTGGTGGTTCAGTTAATATACAGCAGTGGTTCACTGTATAAAAGATAAGACATGCAAGCTTGTCTACTAAAGTAGGCTATCAGTAAACAAACAAATCCGATCATTTTGTTCTTTGATAAACTTCCCTGAAAAAATATGAACGTTTTACAAAATAACAACTCAATTTTAATTGTAAAATGCTTTAGTTTCCAAGAAATATTTTGAAATGTGTTATTGTACACTGCCATCTCCTGGGACCTTCCTGCAGTTCAAAACCATCTGTTTCAGGCATTCGGACAAAGATCAACATCTCCCAAATCACAAAAAGCTTTAGTAAAGCAGGTCATTCTGCAATATAAAACACAAAAGAGAGAAAAAACCTCAATCTGCCATAACTACCTTTTAAGAAAAGTGTTCTGTTCAAATACTTGAGAAGGAAGTCAACTTTCCTTTTACAAACAATCCCTCCCCAGAAATGCAAAACATACAAAATGTGAGCATTGGCAAAATTCCAGCAAGTAGGGAGCTAGACGTTTTCTGATGAGTAGTCAGCCACTGAATATATATATATATACACACTTCTTGTCACAGTCAAAACCACAAAACACATGCATTCACACCACACATGCACATACTTCTAAATTTAAGACTGTTGAGAATGCAATTCTAGTGGAGATGTCTCCAAATAAATCTGGATACGCTCCATAAACTATAAAATACTGGGACTGAGATTTAATTTTATTAACATTTTTAACATTATGTTTGAAAATATTGAAATGTGTATGTGTATTTCAACCGCCTTTAAAGCAATACCAATTCTATCATTGTGCTGCTTCATTTCCCCTTCAGCTGATGCTACGGACTCATCAAATTTACAGCATTATTGTTACTGTCCCCAGTAAGACGTGTATTGAATTGGCATTACACAAGAAGGTATTTTTTTCCTTATTTATGCTGCAGGACAGCAAAGTAAAACTGCATGCACTTTCAAAGCAAGTATGTTTGATGACCCTTATTATATAGGACAAATGTGGCCATGAACAACTGCACATTGTGAAGGTCAAGTTGCTTAGGAAACCTTTTATCTGGTACCAGTTCTCCCTGGATTCAACTGGAAGAACAGGTCACAAGTGGTGACAACCGAAGCAATTTTGTCCCTCTACGTGGGAGGCTCATCCCCACCACCACCTCAGCCTCTTTTCCTCTCCAGCTAAGGAGGAGTGGGAAGGAAAAGCTGTGCCTCTCAAAACTGAGCCCCCAGACTCAAAATGTATATATACACATAACGCATAGTATCTTCCAGATGCGGTTCTCAACCTGCAGCATGTCCCTCAAAGCGCACCAGTGAAAAATGACCAAGAAAGCACGAACCTCTCTTGGCTTTAAATTCCCCACGCTCGCACCTCAGCTGCACCATTTTGGGGGCCACCAACCAAAAAGTGGCTGAGACTCCCCCGCCAGGGTGGTGCAGCCCCCAGGCCCACTGGCTCTTGCCAACCTTTGGGTACCCGCATCCCAGGAAAATCCTCATCTTAAAAAAAATTGCTTTATCCCCAGAGGGGCAGGGCCCTCCCGATCCCCAGCCACCCTGGCTGGTGGTTTAATGGCCAGACCCCTGTGGAGCCCCTGGTTCATGACTCAATAACCACCACAGGGCAATGGCAATAGGGCGGCCACCAGGTTGGTTTCGGCTCTCACCGACCCTGCAAAGCAGCTCACACTGGGCAATGCCTCAAGACGTGCCCTTGCCCTCAGTTAAACGGCATTTCTGCCCTGAAGGAGGGAGGCCCTGAAAAAAGAGGAAGAGGATGGGGAAGGGCACGGGGAGGGCCTGCGGTGAGGGGCAGGAGTATTTTGCTGACGGCGGGGGATTGAGAAGCAAGATGGTAGGTGTAAGCAAAAACAGAAATACACTTGCACATGCACACGGAAACTCATAACCGCCCTCATTTCCATTTCCCCGGTTATTTAGCACTGTCAGGCAATCTTAAAAGAACCAGCTTTTCCACACCTACGTCCCAGCAGACAAACTCATCTAGTTTGACAAGTGACTGTAACCCATTTGATTTCATAGTCAAGATACAAAACCTGCAGAGAAAAAAAGCCCATACGAAAAAAAAAAGCCTGCAAATTCTACAATATCTTTGAAACATCAAGCAAATATCAGTGCAAAGGCAACTCATGGAAAACTGAAGCATTTCTTACATCTCTGATTATCTGACTTTGACCATGGAAGCAAGCAAATACAAATATAATGCAATAAGATCTATTTTAAACTTAATTTGCCTGCAAGGCAAGAAAGGCAATTTCATTTTTTCACTGCTGGTCCCTTCCTCAGCCTCTACGTGGCAGCAGAACATAGCAATATCCCCTCAAGCGCTGATTTTTAAAATCCCCACTTACAGAGGGATGAATGGAGGTACAAAGGAGCACAGGAGGGAAGTACCCAGCTTTACCTGCATACCTGCCAGGTCAAGCAGCGCTGGAACTCACCGTAGCCCGATCCTGCCCCTTTCCCACTGGGCAAATGGACAAAGCAAATGAACTTTGTATCCCACCTGGTTTCACAGAGCAGCTATCTGCATCACTCTCTACACGTAAGCAAAGAGATTTGCCAGGCCAAGGTTAAGCTGCTATGACTAGACAAAGCACATGCAAGAAAAAAGCAGAAGCAATGATCTTTGCTACAGCTTGTAGGCAATGTAGCAATTCTTAAATTATTATCCAGGCTTTCCAAAAGGACGGTTTGGTCTCTCCCATGTCTGTGCATGTGAACAGTGCAGAGTTCACTGATTTCAATGTCATAGAGGAGGCTGGCACTCTTATGCTTCCCATTGTACACATAGCAATCTGAAATTTTCCCTGTGACCATTAAGTAAATGTGGAAAATCAAGCAAACCTAAGAATACAGCCTTACACTGTTCACCGGGAGGTCAGACACATTCCTCTTTGGATTTGTTACATCAGTCAAATCCTGATTTCAGTCCATTTGCATTTTCTTTGCACATTCTGGCTCATCTATTCTACCTCACAAAAAAACACTAAGCATAGATTTACTGTTGTTTCTATTTCAGCCAGAGAGGAAACTATTCATGTCAGATCTAGTTGAAAACACCATTGCTTTTCAAGCCTTATTTAGAGCTTATCTCCCTGTCACTCTAAGAAGATGACACAACTGTGCTTCTTTTTGGCAAGAACCTTCTTCTCCACAGCTTCCACCATTTCTTGCCCTCTATGTCTTCACGTTCCAACTTAAATTTCACCTCCCTTCCACTTCTAATTTTAACTGCATAACAGAATTGCTTAATTCTGCAGCTTTCTGCAGATGAAGAAGCTACACAAAGAACATAGGCACAAGTGATAACAGGAGAATCAGTGCTGGGTGAGGATATATCACCACGCTGGTGAAAGTCTGCTTTTATGTAAGAGCATTTCTCTGCCTTAAGTAAATCTGAGTCTGACAACATAAGTACCTTAATTTTTTACTGGCTTACACCTATTTTGATCTCGAGCACCTACTCAAAATGAGTGTAAAAAAATTCAATTTTTCATTTTTTCACACTTGCTTTCTAAATGACCGCTCAAGATGCAAAACAGGGGAGAACAGAGCTCTTACCTGAAGTTTTAAAGAATTCACTTCCAACTTGTTTTGGTTAAGCAGATGAAAAAGAGTGAACATGCATATACCCTGCATTTGCAAAATGCTGTTGTTCAGTGGATACCCAGAAAACTATCTGATGCTCTTAAAATTACTTTTCCAGACCATAGAACATAATGACAATTTTCAGTTTCCAGCTGTTGCATTTGTGGTGCAAAAAGAACCATAATCAAAATATTCCTGTGCCTCCCCTTATTTTCAAGAAACACCAGATTTGGAAGATTAAATCTCTGGTGCATTCTCTATTTATTTCCTTATATAGTTTATGCCACACATCCAAGAACCAGTTTCAGAGCCCATTAGCAAGTAACCGACACTTTTATTATTATTGCCTTCTACACCCTTGAAGGAGTCTCTGAAACAAGAGACATCAGACACAGACCAGAATAATGTCTCCAATGTGTTTTCTTTTCTGAAAGGACTTTAGATTATGCATATGACTGAAATGCTCTGATTGGCTGCCAGTGATGTCACGACAGGGCTTATAATACCCCATAAATGCAGAAAGCTAATTGTGCTCCTTTCTAATGTGTAAATCCTACTCCATAATAGCAATAAGACACAACAGACAATGCACTTCAAGGAGATTACTGCCCTTTTGAGCGATTAAATCTATTCAGCTTTCAGCTTTAGAAACAGTGGTGAGGAAGTAATTTCAGTCATACAGGAGCTCTAGGCCCATCTATTGAAACAAGCTGACTGCCCCGGGGGAAGAGGAAGCCAACCCGCCCCCACCCCTCCACCCCCCAAATGGAGTCCAGCAAGGAAGCTGAAGGAGATCATTATAATGCTCTGAACTCGTACAAAACAAGAGACAGGGTTTTGAAGCATATTCTGCTGTTGGTTTCTAAAGTGTGTGAGGCTTGAGTGTCCCACCACAATGCAAAAAAAAAAAAAAAAAAAAAAAATTCCAAACAAACAGGTGACACTTCACTGTCTTATTTCTGCCCTCCCACTATGGTTCTCCCGTACTGTTATAATCACAGTCCTAGTCAAGGATAGGTTAGTACAAAAGGAACTAGACTATAACCCAGGAAAATGGGCCGGTTAGTCCAAGACTGATATACGACCTTAGGTGCATCACTAAATCCACCTTAGGCCATACATTCCCTAGGAGCAAGAAGAGGATAACATCGTTCTACTCCGTTCTACCCTTGGGGCAATACTAACACCTCCCAGCATAATGGGGATGTGAACCATTAGAATCAAGAGGTCTTATGACTCCTGATATTTAAAAGAAATCTTTTTTTAATTTGACGTCCTGCTGATAAAGATATCAGACTTGACATACACAGCCTCACTTCTCACCATAAGCTGATCTCCCCCCAGCCTGGCTGGAATCCCAGTCCAGTGAATAGTGAGGCTGACTTATCCCAGAGGAAGTAGCACTGTGACTAATAAGAAACACAGAGAGCTTTCTGCCCAGTTCCAGCCCCCAGTAAAACCATTGCTTTCTGTTACTTGTTTACTCCAGTTTGTTTGTTTTTCATCAGTTTCCCTCCCCTTCTTTGCACCTTCTTCTCTGTGGTTATTTTACTGTGCTTGTTGCCTGTCTTTAAGACAAATCAGTTCTTGAGAGAAGCAAGTCAATCTCATGTGGATTTAATTCCCTTTTATTACACATGAACTTGGCCTGTATCGATGTGGCTGTTGTATCAGATGGCCTTCCACATTACTCCTCTTCCTTTCTGCCATTCTTCTACATATTTCCACAAGGTCACTGGCATAAGCACACTGGTACTATTCTTCATCTGCCTAAACAAATGTTCTTCTCCTTTTTTTCACTTCTCACATGCACATCCTCTGCTCTCTTCACTTCTCTCTTTTCCTTTCCCTCTCCTTCCCACTCACGGAATTTCCATTTGACCAGTCTTGTCCTCACCCAACCCATGCCGACAGAAGGCTTGTTTTGATCTTATACTTAGCAAGTTCCTATATTATATTTCTATTCTGAAACCTCACTGAGAAAATCAGTAGCATCTTGGCTTTTATATTGTCTACCTAGTGGCATTCGCCCTTTCACTTTTCTGGAATTCAGGACAATTCCATCCTCTTCACATTTTAGTGCAGGTTCAGTAACATCTCTGTAGTCATTCTTCTCAGCAAAAGCATGGAATCTGTAATACAAAATGAGTTTTCAACAGTACATAAGCTACATTGTCATGGTTGAGACGGACAAACGACACTACATAAATACTTTCCTAATTTTAACGAGATGTATGTCACATATGCAAGATAATAGTGGTGCACAACTTCAGAATCATTTGCTTATCTATTCAAAATAGCTAAAGCTTCACTACAACAACATTATGAATATTATTAAATATTTTATACACATTTATGTACATTCTGAAGTCTTTTCATGAAGAACATCCTTTCATTTTGGTATCATTTACTCTGAGGCACCTTCCTTTTCAATCTCCCGGAAATGTATTTTTAATTAATGCTTTTAACATGCTGAGCAAGCATGTCATTTGAGATGTCTGAGATGACACTAACACCTTTTTATCAGATTATCCTCCCAGTTGAAAGCCCAACAGGAACATTTATTTCCTTATCGACATACAAATCAGGAAGCCAAGCAGACTTCATTTACCCTCATTGCAAAAACAGAAAAGCTCTCAGGCAGGAAAAAGATGCATTTCTATACCAGAACTACACTAGAAATAGGCTCAAACATGAAAAGCCCATGAATTTGGCTATTCCTATGGAAACACTGACTTAAACTTAGAGACAGTTATTGGGCAAATACCCACCAGCAAGATACTAATTGGCCCAATAAGTCTCTGCACCAAAAGTAGACTCAGGCAAATAGAAGATAGTGGGAATCATATCAAACAAAATTATTCCTCTCAGCTCCCTGCCACAACCCTTCTTGCCTCTTTCTCTACCATACAAGAAACATTCACTTCCCTTTTACAAAGGAGCTGAAAACACTGCCAAAAGAAAATGAAGGATGGTGAGTGGCAATATACCTGGTATCATGGAGGTACCAGGGTTCTAAATGGCCACAATCATTTTAGGCACACATCAGACCAGAGCAAACATAACACTTTCCCACAGTCCTGTTTTTTGGCAGACGCTCCATCTCTTAAAAGCTACTTCTAAACACAGATGGCTATAAAAGAGCTAAGCAGCTGCCATCTTACCAATTGCTCTGCTGTCACTTGGGAGATTTCTACTGTTGGAGGACTTCCCACTCTTGAACAAACAACAGTGAAACAGAAAGAGCTAGCAGCCGTTTCACAGCTCTGCAACTGTATGGTGACTTCTGTAAAGCAAACACCTACTGACTCCTACTGCCCTCTCGCTGTTCAGCATGAATTCAGTATTGTGGGGTTTTGTCTTTGTTCATTTGTTTTCCTTATTTTGGTATCAGAACCAAGATTAAAGTTTTACTCTCCCTTTCTACTGAAGGCTGATTCTCACCACATGGCTGATTCCCAGCATAAAGTAGGCAACGAGTCATGTGGAATGTATCCGTTTCCACCAACCATACCAAAAAGATGCTAGAGAGCCTGGTGCAGAACTGCATTTCCACACAATCAGGTCTGATGGATAATGCCACATCAATTTTCTGTTATTCCAGGAACTGCCCATTTAGGACTGATATCACCTTTTCAGTACATATCTGTATGGCACTTGATCCAACAAAACTCTAGGTCCTGTGCCTGTGGATATTACCAGAGTACAACGCAATACAATATAAACTTGTTTCTGTTTATGTCATGACCCTTTCCCCTGAACAATTTTTGAGACTTCAAAAGAGAAGCAGATGACAGATGATCTAGTATATAAAAAAGCAATGGCCTTTCTGCAAGCCAGTGAGCACATATGTGGAGAGAGGCTGGTCTGTTCGTGTAGGTCCTGTATTTTAGTCATATCTCTTAGACTATTTCCCCCATTTCCCCAGATTGCTTACTGAGCTGCTTTGTCTCATTTTCCTCATGAGTAAAACCAGGATTATATTCGGCTATCTTCCAATACCATTCCTAGCAGCAAAGCACTTCATAAGTACTGAAATCATTACTGCGCTGCTTCTTTGTCATACCTGCCAGAGGCCAAGCGGCTCAACTCTTTCAGAAAAATAATAGTTTCATCTTCTCTAGCATTGAAAGATACAGTGTTGACTGGACAGGGGCCATCAGAAACCTTCTCAAGAAGTAGCTGCTTTGTGTCCACTGGAATGTCACCCACAGCAAAGTAATAAATGGCTTCAACCTGTGATTAAACAGGAAAAAAAAAAAAAAAAAAGTGGGAACTGGAAGACATGGTTTTGTTACACAGATACCTGGTACTTATTCAAGCACAGTCCTGTGCTGAGTACTGGTAGGAAAATTTGGTAGAACTGATGCATTACTTGGAATACAAGTTTTTCAGATCTTTGGTTCTCCCACTCATTTACACTAGTAATTCAAATTAAGTCCACACAAAATTTCCTGAAGTAAGAAGAGAACCTGGCCCACAGCCCCTGGGTCTGATTCTGCTCAATGCAAGCTCCTTTCCACAGAAGGTAACTGAAACCAAAGAGAGGTGTAAGGAAGGATTATTAGTTGGGACAAGGCTCTGTGCCACATTCCACTCTAACGAAGAGAGATTAGTGCCTTGCCAGGGCTGAAAATCAGTAGGAACTTTTATACCAAACATACTCTTACTGGCAGCATTTATTTTAAGGGTAGGAAAGATGTGTCATTCTTTGAATGCTACTGCTGGTATTTACAGATAATTTGTATTTTTTATACTTCCCAAGGCAGGGGGAGCTTGGCAGGTTTATTGTGACCACACACACTTATATTCTGAAAATGTTACTGCAAGAAGAGACAAGCTCAAGAAATGTCATTTAGTTATTGCTTCAGTATTACATTATGAGGGATTTGATGCTACCTGCACTTATCCATGCTAACAACTCTTATGGTAAGTATGCTTCTTGAATTTTCACCATTATTAAAAACAAATATAACAACAGCCATGTAAGCCAAACGTAACAACAATGGCAATGTTCAAGACAATAAGTATAGTACATTAGTCCTATGGCACGGTATATACCAGCTAATAAATATCTAATAAATAGTTGTTTAACTGAAAAACTACACTCAAGTATGATTAGGAATCACGGGACATGCACCGCGAAAGACAGCTATTTGAGTCTGGGATGGCACTGAGGAAATGTTTCTGCACCCATATAATTTTATGCAGTAGTAAAGCAAATTCATTATCACCTGTGTGTTCCTGCATTTCCACTCCTGCCTTTGATATTGATTTATAGTTCAGCTCCCTGAGTCAAGAGACTGGCACATGAACATCTTTTGTCCAGTTTGTACTCGAAGCTCCCAGGCTGTAGGATTCCTCTACTACGCCACATCATTAGCAGGCTGATATAAGCTGACATGGACTTCTGGATTTCAAGCTCTCTTCCTCTTCTACCTTCTGCCACAAATACTTGAGCTAATCCTCAGCACCGGAGGACATGTCTCCCAAGTAGCAACCCAATCTCAGGCTAGACCCGTCAAATTAACGAAGCAGCAGCTTGCCACCGTGGGCTTCCCTTGGATTTTGTAGAGGGAGTGAGATATTCCTTGTGGGAGGCAGGGCCCACAGTCACAGACCACACTCGCTTGGGAGAAAGCAGTCTGTGGTCAGCCAGGTGTCCTGGCATCACAGTTGATGCTACACAAATACTAAGGTTAAAGAGAAGAATGAATGTGTTTCATTAAAGTGCAAGATTAACAAAATACCTGCCAGCTTTAGAAAAAGGTGCACAGAAACAAAACACAAGAACTGTTGCACCTATCTGTGCTTTAGCTCAGTTTCACAAGGTTCCTGCTCTGCTTCATCCAGCTAAAAAGCTACCCGAGCGTGCCCACAGCTCTCCAACCTGAGACCCAGTCCTTGGACAACACCTTGTTCCTATTCCTTTTGCTGAAGAGGCTTCTGACCCTGGGGGAATGCATGCACATTGCACAACCACTTCTCCCTGAGTTCCTTCAGAATCACATCTTCTCACCCTCCCTCCTAAGACTGCCAATAATTGATAAACTGGATATTCAATAAAGATTATCATTTTTTACCTTTCCTCCAAAGGATTTTCTGCCTGCCTCTGCAACTTTTAAAATACTGACATTTCCTGGGCATAGCTGATGCAGAACCAACTCCTCACAAGAAAATAAAATTGCTAACCACAGACAATTCACTCTACTTAACTACAAACCCAACAATACCACACCACAAAGGAAATGTTCCTTACAGATTAGCAGGGAAAGGTTAAAACCTTTCCATTTAGTCCTTCATGTTTTGAAAACTGTAATTTATGCAACCATCTGCTTAGATGCAAAAAGACTTCATACAAGAAGAGGAAAGAGAACAACATGAACAGTTCCTCAGAGTCTTTACCTTGGTAGGGAGGTGTGTTTTGGATGGGTGACCCACACTTTGTGGAGTGGCACCTGTACAGATCACAAGTTAAACACTGCAGATGCATCTGCGGCAGGTAGAGCTCAAAGCTTTGCAACCTTACAGCAGGTTGATCTTGAGCTTGGGACTGACAGGTCATGAGGAAAGGAAATCTAGGGAGTCACCACACTTGGGAAGAAAAACTCAGCTAAAGGAATGACAGGAAGAGCCAAGTCTAGGGAAAAAAGAGCTATTGTTTTGGAGCAACTTCTGTTGATGAAGCCAGTTCTGCAGAATGAGTCATTTACGACTGTTCAGTGAGAATGCAGCTTTTGCTTAGGAGTGAATAGGGTCTCCCCCACCCTGCAGTACAGCGAAGCTTGCACTCAACTGAACTGACAGTTATGAATAATAATGACTGTATTTGGGAGTAACTGAAGTTTTTTTTATGTTGTTCATCTGCCACAACTGACTTCTCCAGATTACCCATTAGCCCACCAATGTCCAGAAAAAAATAATAGGTGTCTCACTGTTGGACAGATTTTAACTTCTGTTTATTCATACACAGACCCATCAGGACCAGACTTTTTTCATCCAGACAATACTGAAATCTAAATACAATCTCTTTTGTTTCTCACCAGGAAGTCAGTAATATCCTGCAAATTGAAAATGTTAATAAAATTTATGAAGGAGGCATTTAAAAAAGCAGTCATAAAAAAACCCCAGTGTTGCACAATTTGTTCTTTACACAGTTCTTTTTTAATATCAGTTTCCAGACACCCCAGTTCATCTGGATGAGAATCCTCCAGCGCAGTGAACCAGAAGGAAACTCAAGCCAAATTTACTTTCTCCTTCTAACAGTATATCAGAATGAGATTTACAAAGGAGTTAGGATTGAATCTGTGCACAGGGATGGATCTTAATGGTAGTGAAAACCAATTATTCTAGTCCACACACAATAGGCCAAATTTTCCATTAAATTTGGGTGTTAGGGGACTGAAACAATGTCCATTGTTAGCAAATTGCACAAAACACCTCTTCAACAACACAAGTTTCAAGTGACTAGCTCAAATGATGGCATATATGCCTTGTGACTCTGCTATAACAAATAAAGTAACATGGTACTTTTAGAAACAGAAAGAACTTAATTGCAGCAATACCTGTGCATGCTTTGTTTTTTCGTCCTGGAAGAAACTCCAGCTATAACGTGGCTGACGAAAAAGGATTTGCATACTCCTACCATGATTTTAAATATATTTTTTTCATGAGCACATTGGATACATAACAAAGTAAAACAGTTTCACTGTCTTCGATACTGTCAATACTAGCAATTTTCTCATAAACTTGGAGCCCTGAAAAACATATATGGCAAATAAAGTGGAAGGGAAGATGTTTTCTCTTTCCCTTAATGACTGAATATGTTATTTATTCTGTGTACTCTAAAAAGAAAATAAACAAGTTTCTGCATTCAAAACATGGTACATTTACATAAACAGGCCATTGATAAACATAGTATGCAGCTACACTTGAGGAAAAAAAACTTTCCAAGTGCTTTCATTAATATTTATCTTTGCAATATTCATCAGGGCAAATCATAGTAGCCAGTCTGGCACTGAATATTCTTGGATTTACTTGAGGCTTCTGAAAAGATGTATGAGCTTACCGCCTCATCACTCATGGCTTCCAGCAGGGCTTCAGCAGAGCTGGTATGGCTGGCAGCTGTCTCTGGGTCCAGCTTCCAGAGCCACGTAACAGCAGACTTTACAGTGTACTCAGACACAGGAGTAGATTTCTGTTGCCACCTCATAAGATCCTGAGCAGCCCTGAAAATGACATTAACTATAAATCAGAAGTAGTGAGAATAATGCTGGCAGAGTAAAAGAGTAGAGCTCTTCTATTGTTGCTATTCTTTTAGATTCTTAAGTAATAATTGCAATAAACCACAGATACTAAATCTAGACTTGCAATAAAAGAAGTAGAGGAAAAATAAAACTCTTAGAAAAATACTGTAATTTTTATAAGAATTTTTTTGAGACAACAGTTTCAAAATTAGGGTCAAGACAGCTTAAGTACTTTACAAACAGTTCCTAATTCAGACTTACCTTTAACATAAAGGCACAATCAGGTTTTAAAAATATATTTCTGAAAAAAAAAAGTATGGCTTCTACAGGTCTGTTTCCACAACTTGCTGCATGACTTTTGTGTCAGATCTTTTTAAGTGACCTGCGTTTTCTGTAACAGCGCTGATCTTTATCTACCTATCAAAATAAAATTTGTGATGCTAAGCTTTTTGATCTTTCAATTGATGAAAGGCCTAATGGCATTACGAAAGTACAAAGCATATGAGCATGTATGCCTGTGCATTTGCACATAAAAAGACAAAAAGAAAATTAAAAAATGACTGGTTCTGGTGTCTGTGACATTCCATCATTGGTGTCTGTGACACTCCTATTTTGAAGAGTTTCCTGTAAATCGAAAGGACAAGTATGCTTTCCAAGATTCTTTTAAAGTAATGATCTGCATGCTGTATTGTCCTTTGTCTCCCTCCTCCGCAAACAAATTGATAAACACAGTTATTATGCCTCAATTTTGAGTTGGCTTTGCAGATCATTTTAAAAGAAAATATTTCATGTGCTTCTCAAAAGCTGTGGAAGTTACCTTCTACTTTTCAAATCTCAGGTGTATCACAAGGTAGAGAATTAAGATAGAGCACCAGAATCAAATCTGAAGGACAGAGCTTGGGTAAAACAACTTTAACAATCACAGTCTAGCTGCAACCAATTTTAAAATTATATGACCTAATTTGTGCATAATTTTTTTTCACAGTCACAAAATTCCATTCATCTATCAAAACCCAAGCTTACACCTTCAAACCCTTATGCATATATGAGAATTTGTGCAGAAATACATAAATTCAAATAGCTGCTTCTATTATTCTATTTGTAAAGAAATCCAAATTCATTTACTCATGTTAGGGAACAAGCACTTGTCTTTTGTTATGGAAATCTAGTATTGTTTCCTAGTTCTGCTACTGATTCCTGTGACCATGGAAATCTATAGAAATACAAATTACCATGCTTGTGCCTATGGCACTTGAGGGAGTGTACATTTAGCTGTAAGGCAGAAATATGTAATGCCTAAAGACACAAGAATGCCCAGACAGTCAGATGGGACCTTGCTGTTTCACTATGTAATACTTAGATGATTGAAGAGCACTACTGCTATTGCAAAGTCTCCCTTATCTTTCTGTTTTTCTGTGCTACTTTTGTACAAGGCATATATCAGTATTTGGATTCTGTTGGTCTTTATCTGTTTATCAGGGTAACAATGGTCTTCTGCCAAATGGAAGTAGCAAACTCAGCATGACTGTGGGTGAAACTCAGTGGAAAATCTATAGATACTACCATGACGCGAATCAGGACAATTTCCACTACAGAAAATATATTATCCAAACACATGTTTATTTGATATGAGACTCCTTTTATTCTCCAGAAATGGGTAGACATGGACTTCTTTGTTCAGCCTAAAGAAAAGAAGGCTCCAGGGAGACCTTATTGCAGCTTTTCAGTACTTAAAGGAGGCCTGTAAGAAAGATGGGGACAGAGCTTTCAGTCGGGCCCATAGCGATAGGACAAGGGGTGATGGTTTAAAACTAAAAGGAGGTGGATTTCTGCCAAATGTAAGGAAGAAATCTTTTGCAATTAAGATGGTGAATCACTTGAACATGTTGCCCTGAGAGGTGGTAGATGCCCCATCCCTGGAGACATTCCAGGCCAGGCTGGACGGGGCTCTGAGCAACCTGATCTAGTTGAAGATGTCCCTGCTCATTGCATGGGGGTGGACTAGATGACCTGTAAAGGTCCCTTCCAATCCAAACTATTCTATGATTCTATGATTCTTTCTGCTTACCGAATGAGGTTGAATTTGGCAATCTGGGTCACCTGTTCCACAAGTACCGTAGACAGTGCATCCCGACACAGATCAAATTCAGTTGGAGCTGCAGTGCCAAAATCCAAAACAATGACAATGCACTGTTCTTGAATCACTCCAAATATCTGCCGGCTCTCACTGGTTAACCATTCCATTCGCTGCTTATATAGCTCAATAGCTCCCATTAGACAATCCACAAAATGAAGAATCAGTTCTTTTTTGGCTGTCAGCTTTATTTAAATAAGGGAGAGAAAGAAATTGAACATCAAAACAAATAATACAAATGCAGCCCCAAGCTTAGCACAGCTGCAATCGCTGGTTTGCAAGTGCCAGATATGCCAGCCAAGGTAGCAGTGAAAACAACCCATTTTTCTTCCACTATTTCAAGTGCAAATACTTGACAAATGCGTCTAAGCTATAATAGAAAAGACACTGCATTTTGTCCTAATTGCTTTTCATAATCTTTTTATACGAGCATGGGACAGTGCCAGTGGGTTGTCTGACTTGTCTGTCTCAAGACTGGAGCAATTAGAATGAGCTGAACACAGGCTATGGTGTAGAAAGGGCTGCAGAGCAGATGGGTGAACAAACAAGGCACAGAAACTTTGTACCTTCTTAGACTACAATTTAGTCTGGCTCTCAAAATTTTGTACAGCAATACAAGGGAGCATAGGTTTTGGTTCTGGGGCACTTCAATCTCCACCTTGTCTTTAGCATTTGAAAGGAAAATGTAAAATGTTTCCTGCTTATACTATTATTTCAATACCAATGCCCAGCATTACAGCTTAACTATTTGTGGGTAGGTGCTGAGGCAAATTTAGTTCAGGCAACTGCAATCAACAACTAAAACTTTCCATACTATACCAGTAAAATAAGAAAAACCTAGATTCAGTATTAAAACGAAAAACAACAGACCCTCCCTATGAATATATGTATACACATTCACCATGCAAAATGATTTATGGGTTTAAAAATTCACTGCAGGTTCCAGTAAAGACATTCCCCCAAAATCTCTGACCCATGTAAGTTAATTTACCAGCTACCTTCTACCTCCAATTACCTTTCTGGGACTCAGTACAAAACCCGGGAAATACAAATGTTTTTAAACAAGAACATTTCTTAGGGAGAAGATATCTTGTGTGTCAGTCTGCACACTTCTTCCTCTCATTTGTATTTTTCTCTGTTCTTCAATGTCAGCAAGGGCCCTGTAATGTGCCTCCCAGATACAGAGTCTCGGGCTGTCTGCCAAAGGAATGTAGGCCTGGGAAGGAGCACTTAGAAAATCCAGTTTCCTCCTATAACAGCCAGACCCACACAAAAAAGCTGATTGCACTACACTGATCAAACTCCATCTTAAAATAAAGCAGTTTTCTTGCACCACCCCTCCACTTTTAGTTGGACAGTCCAGATTCCCATTTCTCTGAGGGCTGGAAAACTTCTGACTGTCCAGCCTAAATTTATTCATGGCAGTTCATACCTACTTATTCTTGGACTAGCACGCCTTTTAGCACAGAAAACTATAGCTTTTCCCTATCCATGTAATTTGCTTTTTTCTAGGCATTCAAGGGCAGTAATGCTACCCTTTGTCAGTCTTCTTCAGTCTTACTTACATATGTCAACATCAACCGAGCCCTCTTATAAGATCAGCACTCCACTGCAGTTCAGCCTACTAGCTCTTCCCAGTACCTGTTCTGGTTTTAGTTGCCTCTTCTCAACCTGTGGTAGCTGTACACAGTATTGTACATAATGTCCTAAATAAGATCTCACCAGACCTTGCATAGTGGCATTACTACCTTAATGCCACCAGAAATGTCTTCCCTACTGCTCCCAGCATGTCCTAAGATTAAAAGACATTATGTAGATATTTCATATGGAATTAATGGGAAAAAAATGAGGGGCAAAGGCTCCCTGAAATGGTTCCTTTCTCATTTTTAAGCCTTGTGCCTCAGAAGCGACTCTGGTTGTCAGCAAAAATGACAAGCCATTTGCTTTTGTAAAATCCTTTATGAATTAACTCTCTCCCCTCCTCGCTCACATATGTATCTCTTCAATCAGAATCCATCCTCTGAACAATGGGGCCGCCAGCAGCTGTTGCTAAGACATTCCTCAGAACATGAACCTGGGCAGAGATCCAGCTAGCTGTCTCCATAGAGCAGGCCCAGCCTTTTGTGACCTGCTGGCACTAAGCAAAGCAGTGCTTTGCATCAGCAATGACAGCACATTATATCTTCTTATTTCAGCGCCCCTATTTGTTTTATTGACTACGATTTTATTTTTTTTAACTCAGTCAAACATCTTCTTTTAATGTGTTCGCTCTTTCAAGATAGGGTAAATGTTGCTTAGAAACTGCAGTCTTTTCTGGAAAGATTTACTGCAATGCTGCACCATGGCAAGAGCATAACGCTTTGCACGGAAAAAAAGAAAATGATATCTAGCTTCTCTACTGCTGATTGTTATCACTAACAGTTCGACAAAACAGAAAAAAAAATTATCAAGAGCTAAAGTTCTCACACAAAGAATAAAAGTATTTCATGCCATAGACACACATTTTAGTCACATAATTCTGCTACAGTGATAATATCTTCTAAATGCACAGGGAAGTTACCACAAGTCAGTCACACTTACATTATACACGCTGCCATCTTGTGCTCTCTTGTATTGAGGAAACAGCCCATCCGCGTATCGAGAAGCCACAAGTTTCCCCAAGGTGGTCACATAATCTACAGTAAAGGTTACAAAAGAACAAGTTGCTGATCATCAGGATTACTTTAAACAGATATTTTTCAGGTTGATGTGCACACCATCCATGTGTGAGGCACAGGCATCTGTACTGAACTCCTGATATTAAGAAACTTGAGAGAAATTCTACTTGTTTTCGTTCCACAATATTTCTGGCTGTATTTATGTTGGGGCCCTGAGGGTACCAACAGGCCTTGACTGCCCTGGTCACCCTCACCTGGGGGCTTCTACTCACAGGGTTCTCAGGCCTGGGCACTCTTTGCTCTAGCGGTGTTGTAGGTGTACCTGTCTCAAGTTCTGCTAGTGGACCTCTCTCCTGGCTAGACCTCTCAGCCCGGTGTTACAGCCCTGTCTCCAGCTCTCTCTCCAGGATGTGGCTCTTAAACCTCTGTCATGGCCTTGCCTCCAGCCTTGTTTCTGGCCCCGTCTCCTGCTGCTCCTGTCTGCACTCACCGGCTGGACCCTAGAGGTGGTTCATCACCTCACGCTGTCTGTTAGCAGCGCCTTGCTCTGCCTGCCGTGCTTGGATGCTGCAGGACGGCACGCTGGTCAGTGAGGGCACTGCCTGGGCTGTGGTTCCCTTTGGCTCCCAGCTCATTTTCCCCTCACGGAGCAGCCCTGCTCGCGCTGCTCCCTGCCAATTTAGTCACAAGTGGGGAAAACCCCCACAATTTTTTATTTATAGGCCAAAAAGCTACATGGGACTTCAACAAATGAAAGGTTTAGGCAATTAAACCTCTGTAATGGATAACATTTACCTCACAACAGGACTTGCAAATATTTGTCCATCAAACCAAATACAAAATCTGGTACAGATAATGCTGTTCTCTTACACAACTAAATGGGTGCAGAAGTGGGTGCAACTAAGGAAAAGGTTGCACTCTGCTCTTTCAGTAGCTAGAAATCTTCTACAGGATCTCCACTGATAGGAACACATTAGGGGTGGGAATACTTAACGTCACAAAGCAGCTATTCTGTACAGCGTGCTGCCCTGCTAAGCTAGTACATTATGCTCCTAAAATTACACCGTAACAACATTAACCCTGCTTAACAGCTTCTTCTTCATCTACAGCATACAAGATTTCAGGATCTGCACTGTTGATCTTTGATTGCCCCACGGACACAAGCCAGCCAAAATCTTAAATCATGCAACCTAGAACAATTGCAATACAATTCCTACTTCTCAGGCAGCAAGCTCTTCAAAGAAAATATTAATATTACCATGCTTTGCAAAGCACTATTATGGCAGTGATTAATAATTAGCAAACTCTTCCCTTCCAGCTGTCAGATAACAGCAAAGGAACGTTTTTTCTATAGCCTGACTTTGCACAAAAAGCAGCCTGAATTCTAATAACATTTAACTGCTTCCTTAAAGCTGGATCCATGGAAAAAATACACTATTCCCAAGCAGGTTGGCTAGCCCTGATGATCAACTAGTAGATTGCAGATTATAGCATGGCAGACATTATCAGAGATCTTACGGTGTTAATCGCAGGAAGAACGGCCTCAGCAATACGAGTTATTTCCCAGCTATAGCTTAATTGGAGAGGATTTGAACTGCAGCCTAGGGTAAAGTAACAGTACAGAGGAGAAAGGAAAACCCTTCTCAGATCCTAAGTCCTTCTTACATCAAAAGGAGAAGGAGTTCCTCAGTTCTCTGGACTGGCAATGTCCGCAACTGTGGATACAGCTTCCTTTTCTGCCATTAGCACTAGATAAGAGGCAATGTGAAAATCCCTGTGTACAGTGGAGTATAAAATGAGTGTGACCCTGTAGACTATTCAAAGTTGGGGTTTCTTTAATTATTTTGTTATTGATTTGTCTTGTACCTTTCCTGTGCTGGAATCCAATCTGTGACAAAATCTGGGATAGGGATAATTTGTTTCTTTTGAGCCCATGAACTTGAAGCCATTTAGCAGATGAAATGAGGGGTTGTACATCCATGTCCCGCTGACCGACTGCCAATCTCCTCTCCTTCTCTTTTGATTTCATCTTGTGGGCCTCATGAGAATCTTCAGGATCTTGCAGTTGCTTTGAATCAAAGGCATCTGTTTTCAAGAGAAATGAAGGAAACACAATATTTATACTTGAACCAAATTATTCACTTGAATTGTCTCCTTTCTTTACCTATATTCCATGGTAGTCTGTAAACATATAGCTCGTCTCTTGTTTTGTTATACTGAACAACGTTCTTAATCTGGAGAGCTGCTCTAAGTCCTACACATCTACTTGCTCTTATGTCTTTTATTCATCCATATACATTTATCGTCAATTTATTAAAGAAAATGTCTCTTGGATGATGAAATCCAAAGTCCTGAAATCTAAGTCCAGTTTGCCAAATGGCAATTCTTTCAGCTTCTAAGACATCTCTCCTAAATCTTGGGAATCAGAACTCATAATAGGCATTCAAAGATTGTCCAACCATCACTACATGCACATTAGAAGCATTATGCAATAAATAAGGATTTGTTAACAATTACATATTGAACTCCTACCATAAGCAATAGCAGTGCAAGCAGCAGATCCTAACTTTATTGCAAGTCTGGTGAAACTCCCAGTCGTCACTTCATTTAACTCAAGTGTAAATGATGGTTCTGGCAGTATCTGCTCCAGGGTGTGATGTATCACGTGTGTGCACAGGAAATCATGGACATGAAGGTCCAGTTTCATTTTAAGTTCTCCAGAACCTTGAAATATCTCAGCACTGATGTATAGTTGGCTGGGCTAGCTCCATTTGAAACTGGCAGCAGAGACAGCCCAGAGCTGAGAGTGGCTGAGGCAGAAATGGAAGCGATGACAACAGTAATGCCTCTGTTCCTCAGCACAGAGGTTCTAGGAGGACTTTGGTATTTCCTGTTCATTCCCAAAATATTCTTGCATGAGTTAAGATGGCTGTAGTTGATTAAATACCCTTGCTGTATCTAAGTTTATTTTCTGTGGACTTTTGCTATTTCTGTCCATTTTGGCCAGCATCAACATTATCTGGAATATGTCAGTCACCCAATGCCAATATACTGTAAGCTGGCTGTAAATGCACCACATGGATAAAACTGATCCAAAATACAAAGAAGGGTACTTCTGTCTTTAATGACTACAAAATAACCTTCAGTCTAGTATGGAATATAATCAGAACGCTCTATAAGATCAAATGTTACGACAACTGACCTGGTTACAAAGTTTCATTAGATAGACTGTTCCTCAGTTAATACTACATAAAGGAAATGAGACTGTATCTTCAGAAATCATCTCTCAGTGACAGTAGCCTTCTATATGGTGCAGACTGGCACCAGCTCTTTCACAGCCATCAGTCCTACGAGCAGGGCACAGGGCTGGCACGCCTGTAGAGGTTGGCATTTTACCAGCCCTCCTCCTCTGCTCAATACAGAAGCAGCAGTGACAGATGTTAACTCTGAGGAGAGACAGGTGAAGGTTTGCAGCTGTTTGAGCTTCGTATACAGTCAGGCACTGTTTATAGTCATTTGAACAGTCATTTCCAGTTTCCTCCTCCGAAAATGCAGAAAGGCCAGCCCAGCACCCCATGTACAGCACAGGTGAGAGTGGCACAGCTTCATAATGGCTTGTACACAGCTATCAGCGTGCACACCACAATGCTGCAAATGAAACTGGAAGTTGTCCAGGAAAACAGAGATCTATACAAAAATAGTCCTGAAATACTCACAGTCACTCCAAGCAAGTTTCTTAGACAGATTGCCACTCATGATAAATCTCGATCGGCAGCGCCTCTCTGATTTCTTCTTAAAAACCTGAGAAGTATTATGTTTTTCAAAAATTAAAATATTCCCATGCACAGGTCAATATGAACTGGAGATGAGCTCCACAGGCTCAGGTAATGATAAACTGCAGAAGGTTAAGATCAGGATTTTCCCCAAGGAAAGCAATAATTTAAATGAAAAAGCATAGCTACTCCCTGTGCCAAGAAACACTGAAGTCAGATTCGACAGGGAGCCCCATACTCAGAAACAGGAAAGTGGGAAATTGGTAATATGGTTTCCCTTCCTTCCCTCTAAATCATCATAAAAAAAAGAGATAATGTGGAAGTTTCCACAGAGATAGGCTAGAAAAATGAGTGTGGTGTTTTGGTCCACTGTCAGCCAGTTGCATTATATTCTATGATTGCTTTCCATTATACCTTACCTTTGCTGTAATCCAATTTATGACTAATCATGGGAGTATCTGAGAAGCAATTTTGTGAAGAGATTCATAACTTTGCCTATAAGACTACAAGATGATTCACAAAGAATTATGCATATATACATGTACATGTATGTGGTATCACAGAATCACAGAATCACAGAATGTTAGGGATTGGAAGGGACCTCAAAAGATCATCTAGTCCAATCCCCCTGCCAGAGCAGGAAAACTTAGGTGAGGTTACACAGGAAGGCGTCCAGACGGGTTTTGAATGTCTCCAGAGAAGGAGAATCCACAACCCCCCTGGGCAGCCTGTTCCAGTGTTCTGTCACCCTCACTGAGAAGAAGTTTCTTCTCACATTTAAGTGGAACCTCTTGTGTTCCAGCTTGGACCCATTACCCCTTGTCTTACTGTTGGTTGTCACCGAGAAGAGCCTAGCTCCATCCTCGTGACACCCACCCTTTATATATTTATAAACATTAATGAGGTCACCCCTCAGTCTCCTCTTCTCCAAGCTAAAGAGCCCCAGCTCCCTCAGCCTTTCCTCATAAGGGAGATGCTCCACTCCCTTAATCATCTTTGTGGCCCCTATAAGGCCCAACTGTGAATAAGACACAATATATGAATAGAAAATAAAACGCCAGACAAAGGAAGGTAGCATAAATTTGCTGAGTGTATCACTTTGAGACATCATGTTTTGCCACTGACTTTGTTCTTCTTTTAATAAATAAAATGAATGAACGAGGGGTATTTATGAATCACTAGCAGGCCAGCTGCTAGGTATTGTCATCCAGTTTTTCTATGGGAAAGCAAAAATGGGATAAAATAATCTAAAGACTTAGCTTCCTCCCTCTTTCTTCATTGCAGAACTAAACATTCTATTTATTCCTCCTGTATGGTTTAAATACCCATATGGGAACATATAAATCATTCCAGTCTTTGTCCTGCTGGTGCAGAAGGACATGAACAGTTCGAAAGGCAGGGAGGACTTTAAAAAAACAGGACTCTTTTCTGCACCCTAACACTCCAGGCATCGTGCAGAAGATGCACAACACCTGACTACCCTGGACTAGGTGGCAGCACAGTAAAAAGGAGCCCTTGCCACAGAGGACCCATGGCAGACAATGCCCATAGTGAACGGCCATAGCGAGCCACCAGACTTGTGCCATGTCTCTCTCAGGCTGCAGAAATAGCGACACAGCACTTTCAAGGTAATAGCTGAGACACATTTCAAGCAGCAGCCTATGTCAGAGAACAAATTCCAGGTGCCATCTCAGTTTTCCAGATGCCCAGGGGTGTGGCAACAGATTTTCCCCTGCATTAGCCTCCAGCAACACCCCTGGCTGCTTGAACAGCACCTGGACATGTTGCATGAAAAGGGCCATTTGAAAGGAGATGAAGTAACTTCCAATGGAAACAGCAAGTTTACCTCAAGTCTTGGAAAGCCGAGTTCAAAACCGATGACAGCCGGGAAAACCTCCAGCCTAAAACCTTTACAAAAACGGGTTATTTTTGAGAGGTGAACCAGAGTTCATCAGGGCACCCCGACCCTTCCACTCTGGCCAGCGCAAACAATCCACTAAAACCTTCACCTCCCATGCCCTTTGAGTCTGTCACAGCTGCGGCCGTGTTTGCCCAGGCCATAGGACCAGGCTGTCCCCCACACTCAGGACCGCCTCTGGAAAGCCCACCCGAGCAGCCGGCCCACGCCACCCGTGGTGCCACATGAACAGTGCGCGGAGGCCTGATGCGGGCAGCCGCCCGCCGCGGAAACGGGGCAGACGGTGCCATTGCAAAACCACAGTGGGGCCCGGCGGAGACGGGCAGCGCGGGGCGAAGCCGGACCTGCCGTCGGGGCCACCCAGGGGGAGACGCGGCCACGTCGCTCGGCGGCGGCAGCGCCCTCGCAACCCCTGCCTGAGGCGACCGGCACGTCCCCACGTAACAACTGCATGGAAACAGGCGGGGAAGGGAAACCGAGGCCTTCACCCGGGGAGGTGAAGGGCTGCGGGTCCGTCTCACACCCCCCGCCACCGCCCGCCCTCACCTGCCTTCGGCCGCGGCGCCGCCGCCACCGCCCTCCCCGCCCGCCCTGAAACGGCGTCGCCGCCGCCCCGCTGTTGACCTGGAGACCGCCCGGTTGCTACGGCACGGCCTCAACCCCCCCCCCCCCCGCCAGGCCCCAAGCCAAAAGTGTGGGAGGAGGAAAGGCGAGAGGGCAGAGCCGCCGCAGGGCGGCACATCGGCAGGACGCGGGGGTGGGCGAGGGCAGCACGTAAACGCGGAATAAGCGCAGTGTTAACAGACGCCACCGCAGCGGCGTGCGTCCAGGCCTTTAGGAGCCAAAAAATACACAAGCCAGCTTGGAATGTCACAGAAATCTATATATATAGTGGCTCTGAGACTTTCTGGTCTTGTTAAGTCTTAAATTAGACGAAGCCATTGACAATATTTATATTGAGAGCAGCCGCGTGTCCTTTGTTTAAGTCAGAGGAGTGATACACACTGCTGGGGAATCACCATGCTCCTGGAGGTGCCTAACTAAAACTTACTCTAGTGTAGTAAAATATACAAAAATACATGCATCATAAACCTGAACTCGATGTTAAACAGCTTCCATTGATGTTGGACAGCCAGAAACCCAGGTTAGTATCTGCAGTATTTGGGCTGTAAATGTTCATGGGCATAGTTTCCAGCAAATAAACAGCACTGAGCTCTGCACTTTCTCTGCTTTGGTTTACTACGCAATCACAAAGTAATAAAAGATCAGTCATTTTATAGGATCAGCTGATCAGTCTTATCTATGTATTGATGTTCACGGGGCCGTCCTGCAGCACACCAAAGCGTTGGCTTCAGCTCTCAGAGATGACTTGGTAAACAGAGATAGGAAAGAAAAGTTCCTTATAAGGCATGCAGTTGGGTTGGGAACACAGCTTTCTGGAGCTCCAGCTTCTCAAACAGTTGGAACCAAGGGTTTAAAGACTAGCCTAGGCATGGCAAGTCATTCGCTATTGCACCACTGTTCCCCTGAGGTATAGAAAAGGCATTTGTTTCTCAGGCATGAAACAGCTTCCCATTATATCATTTAAAATAGTAGGTACTGAATGTTCTCTGGATTCTTCCGGACACCGCGACTACCATAACACGAGCTTCTTTAGGGACCCATGTTTTCTGAGGTGGGGGCTTTAAAAGTTTCTCTTGAAATGTATTTATAAGTAGATGACTCGAATCAATCTAGTCAATCTCCTGATTTGTTTTGCTGCTTCCAGCAACGGAAGTTATTTAACAAATACTTAAATTGCCTCACTCAGGTGGCTTTTTCCACTGTACAGATCGAGACCATGTATCCTGATGCCTAAACATCTGTAAACATAGTAACTACGATTAAAAAAAAAATATGTAAAAATATATACATATATATGTATATGTGCTGTAACTTTCTATGCAAAGAGTCTAAAGAGTCTGCCAGAAACCTTCACTCTAGGCTTGGCTATGCTAAACAGAAAGTGTTGCAAGAAAACATTCCTTACAATGCTTTGAATTGCAGCACTTGTACAACTGCCTGACAAGCCCAGGGGGAAAGGCTGGCAAATGCAAAGCGACTTCTAGCTCCCATAGGCTTTGTGATCAACTGGCTGTCATTCTTAGTTAAAGTTCTTAGGAAAGTAAGATGCTCTCTGCACTTCAAATAAACATTGCTCCTGGTTCACGTAGAAGCCCTTTGCCTTGGCCACTGCCTGCCCTTGCAACTCATGCGGAAAACAAGGGATCAATTCTCCAGATGCTGCCTGCTGAATGAGGCAAGGCTGAATAATAAAGGAGGCAAGAATCCAAGTAACTAGGAAGTGGGAATTCACTCCTTGCGCAGGGATGATAAAAATAAATCTTGAGCCATTCTGTCATCTGACCTGTAGGCTGAATGATGAAGTGATATTGATGGGTGGAAAGCACATTATTATGGCGTTCATTAGAAAACTGTATTGTAATGTGGGCCTGAGATTGCATTAGCAAGCATGACTGTGTTGTGACTCTAGAATATTTCACCTACCAATAAATATTTTTGATCATTTTTTTTTTCTGGCTAAAAATCAGCATTTTATTGTCATTTCCTCTAGTTAGTGCTTACAACATGGAACTGTTTGCTTGGATTTTATGACTATCTTTCATTAGCCAAAATAAAAAGATAATCCACTCTTTTTTTGTCTTCCACTTGTTTAAAAAATTCTTTAGCATTTCACCATTTTTTTTATCCATGCAAAGTATCGTACATGGTGCATCTAATCTAACTGCTATTGTACTAAGAAAGAGACAGTCTCCTATAGTCATACATGGGATCAGTAAGGATAGTTACGCCACTGATGCTTATGGCTACGATAGCACAAAGAATGGAGCTTCTCCAGGAAGTTTAACACTGTCACACTTCCTGCCCCATGGTGTCATGCTTCCTGTTGACTCCCTCACAAAGAGGGCAGGAATTGACTGCAAGGGCTAAGGAAAAACAACAAAAGCAAGCTGGATTGAAGCTGGGTTAATGCTGTCCTTACTAGACACATTGGTTACAGTGATTGTCTACAAAAAAAACCCAACATACACCTAAAAAACAGGTTGGCAGCACAGGCAGAATACAAAAAGCATCAAAAGGAAGTCAAATAAGTGAAATATTTAAAATAATAGAATTGTAGAATGGTTTGGGTTGGAAGGAACTTTAGAGATCATCTAGTTTCAAACCCCTGCCATGAGCAGGGGCACCTTCCACTAGACCAGGTTGCTCAAAGCCCATCCAACCTGGCCTTGAACACTTCAGGGATGGGTCATCCACAACTTCTCTGGGCAACCTGTTCCAGTGCCTCACCACTCTCATGGTGAAGGATTTCTTCCTTATATCTAATCTAAATTGACCATCTTTCAGTTTATAGCCTTTATCCCTTGTCCTATCAGTACATGCCCTTGTAAAAAGTCCCTCTCCTCTTTTCTTGTAAGTCCCCTTTAGGTACTGGAAGGCTGCTATAAGGTCTGCCCAGAGCCTTCTCTTCTCCAGGCTGAACACTCCCAACTTTCTCAGCCTATCCCCACAGGAGAGCCGCTCCAGCCCCCTGATCTTGTTCATGGCCCTCCTCTGGATTCACTCCAGCTGGTCCATGTCCTTCTTATTTTAGAGGCCCCACAGCTGGACACAGGACTCCAGGTGGGGTCTCACCAGAGCAGAGTAGAGGGGCAGAATCACCTCCCTCAACCTGCAGGCCGTGCTCCTTTTGATGCAGCCCAGGATATGGTTGGCCTTCTGGGCTGCGAGCACACATTGCTGTCTCTTGTTGATCTTCTCATCAACCAAAACCCCAAGTCCTTCTCCTCGGATCTGCTCTCAATCCATTCTCTACCCAGCCTTTCACGTCAATGTTGTTCTCACCCTTCAAGAGCCTCCTAAAAAAATTTCTTCACGGTATCTCTGCAAAAGTCAGAGGTAAATGAGCTAGCCATAGAAGGGCTGACTCCTGTTGTCAGTGACGGTGTAGCGATATGAGTGTGGAATTTTGCCTGTTCTTGCCTCGAAGGCAGGCAAAGGAGGCAGGACAGAGGATTTGGCAGAAGCGCTGGATTTAGAGCGGGCTCAATCGCACCTGTATGGTATTGCACTGTACCTTGTACATTTACCCAAACAGAAGAATGTTAAGTTTCTAGGCATTCCTTAAATTGTTCCTTCAGTTTTTTAAGGTGTTCCTTAAGTTCTGCATGTCAGAATTGTGCAGCCCACAGCCTGTGGACTGACTTGCAGTCCATGGGCACCTTTGTCTAATGTGAGCTTAGAAAGAAGTAAGCAGACTTTTGGGTGAGGACATTGTAGGGAGGTGGCATGAAATGAAAAAATAAGCATTGTGTAGTGGGAGAGTGGAGAATGAAGGGAGACATGGGGAAGAGCAAATGAGGATAAGTAAAACTTCAGGGGGAAAAGAAAGAGACAGGAGGGGAGCTAAGGCATATGTGACTGGTGTGTGATGGCAGGGAGAAGCAAGAATGCAATGTGTAGAAGCGGGATCTGCATTAAAGATGTGGGTACATGTAATAGGAAAATGGGGAAGGGCTGGACTGGCATGGTGGAAGTGACGTGTATTGGGGGTTTTTACCCCTTGCCCCACAATCCGTATAACAAATTGGATGCACTGAATAAACTGTGAGTTCCATGCTGTAGGAGCATTCTACTGGAGGAGGAAGGCATGGGAGTAGGGGGCTAATGTCACTGCACATAGGTCTAACTAAACTTTAATAGCTGTAGGACTAAACTGTTAGCCATAGAGTAATAATAAAAAGCTGGGCATCTCCTGTGAATGTCTGGTGCTCATGTTTAAAAATCTAGTCTCAGGCCTTGAGGAAAGAGAGTCATGCTTCCAACAGAAGCCAGCAATGGGTTGTCTTCAACAGTCCACCCGTGGTTTTGAGTTGTGCATATCTTCTCTGCATAGTCATCCTCTGCTGCTTCCCAAACCTGCCATGTGCACTTTTGCAAGAAGCATGCTTGTTGAAGATGCACTTACCATTCTGTGGCTATTATTTTTTCTCTTCTTTTTACTTTTCTTTAGATCTATATTTAACTAGAAGTTTTTCCAAACTGACAGGAGTAAACAGAAACTTCTCCATGCCTGCCAATTTCTGTCTTCCAGTTACCACATGTAGCATGACTAGGTACTAATGGAGGTGAGCTTGTCACTGAAGCAGCAATGCTACTCGGAACAGTGCATAACAGATCAATCAGATCTTAAAATTTAAAAATTAAAAAAAAAATAGCAGTGCACCATGGACCTTTGTGTTTAAGACAGGTGCTGCACATCAAGGTTTGTCACTCCCTGGTACCCACACGGTGTTTGTGTTTTCTGGAATGGAGGATGAAAGATACGAATGCTGCTGATTCCTCACTGCCCTGTGGTGATACTGCCTTACCTATATCACGTGGATTTCTTTCCAGGGAGCCTGCTTGCTTAAGCACAAAAACATGCTAGCAGGCACAGTGCCTATACTGGAGAGACTATAGTGAAAGGAGGAATATAGGCCATAAGCTGCATGGAAGTGCTTCCTCTCCTCCTCAGCAAATAAAGGCTTTCACAGCTCTTGTGATGGACTTCCCCAAGTCCATCATCAGTGATGTGCTTCTTCCCCTTTCCAGAAGTCAGTTTTGTTTACACCTTGTCCATGAATCAAGGGGTTCTTTTTAAGTGGAGTGGAAAGAAGGGAACTGGTTTCTTATTCCATTGAGGAATCATCTCATTTGCTGTGGTATCTCTCTCCATCATTTTTCCACCTCTGTTTTTCTGTCACAGGATGATTCTAGTTAACATAAGTAGGAAGCCCCTGCGTGCTTCCACCAACATCTGCCCGCCAGTATCCTTTGGGCTGTGAATCCCCAGGACAGAGCATATCTACCCTGGAAGATCTGGAAAGTGCTTTCAATATCATAGGCACTGGTAGTCTAGAAATAGTAAGAAATTAGGAAAGCCTTAACAGGCAAAGAGGCTGGAAAGCATACAGAGCGAAAGTGAGAAAGTAAGTTGTTGTTGGTTGGTTGGTTGGTTTTTTTTCCCAATGTTAGCGCAACAGACAAATGAAAGAGACTAAGCTAGCCATTAATTATTCTAGTTTAGAAAACAGACGAACTTCTTAAAGGGAAAAAGAGTGAGGACCTGGAACAGACTTAAAGCTGGAATATTGGTGGGACACAAACAGCTTAAAAGATAGAGGTTGATATACAAGGGACCAAAGTGACCAAGAAGGTCCTGCCCATTCATCTGTTTTTTGGAGTAGGAGTGCAAAAATGCTAAATGCAAGATATAAAATGAAAGAGAATAAAGAGGCATAAATGGAGAGACAGGAGGAGTGAGAAAAGGAAGGAATAAGTAGATTAATTTGCACTGGAGGGGAAATTTTCAATGGAGTATTTGAAATAAGAGTAAGTAAAACATTTATTAAAATTTGCTTTAGGTTCAAACACTCATTTTATCCCATCATAAAAACACTTGCATGTGGAGAGACATTTGAGGCACAGCTCGTGTGCACATAGTGACAGAAGTTTATACTGAAGATGCTTCAATTGTTTGGGTGCCAGAAGAGTTGAAAAATCTAACAAATATTCTGCAGAAACATTTAAAAGCTAGTAAATAACTTAGCAAGCTGAATACATTAGCATAAGTTTATTCTTCCAATGCAAGATGGAGAATGAACAGTTTCCTCCAGTAAGGGAAGTTTTTGCTTATTATAAGCACTAGGGAGCAACAGTAATAAGTTGTGGTTTGTGGAAACCAACAGATTCAGTGTTGGTTCAGTAATAAATGACAATTGCGCAAATGAAGTGAGTGTCATCAAAAACACCGAAATCTGTCTGGCACCATCTGGTGTGAAAGGGTTAGAGAGAGGTCATGTATGACAAAGTCATCAAGATCCATCAGAGTCCCTGGGATTCCAACCAAGCTGAATCCAACTCAAAGAACATTCATTTATAATGAAAACAGCCTTTATGAAAGTCAGGTTGTTTTATTCATAAATATCTAGAGCTGTACTACATTCGCAATAATCCAGCTGTGCTGTGACCCTGCCATTCACGCTCAGATGAAATCACCAATGCATGCACAAGGAATTTTGCCATTGCATTTTATTTTCTTAAGTGCTCACCAAGGGTGTTACATATTTTTCTGTCGTGTTGTCTGCCTTCTATATGGAAATATGCATTCAGCAGAATTCCTTGTTACAGTGACTAAGTCTATGAGAGTAGGGAATGTTGGGGGAAAAAAAAACAACCAACCAACCAGAAAACCCCACTAATTGTTAAGAAATTTTTTTTTAAGAAGTTGCCTATCTTGTATAGCAGATAACAGAGGAACTTCACTGCAACAGCAAATCAAAGTGGGTATGTTGAGATTTCTAATCAAGCCTAGACAAGAGGTATTGTAATGTTATTGTATTACTGCCAGAACTATATCAAGGGTGGGGTAAGAGAGGCACCAACTGAGGAAAGTAAGTCCAAGTCCCCGAAGCGATGGCCGATGCAGGTGGAGGCAGCGTAAGGGTGAGCAGGAGGCAGCTCCGGATCAAAGCAAGCACGGCAGGAGCCAGAGGAGGGGAATCCATAGGAACCAGGGCTGCCCCAAAGTATCCCACTACCATTCTGCAAGGTGTATAGTATTATGTAACAATAAATTCAACACTTTAATGTACAAGTGAAAAGCCTACATCAGTAAGCTGCTCCAGTATAAACCAGGTTGGGTATTTTACTGTGGTCAACTGTGAAAGCAGCTTTTTCCAATTTAGATAAAGTTGATCTGGACTCTTCTGCTCTTCAACTATTAAACATACAACAAAGGGCAATGCCTCAGCTTCAAAAACTATTTAAGCTAAACAATATTTCTTTCATGTAGACTATAGTATCGTGGTGTTATCAAAAGAGATGAGAATTGTGGTGGCATGCTGCCGGTCACTCAGGCCCACAGAAGGAGTTTTGCCTCATGTGAATGATGGGCAGGTGTGGCCCCACCAGTGGGCTCTGACTGGTGCAAGTGGCCGAGACAGATGCACTTTTTTGTTTCTCAGTGAGAGAAATGCATCGGTCTGTGCTGCTGCAGCAGAGGGCTCTCACCGTTCACATCTATCTGCACCAACTCTCCATCGGGTAGCAGGAGAGATGGGACCAAGAGAGTGGGTGAGGACCTCGCAGCTCTGCTGAACCCAAGCTGCTTGGGGCTATGTGCCAAAAGAAAAGGTCTCAAATCTGACTCCTAAATCTTAAGCTGAGATCACAAGGCTGGCCATTAAAAGGGGTAAAAAAGACTTTTTTTTTCCATTTGTAAATGCAGCATCAGTCCAACAACAATCACTGAGAGATGGTATTGATCCTGAAAGCAACATCTATACCCAGTCACTGCGTTTATACCGAGACCTGTGTTTTGAACAATAAGTGAATTACTCTACATTCACTCATGCTAAGGGTTACTTGGCCAACATAAATACATCGTAGATGGCAATTTTTACCCAGCAGGATGTACGCTGGACAGTTATTTCATATAGAAAAAGTATCTAGTGTATAATTTGCAAAACGTAGAATATTTAAGGATTGGCTTTCGCTTCACTGGCCTATCTGCAGTCTTTTCAGATTATATGAGTTACATCAGGTTCTATAGGAGACATTAAACCTATTAATGCTATATTTAAAAACATTTTACTGCCTTTTAACAATATAAAATAGCTTTAGTGTTGGTAAAATCCTGCAGAACATTTTGATAATACAGGAAAATAAGTATATTAAGCAATTAAAAAATTTTTTCACCTTTTAGTTTTCATATATTTCCGTATTACATTTGTGATGGACACGTTGCCTAGAATACCTTTAGGCAGAACTTTATGCTTAAATAACTTCAGCTCTCTCTTCACTTTAAAGCATTTTAAAATATTTTACTGTAATACCACTGAGCTCATTCAGAAGAGATCAGTAACCTCAGTGCATTGTAATTATTTTTCGGGTCTAAGCACAATTAAGATAATAATTCTCAAGTCTGGATAACTCTTTACAGCATATTTTCATAAATACTCTACAGAGTTATGAAATAATTCATAGATAACAACTTCCATGAAGTACTTACTGATATTTTAATCCCAAGTTGTCACTGTGGGCCGGACATGCCTCTTAGCAATAGTGTAATTGGAACTCGGCCCAGGTGATTTATAACTTGGCTCCAGTTCCTCCTGCTGGGATTGTCATATGATGTCCATGAGAAGGACAGTGACACACATCATTCTGTAGTAAAGAAGTTGTATTTAGCAATATCTGCACACATGGTTCTCCAGGATTTTAAGTGGACGTGAGTTTAGAACAAGGAAAGAGCCAGAGAAGTGATGCTGGAGGGGATGATTTATATCATCATGGAAGTGCATTTTGTAAGGCCTTTGAAAGGCGATTAATAGCATTAAGTAAAAAAAAAACAAAACCAAACAAACGAACAACCCCCCCCCCCCCCCAACAACAACAACAAAACCCCCTTATTTTGTACTGAGCACGGAACCTGCCGACTAGGCTTGTTGTTTTAATCAGCGCCTTTTGTTGCCTTCCACCCTGGTTGTCAGAGCTGCCAGCTTCATCGCGGGGAGCGGGAGCCGGGGTGTCTGCTCACGGCTGTCTTGCTGCAGGGCTGGCAGGAGGTGCTGATACCGAGCTGAAACCGATTCACACTCTGCGTTTGGAAACCAGATGCGTGGATGTAATTATGCTAATCAGGGGAGTTATGCCCCTCCCACTTTTCCCATCTCTTCCAGCTGTGGTACTTTTATTGTAATTGAAGCAGTATTATGTCACATTAATTTTAATTTCTCATAATACCCCCCACCGTTGGTGTGTGTCTTCATAACTCAGGGCCCATTTTACAGGTGACTCACATAGTAGTCAAAGTTATTAATTTATTACAAGACTGCCTGCAATCCCAGTTTTTACAGTGTGCCAGCGTTGCTCACAGACTTAAAATCTGGAGCCACTCGTATTACTCATTAGTCGAGCAAAATAACTGGAAGAGTTAGTGTAACTATTGTTTTACAGGGCCCCAGGCCATGGCATTGCATGCTGGAGAGTCAGTGGAGCCTCTTGTCCCACCTGGGTGGCTCAGAGCTTCTCAGTCACCCTTTGTCTGGTCCAGGAAGCACCTTTCTTCATGAGCAGTCCCACAGGCCGCCGCGGAGCGATGCTGAGGTACGCCTCCATGCCACCTGAGTCAGGACACCAGAATGTGCCCCTTAGGTGCTAATTAAAATCCACTTCATGCACAGAAATATACTTCCAATTAACACAGTAGCCCTGGAATGCATTGTGGGATGTGGGAGCAGAGCAGAAGCTATTGTAGAAAAAAAAAAAAAGTAATTGGAGCATTTAAATGACAGGGCCCTTGTGATTAGTCTCTGTTGTCGTACGAATTACCTCACAATAAGCTGGCTCCAAGTTCCAAAACAGATGCTTACATTAAGGTTCTTCCAGGACTTCCAAGAGCTGGGCTTCTCAGCAGTCCAAAAATCTGAGGAAATCTGGCTTTTTTGGTTTCCTCACTCTCGAGTTTAGCATGTCACAACATGGTCAAGAGCCAGAGCTCTTGACTGTTCAAAGACCTTGAGGAAGAATTTGTAAAGGACAAACAAATATGTCATTCAGAATGCTGTCCTGGAAAAAAATCCAAAAATCTCCTTCCATGAGAAATTTCTAAGTTAATTTTTTGTTTTGGAATGACATTTTATTTTGGAATTTCACTTGGAATAGAGATTTGAAGACTCTGCCAGTTCAAGTCTCAGTTGTGATTCAGCTGTTACTCATCCATTAAATTAATAAGTTTATGTCCTGTTTCTTAATTCGTAGACGTTTATCGTAAGTTTATCATTACCGTTCCTCATCCCCATCAAATACTAACCAAAGCACTATTCAGGAGAGAAGTAAGGAGAAGGAGAGACTCTATCTGAAAGACTGTGCTGAAGCCCAGTATGTTTATTTTTCTACAGAGGGGTAGTATATTTTCCTTTTTATGCTGCTTTGCTTCAGGAAATACTAAAACAAGCTCTTCCACCATTTTGCACCTAAAATCTGTGAATCCAGTACCAAAGCCACACTTCAACAAGAAAACACGTGCCATCAAGTAATCCCCAGTATGCCCAGGACATTTGCAAGCAATAATCACATCAGACTCCACCTCCTGCAGCTACCTACATTGGCTGCAGATGCAGTTAAATTGTCTGTCTTGCAATTACTATTTATATAAAGCTGTGATTCCACACTATGTCCACAGTTTTTGGTCTGTGCCAGTAAAATAAAGGGGCTCAACCGCAAGGAACGTTTTGACTTTAGCCATAAAAATGAGCACCAAAAGCAGTTTAAGGTGCAGCCAACTAGGAAAAGGGTGTTGGCACTCTACAGTTCATATTCTTTTTGCTAAATCATTTACTTTTACAAGTATTTAAACAAGCACACGGTGACAGGTACACAACAACTTTTGAGAAGCTTTGTGTTTTTGGTGTTGTCATCATGTGGCAACAGTAAATACAGAAAAAACTGTTGCCTCCAACAGCAAACAAGGAGATCTTTGAGTAAGGTGCTACAGAAAGCCCTGCTCTCCCGCTTTCGACTTCTTCCTCCCAGAGACTCCATCAGCCACCTGTGACACAGCAACCCTGGCTCTACATACAGACTGGGGAACAAGAAGCTGGAGAGCAGCCCTGCAGAGAGGGATCTGGGGGTTCTGGTTGACGGCAAGTTGAACATGAGCCAACAGTGTCCCTGGCAGCCCAGAGGGCCACCCGTGTCCTGGCTGCATCCAGCACAGCGTTGCCAGCCGGGCAGGGAGGTGATTGTCCCGCTCTGCTCTGCGCTGGTGCGGCCTCGCCTGGAGCGCTGTGTGCAGCTCTGGGTGCCACAGGATAAAAAGCGTATAAAGCTACTGGAGAGTGTCCAGAAGAGGGACACGAAGCTGGTGAAGGGTTTGAAGAGGAAGCCGTGTGAGGAGCGGCTCAAGTCAGTCTGTTCAGCCTGGAGGAGACTGAGGGGAGACCTCATCATGGCTTCGTCACAAGGGGGAATGGAGGGGCAGGTGCTGAGCTCTTCTCTCTGGTGACCAACAACAGAACCCAAGGGAATGGCAGGAAGATGTGCCAGGGGAGGTTCAGGTTGGACATGAGGAAAAGGTTCTTCCCCCAGAGGGTGGTGGACACTGGAACAGGCTCCCCAGGGAGGTGTCACGGCCCCAAGCCTGACAGTGTTCAAGCAGAGACTGGACAAGGCCTCAGACACATGGTGGGAACTGTGGGGTTGTCCTGTGCAGAACAGGAGTTGTACTCGATGATCCTTGTGGGTCCCTTCCAATTCAGGACATTCTATGATTCTATGATTCCCCTTTCACGTCTTCCCAGAGCAGACTCTGAGAAACAGATCCAGCCTCGCTGCTGTAACAGCTCCCATTCCACTTTCGGACACAAAATATAAAAAAAAAAGCGGCACCAGAATCTTGCCAAAAAGTATCTGGTTTTGAAAAATATTGTCGGTGTCCTGGAAACCAGAAGCCAAGATGACCCAGTCTTTAGCAACGGTTAAACATGTTGAACTGAAGGATCACAAGCAATGAGCTGAATGAGAACAGCCCTTGAACCCAAAGCAAGATGGGAGCACGTTTTGACCCCTTCTGCTTTGATGGATCTGCATTTGTAGCAAGTAAAATAGAATTATCCAACAGAGGCTTCTCTTTTGCTTATTTTGATACATCTGCTTTGTTTTAGGTTGTCCTCTGATTTCCAGCACTCCAAATAAATTCATACTTGGCATACACAACTATATCATTGGAATTTTCTGGGAAAGGAAGAGATTGAGGCAGCTGGCAGAGGTGGGCTAATGTTTTTGACAGAAAAATGCAGAATTCACCACAGCTTATTAGAATCTTCAAGTACTTCACTATTTGTATTCAGGAAAGGGCACACTTCATTTCTCCCTCTCTGTTTTTCCTTGTTATTCAGAAAAATATTTTTGTAATAACAAAAAAGGTCCTCAGCATATGCTTCACTGAATGTACACATGAATCCCTTCAGTACATATGCAAAAACATTCCAAATAGAGATGGACTTTACTTAAACAGGTCTGTGAAAGGAAGAAAAAGTTGCTGTAATTAGTCTGAAAAAACCTGGAGTGCTGATAAGTTCCTGTCCCCAAAAGGAACTCAAACTTTCTCCACTTTGTTTTTCACACCCTGTTCCTTTTAGTGTCAAATCCTGGTGCCTTGTCTACACTACAGAAGTGTAAATGTATAATTTTTCAATATATATGAGTGATAAACAATAAACTTTGTAATTTAGTTGGTAATAAAAGATGAAATTTGAGCCTTTCACTTTTCCTAATTTACCTTCTTGGGGGTCAACTCCTAAGTGTGACCATTCATTCTATGTATTCAAAAAGGTTCTAACTTCTACCGAAAGAGAGTGTGTTATTGTTCTGGTTGAAGATTGACTCAGTCATAAGCTCTTTCTTCCCTGAGAGAAACAGCTTTCAGATTTTTAAAAGACATGCAAAATAAAACTCAGAAGCTATTCATCTATATGAATGCATGCTTTACTTTTCCTTAAGCTAGAGATTATTTTGCTCTGTAAGAAGAAAGTATTCTTTATTGTCACGTATTGTCATGTATATATATAGCATTTAAATAATTCTGATTTAATTTTGATTGTAATTCTGATTTTATTACTCAAATAAAAATTTGAGTAACTTATCTTTTTCACTGCATGTTTTCCTTTCTCACAGATATGACTGGTATATCTATAAGCATGCCGTAGTTTAAAATGTAATAGAAAATCAGGCTATTCCTTCATATTTCTGCATGTATACAAATACTATGATACGCATGGCCTACTGTATGGCTTGGCTGGTGCTAACATTCAGAAAAAAGCAGTGCACAGACAAACACGGGACATACATGCAGGTGCAATGCAGACATCATTTTTCAGCTCGTTGTTGATATCACATTGGAATGAAATAAATGAGCACCAGGACATTTCTATGCAGATCACCCAACCCCTCTGTGTTTCTTTGTTGCTCTCACTAACATGGAATGAAACACACTTAGATGCATCTCAGGCTGATGTCAGGTTTACTCTTCAGTTAATATGTGCAAAGCAGAGTAAAATGTAATATGCTAGACTAGGGAACTATAGAATATTATTGTTTATTCATTGCCACATCTGTGGCAGCCTTTCTGAAAACTATTCAGCAAATTATGCAATTATAATTAAATTATTATTAACTAAAATTGTATAGATGTGCATGTTATCTTTTTTTACATCTTTGTAGAAGTATGAAAAAAGGTATTTTTAAAAATTGTTTCCTTTTCCATTGGCGTTCATGTTAATGGTTTTTACACTATTGCTCTCTCTCATCTGCATATACTCAGTAAAACTAACATAAAAATGCACAGCTCTGGGAATTAGTATTGATAACTAAGCCCCCCATAAAACAGTTTCTCAAGCAAAACTTTAAGGAGCACAGTAATAAGTTCATTTAGCAAATTCCTCAGGAGCTTCCCAGATATTATTATTAAGATGTCATTATATTTTTAAGCTAGCTAAAATTTATTTGTGTGCTCTTTACTGCTGTTCCTTTAGATTTTTTTAAATGATGCACAATAAATCTATCAAATCTATAAAAGTGAAAAAAAGAAAGCTTTCAAAGAGGTTAATATCTTAGAATGAAGAATGTAGCTATTACAAAAACACAACACATATTATCAATTACTGGAAACCTGCCTAGTTGATCAGTCTGCTGAAAAAAATGTGAAAACGTAAGTGGCAGTGACCGTCAGCATCCCCATGACACAGAATAACAGCAAAAAGATATGTAAGAGTCTGCTTTGAGGTAAGGCATTGTGTTTGGAAGATGATTCCTGGTTTAATTTTGAGAGGGGAAGCTGGGTCTACAGCCCATTTAATTATATTGTTATGAGCAGTTGTCTCTTTTTTATTCTTTACAGAGAACTCCTCTGCCAACACCAGTTTCAGAAAAGCAGGGCTGTAGGAACTGAGACTTGCTGCTGAGGGCTGGTGACAATGAGGAAGAAACAAGTGGAGAAAATGGCCAAGATGTAAGAATTTAATGTATATTATATCAAAAATTACATGGCATTTAGGATCTCTGGCTCTTGGCAATTAGTGAAAGTGCAAGTGATTATAGCTCTGTTACAGCAGAAGTTTTCCCCTCTCAGTACTCCCAGGTTACCATTCAGTGCTTTCACATACCTGCAGCGCTGCGCAAATTGCCATCCTTTGCTAGGAAATCCCTTTAATTGGCATGGAATTAGGTCATTGCCCAGTTGCCTTTCCCACAAGCGCAGGAAAACGCATAGATGCTTAGAGAAAGAGAGGAAGGACACTCCCCGTTTCCCAAAGAAGACGAGATGGGAAAGTAAAATATCCAAGAAATTACACTAAACATAAAACAATCCTGCTCTTCTATTTGCAACGTGTTTTCTTATTCCCACTCATCTATGCTGCTGCTCCAAAGATAATCCCGCTCAACATAACCACAGAACCAACGGAAGACAGCAAAATATATACAGCTGCATATTAAAAATGACAGGCAGAGCAAATTAAGCCATAATTAAAGCACAGCATAGCCTCAAAAAGGTGGCTTTGTATGTTAATATGGGCAGGAGAGGTATGGCAAAGGCTGCTGGCATCCCTCTGCCAAAGCCCTGGGTGTTGCGGTGGTGTCAGGGGCAGGAGTGCAGGAGTCCCAAATAACACTTAGCTCCCAATCTTGCCAAAGCACTTTACAAACATGAAGCTAATCTCATGGCAGCGTGCCCAAAGTCAAGTGACTTGTGTGGCCACACGTGGAGTCACCAGGGCAGGGCCAGAGAGAGAACACGGAAATAGCTGATTTTTTTGCCTTATCCTAATTCCTCTCTATTGAAACCATCCCTAACTGCAGACCCCATTTCTTTCCTCAAAAACTGAATGGCAAAATTTTCCCTGAATGCTGTGAATGCCAGACAGTGCCTTAAATGCAGCCCCCTCCCTCAGTCCAACACTGAGGAACATGTAGCATTTAAGGATTATTCGATTTCCAATCTGGGCTTGTTGCCTACTATGGCTTCAACCAGGCTTTCCATCTCAGATCGTAAAACTGGATTCCTGTGACTATCTGAAACTGGCAGTGGCACCAGCTAGCTTTACAAATCAGAAAAAAACTATTTTCCAGCTATTTTTGCCAAGCAGTGAAAGTTCGCCAGGAGCAAAATAGCTGCTTATGTAACCAGCCTCAGTTAACTGGGGCTGGGTGTACATATTATTATTTTTAAATATTTAATTAATGTTTATAAGAACCTCCAACAGATTCTTAATGCTCCATGTCACACTTGAGTTGCCCTTTGTAGATGAGACTCTAAGAGAACAAGCCCTATACCTGTTTTGGAGAGGGGAACACTGTCAAATGTAAAAAACCTGTGTCAAATTTTCTTACGCTTTTAATGTAGCTCCTGTTTCACAAGTGCCTTCCTCAAGCTGTTAAACAGCAGTTGTTTTCTTACAGGCACCCCAGCAGAAGAGGGACTTTAAAACACATTACAGGAAGATGAGATGACCCAGGGGGCCTCTTCCATGCAGAAGAGGATGCCATGGAGGAACGTGTTACGGAAGGAGAGAATAAGGTATCATCACAGATATCACAGATAAAAGGGCTGCAAGAAATGCAACCCATTGGCATTAAACCTTAATCTTCCTGAGAGGTGTTTGCCTAGCAAAATAAAAAGATTTGTCAATTATGAGTTCAGTTTACAGTCAGTGTGGTCTTCTTAACAAAAGCTGTAGGACTTGCTTGAACTAATGCATTCCCCAGCCCAGTAGCTGTAGCTGAAAATATATTTTAGAGAAGTCTTTCATTTGGATTTTGAAGTTAATTGCGAAGGAGAAGCAATCTTTGGCAAGTTGCCTAGGGTTTATTTTCCTTCTCAGTTAAGACAGATTAAAAGACCTATTGGGACGAGTCTGGGGTGCTTGTGTTGTCCTTTGAACTACTTTTTCTCACTGCATCCTCCTTCTTGCTTATTACTCTAATGGCATCTTCATAAACATTGCTGCACGAACTACGCAACTGTCATAAATGACAGGACTGTAGCTGAAGGCAGCAGCGATAACGTCAGGTTCTGCATACAGAGTCCTATTTTTAAATTTTTGCTTTGTTGAGAGGGGAGGGGGTTTCCTGCAAGTGTAATGAAGTGGTGCTTGGCTGCGTGCTACAAATAATTTCTCATGCAAATTTTACACAAGGTTGTACTTAAGGTTCTCTTACAGCCTTGAATGGAGAAAATAGAGTCATCTATACAGGGATAATAGTTCGTTAAAAGAAAAAAAAAAAAAAAAAGGAGATGTCATCTTCATGACAAAAAAGGATAAAACACCTTTCTCCAGAGAAACAGGTATATGAAAATTAATGTACCAACTAGAATTTGTGCAACACAGCTTTAATCCATTTATTCCAGAATCTATAGGAATCTGTGGGAACCATGCCGTAGCCATCAGTGTGAACTGGGCCAGGCTTGTCAGGGGTTTCTGAGCAGCAGCTACTGAGAACCTCGGCTCTAATCCTGCTCCCCTACGGCAGGAGAGCAAAATCTCTGTAGCCTACTATAGCACAGCAGTGAGATGTTCATGTCTTCAAACTCCTGCCACAAGCTTCCCAAGGCCTTATTACGCCCCTTAAGAAACAGCAGGAAACAATACTCTGAAATAATGTTTAATTTAATCATTGAATCTTTCTGATAAATGAAATGATGATTCAGTCATTCATTATTTACTCCAAAAGTATATTAAAATGTGCCTACCAATGAAATCAAAACAAAGCTTTTAAACTAATCTCAGTAATAAACAGTCCAGTCATTTATTTCAGGTCTGAAAAAATATTCGCAGCCATCAAAAAAATTATTATAAAACTTAATTAGCTCAGTACAGTTAATTGATGTGTTCTGTGGCGTCCTTCGAATTTAAATTCTGTAATTTGAAGTCATAAATTAAATAAAATTAAGAAACGTATTTTAATTTTTAATCCCATTAAACATTTTAAGCATGAGGGAGCCTGAAATTCACAGTCGACATTTAATGAATAATCAGATCTGGAACATATAATTTGTCACAGCCACAGAAAGAGCTTGGTAAAAACCAAGCCTGACAAGTTAATTAAATAACTCTGAATATACTGGATGGTAAGAATATTTGCCAGCTTGTATGTATTGTTTCTTGCTTTAAAATTTATTCTGGCATACAGAAAAAAAAATAAAGACAAATAAAATATACATCATACGGAACTACAAATCTTGACCAAAAAGTGTATTTAAATATTTAATGCCTACTGGATGCAATTCTTCATGCTTTTTATACAAAATTTCCTTCTCAGAAAACTTGGCCAATATTTAAAAGCATATTTTCATAAATGGCTTGGCCTTACAACCCTTTAACCTGATGAGTCATTCCAGAGCATGCTAAAGCTTACTCATGAGGAAGAATGCAATTTTTGGATCCTTAGCTTCTGACCTCACAAAGCATTGATGCAAACTTTACTACCACAAGCGAGAAAACTAAGTGCCGTATCAGGGTGCTGGAATCTCTTGCTGGAGGAGATGGAGCTCTTGTGCGCCTTCATAGGTAGCTCTTGCTCCCTGCTGCCACTTCCATCCACATGAAAAGCTGCTCAAGTGGATCAGGCACTTGCAATACCGAGCCATCAGTGTGCTGTCTTCTCCTAAAGGACCTGGTCTGGCAGTGTGCTCAGTCTTCTCCAAACCAGCTACGTACTTCCAAACTCTCACTAAGGCTGGTTTTTTGTTTTGTTTTGTTTTGTTTTTTAAGAGGGCTGGCATTGCCAGTGACTGCCTTCCAAAAATCGAAATCCTTGCCTTCACAAAGATCATGAGATGTTTATGTCTCTCTCTCCCTCCCTCCTTCCTTCTATGCAGATAGGCAGATACACACGGACGCACCCATCCATGCCATATATACACATACCTATGCGTGTATGGGTGTAGGCATGTGTGTGTATATACACATTAGAGGTGGGTTTGTTTGCTCTCTCTTTTTTCAGGCTTCAGGAAGCCTGCATTTTCAAATACTTTCATGATAGCTGCCAACATCATCCTTTGACAGGAGGGGAAGGACAAGAGGGAAGAATCTCATAAAATCCCATGACTCAGGAAGCTGGGATTCCAGATGAAACTTTGTCACTCATAAAGAACCTGTGAACATTGCAGCGACTGAACCAAGCCCACAGCACAAGTTAGCAATGTTTACCTGGTTCCCCATTTTGAACTTTTGTATTTTGAGGTGTATTTTTGCTACTGTGAAAGAGCAGCTAATGAGAAACTTGGTATTTATGTGACATTAAGAAACTGTCATCCTTTAAGTATTATTGATCTTTCAGAGTAATAATTGACTACCCACTATTTCACCAAAAATAATATTTTGGTGTGATTGCAGGTGAAGTTTTCTCCTCTGGCTGGTGGTTTGTTACCATACAGCAAAAGGTACATTTTTGTAGGAGTTGTCTCAAGTCAATCTCCTGACACCACAGAGCTGCATCGCTAGTGGAACCAGGTGGTCATAAAACCTCCCTGCAGCTGTTGCCTTTGCAGTGGACCCTGTCCAGATTCCCCCTCCCAGCAAGGAGAACATAACAGAAGATACATTGCAGCCTGGGACACTCTATTCTATAGATAATTTTTCTGCTGGGAGTGAACTCAAATGCCTTTTTTGCTCTTTGCTTGTAATAGCTACCTGACTGCAGATGAGGGCTCTTCCTACTGTTTCGGAGGAGACTACAGTGCTGGGGAGATGAGTGGTACTTTCTCTGCTCACACATATCCTCCCGAGGCAGAGCATTTATCCCCTCTCTTCTGCCACGTAACAACTAGGGGATGCATTAGTAAATAAAGCAAGCGCCAAATCCGGAATGGGAGGTTAATCATCCTGCTGAAAAGTCAGCAGTTTTAGTCATGGTGTAAAATCTCCCGTGACAGCATTCCTTTCTGAAACCCGATCCTGGAGAGAACAGCTTACAGGGCTGAAGAGATGCCAGGCAATGATCTACAGCCCTGGCCTTCCTGAAATGTATTCCTCCCCAGCTCCTGTAAGCTGTCAAGTCATCTGTGTAGTCCTCATGTATGTGTAATACATCCTTGAGCCATGACTTTTCTCCTGTGGTTCAAAGCCGTGTTTTTATGTGGCTCTGAGCACTTTAACTATGTGCAACATTGGGATACAGGTCCAAACAAAATAATTTTATATCAGCTTCCCTGTTTTGAGAGAATAGCTTATGTCCTGCTTGGCTGAGTGATTGGAAACATTTGGGAATAACCCTCAACAAACTTCGTTTAAGCTGGAAGTCTGAATGCTACAGCTAAGTGCAGGCAATCACATGACCATGAGCGTAATCAGGACGACACATCCGAAGGATGTCTTTAGCCATTTCCGGAACTTTGGATCTGTTGCAAGAATTGCAAAATTTAAAAAAACTATACTCTTGCTATTAAAACCTGTTATTACATACAGTAAAATTGTTTCTACCTAAGTAAATCTATAAACCTTTAATGATCTGGGGCTTTTCTTCCAGATATTGGAACCAGACGTGGGGGAAGAAGGGAGAGAAAGGACTTCTTGGAAACTTGGGCATTTAGACTTTTACCAGCATGAACCTGATTCCCAAAGAAATTGTAGCTTAAATCATAAACCAGCTAAAGTAAATGAAGTAATTTTCATAAGAGATTCTGATGCTGAAATGTCCAGTCTGTCTAGAGTTTGGGGTGGATGTATGATGTTTACGACTTCTGGCCAACCTCTGGAATGAATGTGCCCTTTTCCCATTTGAGCTGTTATGCCACAAATTTGATCTCATCGTTGCAATCACAAGTTGCACAGAACACAAAGCAGCGCTGCTGCTAGCAAGGGTTATCTGTAGCTCATGGTTCCTTCTTTTACAATTTGGTTACCAAACCCAATACCAAACTCGCTGTGGTTTCCCACAGTTGTTGATCGTAGGATCTAGATGTAAGGCATACCTTTAATTACTGATATAATTATTTCCACCAAGGTATGGGTGATGTAGAATCCCATGAACTACGTAACTGCCTACATTACCCATATATCATAGGCACAAACCCACATGCTCTTCTGAAGAAGTCTTTAGTGTCATTTCTGTACACTTCTCTCCAGAAATTCTCCTAGAAACACTCTTCAGGATTTAAAGAGGTACAACTTTTATTTGCTGGCTTTTTCTTGACTTCACGTGTAACCAGTGACTGCCTCATTTAAGTGCAAAACCCAGCCCTTACAACCAGCACACTTTCTGCTCCACGTTAATTTTCTTGTCTTCCTCACGCATTAAGGGTGACTTGTCAGGGGTAGGATGATTCCTGTTTGCAAAGATAATTCAGGGAATTTTCAGCACACATTGACATTTGATTTCTTTTTCCTGCTAAAACAGACAGTTAGAGGTCACCTTACATTCAAGGCTGCCCTAGACTTTGGTAAATGTGGTACTGTCTGCAAAAAAACCCCCCAGCTAATTAAAACCGCAGGCAGTTTTCTACTGAAGAGCCTATTTTCAGTTTGATCAGCATGATGGCCTCCCAGGACAGATAAAATATACTACTTGGTATTTACATTGGGATCTTCCCTTCCTCCTGAAATTACTGAAAACTTGACATGTCTACAACATTCTCTGCAGTTTTTGAAAATTATTTGCAGATGACAGGAAGGGATCTGGTGGTCTCTCATGTTTCTCTTGAGTCTTTTCCAATTAAAGAATTCAGGCAGCTTCAAAACTTTAGCTGTATCTGATTAGTCAAAAGAAGCCCATGACCAAAAGCTGTTCAGCAGTCAAGCACAAGAAGTGGTGGGACAATGGAGATACAGAAAATCAACAGAGGAAGACGAGCAGAAAGCACAACTTTGTGAACACCCAGAAAAATTCTTTCTCCCTATTGTAGATAGTAGCCTTTCCTCCTCTTCAACTAGTTGTATTTAAGTGATTTCTTTTATAATTTTTAACATATCGGTGGTTTTGTTCTTCATTCCTGGCTTCATCAGAATGGAACAGATTGGAGAACTGAAACATGCATATATCAACTCTTCAGCAACAAGAAGCACTTAGTTTCTTATTGGTTTTATACAGTACTCTGCAGAAGTGTCTAGTAGCTGGAAGAATGAGTAAGAGGAACAGTCTATGATTGATCTCTTGATCACTATAGGAAATAAGCATTTTTATTAGTTGGGTCTTTTTTTCCCTTATAACCTGGGTTCCTCTGTCCCTTTTGTCAGAGACTTTTACTGATAAGAAAAAGTTGGCAGTATGCTAGGCAAGAAGGCGGCACTGGGATTACCAGGTATGATGGGATCAGAGCTGTATCATCTGCTGGATCATCAGCTGCCAAAGGACCGTCTCGCTCTTCTGCAAAAGGAAAGCACTGGAGTCACACCACGGGGATGGGAGGCACAGCGTCGCACTCCCAAAGGAATTGCAGATGGCTGGACAGATCTCGGATATCTTTGGCAACAGAGGATCAATAACTCTCACCCTCAGAATGATGGGGGAAAAAAAAAAAAAAGAAAGAAAACTGGCCTTCCTTCAGCAAGAAAGAGACAGGCACAGATAGAAGGGTCTCAGCCACGTGTCCAGTATTTCTATTCATGAGCCCAGAAGGCCTTGCTTACTAAGCAGTTTCCCCTTCAGGGAAAGAAAAAGGCAGAGCCTTCTGCACAGAGCTTGTTAGACCACACTCACTGTTCAGAGCCATCTGATACCCTGGGAGTAGGAGATAGAATTCAAATATCTGAAATCATCAGAGTGAGGACTGTACAAGTGAACAACTAAGATATCAGGTGATGGCACATGCTATAATTGCTAGATAGTATGGAAATAACATTCAGCAGCTGTTATTTTACCAGCACTACTAACTCTAGTTACCCACAGGCATAAATTAATAAAAAAGCTGTCTACTGCCTACGAATCTGAGATCACAAGCCATGGGCCTCAGAAATGACTTTTGTCCTAAATGTCTGCATTTTATCATGGTGGTAGATATATACCATAAACAAAATGAACCAAAATATTGATTTGTTTGGTAACTAAAACAAATTTCCCTACCTATCAATACGCTCCTCAAAGTATGAGTAAATGTGGACTGATGACAAGTGAGTCACAGAAATAATAAAATAATCCTGTTTATCTTTACACATCAGCTGTTATGCTATATAAAAGTCATTCCACATTACAGAGTTTATAAAGTTAAATGAGATTGTACTGCTACAGTAAGGAATTACTCTAGGCCTTTCTTTTCTGTGAAGAAGTAAAAAAGGAGAACAAAAAACTATTACGTACAATTCTAATGCTAATATTCACAAAAACATCCATTTTACTCGAGACAAAGTCTTAAACAAATGATTTATCGTAAAGGTATTGGTAACCCGGCTGGGTCAGTGCCTTAGATTACCCTACTAATCTTTGACCACACAGCAACCAAAAATCAAACTGGCAGAGGTATGAGTCAATATTCTTTCACTCTGATAACGAGGACAAGATGGTTTGACAAGCTGCCTCAGTTGCTGTTCATTTACTGAGAAAAGCGTATTACCAGCAAGCCTGGTTACCTGAAAGCACAACTACGCAGGTCCAGCTCCAAGCCCAAGGGCCAGATTCAGGCTCAAAAGAGTCTTGCGAGTCTCTCATCATTGCCTTGACTTGACTTAGGCCTTCCTCTGCACAAAAACCATGCGCAGCTTTAACTCAACCATTACCTTTTCAGCAGCTCAATTGCCTCTAGGTTGCAGCCCCAAGTCCCTGCTGTCTCCCAGGCAGGTGAGGAAATAAGTAGTTAAAACTTATTAAGCCAGACAGCACCTCCTCCAGAAGATGGAACTGTATTTTATTAAAAACACGTTCTACAGCTTTATACTGCAATTGCAGCCTCTGAGCCAGCGGCAGTAAAGGCAGGCAATGCTGTTCTCTGCACTGGGCACGTTACTATCTTTCCCTGGTAGCCACTGAGTGCTCTGCACCTGTGTAGCAGGCTCAAAACAGAAAAAAACATTTCTTCTAAGAAGAAACTTGTTAGCTTTGAGTAGGAGGACTTTCCAGTCACAGAGCTGATGCTCCCTGAGGGTAAAGGGAAAGCAGGACAGCATCTTAAAGGTGCTTCTGCATGGCAAGGCCAAAGCCTTTTGCCACCATTTTTAATATGCAGGCTGTGCCTTTTGCGAAGTAGACACTTATAAAACTTTTCTTGAAGTGCAGAAAGGCAAAAAGCAGAAACGTGGCTCCTTGGAAATGTCAAATAAACAGCAAACTGAAAAGCAGCAACCTCCACAGAGATGGTTATTTGCATTGAGGAAGCTTTTGCTGGGGGTTTCCCTCTGCCTTCTGGTCAGAAGATGGTTCAAGTAAGGCAGAACTTTGTCTACTGAATTCAGAATCAGTAGTACACAGAGACAGTGTACCCAGGGGGAGGCCATCAGAAACTCTTGTATTAACATTTACTTTGAAAAGAGTTTGCACAAACACAAGTCCTAGTTTGTTTGCTGAGGAAGATAATGTCACTGATAACGCCGTGGACAGGCTACCGAACAAGCTATAAGCATGGAGACAGAAATTTAAGGTCTTTTTTTAAAGGTATCAGCTGTGAAACCCCAGCCTCGGGGTGAGTCATTTAGACCAGATGCAGCATTTCAAGGAATCATTTCTAGTGAGCGACTAAAGAGTTGGAGGAAGCCCAAGTGCAAAGCATTCACAGGCATCCCATGGGTCAGACAAAAGAAGCTGTTTCTTAAGGGGACCCTGGGCCAGATGGTATTTGCAGATGATGTGGAGACAAAGGCCAAAGAAGGTGGAGTTGCCCAAAGGGAGGGAAGTCTCTTCCAGGAAAGCAGGAGCTGTAGAGATGTCAGCACAAAAAGACTGACCAGAGCAACATATGTGAAGATTTGTCCAGGCACCTGCTGCTCTCCACAGAAATCAACAGCTGAAAAGGGTCATGATTTGGTGAAAATATGATCCACAAAATATACTTAGAAGCTGAAGGAGAAGAAAATGTACTGCTAAAATAACACTGATAGCTACTAAAAAGAAATTAATCTCCATTCAAATTTGGTATGTCTGAAAACTCAGTGGACTATGTTGTGTGATCAGTATTTCTATTGCTATTGTACTGAGAGTTGTCTTCATCTAGGGACCTTGGAGGTGTTCTGGGCTGCTGAAGTGAGTAAATGTGCAGAACTGAAACCCTCCACAGAAAGCTGGCAGGAACTGACACAGCTCTGGGGAGTTCTCCAGGCTTCAGATGCTTCTAGAATGAGTATGGAGTGACAAAGATTAATTGATCCCCGTGATAGCTCTAAACTAGGTCGTTGTGCAATAGCACACCTCAGTGAACCTGTGTGAGTATTTGAAACTACAGCTGTGCTGCCAGGTTTTCTCCTTGTCAGGATGCAGCCTCACATGGCATCAAAAGTTGAGCTCTAAGTAAGAACAAAAAATGTGATTGACATTACCAGACCCTAAGGACAATATCCAAACATTTCACAGCATGTCATGGCCAAGAAGTGTGAAACATCCCACTTTTTCTAGAAATTAGGGAAACTTTCACAGAAGATGAATAGAAGCTAATGCTCTACTACAACCCATTTTCCTTAAATTTGCAAGGATTTGAGCAATGCAACTGGGTGTACTATCAGGTGACATACCACAGTGTGTCCTTGCATCTTTTTTTTTCTTGTCACAGTGTATAACTGTGAGGAGTTACATTGGGTGGTGGAAAATGGCCTGACTGCATCTACATCATCTTGAACTTCCCGTACTGCAACTATCAAAGGAAAAAAAAAACCCTCAACAACTTTCCCAACAACTGAGTCAAAGCTTTGCAATAACTATGAGAAATGCAATTCAAAATAGCGGCACAATTTCCCGCAATCAAGAGCGTAATGTCTTATTGGTTTTGACTGGGAGTCTGGGTCATCCAATTACATTGACACTGACAAATTAAGACAGAGCACAAACCACTGCAAGTTCTCCTAAATGCCTTTCATATCATAGAATCATAGAATGTCCTGAGCTGGAAGGGACCCACAAGGATCATCAAGTCCAACTCCTGTCCCTGCACAGGACAACCCCGCAGTTCACACCATGTGTCTGAGGCCTTGTCCAGTCTCTGCTTGAACACTGTCAGGCCTGGGGCCGTGACACCTCCCTGGGGAGCCTGTTCCAGTGTCCACCACCCTCTGGGGGAAGAACCTTTTCCTCATGTCCAACCTGAACCTCCCCTGGCACATCTTCCTGCCATTCCCTGGGGTTCTGTCACTGGTCACCAGAGAGAAGAGCTCAGCGCCTGCCCCTCCTCCTCCCCTTGTGAGGCAGCTGCAGCCCCATGAGGTCTCCCCTCAGGCTCCTCTTCTCCAGGCTGAACAAACCCAGTGACTTCAGCCGCTCCTCACACGGCTTCCCCTCCAAACCCTTCACCAACTTCGTGTCCCCCTTCTGGACACTCTCCAGTAGCTTTATATCCTTTTTATCCCGTGGCACCCAGAGCTGCACACAGCGCTCCAGGTGAGGCCGCACCAGCGCAGAGCAGAGCGGGACAATCACCTCCCTGCCCGGCTGGCAACGCTGTGCTGGGTGCAGCCAGGACACGGGTGGCCCTCTGGGCTGCCAGGGACGCTGTTGGCTCATGTTCAACTTGCCGTCAACCAGAACCCCCAGATCCCTCTCTGCAGAGCTGCTTTCCAGCCTCTCATCCCCAGTCTGTATGTACAGCCAGGGTTGCCATGTCCCAGGCACAAAATCCGGCACTTGCCCTTGTTGAACTTCATGTGGTTGGTGATGGCGCAGTTCTCCAATTTGTCCAGATCCCTCTGCAGGGCCTCTCTGCCCTCGAGAGTGTTGACAGCTCCTCCCAACTTTGTGTCATCAGCATATGCATACACCAGAGATATTTCAGAGGATGATAAATTATCTAACTCAAGACATGAAAACTGAAGACACCCAAGAAAACCCACAGGAGGAAGATAAAGCCCAGGTTTGTGAAGCTTTTTTAGAATATTAGTTAAGAAAGTTTAACTCACTGAGGATGTAATTGACTTCTGCACTGAAGCCTTCAAGAGAGAAATTGCATGCAATGGATGTGACTGGTTGGCAGAACAAACATTTTTGTGTCACCAGTAATCTAGAATGAAGAATGTAGGGTATCACCCAGACTTGAGTAGGCAATCTCATGCAGGAGCCTGCAAGGACTGGTGGGCTTCCTGCAAGCATGGAGATCACGGCTGTGATCAAATTGCAAACGTCTTCAAACCCTTGCTACACAAAATAGAGAAAAGTTGCAGAGAGTGCCTGGTAGTGATGCTGTATGGTTGTCTTAGTGTGAAATTGCTGTGATTGCATTATATTACACTTTTTGTGTTTCATGGGTGAGGAGAGGCAAATGGAAGTAGTGCCAGCGCTTTTACTCAGAGTGCTCCTCTAAGTCTCAGATTTCTATGTGAATGATAAAACAACCAGGCAGAAGACAGCTTTAAACAGATAAAACTATGCCTATTATAAAGTCTTCAACGCTAAAAGTATTCCTAAGATATTTGCTTTATTCCACATCTGATCCCAGCTGACCGAAAAGAGCAACAATGGGAATTTCACAGTACCCCACCCAGACTGTCCTCGAGAAGACCAGTCCTGCAAACTATAAGATGTGTGTGTGCAGGGATCATACTTTTTGATCTTTATTTCCTGTGCAATCTGCTCCAGGTGAACCTTCTTTAGCAGGTGGCTTGAACTAGATGATCTGCAGAGGTCCCTTCCAATCCCAACTTAAATATGAGAAGAAACTTCTTCACAGTGAGGGTGCCAGAGCACTGGAACAGGCTGCCCAGGGAGGTTGTGGAGTCTCCTTCTCTGGAGACATTCAAAACCCGCCTGGACACCTTCCTGTGTAACCTCATCTAGGTGTTCCTGCTCTGGCAGGGGGATTGGACTAGATGATCTTTTGAGGTCCCTTCCAATCCCTAACATTCTGTGATTCTGTGATTCTGTAACCACTCTGCAATTCTCTGATAACTGCACAGATATTTTAAAAAAAAAAAAAAAAAAGTTCAGGCTACAAATTGACATTGTTATTTAACAAAAAAACCCAGCCACCTGAAATAAGGCCTTATCCATCACCACTTGTTCAGTGGGGGGAAACAGCATATCTGGCTTCCAGTCCCGCAGCTGCCTGGCTGAACAGGGCTTGGGAGCACTGAGGAGCTACTGCTGCCTAGGAGGAAGGGAGTGCCTGGCATTAGTCACCAGAAACCCGGTCTGAATCAGTTCATGGAGTCCTGATTCAGCAAGTTAAACATTGGTGTGAAACAGGACATGGGTCCTCAGCACTCGCGTGGAAAAACTGCTGGGAAACCTGAGGGGATGCCAGTGACGTGGCTTTGGAGCCCACGCACGATGCAGAGCCAGTGAGACGGGACCTGGGTCTCTGTGGGCTTGGACCTGGGTGTGGGACATTTGTGCATGAGGTGGCTCTGGGAGCCCATGGCCACGTTCAGAGTTTGCTTTTCCCCATCTATTTTTGCTCACCCTGAGCAGAAGATACAAAGGCTTCCACAGTTAGGCCTCCTGTGCCTGAGAATGACTGCCCACACTACGCAAAGCAAATGTGCGCTTGGGGAATGCCACATCAGCAGTCCTCCCAGGGTGCACAGAGGACTAGTGCCAGCCCCGTATGATGTTTACATAAAAGGATTTGATCTGTGCTTCCTCGTGTGATTCACAGGGCTCTGCCCTGCTGCAGTAGCTAGAAGTTAATTCCTCTGCTTCTGTGCCTGGTCCCTGGACTCTGCTTTCTACAGCAATTGTATCGGTAACAGTAACGTTGCAGCAGACATTATGATCCAATTTTAACACAGATATTTTTAATTGGCATTTTTGGTTTTTCTACATTTTTAACCTTATTTTTTTGAGCTTACGAACCAAATTTTCAACTGCAAATCCTGCTTTATTTAGATGAAAACCAGAACACTAACATTTAGAAATACAAAGTTGCCAGCACTGTTTAAACACCTCCTTTAAAATATGTAGGTTTGCAAAAATGAAACTGGTGCCTCTGTATTTTGAAGAGCTAAAAAAGATACTGGTTTCAAAGATATGAAGCATGAAAAGAAAAGTTAGACTATAAATAACTCGGTTTTCGCATGTGCTCCAGAAACTTGCACAGCCTTCTATATAGGTAGCTACTAGGGTGCCAACTTATTTATCAATGACCAAATGTAGTAACAAGTTTTGCAATTTCAGAGAAAATCACTATAGCACTATTTTTTTTTCTTTTATTAAGGACAGCAATTTCAAAAATATGGTTTCTCATCTCTTAAAAATGTATAGGTCTTCTATCGAAAAAACATTGCTACAAAGCCTTGGTGTTCCCTCTTCCTGCCTTTCTGTCAACATAACCATTTTGCATTTCGGTTTTGTGACTTTGAACAGATCACAAGACTTATGAACCACACAAGAATATAAGAAAGCTGCACTTAGCAATATTTGCAAGTCTTTCGCCTTCCCAATATTTTAGAAGGGACATGCAGGTAAACCAGAAGGGATGGTAAATAACCATGTTTCGAGCAGGATCAAGAGTTTAGGACTTGCAAATTCTGGACATGACCAGCCCCTGTTGCTCTCAGGCTCTCAGTTATGATCCTGAATGATCTTTGCTCTTTATCTGGCATGACTGCCACTATGCAACATTTTCATGCAGCTTTATTGTCAAAATGCAGGTTATCACGGCAATATGTACTTTGGCAGGTAATTTGTTATCTTGGTTTGCTCTTTTTCTTCTTGCAGATTTATTTGTTTGTTTCATTTTTAAGTGTGGTGTGGTATTCTGGATACTTCCAACACAAGCAGATGTTGCTTAAGGGAGAAGCTGGACTCCTCAGATCCATCTGTCATCGTTGTTTGCCCAAATGGTTCTCTGGGGATGTTTCTGTATTAGAGTTTCCATGAAAGCAGGCTGATGGCTGGCTGCACAATCCCCAGCCAGGAAGTCCCCTTGGCTGCTTTTCATCTAGTCCCTTTCTTCTGACACATCCACAGCTTTGGTGGCCCTACAAGGAGCCAGGCCTCCTCCTGAAAGAGCCACTGAGTTCACTTGGGACACTCAGGCAATCATGCTGTGTCAAAGTACAATGAGAAGAAGAGGAATGTTGGCAAGAGAAAATTCTGTATAAGCTATGATTAAGACATTAGCAGAATCACCTATTACCCAATTTTCTATCACAGCAACCAAGATCAGAGGTTTTGTCATTTATTCCTCTATGAAAACCTTATCTGTATCAAGTTGAGTCATAGTTTACAGATTTGTGGGACTCCTTCCCACTTGGGTTTTTCAAGAACTTGCAAGCATACTTTATTGAGCCCAGCCCTCTATGACCATCTCCTCCTCATTCACCACCTAAATCATTTCTGCACAAGTAAGTCTGGATTTTGTTGCTCACTGTTTGTTTTGGAGCCACAAGAAACCCATTCATCTTCAGAAAGCTTGATTTCATTTCAAATTTTAAATATGTCAGTTTAGAGCTCCTCTGGTTTAATTTTTTTTCTTTGGTTTCAATATATTGTCATTTTTACATTTCACTCGAACAATCCAAAAGAGATTATATACTATGAAATGCAAAATCATATACTAATGGTGCTGTTGTGAAAAGAGCTGTTTGCTTCCACTGTGCAATGACTGCCAATTCACTCATGTATCCCTGTACAACTGCTGCAGAAGCCTTTGTGAGAGCTGACTACTGCAACTAACCAAAAGGGTCCGTCCGTGCAGAGTGGTGCATGCAGTTGCTCATGGTCTGAGCTAGCTGGACGTAAGCCAGACCGGTCTGGGTATTAGGCAGCTGCATTAACCCAAAGCTCAGAGCTGTGTTGATAAGCTGTACAGAGAGAGTGGTTATGGTGTGAGCACAGTGTCACACCACTATGGTTTCAGTTTTCGTATTGGAGCTGGCCTGCATCCTGGTAAGCTCAAAGTGCAACAGTAGGCAAGCAATTCTCCACACTCATCCATTGAAACATGATCCCTGAGGTATGTATAAGGTCCTTCAGTGTTCCAGAGAGCGCGTCAGTACCAAAATGCTCTGTCTTCTTGAGGAGTCTCAATACCCCTGCACTGTTCTTCCTGTCAGATGAAATTCCACCTCTGTCCTGATGCATGCCCAGACATCTACACCTCGGTTTGGATGGGCAAGGCTGACAGCTCTTGTGTTGCTGATGGGAGAGCAGCACCTGGAAGAAGAGCAGCTGGTTCTTTTTAAAGATAAACTTCTTCAAGAAAATTGACTGCTCATTCAGGAGCCTCAGTTCAGGCTTCCTTGGCCCTCCAACCTGCTGCAGTTCTTCACCCAAGGCAGCGCTTCATCTTTTTAATCTTTTTATACTCTGTGGTATAACATAAGACTGGGATGTCTCACACTCAGCCACATCTCGGCTTGTGCAGACTGGGATTCGATAGACACTAGATACAACTTCGCAGGGCAGTAAGACATGTTAGCCCAGTTAGGATGAGCCAGCATTGGGAACTGAAGCCAGTTGCTGAATCACTGGCAATATCCCATTAGTGGGAGTGCTCAGCCCCATGCTGTTACTGAAGACTCTTGCAGGAGCTGTGTTACTCCTGTCCCACTCAGCTGGTGCCACATCTCCTTCTTCTGCCCTGACAGATCTGGTATCTTCTCTGAAGGGCGAAAGGGAGGGGACGACACTAATGAACTCTGTACCTCAGCTCTACAGACCCCACTCTTTCTCCCAGAGCCTACAGCACAAAAGGGACAGCACGGCACATTTTAAAAGAAGCTGGGGTGGTCACAAATAAACATGGAAGCTGAGGGAATCAAGCCTTGAATGATCATACTAGTACAGTCTATAGTAACCGTCACCCATAAACATCTCTGTATTGCTTCCTGGGAGCCTTTATTTCCCAGTGTGAGAGATTAGATAAAAAGGACTTGGAGGCATGTTAAAGTGACATTAATCAGTCACCAGCAATAAAACACCAGGGAATCTCTTTCCAAACCTACAGAGCTGCATCGTGAGAGTCTACTCTAGCTTTTGGTCTCATCTTTTTTTTTTTTTTCTATTTTAACATGCAGAACCAAAAAAGATGCTCACCCACAGTCACAAAGGGGAAGTCGGACAACAGTGAAGAGCCATCGTTTACACAACCCAGCTCAGAAACAGAAATGAAAGAGACAGCAGAAGACCAAAAAAGAAGAAGTGCACATCTGAGAGCCTGTACCCAGAATGCCAGTACTAATGATAACATAGGCTACCTGAAAGGACAGGAAAATCCAGACATCCACCTACTCAGTCTTCATATTATGTAGCATATGACTCAGTTAAGATGGAGAAAATATCTAGAGCTGTTTGAAAGGCAAAGAGAAGCAGCTTATCATCAAACTATTCAAGCTCCTCCAGAAGAGAGATTTTAAAGACAGACAAGAAGATACACCACAAGCACATAAAGCAGGAAGAAGCAAGTGGAGCTGCTTTCAAACTTTAAGGCATTTAATCAAATTCTACCATCAGAATTTCATCCTGCCTCATCCTGCAAGTTGATCTCCATGAGCAGATGTCTCTGATTTCAGTAGTCTTCTTTAAGAATCAGAGGCCCAGGCAGCAACCAGAATCTACAATGCCTGATATGTGCCCTTTTTGCCTGCTTCATCTATCACTCTTTTCAGCTTATGAATTGAAATCAATAGCACCTCGCAAAAATGCCCTCTTATGCCATAAGGATATCTGGGTCCCATGTGCATTAGCACGGGACTGAATAAACTCTGGCCAAGAATTTCAGATGGAGGTGTCTGTGGCTGGGCCTCTGAATCTGCATGGAGGACAACTGGATAAACGATCAAGCGTACTGATCATTTTCAAATTGCCATGAAAATCACTTGCACTTCACCAGTCTCAGTATTAACTAACATATTTTCACCTGGCATGGATACCTTTTGGCACTGGCACATGATTGCAGTGTTGTTGGATGTGCCCATCAGAAAAAAATACACATAGCTGAGTATATCAACATTTTGGCAGAATCCCATTAAACTGAAAGAACAGGTGTGGGAAAATAATGGAAGACTGGCCAGAAGGATTGTAAATGTCTTCAAGTGACCTGCAGCTGGGGTGTAGAAAAACACATATATCATACTAATTGTTGTTTAGCCTTGTGTGTTGGAGAAATAGAACATCTGTGTTTAGATAACATAGGCCTCTGATAGACTCAGAGGCGCACTCTCGAACATGCTTGGATTCCTGCCCTGCTGTGGAAAAGATGAAAGCACAGTGGTAAACTGTGCCTGTGTGAATCCTTGAAATACAGGCCAGAAGCAGGTTTGGTGATGCTCTAGCACGGACTGAGCCCCGCAGTGCCTGCGTCCCCTCTTGTGTGCCTCTGCCCAGGTGGTGCTTTGGGGAGCCCCCAGTTGGTGAGGTAAAAAAAATAAATTTACTCTTGGCATTTCATCCATAGTTTTGTGGTCGTTCCTGCATCCTGCCTGTGCCACCTCACACAACAGGTTTACAATAAGTTTCAACTCTCAGAAAAGCTTTAGGAACTTAAGAATGTAGTCTGTGTATCTTTGGGTTGAATAGGGTTTTGGTTGGCCAGCACTCTGTTTTGTTTTCTATTTCTATTTCTTCCTCGTTTCTCTTTCTTTCTAATGCATCACTAGATTGCTTCTGCAGTCAAGGCTGGTTTTGCACTAGATGCCTCCTATCCCAGAAGAAGAATCAACACATAGAATTTACAACACATTTAGCAGCTGTCTAGCATGATTCTGTAGGTACCACACTATGATACCATGTCAGCAGTCCTGGTTTTCTACCAGACTATAATTAAGAGGAGTTTCATATTATGAAGTTCCAGCTGAATCAGTGTGGAGTATGGGGGAAATAAATATCACATACCTTGCTGTCACACCAAAACACCCATGAGCTACACCAGAAATGGTGCCAGATTGCCAAACATAGGGGAGGCAATACTACTGTGCTGGCAGCAAAAGGGGACTGTATTGCTGCACCCTTGGGGAATTAATTTGGAAAGTCTGGGGCATGCTAGCAAAGCATCTAACAAACACGTGGTGAAACAGGAGCAGTTCCCTTCGCAGACAGTACTACGGAGCTGATCTGGTGTTGAAGTCTTCTGCTGTGTTGGACTTTGTGGTGGGATTGAGCCCTTTGTGCTGTATCTCCAAAGTTCGCTATGTCTCAGTATGGGATAGGGCCTGAGGACACTTCTAATGCATTTGGTTAAGTAACAGTGGTCTGTCACTCAGTACAGAGAGCTCGTGTCACTATGCGACAGCTACACAACACCCACAGAACGGAGCCAGCCTCCTCTGAGTGCCTTCACCTTTTATACACCAAACCTATAGGGCAGACACAACTAATGAGCTCATTCCAGATCAGACCAGCCCACTCTGTCTGGTGTCAGGACCACAGCAGAAGAGAAGGGCTATGATGTGGCGATTGCATGACCCCAATGTAGCAGCAGCGAATCGTGAAGTGGTGGTGAAATGAGTGAGGCTAATGCTTATTGCATGCAACTTGCTAGTTGTAAATAGGGCCTATAAGATGGAGACAGACTTTTTAGCAGGGCCTGTTGCAATAGGACAAGGGGTGATGGTTTTAAACTAAAGGAGGGGAGATTCAGGCCAGACATGAGGAAGACATTTTTTGCAATGAGGGTGGTGAAACACTGGCCCAGGTTGCCCAGAGAGGTGGTAGATGCCCCATCCCTGGAGACATTCCAGGCCAGGCTGGACGGGGCTCTGAGCAACCTGATCTAGTTGAAGATGTCCCTGCTCATTGTGGGGAGGTTGGACGAGATGACCTTTGAAGGTCCCTTCCAAACCAAACTATTATGTGATTCTATGATTCTAGGTATAGATCCACAGTAACAGTTCACATCATAGTTCACAATAGCAATACTACAGCTAGCACTATTGCCAGGAAAATACTGCATTATTAGAGGAAACCAGTAAACTAAAATCACAGAGTGTCATGGTTTTTGTCATGGCAAAGCTGAAAGCAGGCTCTCGTTGTGTATCTCAGTGTGTATCATAAATGATGAGCCCGATGAGAAGGTGATCATCCCTTTCTCTGAGAAAGTAACTTCTGGGTCATTCCATTTAGTTCATAAAATGTAAAATTCTTAAAGAAATTAAGGATATTTTTTCTCAATGGGTTAATAAAAATTATATGACATATCTTGGGTTTTAATTTAGGTGTATGATCATATGAGCGATTAAGTGAACAGAAAATAGAAGTAAAACAAATAATAAAAAAGCAAATTTACCACTGTTTACCTAGAAAATAAAGTCATTAAGTAAAAAGTAACAAAGATTCACTGAAAATAAATCTTGTAGAAAATCTTTAATATTAAACCCCCAATATATCATATCTACTCTGTTTCTTCATGCACAAGTTTTGCAATGCCACAAATAAAATGCTGGAGACCAAGCTCTCCAATGCCTTGAAGCTGTCATGGACAATTAAGTGGGGCAGGGAGGAGCCCTGAGCCAGTTGTCCTCACTGCAGGGCTGCCTCCAGCAGACAGGTCCAGCCATGTACCAGAGCTGCAGTGTATTGGCAAGTAAAAGATGTGCCACAGGTCCACAGGGTGGTAAACCTAGTTTTAGGGTGTTCATGAAAGTAACCAAGTGATGCAAACTCATTTTGGCAGCTTGAGCTTACTGAAACATTTCTGAATGGACAACTTTTCCCAGGCAGACTCAATGCTGGTATGTATGTGCACCATTTCTGTGCAATCAATCATAACGTCGAGGCAAATGAGGCAATTTAAGGAAAAGCAGAAAGAATTATCTGGAAGAGCAGTTTTATAAGGAAAGGTTAAAAGAGTTTAATACATCTAGTTTTGTTAAAGCAGAGGTAGAGGGAGGCATGTCTCCAGACAGCAAGTGCTTAAGTAATGCAAACCTTAAGGATGTGGAGGAAATACTTGGGCTTATACATATGGGAGCAAGTAGGAGTAAATGAAAAGAGGGTGGGAAAAGACCGAATATCTGAAAATCTTGTTGGCAGAGAGAGCTTGTGCAAATTTCGCAGAGGAAGTGGCAGGAATTCTTTTAGTGAAGTTATTTTAAAAATAATTTGAAAAATACTAATAAACAAACTGCCAGGGCTGAGTCTGTACTAGCAGGAAAGTTGATTGGATGATCCACCAGCCTCCTCTCTCCCCATTTCTTTCTTTGCTTGGTTTATTTTCAACCAATTGACCATGTACAACAATTTGGTGAAAACAAAGAGGAAGTAACCCAGGGCATATTCACAACAGTGAATTTAAGAGACTATATTTCCCACTGTGAGTTCCTGTCCTCCCAGCAGAACCTGAGAAAGGGACCCCACAAGCATTTCTCATTTATTCAAGTGTGACATCACCTGGATTTGATAGGTGTCCCACAGAAGAGTTAACGCCCCACAGGACAGACAAGGCGGTTAAAACATTTGATTATTGCTTTTGGAGCCTGTCAGGCAGATAACTTCTAGTGAGTACCAGCAGCTCTAACTAACTGCTCTGCCACTCTCCCAGACGTTTCTGCCTCCATAGCAAAGATGGCAGGAGAGAAACCACATATCTGTATTTGAGCAGTTCTGGTTTCTGGCCCAGAAAAAAAAAAAAAAAAAAAAAGAGTATAAACTATCAACGAAGGTAACTTCCATGACAGTCAGGTGCTGACACTTGGGTGCGCTTAGGAGGAATAGTTCAAACTACCATAGCTTAGTAAATGTCGCAGTCTTTAAGTACACACTTTTCCACTGAAGGTAGGCAAGAGTGAAGGTAGACCCTACCCCTTCTGGTCTTAAATTCACTCTGTTTTAGCAATCATGCTAACAAAACTGGCAATGGATGCACAATTCAGAGTACGGCTCCCCATTTCAAAGTCTTTCTGATGTGCTCTCCACTAGAACCGGACATTTCTTCATGTACCAAGCCAGGTGTCGAACTTCACCATATAAGCATTCACGCAATTTCTGTTTTGCGACACATTTCCATAAGGATTATATTCTATGTCTCATCATAGTTTATTATAAGAAGGTTGTTTGTTTTGTTTTGTTTTAGTATGGGAATTGGTTTTTTAGGAAACTGTTCAATAGGCTCAAGCAATACTGCAATACCCAAATATTAATATTTATATGCACTGCATGCATAAACCAAACAACTTGAAGAGCCTCAAACATGCATGAAATAATATAACCTAGATTAATTCAGAAATAAATTAACAGAATGCTTTTTGCTTTATCATTTACAGACATTGAACCATATTGTATTTTTTCCTGCACAGAAAACAGTAGGAGTTCTGGACAGAGATGAAAGGGAGAATATATACTGTGAGCTATTTGTTTTCTACGCATCTAATAATAGATTTTGAAAAAGACATTCCGTACATAGAACAATTAAAAACTGCCCATATTTTAATGCTGTAAGGTTGAAGATTCATACATACCATAATGGTAGGACTCACAGTTGTTCTCTCATTTGTATCACCAACTTTTTTTTTTTTTTTTTTAATAGCACAGTTGGCATTTCCATTTTTACTGCGAGGCAGACTTTGCCATGCTTACATCTTAGTTTCATTAGAGTTCCCATTCATTTTAGTGGGTAGGACGCTCTACAGCATGAATTAGAGCGAGAAAGTCTGGCTGCTTGGTTGTGCAACACTGGATCTGAAATATGAGAAATAGAAAATAGCTGACTTGTTTTTTCCAGAAAAGTAATGCATGTACAGCAGAAGCCTAGTTAAGAAGGTAAAATCAAGATCACTGTAATAAAGCAGCAGTGTTAACTGCTGTTTGTCTTTCTGAGTTCTTTACTTAGGTTTGATTGGGCTCTTTGATGTGCATACCTATCCCCCCCCAGCAGTCAACATGTGGGCTTCTGCTCACAGCGGTGATCGGGCTTTATATTTACAGTGGCCTGTGTGGTTCTGAGAAGTGTGACCAGAGACTCATGCTCCTAAGTCACTGACTCATGTATGCCCTTTTTCAGCGCAGTGGTCAAAAGATTATGCAAGTTTGAAAGATTACTAATTATACAGAAGGCTTTAACTTGATTCCTCACACATCTGCTGGAAATGGTCACTGTTGCTGGGGAAGGCGTTGACCCAATGTTTCTAACTTTTCATTTCTCCCTTGGGAATAAACCTAGTTGATGCTGTGGCCATAGTTCAACAAAACCACAGTATCCAGAATTTCAAGGTGGTTTTGGGGTGTTCTGACAATAAAGAACAGTGTATGTTATGATTGTGTAAGAGCCATAACAACTGTTACTATTTCTAGTTAGGCTGTGTATTAGTCAGTTCTTTAAAGGCTGGAAATATCACACTATCCAAATCCATTATGCTGTTGTCAGAGCTGAAATTCAACCACATGTTCAAGCACTTCAAACCCAGTGTTGGTCACACAGGCAAATGAATGATTAAGGAACAGAGCATGGGTGCATACAGCTTTTTACTCTAAAAGGCTAAGCCAGTTCATCACTGAACAGAACCCATTTGTACTACTGACTCTTCCCTCCGCTCCTTTATCCAAAATGACTTTGGCAGTATCAGCCCTAACCCTGGACACACGATATCCAGAGCAAGCTACAGCTGCGGTTCGCACATTTTTATCGCCAGCCTTGCCGCACCACGTGCCTGGCGTCACAGCCTCTTTCAGCATCGGTGAAAACGCACCCATCTGCCAAGGCAACGTTGCGTCCGCTTGCCGGATATCGATGTCGGACTTGCAAGAATGTGCCTTCTGTACTGCAAATTTGCTTCATGCTTTCCACAAAGGCCCTGCGCCCACCCGCGTCGCTGACGCACATCGTGACAGGCACCCATCTTTCCTCAGGAGCGGCAGGCGCGCGGTGTCACACCCTCGCTTCAGCCAACGGCCTCACGCCGTGGCTCAGGTGCGCGACACCTCGCTGTCCTCCGATTTTATTGCTGGCGAGGCTGCCGTAGCCCCGGGAGCAGACTCCCTCATGGGGAAAGCTACCGACACCCCTGCCCCACCACATCCCGGGCCTCCGGAAGCTCAGGCACGGGAAAAGGCCACAAACAACCGGAGAGAAACGTCCCCGCCAGGCGGCCTCTAACCGCGGGCACTGCCGCGGCCGCCCCGCCAGCCAGGCCGCAGGGCGCCGCGCACGGACCGCCGCGGGCACCGCAGGAAACGGGCCTTCCCCCCGCCCCGCCGCGGGCCTGCGCACAGCCACCCTCCCGCCGCCATCTTGAAGGCGGGCAGGAGAAGCCCCGATGCCCTCCGTAGGGAAACAATAACAGCGATACACCCCCGACCCTTCGAGAGACGAGGAGAGTGCTAAAGAGGCGGGGTGGCTCCGGCACGAACAGCGAGCACCCACAGAAGAGCTAAAGTCACGTTTAAAAAAAAAAAAAAAAAAAAAATGCAAAGCATAAGAACCCACCGCCCAAACTCTCTACCCCGGAGGGAAGCAGGCGGCTTGCCCACAGTTAAAATGGCAGCTGCTTTCCGCCCTCTCCTGGTAACCCCGCCCCCTCAGGCGGACGGCAGAGCCGCGCTGGCTAACCACGCCCCCTCTCCCTCCCCTCCCGCTCCCGCCCGTGACACACGCGTCAGGAGACGCAGCGCGCTGCAGGGTGCCCGCCCCTCCCCCCGGCCCCGCCCCGCCCCGCCCCGCCCCGCCCCGCCCCGCCTCCTCCCCCCGCCCCTCCCCGAGCTCCCCCGCGCGCGCGCCGCGGCCCGGCCGGAGACACGGAGCACCCGCACCGGCTGCGGCAGCGCGATGACGGCGCGGCGGGAGGCGGCGGCGGCGCCCGGCTGCCCCGGCTGCCCCGGCTCCCCCTTGCCTCGCGCCGGCAGCTGGGCGGCCGCCTGGCGGGGCGCGGCGCTGCGCTTCGCCCTGGCGGTGCTCCTCCACACGGCCCGGGCCGAGAAGGAAGGTGAGACCCAGATTTCCCTTCATTTCGAATCCTTCCCCCTCGCCTTCCTCCTCCTCCTCCTCCTCCTCCTCCTCCTTCCTCCGGCGACGGTTTTGGGGCCGGTGGCGGCCGCGGCCCGCGCGCTCCCCGGCGGTGGTTGCGGCGGGGGCGGGGGGCGGCTGGTGAGGCTCCCGGGCCTCGCCGCCCCTTCCCCCTCGGCGGGGCCGCCGGGTCCCGCTGCCCGCCGTGCGGCGGCCGCGCGGGCGCTCGCTGCCGTTGTCCGTCCGTCTGTCCCGTCCCGCCGTCCCCCCGCCTCCCCACCCCAGCTCTCAGCCGCGGCTGCCGGGGTGCGCCGGCGGGTCTGCGGGTGTGTGTGCGTGTGGTGCCGGGGGAAACGCCGCTGGCATTGTGGCGATCTTAGTGAGGTTGGGGTTTGTCCTCCCTGACAGCGGCGGGGATGGAGCTGGAGCTGCCCTTTAAAAAGGAGAGGGAGGAAAAAAGGCAAAGAAAGAAAAAAGGCTTTCTCGCGTTGAGCTGGTTTCCCTGCGGCAGGCTTCCAGCGGGAGACCGAGCCAAGCCAAACAGACGGCAAACCTGCCTGGGAAAGGGCAAAAATGCACGTTCGGAAGTGACAGCAAGACCCTCTACCCGCCCCCCGCTTCGCCTCCCGCAACTTTTGACAGGTGCCTGTCGCTTTTGCGAGGTCGATGGCGTCTTCTCCAAACTTTAGTGAAAGTCAGAAGAAGACTTTTTAACTTCTAGTGTCTTTGATTTTGGCACGTTGTATTTTCATTGTGGTTTAACAAGGAAAAAACGCCTGGAGCGAAACACCTAAGCATATTCTGTAGCATTGCTGAGGAGGACTTTCAAGCATTTCCAAGGTGCAGACTCACAGTCTACTTTAAATTGTGGTTGTGTGGCAGCGTTAGAAAGCAGCAGATAAATGTAGTGTGCTAAGAAGTAGGTGAAACAGATTTACTTGGACTGACATGAGAATTTACTTTTCAAACAAGTTGCTGCACTGGAGGAGGGTATATTGGAAGGAGATTGTAATGTATCAGGCCAGATGGGGTCCAAGAGGATGAAACGGAATAAGAATTAAAAAGAATAAAAAGGGTATGGAATAGGAGTTGAGTGAGGAGGTTGTAGTCATGTCTCTAGACCAGACTTGAGGGAAGAAATGCATTCTAATCATGTATCAGAATAAATGTAGATATACCTTTCATTTTCTAATGAAAGGCTCAATTTGAGTAATTTCTTAGCAACTTGTTTTTACAAATATGATGGTGTTAATATTAAGGTGATGATAAAAATCAATTTTGAGTCTCAGCCACTCTTGCTCTCTTGACTTTGTCTTCAGAGAATTTAACATTTAGAAAACAGTATGAAGAAGATGCAGTATTCTTAGAGTGATGAGAATTTGTAAGTCTGTCTGTTTAGTTTGTAGTGTCTTGAGGTACTAGAAAACTTCAAATGCTTCAGAAATACCTACTTATTAACTGTAATTTTGATCGCGTTCCTTTACAGGTAATAGCTTGTATGAGTTTATAAGCTTTATCAGTGATGTCATATACTGGTATGATGGAATTGATTCATGCCCTAATAGTTGTGACAGCTGGGGTCACGACCTGGCTTTGTTCATTTGTGGAAGTGGTGGGGTTTAATCTGTCAGACAGCTAAACACCACACAGCCGTTTGCTCACCCCCTTCCCCATAGTGGGATGAGGGAAAAAATCAGGAAAATAAAGGTAAACCATGTGGGTTAAGATAAAAACAGCTTAATAGGACAGAATAGGAAAATAATTGTAATAATAACAGTGATATAATAATAAAATAAAATGTGCATCACTTGTTTTATAATGCAGTTGCTCACCACTCGTCAAAACAATACACCACCAGTTCCCGAGCAGTGATTCCCATGGCCAGCATCCCCCAAAATATATACTGAGCATGACATCATACAATATGGAATATCGTGTGGCTGTGCCCCCTCCCAGCTTCTTGTGCACCTGGCATGGTGTGAGAAGCTGAAAAGTCCTTTACTACTACTTCACAACAACTAAAACATCAGTGTGTTATCAACATTATTACCATTCTAAGTCAAAAACACAGCACTCCACCAGCTACTAGGAAGAAAATTAACTCTATCACAGCTGAAATCAGGAAAGAAAGAGATACTATGGACTTTCTCTGTGGACTTCCTTGGCATTCCTAGATCAACAAAGACAGGTTTAGATTCACAAAGTTTGAATGGATATGGTTGAAGCCCTTCAAGAAAATGGAATTATTTGTACTTGTACCATTTCCTTCTATTGATACAGTCTATTACTTAAAGCTTATGCCAGCAACACTTCTGTCATTTTCGACAAGTGGATTTGATTCTCATACAGAACATGGATCTTTTTTCAGTCTTTCTGATTTCTGACACTCATTTTTCTTCCCAAGATTTCTGCTGCGTGAGTGTAGTCTATGAGTAGTGGATTTAAGCTTACTAATAAGTCTTGGTTTGGTGGTTTCTATTTTATTTGTTTTGGTTTGGTTTTTAATCAGTCTTTTATGGATTAGTTAGAAGAACTTGTTGATGATCTGCATTTGTGGATCGCACATTGAAAACTGTTATCTTGGAGTCTTCATTTTGCTGCGTGCAATGTGTGTTTATAGCCCTGGATAAAAGAACAGTGGAGTTTTAAAGCAAGACAACGTTGAATAGTGAACTTGTGAGATCCAGTCCCACTGACCTTAAATTACAATCTAAGTGCCAGTCTGGAAGGGGCAGTAACTGAGCACAGGTGAGGAAAGACCAACTTGGTCAATGGGCTTTCAGACCAAGGTAGGAGCTCACAATGAAACACTAGTTCAGAAGAAAGGAGGGGAGGCTGTTTCAGGCTCGGTCCTTCAGCGCCTTAGCTTCTCCCAGATTAGGTCAGGGTAAGCATAGTAAGGCACAGTTTAAAAAAAATCAATAATCTGGAAGTAAGGAAATACCTAGGAATATGCTTTCCGTCCCCCAAATGTGGGCATACATGTTTCACTACAGCTGTAGAGGGATGAGAACTGAGGTTGTGGATTCTTGCTCCTGTACTATTTCTGGACTGCTGAATGGAAGGTGACTGTAGTGCAACACAGTGCAGTATCTATTCCAGAGAAGTTGGTACAGAAAAAAATTGATAGAAATGGGTACTTGGGCAATAAGAGTGAAAAAATAATAGATCAGAATATCGCAAAATAAACTGAAAAATGGATTTGGAGGACACTATTTTCCTCTTTTCATGTACAGGAGGAGAAACGGGGAAAGATGGAGCTGATGTGCAGAAGAGTAATGCTGCTGCTTTATGCTTCTGTGGAGAACGAGCAGCAAACCATTCTTTATGGAGCTGTCATGAGTAGGAAGAAGATTGATGCTGAAGTATTCCAGATTGACATGACTGCTTCTAGTCCTCAATCTTAGTTAAAGAGTTTGAGGGTAAAAATGTAACATAAACAGCTTTGCCATTTGTCTAACAGCAATAAGCAAAACTGAAATCCTTTGTGTATACAAGCTGTAAATCAAACTCATGGGGAACAGTGATATTGCTGTATACTCTCTCTGTGCTGGAGAAAGAGAACTTGTGGAAAGTATCTGCTATATGAAGAAATACAGGAGCAGAGAAAACTGCATGTGGGCCAGCCAAAAAAACTTAAACATCACTTTCAGACTAAACACTGATATGCGTGACTTTTTTTTTTTTTTTTGTCTGGCTGAGTCCTCAGTGCCCATGTATTGCTGAGGAATGAGTAAGACTGAGAAGGTTGTAATTTTTTTTTTTTTTTTTCCCCACTCAGGAACTCTGTGAATCCATAGCAAAAGAATGACATGGCAGTAAAAAAACTCTGCATTCAGTCTCGAAGAACCTCATGCCATTTAGGAGGGCAAAAATAACTTAAGAGTTTCTTTTGCTAATACATATGATTTTCAGGCTTTTTGTAGGCTCATCCTTTCCTAATGTAATTATCACGTTCTGTATTGCCACATGGATCAAGGACAACTTCAGTTTGTTTGAGCACGTGTCATTTTTGTTTTGTTTTGGTTTAAATTTTTTTTTTTAGTTGTTTTTTGAAGGGACATACAACAGCCCTCTGGGTTTCAGGTTGAAGGAAGCCATAATAATGCCATAAGCACCATGGTGAGTAAAATAGATCTTGAAGACAAATGTCTAACATCAGCATGCTTTTCTGAGAACTGTTTTGTGTTGTTCCTTTATTTATGTTAATGTATATTGATTTATATTTTTTTAAAAAATTTATTCAACAGTGATTTTTTTTTTTCAAATCACTTTTTGTTTGGCCAGCTGACTGAAAGCCTGTTGAGACTATTTTGATAGTTCTCTTTTCTACCCACCTGCTCACAAGATTGGTGCAATTAGAGCAAGGTTGACACTTAGGCTAGGTTCAATCCCTAACTGTAACTTTTCAAGTTATATCTTAGTGCTAGATCTGGGGAAAATTACTATTTAAACATCTAAGATCTGATACCAGATAGGTCAGTGAAAATGCAGAATGTTATCTTTTTCCAACGTTTGACATGCTCTCTGCTAACATCCTAGAAACAAAGATAGTTAGTGTAAATGATAGCTAAAATAATCATGGAAGAGTTGAAGGGAGGTGTTGTCATTATAAGAGTGCATTGAGATCCTGGAGTTCTGGTTCCGTTTTTGTCATTCTGTCTAATCTCAGACAAGTAGCTTTTCCTTTTTGCTTTTTTTAAACAATATCTAAAATGGCAATCCAGGCTACTTCATATGACTATATGAAGTAGACTAATGCTGGAAGGTGGTGTGGGAGAAAGCTTTTATGTTTAAAATAACATTATAAAAGAGCTCTTCACATATACTGCTTGTTTGTCATATCCTGCTATCAGAACTAATATAAAGTACATTATCATTTATTTTAAAGCTAATGTTTTGACCCTGACTTAAGTCAAAATGTGATCCAGAAAGAATGACCTCAGTCAAACTGGAAACACTCTAGCAGCTGAAGGGAGCACAACAAAATCATGACTACTGTGAGGAAAATACAGTGAATAAAAATTGACCATGCTGTCTCACTGCATTTTTGAAGCTTAACTATGGGAGAGCTGGTTAGGTTTGTGCTATGTCTTTGCTCTTGTGAATGGTAAATATTAAGCATGTCCTTGGATTGAAAGGTCTTATACTTGTCTGCAGAATCTTTGGGCTAAATTAAATTTAAGAAAAAGTTGCACTGGACAGGAGGTCAAGCCCACACATTCTCCATCACCTTCTGTGTAATCATGACATGTTTGCTGTTCCTTTCTCTGCACCTCCTTCTCCCTCACCTGTGTGCAGTTGTATTGCAAGTGTGAGGCAGACTGAGGTACCCTCACCTGTAGAGGTCGATTGAAGGATGGTGTGCTGCAGCTCAGGGCCTTGGTTTGTAAACTCTTGAGGGAACTTGCTCTGTATTTGTATAGTGCCTAACATGATGAAGCCTCTCCAAAGTTTGAAGAAGTCTATAGGCTTTGCTTTATTTAAAGCTTTCAGTTGTGGTTTTTGTGATTGGTTGCTGGTATTGCAATATGGGTTACTTTGAGTAATTTGGATACATTTGTGCATGTTAAAATTTCAGCTATTTGCAGTAAAGCTTGGATATTTGCCATGTGTCACTCTATTTCAAAACATGCCTAGTTTCGCTCTGCTTAAAGCAATACATGTTACAATTCCATGGTATGATTTGCAAAGTTTGTAAGTATAAAGAATCTTTCAAACTGTAAACTTGGGAGTTTGACAGTGGATGGTGTATGTTGTGGTTCATGCATAATCAGCAGTAAAAGTTGTGTGACTGAAGTGCAGGCTAGAACCAGTTTCGTTTGCTCCTGTCTTTGTGGGTTCAGCAAGAATAAAAGTCAATAAAGATCTTTTTTATTTCTCTTGCTAGTAACTGCTATCCAGTGTGGTGCCTCTGATTTTGTCAGTCTACAGCCTGAACTTACCTGGGTGTAACAGGAGCTGTGAGAAGGTGTCTTTTTTTTTTTTCTTTCTCTGAAAGACAGCATCTGAAGTAAACCTGCACTTTTCATGGTGATAAGTGGGGCTACTCACAACTGGGCTGGGTGATACCTTGAGCAGCTTCCTTGAACTGGACCCGCTCTGGCCAGGCAGCCAGGCTGGAGGCCTCTGGGGTCACTTCCAGCCTGCGCTATCCTGTAGTTCCAAAAGGTGAGTGAGCGCACCAGGTGCTTATTACAGAAGCAACTGATTCGATCCATTTGCCTGTGGTAGTCAGCAAATTTGAGTGTAAACTACCGTTATTTTAAAAATCCTTTCTCTGCTTTCTAAAAATTGGTGTTAGTATTTCAGCATATTTTATTTGTAATACCGAGATAGAGGATGCAGAATTTCTTCTTACGTAGGGAGTATATCAGTGTCTTGCTTGAATGGGCCTTATTTTGTGATTGACATTTGGTGTTAGTAATCTAGCTTGTTAATTTGAAAATAGGAATATAGTTCAATTTAGTTTGCTCACTGTCACCCACCTTTCTTATATGGAAGAATTGTTAACAAACAGTCTGGATATGGAGGCAGTAATTCGTGCCACAAACTTCCCTTTTTCTGTTTTGTAAAGCTTGTAGACCGAAAATATAGATGCCTGATTTAGGAAACCAAAGGAACCAATGACCATGAGAGTTAAAGGGGAGGTATTTATCTTTCTAGTAATAAATACAGGTGAAGAATAATACTGTGTCAGATACGGGTTTGTTACAGGCAGCTGGTAAAATTTTAACATGATGCAGGAATGTTGGTTATTTCTGTTTTCTGAACTGTCTACATGGAATAATTAGTGATTTACCAACAGTAGCAATGATTTGATGCAGCATCTGCATTTAGCACTTCTTAAATCTGTTTTTAACATTTTCTGATAAGCAGGCTTGGATAACTTGTGCTCTGGAATATTAAAAGAACTAAACCAGGATTGTGTACCATCATACTCACTCTCTTTTTAAAAACCTTGGATGTAATGGGAAAACAGCAAGGAACTGGAAAATAGCAATGTGGTTCTACTCTCTGAAAAGGAGGAAAAAAATTAAGGTTTTTACACTAGTTTGAGATTTTTCCTGCTACACTTACTAGATCTATCTTTTTGATAAGACTATCATGGAGTGATTTTTTGATACCTCTCTTCCTACTGCCTGGCATGCATAGCAGTAGAGAACCATCTGAAAACAGCTGGAGTTTTACTGTGGTTGTTGAACTGGTTTTAAGGATACCTGAGTGAAATTTAATGGAAGGAGGTGTACAGGAAACAAAACTGTGTACCTGACAGCTCCTTCTGTCCGTGTACTGTGTGAAGTTACAAAATGTTATTTAATAGAACCGTTCAGCTGACTCTAATACAATATGCTTAGGTTTTCAAAGTTTTTTGATCAATGTATCCATTAACTATTCTTCATAATGTAATCTGTTTTAGCAAGCATGTCTTAAGGCTAATCTGAGGGGTTTTTTCAGTTGAACATCTAGATGTATGTTGGACTGTACAGATTTTGTATAATAGAATGTGCACAGACGTTTTAAAGTTACTTAAACTTAAAAAATCCCAAACCACTCTTTGTTTATAGGGTTTTTTAAAGTTATTTAAGTCAGTAAGTACAGCTAATGGTGGTGTGAAACATTAAATTACCATTTGAGGGAGTGATGATAGGAGACAAAGTCATAGACAAGCATGGTACTGATTTAAATAATTTGAAATGCTTGTTTCCACTAAACCTCTTCTATACCCATTTTTTATCAACTTGACTTTTTGGATCCATATATCTGAAGCAGAGTGAAGTCCTTGAGAGGAGAGTAGTCGTGAAGAAAAAAATTTCTGAGAGAAGTTCTCAAAGAGAATATTTTTGAAGGAGGAATTTTAGCTTTTGAAGGCATAAAGTTTTTTCATTTCCCTGCAGGCATACTCTGTTGGAAACATCTCAAGGTAGTTTCCTCAGTGTGAAATTGGATAGCTTCAGCATGGTATGATGTGACTGGCTTATGAAATGTCTTTATTTTTTTTAATAGATAAGCTGCAGACTGAAAATGTCTGGTTTAGATTGAAGATTATAGGAGATATTGATATTGAGATAGAGTACAGAAATCAGCTGTTTTTCATGACATCTGCTTCCACCAGGGGATTTTTGGGTCCTCCATTTGAGATGTTGATATAGTATGTTGAGTTTAAAAACTGATTATCTGAAGCTTGTCAATAAATCTGAAATCATCTAGCAATACAGAAAAAGTCTTAATGAGTCAGCGATTTAGACCAAAATACTGTACAAATATTTGCAGGTGGAATTTGTAGATAGTGATAAAAACTATCCAGGCAACTAGATAAACTACAGGGTGTTTGGTTTTGGTTTATTCCCAGCAGTGGTTCATGCCCTATCTTGGAGGCTGCTTACAAGGAGTTCCTCCTGGCTCTATTCTGGGACCTGTCCTGCTTAATATCTTTGTCACTGATCTGGTGTTGGTGTGTACTGAATCTGGGGAGCAGTCATTGTGTTCAAGGGCAGGGCTGCATTTCAAAGAGATCTAAACAGGACAGAGCGATGAGCTGACAGGACCCTCATGAAATCCAAAAAGGACAAATAAAAAGTCCTTCAAATGGGACAGAATAACCAGTTGCAGGGGGTAGAAGCTGGAAATGCTATACATGAGTCAGCAATGTACCCTGGCAGCAGACAGGAGTGTAGCCACTAGATTGAACAATGTGATTATTCCTGTTTATACTCAGCACTTAATAGACCACACCTAAACCACTGCCTCCGGTTTTGCTCTCTGCTGTCCCACTGGAAGGCCACAAAGATGGCTGGTGGGCACATGACCTATGAAGAGAGGCTGAGGGACCCAAAGCTGCATGGAGATGAGGCTTCGGAGGGACCTCATGGCAACCTGCTGATATCAAAGTAGAGGTTATGAAGAAAGAGGAGCCAGACTTCTCACAGAGATGCATGGCAGGGGCTTGGGAGACAACGGCCATAAAATGAAACAGGGAAGGTTTGTTTTGTACCAGGAGGTGCTGGTCTGTGACAATGTGAGTAAGAAAGGCACTTAGTCACTGTACAATATGATTGAAAATGATCTTTATTAGAGCTAATGCTGTACAGAGAGAATAGTATAGATAATCTTACCTTTGTTTTGATGCTGGGAACCCGGAGTTGTGCAGCATCAAACAGGCCTCCAGACCATGTTCAACATATTGTGCAGACCTCATTCATAGAAAGGGTTACCCCATGTTGGTCCTTCCAGCTATTGTTGGATTTCCGTGCAAGAAAACAACTCTATTCATGGTTTCTACTATAAAGCAGAAACGATGCTCACATGAGACCTTCTAGCTGCGCTTTTAGATAAAGGCAAGGCTGCCCAGGTGGCATAATGGCCGGTACCAAGTGGGAGCTGCCTGCAGGCTCCTTTGTTACAGGGAGCTGGCTGTGCTCATCCTGCAGCCCAGCACAGGCTGAGAGCCCAGCTTATGCATGGGGCACAGCACAGGCATGGACCTATTCAGGTTAGGTCTTGTGTGAATCACTGACTTCTCCATGGATCACTACAATGTTCTGGCTTGACATAATGAGACCGTATTTCACTGTGAAGACAGGCATTGAAACAGATTTCCTAGAGAGGCTGTGGAATCTCTGACCATGGAAGTTTTCAAGGCCCAGCTAAAAAAATGCCTAAGTGACATTGTCCAAATGCAGCATTCACCACGCTTCAGCAGAAGGTTGAGCTAGATGACGTGTTGAAGTCAATTCCAGCCTGAATCGCTCTTTCTCTGTTTTGGGTCGCCCTCATGATCTTAAAAACTTAGTTGGAAGTTCTGGTAATTTTGTTGCAACTGATGGGAACATCTGTAAGATAGGAGAACTCTGGATTTCCATGTAACTCCATGGTGAAATCAATGCTATGGTAGTAGTAATTTAGATATGATTTAGAAAGAAGTGGAGTTGTAAATGGATCCAGGAAGTTTCATGTGCTGCTGCATCACTAAAGAAATGTCACCATAGAATAACAAAAAGACCCTGTCAACCGTTCTGTTTCTATAGTCATGCATCACATAGGCTTTATTTGTCCCCTAGTTCTCATTCTTTCTCTTGAAAATTTTGTTTCAACAGAAATACTTGTATTCCATTTTTCATGTGAAGGATAATATAGCCATTGGTTTCCATCTTTGCTAGCTGCTGGTAATGTGACAATAAATTGGATTGTGGTTGACATGTTAATATACAAGATGTATTAATGTAATACTTAACAATCTGTGCAACTCTTATATCTGAGGTCATACTGGGAGATCTGGATATTGAATGTTGCCAAGTTTGGCTGTTCCATTCTTGCAGCAGGAGACATGGTCCTTACTGGAAACCATTTCCTTCTCATATATTTGCTTTGGTGTTCTCGACCTGTGGGTAACTTCAGTCTGTGGAGCCAGCAATGGGCAGTCTAGAGAGGTACCTGAAATGACCATTATCTGGTGAGACCCTTGCCTCCAGCCATCCTGCTACTTAATTCAGTGATAGAAAGCACTGAGACTGCTCTTGCCCTCTGGGTTGTTGCTCCTAAATCTAAGAAGGTAAGGAAGGTGTGTGTGGGGGGAACTTCTGTATTATGATACAGCTGCTTCTGTATTATCATATACCTTGTTAGTTGCCTTTCATGTAGCTTAACTAGGTCATGATCTGCTCAAGTGGCTTTGGCTAAACTGTATCTTGTAATGATGAAAAGATGAACAAATTCCTTGGTTTTGGGGGAAACCTGATTATGTCCATTGCTGAAGGAGAGATCGTTTTCATTGACAGACACTGAATCTTCACAGGTGTAGTTACTCTGCCTATTAGTACTACCGAATATTGTTATCTGATGGAGAAAAGGCTGAAACAAACTTCCAGTTCATTGAGGAAAATTTTATCAGAGTTCCAGTACGTGATGAGTCCCATGAATTCTTCCTTCCATTGAATTGAATTTCTCTAGGGAAAATACATTACAGTAAGGAACTCAGAAACTGAATAAAGAATTTATTTAGCATTATTTAATTGTGCTTTAAAAGTACCTGTATTGGGGAAAAAAGTCTAATACTAAAGGGCCATTTAATCTAGCAAAGGTATACATATTTAGGCTGAGACTCGGTGCTAGGTGTATCAAAGTAGAAATGAGGTATTCTTGAGTGAAAATAATTGACTGTTATCTTAGGTAAGGGGCAACTTAGTGATGTGGGATGATTTCAGTCTTTAAAGTAGAATTAGATGTCTCTCCAAAACAGACTCTGGTACTACACCTAAGGGTTCAGAATGATTCCATGAAATCGTGATCTGTGTTGCACATGGTGTCAGCCTAGGTCATCGTGGCAGTTTCTGAAAGAGTCTGACCAGAAGAGATTGTTTATTTACTTCTGAAGAGTAGCTGCTTCCAAGGTATTTTGGGTAGCTGAATTGAATTTCTGCAATTAAACATACTTAAGCATTTCATTTCCATATGCCTACTTGCACCGTTAATTTCTTATTAATTTTTTTAAATTTTTCCCAAAAGCTATTTTATTTCATTCCCCTATTTTGTTTCATTCTACTTGCCCTATATTTTATCTTCTTTCAAAACTTGCTGCAGTTATACTTCTCCACCCGTTTTTCTTCTGGCTTTATCAGGCATTGCGGCCAGCTCCTTCCTGCTCCTCTGTGTTCCCACGTGGCAAGTCAACAGTCTGGATCGCTAAACAATCGATATACTTATTACTGCCACATCATTAACACTAGGGCTTTACCATTAGGCTTTTCCTACCTTTTCTTGACCTTCGATCATTGTATTTATAGACTTTGTATGGCAGCTGATTAAGCATAAGCTTGCTGCTTTTTTGCTTGTCCTCCAGGCTTAATAGCTGTTTCCAGTGGACACTTGAGTAACAGCTGCCACATGAGCACAGAGAGGGTGGAGATAGTGGGCTCCTCCCTCTCAATGATTCTTCTCTCCAGTCGTAATTTAGTCTTAACCAAGTTGCAGGTGTTAGGCAGCAAAATCTAAGTTAATGTGTTGTCCAGGTTACCTTGTTGTGCTATAAATTCATGCAGTTCCTGAGAAGTGACTAAAAAAAAAAAAAAGGGCAGGAGGGATCAGGGCAGGGTAAAGAGCAGAACTCTCACCCAGTAGGCACTGTTGCTGTGTTGTGACGTGGGTTAAGATGAGTGATACAAATCATCCTCTATAGCAGGTAACGAGTTAGGAGTGGGGATTGAAAACTGAGTGGTGGCTGCAGAGCATAGCTGTGGCTCTTAGCTGATGGCATTCACGTTGCCAGCAAGGCATTTAGATGTTGGAAGGTACCTGTCTGGCTCTGTAGTATTCCTGTTCTGTGGGGTTTCTTGGAAACTATGGAAATCCCATCCTCCTTCCTCTTTTCTACAGTGCAGAGAACAATTCTTGCTCTCTGTGTAGGTTTATCAAGGTCATTGATCAGCCTGGATGTACCTTTTAAATAGGTGTTTGCACTAGGTTGGCACAATCCATTTTTTTGAGCAAGTGGGTTTTATGGATCTGTTTGGCTAATTTCATAAGAGTGCAAGTTTGGAAGGCTGATGTTAATGGTAATAGTTACAATAATTGTCAGTTAATGCATTATTCTGAGGCTGCAGAATCTGTGAAGTGACTAATTTCTTGTAAACTACATATTAAATGTTTGTATGTGCTGAAGAGGTTAGAACTCCAATTGAAGTCCATGTTATCTGTGCACACATCAGTATGCAGTGCTACATGAGTAGTAAAACTTCATGCCACAATTAGAAGTTTATGGTTTAACATTTGGCAACTGAAGTGTCATGAAGATTTAAGAATAGTTTGGAAGGGCTGCCACTTTCCCCTTCTCTCATTGCAGGACAGGTTATCTCGTTTTTGAGGTTAGTTCCAATTAATTTTATGTCTGTACAAGCTAAATAATGACAAATCTGTAGAGGTGTAACCTAATTTAGCATATGGAAATTTTAAAATATTTTAAATCACCATCATTAGAAAGAATAAAAAGCCATAATTTATATAGCCCCAAGCCAGAAAAAAGGATGCTATTTGTAGATGTTTGGTTTGTCTTGAACTTCCTTTTAATTTTTTTTCCTCTCTTTAAATGATTTATGAGAAGTTTCCATGAGTGTCAGAAGTATTGTTCTCTTTGGCCTAAAAATAATGTGTGCTGAAGTCTTTCTCCAGATGAGAGAATTTTTTTTCCTTTTTTTTTTTTAATTTACTTTGAAATAGATGTTCTCATTCATACACCACTATGAAGTCTTCATGAAGAAACAGAATTTAATTTATTTCCCAAGAAGCATTTTGGAGCCAGCAATTAAATATTTTTAGAGGAACAAATGAAATTATTGCAGTGTTTAAAGCACCAACTTAAAGAAAATGTTTTTAATAGGTATTTTAGTCTAGTGACTTTTAAAGTTGTATCATATTTATTGCTACCATCTGAAATAGACCATTTTGGTCAATGCCAGATAACTTTTTAAACTCTTATTTACAAAACAGAGTAAAATAAAAATTGCTGTAGCTGAAGTGGATGAAAATGCAAATTTCCTCAGGCTGAGTACAGAATAAGCATCTGAGAATAAAGGTGTTTGAATAATGTGTTTCTTTTTTTTCTGCCCATCTAAAATCATCTCAAGTAATTTTCTTACAAAAATAACTAAATGAAAGCAGACTGCTAGGTGTAGTAAGTGTTACTTCCAGTGAGCTTTTTTGTTTCTAGGTATGTTTCTATAGTTTCATTGCAAGGATATATCTGTTACACAATACATCCAAGCAGTGCAAACTCCTTAAAAGAAACCTTCAAGCAGTTGCATCATCTTCTGAAGCGTGAAACAACCGTCGTGAGCCAGATGTGCGAACTGTGTCTTCAGGAGGGGGAACCGCTTTCTTCCTTTCTCAGCCTAAGCGGTAGCTTCGTGGTCTGTCGGGGGCCCGTGTTCTGAATCAGAATTGTGCTGTCACTTTCTGTTCTGTGGCTGGCTTTAAGAACTGCATTGATCACTGCATTCCTAAAAACCTGCATCAGCCTTAACTAAGGGGAAAGGGATGAGTGGATGAACACGATGTGACAGCTGTCCTTACTGGGAAAGAGCCTTGCTGTGTAAAGAAGCCTGTCTGGTATCTAAAGTCAGAAATGACACATGAGTAAGTTAGTGAAAGATTATATGCAGACTTAGTTGGGCAACAGTGTATGCACTCAAATTTGTGCTGTTGTGTGCAGTAAAATACAAATTATTTGACTCTTTTTCCCCTCACTGTGGAATAGTGAGTTGTGCACTCAAGTATTGCAGTGCAGGTGATCTGCTGTCTCTTTAGCTTGTATGAACCTGGGCGTAGGTTTTGGCACGTGAACTTCCTTGAGTATGTGTTGTATGAAGTCATAATTTTTTTTTTTTTTTAATAATCAGTAGTACAAAATGAGGTTTTTAATGAAAAATCTATCTTTTTGTTATTTAGTTTAATTTAATGCTCTTTTGTTTCACATGTAATATATTTCTATGTAAAAAGACTTCAAAGTGACTTAATTTTGCATATGATCTTTACTAGTTTGTGTCTATTTACTGTCTTAGCTGTGATGGCTCTTCCTGAAGTCTGTTGGAAAAATTATCCATTTCCCTTCGTTACGGCCTACTGGAAAAGAAACAAGCAAGTTGGCCATGTAAGCGCAAGAGGATTTAGCTAGAAAGGAAACCTGCTAACTGGTGCTCGTCTCTTGGAGCCTCTTGCCTGAGGTTCGGTGGCTCTTAAGAGAATGGTCTTTTACATTTCCAGTGAATGCTCACCTGTTGAGATGTAGACAGAAATTCAGGCTGATAGCTACACTGACTCTTCCACCTTGGAGAATAGGCCTTTCTTTAAACAGATTTTATGTTGTTCAACACTGAACTGGGATGTGTTTCTTGAGGCTCACCAGACTTTTGTGTTCTTCAAGCAGATAAAAATGGCTGCTTGCATTACAGCATAATTCTGTTTTTCTTTATCTGTGTGGTATTTAATTTTTTACAATGTATTGTTCCTTTTATAATGATGTTATTTTATCATTCTTTATCTACCTGCCTGCAATTCACAAGCTGCTCAATTTTCCACTGTTCAGGATGATTGAAATTGTGTGATTGTGCATACGCAGTTAATTCATAGTCAAAGCTTTAAAACCAACTCATCCAGTTTTAGTTGTGCTGTTCAACCTGTAGTGATACAAATGCTGTAATTACAATTACATAGACAGAAGTGAATGACACTTAGCACATTGTAACTGGCTCATGTGGTTGTACTTACCTTGAAGTGAGCTTAGTCATTAAGACAAAGGGTTAGAAACTGGACTTTTAAAAAAACTTAGTGTTAATTAGGAGAGATTTAAATAATCCTCCTGGCCATATTTAAATAAGTTGGGACACTATTTCCAGAATTTGGAGAAAATTCATAAACTAGATGATATCAGATTATATAAATACAGTTTATAAGAAAATTGGAAGATTGGTTTAGACAAGAGTTAAGGGAGAAGACAGTTCTTACAAGCATGTAAGAGGACATATAATGATCATTAACATAAAAATAAATGAAAGCACTGTTATGGAGTAGCTGTTCCAGAACGAAGTAATATTTCAGGATAGTGTTTTTATAAGCATATAGGCCAGAGTATATGTTCCTATTGAAATGAAAAAACTGACAATCGCTAAAGGAAAGAAGAATTTGCAAAGCCACCTTAAAAATCAGATCTCAGTCAGAGGAGGCCTCATAACCTGTGAGCCATGGAGAATGTTTTTTATCGTCATGCACCGAGAGTCTTGACATATTGAGTGGTCTAACATTACATGCAAATTTATTCTGTTATGTGTAATTCAGGGACATCTAAAGACTGGTGTTGGCTAAAGTGATTTTTTGATATTAAGTTCCGGTTTACTTTGGGGAAATACAGGATTTTAAAATTTTCTTCTTGTTACATGACGCTTTATATGTCTGTAGTTTTCTTATTTTGAGCTAAAATATAAAAGGCTTGGACCAGAGACAGTTAAAATAGGAATGCGTTTGAGGAAAATTTGGCTGCTTAGCTATGTCAACTTGTGAGAAGATTGTGCTTAAGCTTTGAGGAGTTTAAGTGAATTCAGTATCTCTTTAGGAGAGTCACTATTTTTTCCATTTTTATTACTCTAGGTGTTTACCATCAAGCACTGTGATGTTGTTGGAAAGGGTAGGGGAAAGCATTTAGAAATCCACTGGTAATAATGGCTAGATAGTGTTTCTGCTGTTCCAGAAGGCTGTGGTTTGGGGGTGGGGATTATGGCTGTGGTGGTGGTTTTTGTTTTGCCATTTTTAAAAGAGCTTGGAAAAGCTTAGAAAATGCTTTTTGTAGAAAAAGGTGTTTTGGAAGCAAATGGAAAGACCTACATTCCTAGTTTTTAATGATATCTTTAATGGGCTTTTTGTAGAAAAGCTGCCTTTAACAAAGAAGTCGCATTTTAGAGGCTGTAAATTGAAAACAAACAGAAAATGAAACAGTATTTTTAGTGTTTGCTCTTGCTTATATCACTTCTGTTAATAGCGACCTACTGTCTGAAAGGAGGTAACCAGGATATGTACGATACAAGCTGGAAAAATTTGACCCTGAAATCATTTAGTATCCTAGTGGTGAGAGTGAATCTGATAAATTTGCTTCTTGCGGCTGCTTGAAAGGATAAAAGTTTTCTGCTGAGGGGGATCTGTGTATACCTCTTAGAAGAAAACATTCTGTTCAGCAGAGGTGAGGAGGAAAAGCAGACTGATTCTTCTGGACTTGAAATCTGTGGATGATGAATCTTCATCCTTCTCCTTCTTTGGGCCGTGAACTTGCTAATAACATATCAAGTTTGACTAATAACTAATATTAATCAGCCTTCAGGACTTCAATTGCCTGGAGGGTCAGGAAGAAATTATTTTCCTAATGTGTAATTTGGCTTCTTGGCTGCTGATTAGTGCAGGGGCACATCACGCTGTGACAGCTGAAATGCTTGCTACCCCAAATGTTCTGTTGTGCCCCTCTTGTAGTGGTTACCGGTCATGTGGCAGGGGTGACTGAAATGGCACAGTCAGCAGTTTGTAACTTGCTGCAGTTTACTATTCCAGAGTATTAAAGTATTGGCTACAGTATTAAACTGATAATGGAACATGATGGTATCAGCCTGGACATTCGGAAGAAGTTTTTCCAGGAGAGATTAAGAAACTTTGCAGAAACAGTCATCTTCCTCTGTAGCATGGGGAATGGTTCACCTAATAAAGCATGCCTAAGTGATCTCATACTTAATTGCTTGCAGAGTCTTCTGGCATTGGTAATAACCTATTCTCTATTGGTGACATATATATTTTGTGTAAAAGGACAGAAAATACTATTTTTGGACTTGCACTGCAGAAGTTTGTGAACTTACTTGGCTCAGGTAGGACGAGTGCAAATGGTGACCAACTGCATCTAATTCTGGAATGGGCAAGGATTCAGAAGGAAGCATTCTGCTCTTTGCGCACTGTCTGCATTTCACTTTGAAGAAGACTTTGTCCTCTCTGTGGTCCACATTGGACAGTTTCAGAGCTGCTCTTGCAGGGATTTGGGTGATTCTTTATGACTCATCAGAGGAGTTCTTTAAAAATTTAATTGGCTTTGCCCCATTTGAATGAGGTGACTCGTTCCTTCATCCAGAATTGAGTCTGAGAAGTCAATTGCAAAAACAAGCTTTCATCTTACCAAGGTGTAGGTATTTCCTTGTAATTTCCTTGCTTTGATGAAATAGCCGATAAAGTAGAAACCAAGGCTTGAAAATCAGTCTAAAACAAGTAAGGGGTATAGCCACAGAAACTTCATCACAGTCTGAGATGCGACTATTGCGAAATGGCCAGCAGCCAAGCTTTGCAGCGCATCTGACTTCACCTGGCACTAGCTGTCATCCACTCTCTGAAAACATTTCTTAAATGATATGATGATGAATGGCACTTCTATTTAACAGTGTTGTCCACTCAGAATGTTCTGTAACATCTATTGCTTTGTCCATAAGGTGCAACAAGGATGGAATAAGTGCAGAGTGTCTGAGAAAGTGTTTGGAGTTTACAGAAGGGCTACCCGTGTTCAAGCCGCTTGGGTAGGAGGCTTTGGCTGGTTTCTGTGAGCTGCCATGTGTGTTATCCCTGTGGAAGAATTGTACCTGCAAACAGGGGGAAAAAGGCCTGAGGAAAATATTAAGAATTTGTAGTTTTATGTAAAAGTATACGTAGGAAGAAAAACCTTTTGTGTTTTACTGGTTGATGATAGATTATGAATACAAAAAGCTGTTTTCTAATTAATTTTTTGTTATTTCTTCTTGTCACAGTCAAGTTGTGTATATTCTTTGTTTCCAGAGCTGGAAGATAGAAAATGAAAGAATGCTGGAAAAGCCAACTTCAGAGGTGCAATTCCTTTGAATATTAGGAAAGTGTGCTCTTATTGGTAAATTCTTATATTAAATTGTGTGTTTTAAACCCACAATAAACCAAATACATGGCAAAACATCCTTTCATTCTGGATTTCTCCCTAAGTTAAAAATGGAAATTTTCCCCTCCATATCAGATAATCTGAAATTTCTTTTTGTGTGTGTGTGTTTTTTAACTGTCACACTTTGATTTTTAACCTAACATGTCAAAGCTTTGTTTTCCTATGGCTTGCACTGCAGTTCACTTATAGATTTTTTTGAATAGTTTTAAAGACAAAATTAAACAGTGGCTTGAATGTCTTACATATGTATTGCCAGTTAAATTGACAAGAATCCACTTATTCTTTCATCCTGGATTAAACTTTAAACTGATAGACATAGTCCAGTAATTTAAGTTTTAAAATCCCAAATCTTCATAAACTGTAGGACTTGATCTTGCAACAGCTGTTTAAATGCTGTTTTGTTGTCGTTGTTTGTTGGTTTTTTTGATCTCTTGCTCTATGTTCTGTATAGTCCTTCAATATAAACGACTGACCCAACCCCCAGTTCTTGGATTAAGAATGATTTTTGTTTGGTTTGAAAATCACTAAGGTAATAGCAATAAATATGCACAAACATTTTTCTAAAATATCACTGACATGACTTGACTAGTGCCACTCATGCTATTGTTAATATGGCAGGACATGCATATTATTTATAATCCAAGTTCCCCCTTCCCCTCTGTGGTGATTTTCACACTTCTGCATGAGCTGGGCTGCTTTCTCAGCCTGTGTCGCCGAATGTTGGAAATCTGAGACGTGGTGGCTTGAAAAGTAATTGTATAAAATCTTGTTCTTTGAGATTTTTGATTGGTTGGGGTTTTTTTCTGCATACCAAAAGAGACTTTTGGAGATGACAGAAGCAATCTTTGTTTTACATTAACTTTTACTTTTGGCCGTATGAAAGCAAGGTTATGGAGTTTGTGCCATTTAGGAGAAGGTATCAAAATATGGGGGAAGCCAGGGGTGCAGAATGGGATGTGCGAACAGTGATATGTTAAGTAGCAGACTGAATTTTGGGTGCTGAGCGAGGTGTCACTAAAACAGCCAGCGAGGAAATGCTTGGGACAAATATGTGTCAAAAATAGTGCTTCTCTGTGTGGTAGATGCCTTTACTCCTGTCTGCCAAGAGTGCTTTTTTCTTATTTTTGCTTTCTGAAAGTAATGTCACTTTTTCTTTTGAGACATCTTAGAGATAAGTGACTGTGTTGGTGACCTAATAATTGTTCTTATTGGAGCAATGACCTTCAAAGCAGGAGATGAAGGTTTAAATATCCTTTTTCAGACTGGGATGCAAATTCCATGTTCCAGAAGCACAAACTATCTCTTCTGTGTGCTGAGGCATCTTTAACTTCTTTCTGTTTAAGTTGTTCCTCTTTGTAGAAAGAGGAGTGTGTTCTCACTCTCTAAACTTCATCTAGCTGAATAGTAAAGCCAGTCATGGAAAAAGGTAGTAGAGGAAGGGATGAGTTATTTATAGAGATTTTTTTTTTTAAATAAAATTTTCTGGTTTGAGGTTGTTACTGCATTTTATCCTAAAGAGCAGCTGTTGTGTGTGTGAATATTCTTTTGGGGAGTAAAATTTAGATCTCTTTGAACTTTTCTTTCCTCTTTAACTCAGGTTCTTTCTTGTACAGATTATTACATTTTACAGGAAGGGCAATGCCCTTTTTTCTTTGTCTTTAAAAGAAAGTAGCATTCCCTACATTTTGAGAGGAATTGAAGAACAATTGCAACAATTGCCTGACCAAACATTTAGAGGAAATGAGTAGAGGAGGAATGCTTCATTTGAGGATCCTACATGTTTCTGACACAATCGTATGGTGCAAACAATTCTAAACAATTTCAAATTTTGTTACATTACCGTCTAGATGGAAAGAGTTGTTGCCATGCTGAGGGTTAGGGAACAGTGTGAAGAAGGCTTTCCAGATGTACAGTTAATATTTTCAGTGTAAAAATGAAACCGGAATTCTTTTTGGAAGTGTTTGAATTCTTTTGGGGCTTAGATGTATTCAATTCAGTTTAGGTACCCAGTCATACTGGTTGAAGTACTGAGTTGGCTTGGTACAGCCAGTCTTTCTAGGGAACCTAGAAGAAGTTGTTCACTTTGGAGTTAAACATTTATATGCCAAAAGACTGATTTGCAAAGTGTGGTACTTATTCACATGAATTGGAGCTTTCGGAGGAAATTAGTGTTTTGTTAGACTCTGCATTGTTATTTTGGGTTGTCACAGCTCTATTTACAAAATGACGCACAGCAGATTTTAGATATTTAAGTTGCTCTTTTTAATAACAAAATTTTTTTCTATTAAGTTATTTAATCTTTTGTTTTTCCTTGCAGCTTTCATCAAGTCAGATGGCATAATAGAAATGCTACGTTTTGATGAAGGAGACCTATTGCAGGTATGTAGTCTTGAGTAAATCATATGAACTAGCAATGTTTCATCTTCTTTTTGATAGCTGCTTTTTGAAACTCATTTTGAAAATGAGCAAGCATCAAACTTAAGTCCAAAACACTTTTGGACCTTCTGGAGTTGTTTTCAACGATGTGCTTTGGTGTGTCCTGAGGTTCTGGTTCCCTGATCTTTTCCATTGGGCAACTGGTAGAGTTTACCACAGGTTCCATCCGTCCTGTTTGTCCAGTTTTGTTTTGTTTTGTTTTTCCTCAAAAAAATCTAGGGGATGCTTTATGTTTAATACTCATCTTCATGTAGAGTTGGGATGCAATTGGGTAGCAGAGCTAGAGGAACTGGGAAGTGTTGCAAGATTCCCAAATGTAAAAGTAGCCCTTCGGGACCAAGTCACCACTGGGTTTAAAGAAAGTTCAAATTACTGCAGTGAGGTAACTGCTGTTGCAAATATGGATTTTTCAGGTATAACATTGCCATTCTTGTCATCTCTCTGTTGGCGTAAGTCAAAACAGATAAAATGTTTACTTTAAGGAATATGTGCTGATACTTGGAGATGGTAGTAGTAGTTGGGATGAAAGACATAGCAACCTGGTTTGATACATTAGAGCTATGTAGTTCTGAAGTTCTATTGAGTAGAATTTCATACGCATGCATTTTGTGGATTGTATTTTAAGAATATCTTTTGTTAAAATTCTTCGGTGTAAGTCCTGGCAGTTGAGAGGGAGAAGAAGCAAGCAAGCAATTAATTGTTTAAATGATTTGAACTCATGGCATGTGACTATGTTTAACTTGATTAGTTAATGAAGTTAAGCACTGGTGCAGTGCTTGATTTACAATTCCTAACTCCCATCTAATCTAGAAAAGACAATAATGTGAAAGTTGTGTGGTTGTGATAGTATTATTTGAGATTTATGAAGGTGTATTTTCTTTTTCCCTCACCTAGCTAAGTGATTTGAAGTTTTTTGTTGATTGTTTGGGGTTTTTTTTCCCTTCTTCCACTGCTTGATCCCTAATGTAAGTCAAGATTAATTTATTACAGATTTTATGATTATAAAGTATAAGGATAAGATCCTTCAAAATGATCTAAGCTGGTGACAGAAGTTTGCAGTTAAAAACAAACACACACAGGAAAAACCCAACCAACTAACCAACCAAAAACTGACCTACCAATGAAGCAAACAAAAAAGCCCCAGGTTCCTCATTAAACAGTTGTTTAGATGTCATGTACTAAACACATTCTCATGCTAAATATCTACATAGGCTTCTTTTTGGACATACAGAGTAAAGTGGTGAAAGTTTTCCATATAGTGGTTCCAGTCTCAACTACTGCAGGTTTTGCCTCTGAATATTTATTTAATTTGCATGGAGATACCAGATATCGGTATTAATATAGAGGAAAAAAATCACTAGACTTAGTTTCTTTTATTTTACGTACTCTATTAGAATATGTTTTGTTTAACAAGAGTGGTTGAATAAAAATGACAGACAGGTGTTGGCCCAATTTTTAAGATAAAAATGACATAGTCACATTCACTTATCTACATTTTAGGTGTTCTTGAGTTGATTGTTTTTGTTTGGTTTGTTTGTTTGATTTGGTTGGAGTGGGGTTTAGACCCAGGATTTTTTGTTACTGTTTTGTTTAATGAATTAAAATAATGTTACAATTCTGGAATTATTTATTTAAGCATTCTATTAATCACTGTAGTTCTCAGGACTAGAAAGTGATGGTGCTGCTGTGAACCACCTGCATAATTCATATAAAGATGGAAAAATAAAACTGCTTGATAATCTTTCCAACTTTGTTGCAAGATGTAACAGACAGGAAAATAAGTTTAAATGTTATGATGGGACAAATTTAAGTAATTCTGGATGTTGCACTGTAAACTTCGGTGCTTTAGATTGCATTTGGCTGCCGCTTATAACACTGCTGAGAGTCAAAATTTCTAATAAGTGGTATATATGTTTTATATTATAGTTGTGGCTCTTAAGCCAAAAATACCTACATAAGTGAAACCAATTCCGTTTAATCAGAATGATACAGCATATTTTCTCTAGCTTACAGGTTTTTTTCCCCTGTAGATTTTAATGTGGTGACCTCTTGTGACTGTTTGCTGCAATTAAAAAATTAAAGCAAATACATGTTGTAAAAACAGATTTACATCTTGTGAACAGCAGTTACTGAAGTATTAAACCTACTGTAAAGTCACTCAATGTTTCTGTTTCAGTCTTTCTGTGAGTTTTCACAAATGTTTGTTGATTGTAGGTCATCTATCATTACAAAACAAATATGATGTAGTAGTAGTTCAGTATTGTCTAATGATACATCACCTTCAGGTAATTTTTTTTAATACAAAACATAACCAATTCAGTGCATAAAGTGATTAATAATAATCAAAGTGTCTAAGCCATCTCCATTCTTAGTTTATTTCCATCCCCCTCAAAGAATTTCATATCTTTACAGTGGAAGCAAGCTTTTTTTCTTGTTGGAAGGAGTTGCCTTCCAAGTAAGGTAAATCAAATGCTGAGTCTTACATAATTTAGTCATTAGAGATTCCTGCCACCTCCCTCCAGTTAGAGTATATCCTCTTGATACTGTTTTTTGTGCTTATGTGAACTACATACTATCGGTAGAACACTCCTAATATGTTATGAAACCACTGCACACAATCACATTTTAGGACTTTTGTTGTTAAAAAAAAAAAAGTATTGGAAAAATTTGTTTTGACCAGACTGACTGAAAACAGTTATTTATTGAAAGAGCATAAATATTTTAATATTTAAGTAAAAAACCCTTACATCTAGTAAAAATAAACTAGCAATGGAAATTTCATTATTTCATGCTAGTGGGTAACAGTAGCAAAGTAGAGACTCTATTTTTTGTGTGAACTTACAGTATGTGGATTAGAAAGTGCTATGTCATGTAGCTTTACCCTCTGTCTTAACAGAAGTGAGTATTTTATTGTTTAGCATACATGTTTGGTTTAAAGGTTTACATCTGAATAAATTTATGTTACTTCTGACCATGGATTAGATTACAATAATGAGAGAATTTCCTAATTCTGTCTGTTCTTCACATGAATCAGTCCCCTTAAGGAGTCAACAACTTTTTGAACTCTTCAAATAATTTATTTAGATCCTGAACATAGAGTAGGAGTTGTATTGATATAAATTGTCCATTGCTCAGTGCAATATAGAGTTTCTTTTTTGTTTTGTTTTTCTTCATTAGCAGTCATTTGCAGATGTCTATATAAATGGTTGGCACTTCACAGAGTCGTAGGTTTGTTTGATTGGAATGGTCCTCAGGAGATTACCTAGTACTTTCTTCAGGTAGCATTGTGTGTAGATGGACTGACCTTGGCAGATGCTTGGCTCTCCTGTTCTTAAAGCCTCTAAAGAAGTAACTTTTACAAGTTTCCTTGAGTACCTATTTGTTTCACACCTAAGCTGATTTTACTGCTGCTTTTTTCTCCAATAAATAGTCAGTTGGTTTCTTGTTAGGTTTTTTTTTTTTCCCTCTCTTTATCATGATAATTTTGTACTAAATGATACCTGTAGCTTCTTCATGCAAATTTTTGAAAACACCATGTAACTTTCTTTACTGGATTTTTATTTGTCTACACACTACTTAAAGCATAGCATTTAATTGGAACATTAGTATGCAGAGGCTTTGGGAAAGGACAGAGTAGTTGCTAGTTGCTTCCCTGTGTAATAACACTTGTTCTAGTAATTCTAAAATGAGTTGTAAATTTTTGACAGCATTTTGTTTGGTCAGGTAGTTTGTGTTTCACTATGCTCTCCAGACACATTTTCTTCTTTAGCGTACTGCAGCTTAGTCAGTTATTCCCAGTTTTAGATTTGAGCTCTCCTTCAGCCAAACTTCCCCTCCTCCATGTGTCCTGATTATCTGAACCCTTGTCCAGACCTGACAGATGCTTCAAGCCTCTGACAGTGATGTCATCTGCAAATATTAGGAGTCCTGAAATAAACTACAACTGTTGCTTTTAATAAATTATCCTTTCATGTTAGGCCAACATACTGTCTCACTTTTGGAGGACTTTATTTTGAAAAATGAATAGTAAAGTAAAATTTATTTTTCAGAGCAATGTTTTCGTTTGCTTTTAGTTCATAAAAGACAGTTTCCCGCATCGTCTTATTTATTATGAGAGCTTTTGCCTTGTGTATCTGATGTTTTCCTGAACAGCGTAGTTGGACCCGCTATATTCCAGAGTGATCTATTCAGACTAAGTGCTTGGAAGGTACTTCTATTTACATAGTAGTATTTTTAAAGTAGCATCTTCCTATGGTGAAAAAGGAAAATGGTAAGGCTCTTCAGTCAAATTCTCGTAATATGAATCACTACACTTACCCTTGCTGCAATAATCTTAAGTGTATGAAATGCTTTTCTAGAGGTGACCTCCTAAAAATTGTTTTACTCATACTTACTGGTTTGCAGAATAGCTAAAATAGGGGAAAAAGAAAACCTGTGTTGTTATATATACTTAATACATACTTTCTGTCTTTGTTCATAAACTGCTGTAAGCTGCTAGTCACAAAAGCTGGTAATAAGAATCGCAATGGTCCTAAATGTTAAATAGACAGATTTTTAACATGACTTGCGGTGACTGTTGTGAGGAGGCTACAGAACTGAGTTACATGCATGGGAATCAGCAATACTCATCTCCTACTGGAGAGATTTTAGTATTTTCTGCATGATCTGTACTTCATTCCGAATGGCATGGTAGAGAAGTATCTCAACAGAAGTGGCAACCATTCAGTTCTGGTATATCAGAAACAGAGTTTTGGGGGTGGAAAGTTTAAATGAATTTTTTTTATTACCTCAAATTTTCATATTGTATGTTGACTTTTAAAAAGGTTTTGATGTGATCTCCATTGATACCTATATAGCCAAACTGCTAAGATGCAGACCACATAAGTGGGTCATTGACCTTGATGGCTGTATTCTGTAGTATGTCGCTTAGCTGACAGTCAGTTAACTGTGATGGAGCTTGATACCGAGGGCAATGCTTCTTAATGTCTGTCTTCATTAGTGACTGGAAAGCTGCCCAGCAGAGAACAACCTGGGAGTGTTGGAAAGGGACCTGGGGGTATTGATTGACAGCCGGCTGAATATGAGCCAGCAGTGTGCCCAGGTAGCCAAAAAGGCCAACAGCATCCTGGCTTCTATCAGGAATAGTGTGGTCGGCAGGCCTAGGGAAGTGATCGGTCTTGCTGTACTTGGCGCTGTTGAGGCCGCATCTCAAATCCTATGTTCAGTTTTGGGCCTCTCACGACAAGAAAGATGTTGAGGTGCTGGAGAGAGTGCAGAGAAGGGCAATGAAGCTGGTGAGGGGTCTGGAGCACAAGTTTGATGAGGAGCAGCTGAGGGAACTGGGGCTGTTTAGCCTGGAGAAAAGGAGGCTGAGGGGAGACCTGATCGCTGTCTGCAACTACCTGAAAGGAGGTTGTAGCATGGAGGGGTTGGTCTCTTCTCCTGAGTAGCAAGTGATAGTACAAGAGTAAATGGCCTCAAGTTGCACCAGGGGAGGTTTAGATTGGATACGAGGAACAATTTGTTCCTGGAAAGGGTTGTCAGGCACTGGAACAGGCTGCCCAGGGAAGTGATGGAGTCACTGTCCCTGGAGGTGTCTGAAAGTTCTGTATGCAGATGAGATTCTTAAGGACATTGTTTAGAGGTAGACTTGGCAGTGCTAGTTTAACAGTTAGACTTGATGATCTTAAAGGTCTTTTCAACCCAAATGATTCTATGATTAGCAGCGTGGCTGGTGTTACAGAGATTACTCTTAGTAAGTTTGTGGATACTACCAAATTGGGCAAAACAATTGGTATACTGGAAGGGAAGGCTAGTATCCAGAGGGACTTTGGCAGGCGGACAGGAGCCTCATGACATTCAGCCATAAGGCAAATGCCCGTCCTGCACCTGTGAGGGAATAACCCTGTGTGACTGGGTAGGCAGCAGCACTGCAGAAATGACCTGGGTGGTCCTGGTAGACAGTGAGTTGAACATTAAGTTAGCTGTGTGCCCTTGTAGCAAAGAAGGCTGCCAGCCTACTGAACAAATGTAGAGCCAGAAGACAAGGGGTGTGATTTCTCCTCTACTTAAGCATTTGTGGGGCTGCAGCTAGAGTACTGTGTCCAGTCTGGGCTACCAAGTACAAGGAAGGCACTGACATACTGGAGCAAGCACAGCAGAGGGACACTAAGATGATCAGGACAGGAACGCTTCTCATGTTAGGGTGTGCTTCTTCAGCCTTTAGAAGACCAAGGATAAAACTAGTTGCTGTGGGCAGTGCAGAGTTGACAAGAGCCAGATTTTCCATTGTGCACAGTGAAAGGATGAGAGACTTTGGACACAATTTTCAGCATGTGACATTCCAAACTCCTGTAAGGAAGAAAAGCTTTTAAACTTGAGGGTGACCAAACACTGGACCAGGTTACTCAAAGAAGTTGTAGAATTTGGAGGTATCTGGAACTCAATGGCCCAAAGCTGTGAGTGATCTGTACTAACTAGACATCCCCTGAGCAAGGGTTGACTAGATGGCTTACAGAGCTTTCTTCCAATGTGTGTGATTTTATGAAAGCAGAAAAACCATTTCGGTTCATAGCCATTGCTTTTGAGCAGCTGAAGTCATGCTGCTTAGAAAAAAATTGCAGGTTCTTCGTCTTGTACAGGAAGAATTGCCATCCCCAGGCTTTAGTTTAAACAGAATTAATTGATGCCCAGGAGTGACTCTTGCAAAGCCAAAGTCAATAGCATGTGTTGCATCAGCTAGAGTCAATTGATGTTTTTGTTTCCTCATATGAGTTTGGGTCATGAAAGAGCATGGCAAGAATGACTCAGTTCAGTCCACTTTCAGCTACGTTTCAGATTACAGCATTCATTTTTTTCATTACCTTAAGCAGGATATTTGTCATTTATGTTTCTTTTAATTATCCTACTTATTAGCATAGAGCTTATTAATGCAGCAATGAAGTTTTAAGCTGCCATCTATGTATCAGTTTTGTAGCTGTCTCCCCATTTAGTTGCAAGCAGCAGATAGCTTTTCTACATGAAGGAACCAGCCTTACTATAAAATAACAATATGTAAAGCGTTCTGAAATGGTATTTCCTACTGAGTCTTTTAAATTAGTGTGGATACTCTTGTATGGGAAAAAAAGAAAGCTTTGGTTGTTGAGAATTTTGGTAAACATGAAAGAAATGTATATGGTGTCCAGAAAACTCAGGTGTTGATTAAGAGGGCCTCTTTGCTTCACCCCCCTGCCCCATCCTTGTTTAAGACTTCAAGGCTTTAATTCAGTTGCTTAGACACAGGTAACCAGTGCTATTTGAGATGCCCTAGGCTGTCCCAGACAACCGCATGGACCTGGCAGATATGGCAGGGGACACAGGAGAAACTCTGTGTCCTTCTGGATGTCAGTCTGAGACCAGGCAGTTTGCCCCAGGCTATTAATCTCCTGTGGCAGCAGATGCCTGTGTTTAGATGACAGAACGTAGTGCAAGGTAATAAGACCTCTTACCACGAAGTGAAGAATAGCTGTTATAACAAACTGGTGAGACATTAACTACTTCATTTTTTTTGGTGGAGTTTTTTGTTTTCTAGCTAAAGTTAACAACCATGGGTATGTCTTTAAAGACAGACTTCAAACTGTAAGGTGTGGTTTTTGATTCTCCATGTGAGCAAGATTGTTGTCTGGTATCATTCCATAACTGTACTGAGTCTGCAAGGTGTGCTTTCAGGTCCAGGTTCTCTGTGAAATCTTTCTTGAGGATATGAGACTCTGGAGAGAAGTTGTTTTAAGTCTTGAAACTGGTGCTGGCTGACTGCCTTCACATTTTCTGACAGTATGCAAGTTGTCTCAAGATCTTTATTCTGAAATCCCTGTAGTTTAACCCTTCTAGGGTTGTATAAGAGATAAATTAAGGCGTGCAACCATTAGTAGCAACAGCATAAATGCATATGCTGTCTTTACATTTTTTTAAAAAATAATTGATTTAAAAAAAATAATCATCTGTCTCCAAGACTCAAAAACAGCCTTTTGGTTGGAAAGGTTATAGGCCCCCAGTACTGGTAAAAGGGGTGATTTTTTTTTCCCTCTCCCGCTTCTTTTTCCCACTCAATTGTGTATTTCTACTGGTTTTGTGCTGACTTGTTGTTAGGCAGTCAGTTGGATCAGGAAATTATTCCAATTGATTTTTTTGCCCCTGTAACTTAGCTTATTATATCTTCTGAAATATTAATAGTGTGCACATGCAGACTTCTTTCTGATATATATATTGCAAGGTAGTATTTTGTTATTTGTAATGCTTTTCCTGTACAGATAAGATTTAATAAAATTTTCCTAGAAATCATGTTTTGTTAATGCTGCTCTATTACAGATATATCCTTTACAGGAAGAAAAAAAAGACTGTATTTATTAAAGAGCATTATTTTATTTCTCTTTACCTGATAAACCAGCAGTATTCAACAAAAGCTACACTTTAGATAGTGTATTGATGTGATATAGTTTTAGTTCTTGACATTTATGTTTGACAGTTTTGTGCAGTCACATAGGAAAAATAGCATGCCAGACTGCAGCACAGTAGGTCTGCAATTTTACTTGAAGATCAAATTTAAAAAATAGTATTTTGAACATGTAACTGAACACATTTCTATGTTTTTGTTTACTACATGACTCTAAAGATTGACATGTAATAAAAATGAGTGGTAATTATAGAAACTGCCACATGAGATTTATTTTTGGTTTAGTTCCATGATGCTATGGTTGATGAGCTGCTGAAGTTGGTATGCTATTTCTTTGCTCTTGATTGACCCTGATATTAAAAAAAAAGCAGCCCCACACCAAGTAAAACCCAAAAGAAAACCCACAGAACAAAATACACACAAAAACCCCCAAACCAACCAAAAAGCAAACAACCCCCTGCTGAAAACACGGAAAGTGTCATTGAAATTAATTTGTCATTTTGCTTGTATTTAACAGATGTCTGAAAGCAAAAACAAGGCTTTTCGTTATAAGTGTGGCTCTTTGATGGATCTCTTAAGTATATTTCAGGCATATGATGTCCTACCAAAGTAATTTGTGATTTTAAACTTTACAGATAGTAGACTAATATTTTAATAGTAAATCTCTAGTTTCAGAACATGGAAAAACTGGAGTGTGTGATCAGCCAGAGAATTTAACTCTCATCAATTAACTACAGCCATGGCTATGTAGTAGGTCAGTTATTGTCAGTGATGTGTATTTTCATTTATTTCTGTATTTTTCTGGAGTTAAATTTGATTTCCAGTACCCTCTGTCTAAAAGTTGGCCTGAGTGGAATCTTAGACCAAGACTAATATTAGAGGTATTGACTGCCAGTTATGATGCTAAAGAGCATAGATAAAAAACAACTTTCCCTACTGAATAATTTAAAACCTAATAGAGCATGGTCTTTTGTTTGTGCCAAAGCTAGTTGTCAAGGATGGGACAGTGTTGGTCATGACTATTTTGGTTGCCGTGTCATAGGATCTGAGTCTGTTAGCTCCCTCATCTGTCAGGTAACTGCTGGTAATTCAAATAAGTGCTTTAGTTTGTTTCTAAAGAAAAATCAGTTACTGAAAGGAAAGTCATATATAGTTGTAGCGAATAGTATGCTTTCAAGGACATTGGCAAGGAATGCAGAGTCTTAATACGTCTGTTAACTTCATGGAGTCTCAAGTTTTGTTGTTGTTGTGGTTTAACCCCAGCCAGCAGCTCAGCCCCACGCAGCCACTTACGCACTCTCTCCTGATGGGACAGGGAGAGAATCAGAAGAGTGAAAGTGAGGAAACTTGTGAGTTGAGATAAAAGCAGTTTAATGAGTAAGTCAAAAGCTGTGTGTGCAAGCAAAGCCAAACAAGGGATTCATTCAGCACTTCCCATGGGCGGGCAGGTGTTCAGCCATCTCCAGGAAAGCCGGGCTCCATCATACATAACAGTTACTTGGGAAGACAAACTCCATCACTCCAAACATTCCTCCTATTCCTTCTTCGTCCCTCAGCTTTATATACTGAACATGGCATCTTATGGTGTGGAATATCTGTTTGGTCAGTTGGGGTCAGCTGTCCCAGCTGTGTCCCTTCCCAACTCTTCATGCACCCTCAGTCTCCTCGCTGGTGGGGTGGGGCGAGAAGCAGAAAAGGCCTTGATGCTGTGCAAGCCCTGCTCAGCAATAGGTAAAAGATCCCTGTGTTATCAACACTGGTTTGGTCACAAATCCAAAACACAGTACCATGCTACTATGACGAAAATTATGCCAGCCAAAACCAATACAGTTGTGTAATGATATTTCACGGGAACACTGTCTCAGCAACTTTGGTTGTCTCCCTCCAATAGGCAGGAAACTCAGTGGTGTGAATGCATAGCATGGTAGAATGGAACTGGTGAAATCAGGAGAGAAATGGCTTTAAATGACTGTGCTGTAGTAAAAAAAAAAAAGAGGGATATATGCAGTTGTTTGGTAGAGAGGAGTAGCATATTATTTCAGTTAGTATACTAGTGAAAACACTTAAACTGGATTTGGGTAATTTTTGGTTACATCTCAATTACTGATTGTATTGTGTAGCTCTTCAGATCCGGAAGTTCCTTATTATCAACACTGGAAGTGTACCTGCTTGGTACATTCATCAGAGATGTGCAGAAAGCTCATAAATGCTGAGACTTATTGAGCAAATCATCTATTAGCTTAGATTGATAGTAGCTGCCTGTGGTGAAGATCAACTTGCCCCTTGGCTGCAGTCGAATAGCTCGAGCTCTTTAGCCTTTACAAGCAAGCACTGCTCTGTTCCTACTGAATAGACTGTACAGCATCTCTTGCAGAGCCGTCTGATAGTCTGATATGCTTTAAGATTGAATGGGTACATCTGCAAGCTGTAGGCGATAGTTACATAGTTTAAAATAAAAAAAAAAAAAAGAAAAATTAAATTGGAAAGGCAGACATTGATTCATGGTTGTCAAATTTATTATAGAAAAGTAGATAATAAGGATATGTAATTATAAGTGGCTGTCTGAAGCTTATTAAAACCCTTTTTAAAACACTCAAGCAATGTGTATTTTCTGCAGAGCTTATAAAATCAAGCTCTTGTGAACTAGAGGAAGTCAGTGGCTTAATGTTTTGAACAAGTGCTTATATGAAGTGTTAAACCAGCTTTTGACAGCACAAGTCCTTTTTGGTTGGAGAAAAAATCTTTTAAGGCAATTCACTTTGATTCAGTTTCTTATCTATTTTTCAAGTTGAGAAATTAACGAGTGGCTATCTAAAACTGGAAGGTTTGCTCTCACCTTTCCAGTCTTGAGTTCAAAATATGGTATGCGAGGCAGAGATGTGCTTTTTCTGATTAAATTATTTAGATTTCAGAGCTAATCAATTAGCTTGTTATGCAGTACTTCATGGGAAGTTTTAGATACAAAACATTTTGTATCTTAAGCATTAATCAATTAACTAAAACTGATTTTAAATTTCTGCTTTCTTTTTAATTGATTTTCTATTCATATTCTGAAACAATTCACTGCAGTTGTCATTATTTACTTCTGTCTTGTTGGAAACAGAAAATTGAGGGTGACATCAGAAATTAAGAAGCTGACCTAAAAGCTTATCAGTATGTAAGTAGTATACCTTAGCTAGGAAAACTTAATGGAAAGACTTACAAGCCAGTGTGTTTTAATGAAGAATAAGAAATACCCTGTTTTCCTAATTATGGTACAAATGGAATACATAAGTTTAAATGAAAGTTTGCTGAGTTTAAATGAAAACTTGCTGATTTTAAATTATAATAAAATTGGCAATATAAAACAACTTACCTTGTATCTTAGAATCATGTTCAGTGAGGAAAAACTGCAGTGATCCTGCTTTACTGCAAAGCACAATTTCATGTGAGCCTCTTCCTCCTGCAAGATCCCTTTAAGCAAGGCAATCTGCCCGTGTATTTCAGAGATTTTAAAATAAAAAAGCTAATTGATGCTTTGCCTAAACATTTAAAATTGCAAGTAAATCCTCAAGTTACAAACATTAACTTTGTTTTACAGTGATAAATAGTACAGTTCCAGCTTTCTTTAGTCTGGAAAAATTGCAGGGTCAATAAACCAAATAATTTCATTTTAAATCTGAAACACTACTTAGATTTACAATCCAGAATTGATCCTTGACATGAATCAAACATTGATGTTTGTAGACGAAGTGATTTAATAGTAGTAATTATAAAATTTCAAAGAAGTGTCTCCAAAATGCAGAATAAAGTTACATCTTCTTTTATTAGAGACATTTTAAAGTAACGATATCTTTAAAAAATATTTTAAGAAAAAGTAGTTTTATCTTAGAAGAAACACAGAAGGAAAGTGTAGTTTGTAGTTGAAATATAAATTAGTAAAGTGTCCAGCCAAGGGATTTGATTTTAGTTCTGAAATGAGTTATGAGAAATTTGTATTCCTCTTGCAAACAAATGACATCTTTATACTAGAGGTGAACTGCGTCAGGTGAGCCAAGGTGCATCATAGACTTTTATCAGGCCTATAAGCTTTCTTTCCACTCCCGGAAGACAAATACCCATCTTGGTCATGAAATGCCTTTAAGGGGAGGACTGGAATCCTTGGTTTGGTCTCCAAATACTATGGGAAGACAGAAGTTTTCAAAGTCAGGTGTGTTTTAACTTTTGCTGCATCAGGAGGACATTCCAAACACAGCCCTCTAAACCAGCTGGGCTTTTTTAGACAAGGGTAAACTACTTGGAATTAGACAACTTAACCTCTCTTGTTTTCAGGTAATTTAATGTGCAGCAGAGTAGTAGTAAAGGTATGAATAATAGAGGCTGGAAGATCATTATGAGGGAAGGAGATGAAGTTTTCCTAATCAAATGGAGATTATAGAGTTGTTTGTTTTCTAGTTTGTTAAATTACACCAGTGAGATAATTGCTTGACTGCTGTTGTTTTAATATGCTTTTCTTTGTAATGTGTTTCTGACATCTATGCTAGGTTTTTGTTTTACTCCCTGCAATGTTGTTATTTCCTGGACTTTTTTCTTCCTCTCAGTTTCCAAGTTGTTAAGTTGCTGCTCATCTTACAGTTTGTAGGAGTTCCTGCCACTGGAACTGATTGCAGTTCTTGTTCAGGGCCAAACGGTCTTTCAGTAGAGGCTTAATTTCTTTAAGTAATTAATTAGAAAAAGCCAATTGTGTTTCATTTTCTGCTCCAGATCAGAACTTCTTTTGTCTTTCAAGATCTGATCTACTAACTTATTACAGTTGCTGGTGGTTTTTTCCCCATAGGAAGTATAATGCCGTCAGTATCTTAAATTCAAAACTCTTTTTTTTTTTGTGTTACAGACTGAGACAACTATAGGCCTCAGTTCATATCAACAGAAAAGGTAAGCATGATTTTATAAAAGTTTAATCCAGCCATTCTGTTGTGAGATTTGTGATATTTTTCGTAAGAATAACAACATTTTTGTGTAAACAATATCGAATACAAGTCATGTAATTTTTCAATTATTTGTCTTATACAGAGGAAATTTAAACTAAAAAGTAAAACAATTTTTAGTATTGAACAGCTAAATAACTTCATATATGGAATAAGAAATGGAAGAATTACTTAATTCACTTTGTAATGTATACCACAGAGTAATTCTCTGTAAATAAAGAGGGGATAAACTGAGACTCTGCTTGTAGATTTTTTTGTTGCTGTTCTTATCATTTTACTGAATTTTTATTGAGAAAGGAGTGGGTTTGTTCAGCTGCTTCAAAAGTTCTTGCAGTCCTTTTGAAGAAAAACTTCATGATGCTAGTTTCCTTAGATTCTTCCCCGCTCCCCTGGTCCCTGTTGTTCCCCCCACTGTCCCCAAAGACATAATCTGTTATCAGAGAACTTTGCATGTATAGTATCTGAGAAGAAAAAGAAGTGGCCTCTTGTTTTCCTTGGTCCCTTATTTTTCTCTGGAGACTCCTCAAATACTCCTGTGTATTTGACAAGTACATTGCACAGTAATAGTGAAGTTTGTTTCTTATACAATAGCGTTCAAACTGTCATGTGAAGCACAGCTTATTTTCAGTAAATACAGCCAGATTTTTTTTCGCCAGTTGTTTCTGTTTCCTTCCCAGGAAATCTAGTAAAAGGACTATTTCTTTTTTTTCATTTCAGATGAGTATGTGAAAAGTTCTTATTTTACTGTGTATATGGTTGCTTAAACATGAGCTTAAGAGCATTCTCTCTGCAACAAGTTTTGAAAAATCTCTGGAAAAAACCCAACATTTTTCATTTAACACTTAAAAGCCTTGATCCTATCTGTGTCACTTGCCACCAGTCTCTGCTGCCTTCTGATTAGATACAGACCTAAACTGTGCAATGTGACTCTCCTGAGTTGTATGAAACTACTGTAGACTTTGGCTTACCTAGCAGCAGGTTTCTAAGTATACTTGGAATTCAGGTTTTCAGGCTAAGAGTGAACATGAAGGTGCTGAAGAATCTTAGGAGCATATGGCAGGTCTTTCACTCTATGTGAAATTAAAACATAAATTCACATTATCTTTATTGTCATAATGTAAAAGAGAAGAGCTAATGTTATGTATTGAAATAGGGCAGTTACTTCATATTTTGACCTGAAGCTTGAGACACTTTGTGTAGTATGGTACTGTGAATTTTGTCAAACTTGTATTATACGAACTTCTCATTTGCTCAGTTGTTCTGCATAAAGCTTGAAATTTTATGGTGCTGTATCTTCCCTGAGTCTGTCGTCTTTTCCCTTCCCCAGCAATGGAGGCTCCTTTTTGCCCTTCAGGACTTTGCCCATTTATCTCTTCCTATGAAGTCCCTCAAATTAAACTTTCTAGCTGGTGCTTTTACTAAAGTACTTATTTTCTGCTTGCTTGTTAACATGGGATTAAGCAAGCACAATATGCATTTCGCTAAACTGCTCTCATAAATAATCGCATCCAAAGATGTATTCAGTACTGATTTATCTGTTAACTGCTGACACATACACATGCCTTTGTGTGTGTAACGATACCATGATAGGAGAATGAATTACCACATGTAAAGTTACCATGCATTTAGAGTTACTTGAATTTGATTTTCCTGGTTGCTGTAATCATGTAAATTGTAACGTTTTGGTCAAGATCAGATTAGAATGATGCACTTTAAATCATTTGTTTGCTTGGAGTTTCCCTCATTTTGCTATCTTAAACCACTCGTGTGCAGGCCTGTGCTTATTACCTAGTAGTGCACTCAGACTTTGCACAGCAGTAAAAGGATCGCTTAAATTTCATTATTGAACTTCTCTTGTATGTTGAAAGATAAATAAAATGATCCTTAATGCTTCCGGAAGAACACAATCAAAGCAAATAGGTTACAGAGCAGTATAACTAATGTTAACTTCCAAACCTTCCATTTCCATAAGCCAGGCAGTGTATGCTAAGTGATCATTGTATTCTTCCCTGTCATGGTTTGTAATATTAAATATCTGGTCATTCTTAACTCCCAAACAACATGAGTGGTTTAAGATGCTGGTACCCCGGTTGTTTTTACCTGTCCTTCCTGCCAAGGATTCTCTTTCCTGGGGCAGAGAAAGTTTGTGTGTCTGGGGCTCAGCTGCTGCAGTTCATGGTCCGCTGACTTATTTTACCCTGCCAGATGGGTTTGTACCTGGATTGTGAATTGGAGCTGTTGTGCCGTGGGTATTTGTTGCATTCTTCCGTGAGCCCTTGGGGATTGCAAAATGGTAGGAGACACAGCTGTGGACAGGAATTTAAACAGCTGTAGCTCTGCGCTGCAGTATGTCCATCAGATTGCATGTATGTCTTGGGTAGAGTCAGACTTTATAGAGACAGTTTAAATGGAATAGTATCTTGTTTTAATCGTTGAGTCTCAATGGCAGAAAGAAGGTGCCTTTATTAGGACCTAGGGATTATGTGCAATTTTTTCGTCTCCCAGGAAACAACTGAATTTGGTGGTCCGTGAGAATGAGACTGAGGCTATGGGTTAGATATGCTTCCAGGACTTCTTATTTTAATTTCTCATCTAAGAAGATTGCTTTCTGTGTTTGAAATGTCAGTGTTCTAGAGTGTGTTCTAATAAAGCACTGGTTTACAAATTTGAAAAATCTCTAGGTTTGCCAGGAGAAATAATCTATTCCACTTCAGAGTGCTAGCCTATTTGGGGTTCAGTCACAGAGTGATAAAGATCTGCATCGCAAGCTCTTCAGTGCCATATTACAAAGTAAACACCCAATTTGCCGTCTGTACATTTCTCTCTCTCTGTGTCTCTCTCTCGCTTTCATTATTGGTTTTACACGGATCTTTCAAGTATTTTTTGAGGTGATTTTTTTCAGTGGCATTGCTAAAAACTCTGTTTCTGATCCACGTACTTCTTTAGATGACTTGTCTTTTATGTCCTTATTAGAGATTATAATATCGCCTTCTCGGTATAGCTTGCAGATATTTCTTCCCTATCGAGACAGTTTATTCAGTTCTTTGATCTGCTTTTTAACACTAATTGGAAGGAGGGAAATGAACTAGCCATTTAATTTGTTTTGTTCTTCCCAATGGTCAGGTGCTATTCAAGCTTCTCCCTGTTCTTTCCCGACTCTTTCCCCAGACAACTGCCTCAGGAGGTGTTGGCTTTGAAGTTTAAGATCTGATATCATAAGTGTGTTTTGCCGGTACAAGGTTAATGTTGGCGTAACAGCCAACCACTAGCTGGCTGTAGTTAGTGAAAGACTTTTATTGCTAGTTGTCTTCATCTGCACTTCCAGCAGTGGTAACTGCCAGATACCTAAGTCATTGAATGTTTTGTGGGAGTTCATTTTCTCAGTGAGACTGTGTTTTGATACCCATATTTCTAAAATAGTTTTAACTATAAAAATTTAAGTACATTTTCTGATATATGCAGCTCAGCCTTATTTTAAAATATGAACAAGTCATGGATGCACTCAGGGAAGTATGTTGGGTTATTAACTCTTTTAGCCAAAAATATTCTGTCTTTGAGGTGGCTCTTTCAAGGACATTGTGGCATGAAAAATACCCACTGTGAGGTATTTGCCTAGTGATGATTTTAAAAGTTCACATGGTTATTTTTGGACACACTTTCATTTGATTTTGTAGTAATAGGAATAACAAAGTTGTGGCTTTCTAAGAGTTTGTATTACTAAGTAAAATGAGATCTCTTGCTATTTGACAGCTTAATGTCGTCTTTATTTCTCGATGATTTATGGCACAGGAGAGGAAATAAAACCCTTTAAAAAAACTGGTAAAGTAATGTGGGAAAAAATACATGTAGAATAATGCCTAGATTTGAATTTTCCACAGTAGCAATTAAAGGTGGTACAGATAAGATTTGACAGAGCACAGGCCTCCTCCAGAAATCCCAGAACAGCTAGAAAGGTAAAGTGAGGATACAGAGAAACAGTTACTGCCAAACTCTGCAGAAATCTTTAAATACTGTATTAGACAAGCATTTTCTTCATATCCAAATGCAGAGATGTGCACAGATTATTTCAAATTATGAGTGCACAGTACTCTATGATAACCAGGAAAACATTATAGAAGTGCTGCAGTGTGTTCTTAGACACAGATAGACATCCATATCACCTGCAGTCTTTCCAGGCATTGATATTTTGACCATCTTTATAACCGGATCTGTGACTAACCTTATTGAGACATAAAGTTGCATTTCAGTGAATTGCATCTGGTAGTAGGTTACCTCTGGGTAGTAGCAGGATGGTAGTTAGTAGCTGAGGTTGATGCCCTCTCACTTGGATGACAGAATGGATGGTACAGTGAGGGTGATCACTGTGTTGGGGACTGTGTGTACTTTACTCTCGAGTCTCATTTTTAAAATCAAAATTCTTGCAGAAGGGAAAAAGTGTTGGGACCATCTCAAACCATTGCCAGGAGCTAGTCATTCTTGAAATTTCATAGGTTCAGATGACTCCTGGCCAATGCTTGGCCTGCTGGAGCTTGTTGGCAGATGTCGGTAGTCCTTTCTTGTCTTGCTTTTCATGTTCTTTTTTTTTTTTTTTTTTTTTACTTTGAAAGTTAAAAAACTTGAAGGAATAGGAAAAGAAAAATGTTTAAATTCTGATATAAGACTGGGAGCCATAGTTCTACATGCATACAATAGTAATTAACTTAAATGTCATTATGCTATAAAGTTGCCCTACCCATGGGTGTATACAGCCTTCAGTGAGCAAGTGCCTAGCAGAGCAGACATTATCATTATTTTCTGAGTCTGCTGCAAGTTGACTCATGTTGAGCATTTCAGGAGGCAAAGTTTGGGAATTCCAATATTACTCATTCCCATTTAAATCTTGTTACAGTTGTTACTTTTATTGTAATAGTTGGCCTTCATTATGATGTAGTTGCCTTTACCAGACTTTATCCATGTAAAAATTCTGTGTTGTCTAAATGGCTATCCAGGATAAGATAGCTATGCAGTCTGAGAAAATGTTGCTTAAACTTTTAATGTATGTGGAGAATTGTGTATGTCCTGATTGCTCAAGTTAGGTCAAGCTACTCTTGATGGTATTTTCAATGCATTTGAAATAAAGATGTTCATTATTGCATTTGTCAATACCGTGAATATTTCTGATAACTTTTTCATAAAAGGTATTGGTGTGTCCTTTTACCGATAATTATCAATGGAAAAAGAGGTGCTGGATGACTGTTCAGAGTTTTGAAATTGGACAAAATTGCCAGAAATATTTTAAAAATCATTATTGAGGAAGAGTAGTTTCTGCTTAGTGTTATCTTGACAACATGAGATTTTTGTCCTTTTCAGTTTAAAAATGCACTCTAAGTGTTTTTTTTAAAGTTGGACCATAAACTTTGAAAAGTAAGAAGATCACTTTGAAGACTTGTTATCAACATTTTTTATCTTTTCAAAATATCACTGCTAATAGAATTTTCCAACTTTATTCCTTCTGTCCAATGTCTTTTGTAAACTTGATTTTATCGAGCACTCGTTCCATGAGGTTTGATTTTAGCCTGAGAAGGTATACTCAAACTCTTTCTTATTTGACAACTGTATTGAGTCACAGCACTTGCTCTTAATAGTAGCAAGAATTGTAATCATCTGTAGATCTGAATACAGTTCTTCCTGTTAGTGTGTCTTAACCTTCACTTCTGTTGTTTTGTGATCTATATATACACATGCATGTGTGCACACACACACATGCATATATAAGTGTATACTAAAGCTGACTGTACTGTGTCTACTCTTGCCCCAGCAGCATTTTATTATGTGGATAAAGCTATTTTTAATTACTAAACTCTAAGTAGTATTGAAGATGCTTTGACATCAAAGCTTAGAGAGCTGTAAATTGATCAACATGAATAGAGATCTCCCTATTATACAGGTATTATACTTGAAGTGTGAAGATTCAGTTGTGGAGTACTAGAGTGAGCCTTAGAGACTTTGCACTTTCATAAGAAAAGCTGTTGATTTGTTATACTGTTGTCGTTGCCTAGATCTCTGCTATTACAGAATACAGTTTTCATACCCTGTTCTTAAATTTTTATTCCTGTAATAGCTTCTTTGTTGAAGTGATTCTGGAGTACAGAAAGACATCTGAATTTGATAAATAATTAGTTTTCCTGGAAGTATGCTGTATGGAATTAGATTGAGTTTTCAAGGCCTCAGCTTTCATAAGGTGAGCCACACGGACCTGGCTGAGGGCATCTTCCAGGTCCTGGCTTCTCCCTCTGTTGAGGCAGAACTGGGTGGTTCTGCTGCCCTGGCTGGGTTTATGGAGCAGCTTTGCTTACCCAGGACACATGTCTGCAACCCTCTCTTTGGGCATCTAGGATTGATACAAAGTCAGAAAACAAGGATATAAAACGAGAGTGCTATTTTTATATCAAAACCAAAAGTATTTAAAGAAAAAAGAAAGCCATTGGTCTTGAGCCGTTCAGGAGCCATTGGTCTTGAGCCATTCTTTAGCCTTTCCTGTTTATTTCTTTTATGTTATTGTCTCCCTGTTTTATGTTTTATTGCGTGAATATGATTTTTACTCAAAATAAAGCATTACTGAATTACAGCGATCCTGATGTGTGGTCACAATCACATCGTTCTGAATAAGATGATGTTTCAGTCAGTGAAACTGTTTTGTATTTTTTCTTGTACATTATCTTGTGGGTTATTGATTGTGCTGTATTTAACGGTACTGGTAATATAAGCAGTAGTAGAGAATGTTTCCAGATACTTCGTTGTCTTCACTGCTGGATTGTTTAAGTGGTATTTTAAATTTTAGCCTTCACCTACTAGCATTCTCCTAAAGAGTTCCCAGTGGGAGGTTAATATAGGCAAAGGTAAGGAATACTTCCAGAGCAGAATCACAATCTTCTGGAGATCGTGAGTTTTTAATAGTAAAGACATCAGCTATTTTCTTCCATGTGGCCTCAGTACCATCAAATGGGTCCAATATTGTTTATGTACTAGTATAGATGTAGCTAGATAAACTCGTGATGGTGTATATAAGTTACTGTTATACATTGAAGAGAATGTTTGGATATTAGAATCATAGAATCATTTAGATTGGACCATCAGGATCATCAAGTCCGACCATAACCTAACTCTAGCAGTAGCCCATGTCCCTAAGAACCTCGTCTAAACACCTTTTAAACCCTTCCAGGGATGGTGACTCCACCACTTCCCTGGGCAGCCTGTTCTAATGCCTGACAACCCTTTCCATGAAGAATTTTTTCCTAATGTCCAGTCTAAATCTCTCCTGATGCAACTTGAGGCCATTTCCTTTTGCTATGAAAGGCCATTTCGTATTGCTATGAAAGATGATATAAACCTATTTAGCTTACAATTTCATTTAACCATCACTATATAGAGGAAAACTAACAGTTCAGTTATGTCAATTTCCACGATATGTACACTTGCATAATCTTTTTTGGAGACACCACATAATCATGCAAGTGGCTAGTAAAATTACAGTATTCTGACTGGACAAGTTTGTCAGGCCGTCCTCTTTTGAATTAATTGCTCTATTAGTTTGAATGGATATTTTTCTAAGAAAGGACAATTTGTGATGGGAAGGGAGCAAAAATGTATAATTTAACAGTATGTTTTACAGCATTTTAATTTTTCTTGCAGTGTATCCCTGTATCGGGGGAATTGCCGACCTCTTCGGTTTGAGCCACCAATGCTGGATTTCCATGAACAGTAAGTTAAAGTCTTTTCATCTGTTTAGTTAGAAAACAACCAAACAAAATCTCAAGAGCTTTTAAAACTGATGGAGAAGATTGTATATGTAAATGGCATTGATAGACTGACCATGTGGTTGACCTACTTGTTCCAGAGAGCTGGTGTACTCAGTCGTAGACATGTGTAGCGACCTTTCAGCTGCCATGGCTTTGGTAGCATAGGTACTTATACTTACTTCTTAGGTACTCGAACAGTTATTCTGCAGACTGGAAACAGTTTTAAGGCTGGAACTTCATGTACTGAAATGAGATTACCTTTCTGCTTTTATATAACCCCGTCAGAGAGCATCTACTCTACCATGTCCATTTTACTATTGCTTTGGTGGCAAAAAACTTTGTCAGTGCACCTGCAGTTGTTAGAACAGCAATATAGAGTTATGAAAATACAGCCTCAAGGAGAGCAAACAGCCTCCAGGAACCTAGCTCAGTACTCCACCTTGCAGATGGTTGCTGGTTTGCATCTCAGTGGCTGAATGTAATGGTTTACAGCAAACTTATCTGTGAGTTCTCTAAGAGATACAAGAAAGGAAGGAGGAAGGAAGTTTAACAATTTCAATATACCTGTTTGTAATCTGAGAAGTGATTCAGTCTTAGCTTTTCTTACCAGTAACTGGTTATTTGGTATAGGTAGCTACAATCATTTTCTTGTTAACAGTCAAAATTAGTTCTGGAGTTGGTGTACATGGATGCAGCCTCTGTGCACTATTGGTACTTTGACACAACATAAGCTGCAGTGAGGACATTTCAAACATTTTGTTAACAGTTCAACCTGGAAGGAACAAAACAGCCCAGGTGTGCCTTAGCACAGCATTGCTTCCCCCATCCTCAGCCAGCAGTGCTACTGGATGAGAGGCTGCTTCATTTACAGATAAACCACAGATTATTAATAAACATATAGTACTCCTTCTCTTTAGGAAAGACCATTGTATGGTGTGGTGACTACAGAGATGTTCACGGAAGCCCCTGTCTATTGATATGGTGTATATATACTTCTGTGTTTCTGAAAGAGAGGCTGTAGCTGTGTATTGTCTGTGCAGAGTAGTTTTCCAGGACTAACCTTTATTCAAAAAACCAAACACAATGCCACTAAACAGCAAAGCTATATGAAAATGCATCACTGTACATTTGTGCACAGTCTAACAAAATTGTAACTTTTATTTCTGAGTAAAGACATAATAAATCACGCTGTCCCCTCTTCCTTATTCCTTCAGAATTTCAGAATCTTAAGCTTTTTATGTTTTTGTTTGTGTTGTTTTGTTTTGTTTTTTGTAATGTAACTAGTCCTAGGTAAGGGGATATTGAGCTTCTAAATTGAATAAATACATAATGATAAGCCCTGCTCTACTGCATCTCTCTCTATAACCAAATCAGGCTATAGTTAACAAATCATACTGGTGAGTGCAATACAAACACAAACTTGTAGAGCAGTTCGTTCTTTGTTAGAGTTACTGTAAACTTACCTATTGATTTGGTTTTAAGTTATTTTCTCTAAAAAATGTAAAAGTTTTCAGTTCATGGTAGTTACAGAATTTGACACTTGAAATGTATTTGATATACCTTTTTCTAAAACTAATAAGGTGATTTGTTGATGTGCTCTGAAATACCTTGCTTTTAAAGGTTGTCTGTACTTTGTGTGCTTATCCGAATAAAGCTACATGTGCTTCTTTGCTTTGTGAATTTCCGAAGCTGCCTTTTCTTTTCCTCTTGCTAAATATAGAGCCTACATAGTATTATAAATACTTTAAGCTGTTGTTCATTATATTTTGGCTTTTTATGTAAGCTGTTGTTGTCAGAGCAGAAAGCATTGAGGAAATAGTGTCAATCTAGTACACTGTTAAAGTGATACAAATCTTTTACTTAGGGAGGGCTCTGTACAATAAATGCAGAACTGCACAAGGGATCGCTGCCTTCTGTCAGTTAAAATAGGGAAACTGTGTGTTAGATCTTGTTCATTATGTGTTCTGTTTATTTTTTTTTCTAACAGTATATGACAATTAATTTATTTGTTGTAGTTGAGTTCATAATCTCAGGCAGAAATTGACTTCTGATTTAATAAAACTTTAGTAAGACATCAAAAACAGTTTTAGAAAAGGTTTAGATACGGAGCCCCAAAGTTCAGTTTAAAATCAGTACTTAGGCATTTAAATGAAAGGGAACCAACTCCGAGAAATGCCGAGTAACTCAGCCTTATGGGGAGAGCAAACTGCAGGTGCCAAGTACCTTGGAAGTCAAATAGTGCAGATCTAAGCTTTTGGCTTTTTTGTCTTTTAAAATACATAGCGTTTTCACATTCAAATTCTGGCTTTTCTTTCTTTGTTAATAATGGATTTTAGTAAAGGCATAAAATGCATATTTAGTTTCTGCGTAAGTACCGTACCTAAACAGTGTTTTGTTTATAGGTAGCACATAGGATTTAGTAAAGCAAGCTTGTTCAAAGTTCATGTTTATGCTGAGGTATCAACATGTATCATTCCTAGACTAGAGAAAGGTGCAATATTTAATTTCAATTGTAAGCTAGCCCATCCTTCCTGTGGCATTTTTGATCTGCTAAGAGTGTGTGGGTTTAATCAGATGTTTCAAAAACATGCCAACTTGAGCAGGAATAATATTTATTAGAAGTAATTTTACTAGAGATCTCAGAACATCAAAATCAGTATGAAGTTGATAAATAGGTGCTGTAAACATGCTTCCTGTCTTCTACCTGGAGATGAGATTACAATGGCCTTATACTTCTGGTTTATAACAGTTGGGGTGTTTTTAATGCTGTTTTAATATAACATAAGCACCACGATACTCTACCACTCTGAAGGCAGTCCAGTTAATCTCACGTTTATCAAAGGAAATTTATGCTATACGTTGAGATATGCAAATATGTTCTCTGTATACATTAAGCCTCTGGGAATGGGGTGGAACTGAGGCAGGTTCTCCCATATCATGGCTCCAGGGGACTGCTTAGACTAAGTGGAATACTCATTTGGTTATATAATGCGAAAGCCTCCTGCTTGTGTTTCTGAAGCAACACCAGCCTTCCTCTGGAAAAAAAATCTGCAACATATTGGATATCGGAGATTTGGGGCTTTAAAGAAAATAAACAAGCAAAAAAAACCTCCTCCCAGAACCAACTTCACAGCTAGCTGCTTTTCTTCTTAGCTGTGTTCTGTTCCTTGTAATCTTTTGTTTAATCTGTTACTCTCCCTGTTGTTAAATTGGAATGGAATAATTGAGGTGTTCTAACATACAAACAGTAACGATTACGTCATCTTCCATAGCTTTGGGAGTTGGTTGCTCAGGGGCTGTTTTGGCAGAACAGTCATTACCTGTATGGCTTTCTGTGTTCGAGACTATTCTTCATCTTAGAGCTCTCGCAGGTGGCCCCTCTGGGTGAAGGCTGCAGATTACTGTTGCAGGGTAGTTTGTATTCAGGTCTCGCGCCTGCTGCGTGGGAGAACTTGAATCCTCGTAGATCTTGATACATACATTGCCCTCATCTGTGTTAATTAAACTCTGACTATATCAAAAGTAAAACTTTTAAGTTCTTCACGAGTAATTTTTTTTCTAGAAATAGCTTTTGGTAATGGAGCACTTGGGTATTGAGTATTTTAGGATACTAATATGGGCCAGAACTGCTTACCATCAAAATTTTAGAATGTGGAATTAATTTAAAGCTGAAGTTGACATCCCTTGCTTCATAGAAATGACTGGTAATGCATGAAATGATACTTTTGGCAAAAGTAATATTATAATCGCTGATCCCCATATGCTTCTGTGGTGAACGATGGTTCTTGCTTCATTCCATTTGAGCAAGGTCCCATTCTCTACACAAAGTTGTCTTGTTGGTAGGACAATGTTCTGAGAATTTGTCTTCCAGTTTTCTGTTGATAAACAATCTCGCTTTGCATTTCTTTTGAACATTTTTGTGTTTCTTGTTTGTGAGCTCTAGTATTTGGCAGGATATTCTATGAAAGCTTGACCTGGCGTTGAAAGCAATTGCTTGGTAATGTTCAAGTATTTGAGACCTTGCAGGTCTTAAGACCTCATGTTACTTGAAGCAACATAAGAGGATGGGAAGTGTTGCAAATTGGTCTGTTTTCTTCAAGAACTCTAATCTCTTAACAGTAAATAGTAAACAATTTTAGCAACTAGAGAGTTTATCCAAATCACTAGTTTTCTTACGTTTTAAACAAGTATATTTACAAATGGTGAAAGGACCTTTATAGGTGCCTATAATGTGCAGCCAAATGTTTATACAGTACATTTGATACACTTCTAATATGTGAGAGTTTGAGGTTGTTGAGATTTTTAAAAAATGCTGCAAAATGAAATTTTCGTTTCCCTTGGAGTTTTTTAAATGTAAGAAACTGTTGACAGTAAATTGACACTTAGTCCAGATCTACCTCTGGTTTTGTTCTCATATCATGCTAGACTGCAAAATACTGCCAAAGCAGATAATAGTTATTACACTCTTAGATTCATTCAAATCACAGTTGGTGACATAATTGGATAAGACTCTACTACTGGTGGTTTTTAAATGGGGTTTTGCTGACTGTTTGGAAAAGGTATGATTTGTTGCGTGGGATCTAAGATTCCTAACATAACATGAGGCATTTGCTCCTTTTAGTGTGCTACATGGACACTAACTTCTTGCCTAGTGTAATATAAAAGTATTTTCTTGGTTTGTTAAAAGCCAGTGAAATCTGGAAGCTGAGAAACAATTGCTCTATAGGCCAGTACATATACAAAAAAACCCCAACCCAAAACAACAAAAAACCAAAACAACCCCACACACGAAAAACCAACCAACCAATAAAAGACCCAACCAAACAAAAGCAACTTCTGTTTTCTTCTGCTTTTCTGAATTAGAGACACATTTGCATTCTCAAACTTATGTGCTTCAGTTACTCTAATTTCAGTTAAAGAAGCAACTTGCCTGTGTCACCCAGCTGGTGACGCGTACAGTGTAATGTGAAATGGGAAGGATGCTCTAGTCACTAATCCTCCAGTCTTGTAGCTCGTGCAGGCTTCCTTTACGAAAGAAACTAGCATTTTCTTCAGAATGGGGTACAAAAGGCACTCCTTGCAGTCTCTAGAGGTAACTTTGTAAGACCTGCTCAGTTCATTTCATTAAAAGTAGCTGGATACATTACAAGTCAACACCAAAATTCTGTTTGTTAGGGCTCACTCGCTCTGATCTTCTGACTGGAGAACCATCTGCATTGGTTTAGGAAGTTCCCAAGCTGTATGTATTTAGAGGCTAGGAGAGCTTTCTGGGCATCTAGCTTTGTATGCTTTCTACATTATTACGCTTTCACCTTCTAGGCGTCTGCTGTTCACGCCTATCTGACACAGGATACTGATTTAACCCATGTGAAACTTCTGATATGCTGTGTGACAACTAGTCTTCAGTTGTTTCAGCAGTTGCCAAAGATGCTAAAAGAAAAAAATATACTTAGGGAAAAGCATATTTGTTAAACTCTCAAATTCATGAGAAATTTACCTGAATTGAATCTTGAGTGTATTTATCTATATTCCCAGGATTCCAAAAATCTAAGTGGGAAGCTTTTGATTGACTTCAGTTTGCTCTCCAGTCTCATTAGAAAGGAGATGGAAGAGGAAGAACATATCTGCTGAATTTATATCCTTTGCTTTTCAGGAATAGATTTGTATCAGTTTTCATAAATCAAATGAGCATTTTACAGAGGTTTCTACATGCGGTAAGAAAGTGTAATTACTCTTTTAAAAGGGCATATTTGCTTTGGAGTGAGTATCTAGATATTTTTGCAAGTTAAGTTTGAACCAATAACTCAAGGACTCATCTCCCAAACTTTTTGCAGGAACTGGTTTCCTTTGTTAAGAGAGTCTGCCTCTTCATCCCTAGAGCAGCAATGAATTCCATCACAGGGACGTACTTACAATACGCTGCAGATACTAACTCAGACTTCAGAAAGAGTTGAGTTGCAGCAGTGAAGAATGTGAACACGGGCCTCTTTACCTATTTGAACAGGCACCTCGCCCTTGTTACTTACCATCTTTTCATCTAGGTTGTGCTATCTGCTTTTTATCAGTGTGATTATGCAGGAACAAAAGATCAGGGGCGAAATTTTACATGCTTTGACAGTTCATGTCTGCCTGAAGGTGTGTGTCTGTACCAGCTTCTTGCAGTGACAAGTGCCAGCTGTGACTGCTCCAGGAAATTCTGCTGTAAAATTTGGCACCAGGTTACACTATACTTGTGCAGGTCATTGTGGCTTGGTAATCCACAGCCTGGAGAGCATCCCTTATATGATTATTCCTTTAGATGTAGGTTCATTAAAGGTGTCTGGTGCACACTGCTTTACCTGGATTTTACCATGTCTGGTGGCAGAAAAAAAAAATAAGTGAGGTTTGTCCTACTTCTGTAGATTTGGCTAACATCAAGCTTGAATATAAGGAAACCTGTATTTGAGCAAAACATAATACTGGACTTATTGTAGCAAAATCAGAATGTCAACAAAATAGTAATATAAAATGTAGTCCTAGCAACAGAATTCCTTTTTACTGACTTCTGCCTTTATCACCAATGATCATACGCTGGTGGTTTAGTCTGGAATCTGAAGTTAGTGAACTATGTGAGGGCTGCCTCCCTACTAGTTGTTTTTATAGGCTTTAGCCTCTCAATTATAGTCCTACATTCCTGTCTTTTCAGAACTGGAAAAGCGTGAAGGCCTTTTTAAAAGATTGCTAAGATTTGAAACATTTCCTGGGATAATGCGTTTTACTTCCAAACTACATTTCTGACAGGAACAGGCTGGTGCTTCAGTATTACCGGTTCATTCAACATGATTTTCTTGGCTTTGTGGTGTTTCACACACTACGTATCATAAAAAGTGTCACTTAACTCAACTCTGTTTTGAGTACACAGCTGAATTTCTGTAGACTCCACAGGTGATGCGCTAGTCATGTTGTTTGCTCACATGTAATAGTGCTTAAAATCTACCTCACCTTCTCTTGCTTCCTGCTGTTGGGGTTGGCAGGAAGTGTTCTGCTTTAGTCTTGTTTTCGGCTCTTAAGCTTCTCTTATGAAGACTGGTTTGAGTGCATAGTAATAGAGAAGGAGGATGGTTTTCCCCTTCTCGGGGAGCTACTGAATGTGCTCTGGGGAAGAGAAGCACCCAGAAACTGCACAGTGGCAAGCAAAAGAGTTGCAGCAAGGTGCTGGGAGCATGTCTTCCATTGAGGAGAAGTTGCAGTGAGAACCAGGGGACAGACAGCTGATCCTCAGGAGAGACTGAAAGAGCTTTCTTCAATGTTGGAGGAGTTGGACTATTTTATATGGGTGGGGTTTTTTTTTGGTGGGTGTGTTGGTAGGATCAGAAAGTGCTTGTTTAAGGCATGATCACTTTCTCTAAACAAATTCACTGCAAAATTGCAGACTGTTACAAAAGCTTGCTTGTGCCTTTCACAGTTACCAGCTGTACTGGTGTCAGTGAAGGAGTGTTTGAAGCAGTGGGTTCAGAATTCAGGAGGTGCTGGGTAACTCCGTATCAGCAAACGCTTTTCTCAGTTGTGCTTTTGTGGGTTGTTGTTGGTTGTTTTGGTTTTTGGTGGAGGGGTGAGGTAGAGATGGGGAACTTTGGAGGGCTAGCTCTCTGTTCAGATTCCTCTGGTCTGATAAGCTTTTCCCTAGCAAAGGGAGAACAAGTGTATAGGTTTACTGTTTGATTTCATTGATCAGCAATGTAGCAGTTACAGCAGTTAATGTAAAACATGACAGCTGATATAAACCATTTCCCTTTCTAATATCCCCATGTATGCTGGCAACAGAGACAAGTATTATTGTGTTACGGCTTAACCTGGATGTTAGGTTTTGTGTGAGTCTTAAAAGGTGAGGAGAAAAATTCTCGTCTTCATTACCGGTTAAGTTGGAGAAGTCGAAGTGAGGGTTTTTTTTCACAGTGAAAGAAGGATCAACAGCAAGGGTTTGCTGATGGAGGCGTGAAATGAGGTGGACTCAGCAAGCAAAGCGAAGAGATTTACACTAGTAGAGTGCAGATACAGTCTACTGTCACTGATTATGCAGTTTATTGAAGGTTAATAATTGTGTCTTTGACGTAATATCATGGTCTTCAGCATCTGTTTAGCCTATGTTTCATAAGTAGGAGGTTCTGTCTGCTGCTGTAGTCACTTTGTAAATCGTGGTGTAGTTAGATTACTGTCACTAAATCCTCCATCCAAGGCAACCTTTAATTTGCAGCAAATGTATGTTGCTCTGTTTATTGAAACATGCCCTCCTCTTCCACCCCCACCCCCCCCAAGTTGAAAATCTGTGGTGCAGCTACAATAGCAATTATTAATTTGGCCTGTTAAATTCACTGAGGATGGCAGAACAACTGCTCGTTGTTGGTCATCATCACTTCAGGTACTACAGATAGTATTTCTTATCAATAGTGTTGTGGTCCTTGCAGTGTTTGGACTGGGTGGCATGGGTGGGAGTACTACATGGAATATGTGTAGCCTGAAAGTTAACTGTTTTGAATTCAAAAATTTAATTTGGAGTAAATTGTAATCTACACTCTTTATTAGCACTTTGGTGCTGATGCTTAACATGTGTGTTAAAAGGCATGAAAACAATTCTGAAGAGATACCAAAGTCTGAAAAACAAACGGTGAAACTAAAGCATTTATCGTCACGTCAGCTGTTGTAAGCAAAAAGGAACAAGACTAAAGCTTCTGTGGAATAAATTGTTAGCATGCATTGTTACTGAAAAAGTGTGTTGATGTTTAAGTGTTTGACTTCTGTGTTTCAGACTTCTTAAATTCAAGAATTTATCTCAAGCATTTCTTATTTTTTTCCTTAAGGTATGAATTCAAGTGCAATATACAAATAAAACGGTTTTTTACTGCATATGTCTGTGTACTTAATTCTGTAGAGCACATTATAAAATATAATACTAGAAAAATTCTGGATTCTGGGTAAGAGTATTTACAATCTACCAGGGAAATTTGTGCTTAGACTTTTGTCTAGGGTGTGTTCTGTTTATTTTAAGTTACTGTGTGCAACCTTTCTTGAAATAATTATTTAGAGGTTCTAGCACAGTAACAGGAAACTTAGCCTCTTCTGATTCTGAAGTAAAAACCTGAAAAATAGAATTTCATTTTGGAAAGGTGTCATTTTAGAGGTTGATACAATGTTAGGCAAGCCTTCAGGAAAAGTAATCAACAAAATAATGGAAAATATGTTAATGAAGTAATTCTTCAAGGTAGAATTTACATATTGTGCTTGAAAAAACATTTAATGCAAAGTTCTATTGTCAGTGTTCGTCACTGTTATGTTCCTATCTGGTTTAATGAGACAAAGCCCAATGCTGCTCTTTCTCAAATCCTAACACTTTGAAAATATTCTCTCTGACAGGCCAGTTGGAATGCCAAAAATGGAAAAAGTTTACCTACATAACCCTAGCTCAGAAGAAACAATTACATTAGTATCGATATCTGCTACAACATCACATTTTCATGCATCATTTTTTCAAAACCGGGTAAGTTATTCTGTTTTCTCAAAAATCAGCTTTTTTGTTCCTCCTCCTCACCCCGAATGGGAGCTTGTTAAATGAGCTGCTGCAGTTCTTGATCTTATACCAGTTACCAAGCAAATTTGAACTGAGCACAGAAACACATATAAACTCTCCTAGAACAGAAGGAATAAAATACTGCATAGGAGTTCCAACTATGCTGGAAGTGTATACTGTAACTGCTGGCTTAACAGCAGATCTCCTTTGTTGCTGAAGTGACTAAATGTACATTGTCTTAGAACACATACAGGAACAAGCTGTTCTTCTAATTTTTCTGAAAATTGTAATTCCGGTGAAGTGGTATTAGTGTGAAGCAGTCACTCCAATGCACTTACAACTACTGCAATCAAGTTACAGGAACTTGCAAGTTAACCCTGCTGACACCATGCTTTTTAACTCTTAACGACGTTACTGTTAGATATAGTCCTCTAGTTTCAGTTTTGTTTGAAGGGCCTGTGGCTTAGCAGAGACCATGTAAACACTAAAGACTTTAGAAAACCTGTCTATAAGCAACGTTTCTCACTTAGGTAAGTCTTGTAGTAATTGACTTTCTCCAGTGAGAACTCTTGAGTTCAGAATTCAACATAAAAATCCAATTAAATGTCATTCTGCACTGCATAATAGTTGTAAAATACTGGCGCTTTTTTTTTTTGTCTACAACTTCCACTCTTTTTTTTTTTCTTTCAAATCTGCAGTAGAGTTTCTAATTTCAGTTTTCCATAACGAACAGATGGAGATTTTCTCTAGCACAAAGACTACTGTTCATCTGCGGGGTGGAATGTCTTCACTAAACAGTTTTGCTTATTCCTCTGCTTGCTTGCTTTTATTTTTTCCAGAAAATTCTTCCAGGAGGGAATACGTCCTTTGATGTAGTTTTCCTCGCAAGAGTAGTGGGAAATGTAGAGAACACTTTATTTATTAACACTTCTAATCATGGGGTATTTACTTATCAGGTAAGAGAATTATATTCTTTCAGAAGAAGTTGTGGAGTGGGAATCAACTAGAGCAGTATCTATTATGGCATGCTTAGCTATCCAAGGATATTTGCACAATAGGCTTTTTTTTATCAGCCCAGTTGACATTTTCATCCTTGATGCTTGTTGTAACATGGAGGTATCTCATTGTAAATATCTGTAGGGCAGTACTGTAAGCCAGATCAATGAATTTATGTAGGGTTTAAAATCCTCCCAACAACTTTGGTGTGTGTGTTGTTTTAGTGGCTCGTTGTAGCGATCTAGCTCATTCTTTAGCTCTGTACTCATCTGATCCAGTGACAGGACAATGTTATTCATTAAGCTGGCAAAAAATTGCTCACTTGAGATTCAGAAAGATAAACCAGACAGATGAGAGAATCTGAAAAATGAGAGAAATGCTCTTATTGAAAGAAAATTACTTTTACCATGGCAATGTTTTGAAAACAACAACAAAAATGCTTCCCATATGGATAGTCTGTTCCATAATGGTATGATTAAAGGATATTTCACATCTTTTTAACCTTTAGCTGGTATCTAGTGTTTCAGAGTATCAGAAAAAGATGGTATTTTGACTTCCTGTGTTCTAAATATGTCAGTGTAAGTAAGTAGTAGCTATGAGAAATACCCTTTACCAGCAAACTAAACCAGTTTCTTTATTTCTGTGCTTTAGCATGGTGCTGGTTTTAAGTGTTCATTTAGAAGCATACTTTAAAATTGGTTGAAAAGAGTACTTGGCAGATTACTGAAATTGGCACACACATGTTGGGCTCTGCAACAGCTATGTGCAGCTACTTAAGCTTGTTTTTCTTTTTCTGAACTAGGTGTTTGGCATTGGAGTACCGAACCCCTATAGATTGCGCCCATTTATTGGGGCACGAGTTCCTGTAAATAGCAGTTTTTCTCCTATAATAAATATACATAACCCTCACAGTGAACCTTTGCAGGTGAGCCTAAGAGAAAACCGCTAAATGCTCATTTATGTTTATGATATTAAACTGAAATTTTGTTTATTTTAGTACTTCTTAAAATCCTGTTTGGATTTTAAAAGCTATTTGAGGCCAAGTCCTTCACGTTATATAAATGTTTTTGTGTCTAAATGCAAGTCAGTTGTTTTAGAAATTGTAGATTATGCTCACAGATCTCTTCATTTGCTAAGCTGAGGTTTTACTGTGAAATTTCCGTTTATAAAATGGTCTTAATTACTGCAAAATAAATAATTAAACTTCACTGCTAATTAGGAAAAATACTGAAGAAAACAAAGTTGAGTAGATCTTGTACTTTTAATCCAGGCATGCTTCTTAGCTTCCTTCTGCTTGTTACGCACGGCATAAGTTGTCTTTATGTGTATCCTAGTGCGTAACGCTGACAAACATTCTTATATTAAGGCAGTGTTGATGTCTATACCTAACCAAACAAGTAAGTGAATAGTCCACTGATAAATGTGATTTGATTCGGTTAAGTGATCAACAGACAGTGAAATGCTACAGAAAACAAAGTGTTAGCAGTAGCAAGTGGCTATATCTTCATTAAAAGTGAATTTATAAGATACTCCAATGGTCAAATAGTCGATAACCCATGCCATTGCACATTAGAATACCTGATAATTAAAACAGGATCCCTTTAAAGTTGAGTGCTAACATCTTCCTGTTATCCACCTCAGGTGGTAGAAATGTATTCCAGTGGAGGTGATCTACATCTAGAGCTTCCAACAGGACAGCAAGGAGGTACAAGGAAACTATGGGTGAGTAGTTGTCTCTTGCAGCTTTCATTGTACCTGTTTAGGGAGGTTTTATTTTGATATGATTTTAGTTTTGGTTTTTTTACCAACTTTTGTTTCTTGTCATGTAGTCATTAAAAATACCCCATAAAAATTGAAACGATAACAGGGTCTGTTAATTGTATGGTAATAGGAATTGAAGGAAAAGTGTAATTACAAGAAGTTATGTGCATTGAGCTGTGCTTTTTTGAAATGAGAGGAACAAGATGATTCCCAGTACAATGAATTGCACCTGCTTGAGTGTTCAGGACAATGTAGTCCTCCGTTGGCATGTGAGCTGGATCTAACCCACTGGAAAAATATATGGATTTTTTTTTTTTTTTTTTTTTAAACTGAAGAAGTCCTTCCTGCAAATCGTTATGAATACGTACATGGCTTGAAAAGGCAGCTGAATGAACTCAGGGAAGAAGAATCTATTAAGGACTACTAAATAAATCAACAGTATGTCTAGCTGCAGTAAATCCCTAGATCCATGAGTCGAGAGTGGCTGGAAACTGTTATGGAAAATATTCCTACATGCGTGCCCTGCAGTTGCTCTTTACTCTTGATGTTTGTTGCTGGAGACAGGATAGTGGGTTGGATGGACTCATGGTCTGGCCCTTTAAATCTGTTTTGTTGTGTTATTCACTTAATGGAGTTTTGAAGTAACACATACTGATATCTTTAAGTGAAATACAGTTCAGGAGCATCCTGAAGGTAAAGTATTGGCTCTGTGCTCTATATCATGCTCTTGGTAATGTCCAGCTAGATACAAAACCTATTTTGCTCTCTAATTAGAATGGTTCCTTTTTGACGACTGTTATGGGAGAGACTTTGAAGTCATTGGGCTCCAAAACTTGTCTCTTCCTCAAGTGTATCATTATAGTCACTTGCAGTTACATCTGCTGTAGTAAGTAAAGCCGGGATATTTCCAAATGAGCTAAGGAGGATGATCACAGACCTTAATTCCTGTCTTTTCTGGAGAATGGCACTATCTTTTACTTTTAGATACAAAAGTTGCAAACAAGTGAGTGTGAATACAGATCACAAGCATTTTAAAAAATGCAGTGGGAAGACTAAACACGTGCTGAGGGTTAGATGTAAACATTAAAATGGATTTGAAAACACAAAGTCCCTAATGTTTTGACACCATTTTAGTCAAATGGCATTGCTTCTAAAGATAGCCCATTACTTGTTGTAGAAAGAACTCAAGGGGAATGTTGAATTCTGTAGCCATTAGTAGGTAGGTAACAGACATGTCAGAGCCACAAACAGAAGAAGAGAAAGTTTTTAAATGTCTGTTTTATTTCTAGTTCTGTTTCTCAAGCATGTAGCTTTTCAGCTTCTTTAGGCCAGGTTGCCAATTAAAGCAATGATGACTTCCATGTGAAAGCTTCCAGTGTATTGTGTGGAAAGGCAGTTAGGCTAATACTAGTCAGCAGCAATCCTCTTCTTTTTCATATCAGCCACTGGTATTTTGAAACAATAAGGCAACTAGAAGAAATTAAACCAGTAGGAGGAAACATCCAGATCTGTAATTGTGTTGGTGATGTCCAGAGCTGCGCTGCAGTTAGAAAAAGCTGCAGAAGAGAAGAAATTATTTGAAATACGGTGATAATACTTTGACATAAGGATGTGCATCTTTGTCTAAAATTGTTTCGATGCCAAATGTTTAGAGTGTTGGTTGAAGGAGTCTGCATACGCAGGAGTGATTTTGTAATCACTGTTCAGAGTAGCTTCAGGGATCTGACAAACCTTGGATCCATGGTTACACATATGGAAGAGTCAAATCACATCCTCTGAAACATTAATGAACTGCTGCATTACTTAGGTCTGTGAATAAGTGTGAAAACAGAAGATGAAAGCTTCATCATTTAGGGATTCACCAAGTGGTAGCAGTTGCAACTAGTTACTTCAACAGTTTTCAAAGAATACATCTGCAGTCATTGTGCCGTGGAAAATATGGCTTGACCTCCAGAATGGATTGGTATGAGTTTGTACTACAGAAAGCACAGAAGAGATGTGTAAGACAATCAGCCCCTATATGGATTATGTCCTGTCCAGTTTCCTTCACCAAAAACACAAAAGAAAGAATCTGTCAATTGAAACAATTGATGGACTTCCAAATCAAATTTGTTACTTATGATAAGATTTTTTTTTATCAATTGATGCAAGGACTACTCATCAAAAATTCATACTTTCTACCATATTTATTTGCATTTAAAGTGGAACAAGCTCCAAATTTCAAATCAAGGTTTTCATCTTCTATTTAGGAAAAAAAGAATTTAAAAAGGAAGATAAATCCAGTTCTGCAGCCCTTCTGTAATGTGATGGGGGAGAATATGCAATGTTAGTATGTCAGCTCTCGTTCTGAAGCTAGTCTTGGGCTGCAGCTGCGTCCAGCAAATACAGAAAAGGTTGTCTTTGAAACCCTGAATACAGATTGGAACTGATGGAATAGGCTTTGTACAGAAACTTGTTTGGTGACTTACAAAGCTGTACCTCCACAAACTTCTGTCTCCTTGCAGTTCTGCACTGTTTCAATTTGTGTTCAGCACCAAAACTGAATGCCTTATGTATGGTTTGGAGAAAAAAAACGATCATTATATATAAAAGCAATGTCTGATGTTACTGCACTCAATATTTTTATGAATAATTTTGTTTATTGGTAGATTCTGGCAATTTAGTCTACTGTCTTCTTACCACAATTTTAATACATAAAACTTAATCAAATGGGACATGAAAGTCCTCTTACACGTACCTATTTTTAATCAGTGTCATATTAGATGATTACAACTATCCTTACTAAATTTAATGGTAATTTTAATAACATGCAGCCTATCTCTTATTGCAATGGCAGCTTTTTCTCTTAATACATTTATACTCAGTGCTTCTATTGTATTTTTTTGATGTGGCAGCTTTTTTTGTGATTACTGCACTCTCATAGATGTGCTTTGATTATTTATCAGGAAATACCTCCCTATGAAACAAAAGGAGTGATGAGAGCCAGCTTTTCTTCAAGAGAAGCAGATAATCATACAGCCTTCATTAGAATAAAAACAAATGCCTCAGACAATACAGAATTTATCATTCTCCCTGTTGAAGTAGAAGTTACAACAGGTTTGTAGAAAAGTGGTGGTGTGGTTTTTTCATTGATTGCTGTTGGTTTTGTTGTTTATTCAGCTTAATTAACTTTAATATATTAGAAAATGGTAACTTCTTTTTTTTTCTTAAAGCACCAGGAATCTATTCATCAACAGAAATGCTAGATTTTGGTACACTACGAACACAAGGTAAATTATACTTAAGGTCTCAAAGTGTACTTAGTAAGGTGGGGAAGGGAAAGGCCAGTTCTCTGGGTTGCTTGTGGAATGATGCTTTTTAAAAGCCAGGGTTTCAAAAGCAGGATTACAGTGTGTACAATGGTGCATAAATGTATTCACCTGCAAATACACCTGAGATGTGTACCAGCAAACAATACCCTGCACATCCAGTTAAAAGTCCAGAAATAACATTAGTCTTACACAGTTGCGCATGGCTTAGTCTGAAAGCCATTGCCAGTTTACTTAATTTGTGAACCTGTTTTGAAAGATCGCTTTACATCTGCGGAAGTTTAAACAATTTTCAGACACAGGGAATAGTGAGAGTGTGCAAATCAAATTTGTTACTTATGGTAAGATTTTTTTTTTAAAGTGCCAGTTACACATTTGTGCCTAACATTTTACATTTTAAATTAATATTGTTTAGTGAAATTTAAAAAAACCCCATATATATGGCAGAAAGTAGTAAAATAGAAGGCATCTTTTGAAACTGTGGAGGGGACTCCTTAGTGAAGAACAACAGTGTATATCTTCTCTGAACTAAAAAAGGTAGCTTCTAAAGTCCTTTTCCACACAACTTACTTAACATGTAAAAATGTTTAAATAAGATGAGTTTTTGCTGAGTATTGATGCATCTGGCAAAATCATTCATAGTAGGATTTTTAGCCTGTTCGCTTCTTAATGTGTTAGAAATACGAGCAGTTAGCTGAAGCATGTGATACCTACTTAAAAATGCAGGTTTTAAGTGTGTCATATTATTGGGACTAGCCGTTTTTGACTGGCTGGACTGTCATGTTAGTGTAACTTTTAAACACTAAACAACAGTGGATTTGTATGAGAAACCAGCTAGTGCAGATGACTTTGTATAAGGTTCTTCTGTTAAAATGGCCTAATAGCCAGGTATGTTTTTTGTTCTTTAACAGATCTGCCAAAAATTTTAAATCTGCATTTATTAAATTCAGGAACAAAAGATGTGCCAATTACAGTAAGTTTTATTTCCTTTCAATTTGAAACTTTCTACTTGGATTTACTTTCATAAAAATTGATCATTCACAGGTTCACTGCACAGTGTTCAGAATTAGAAGCCAGGTGATGTGTAACTTAAAACCTAACTTAATAGTAAAGCAACTAATCTATACGCATGGTAAAATTAATTTGCTTCATCGCCTTCTTTGAATGGCTGTTTCAGCATTTATAGCCTGGAAGCTTTTATACTTGTGAACAGTAACTCCCGTTCAGTGAACAAGAGATTAATGCAGAATCTGCCGGGATTCTTTGTCCTCATCACACACTCCATGAGAGCGTATAAAGTGGTTGCCCAACATAATCTTTTAAGATGAGCAAAGAGGAGCTTTGAAGAGCATACTGTAAAATGACCCTTGTTTTCTTGAGGTTATCTGCTTTGTAGCTTGAAACAAGAAAAAAGCCCGCAAACACGCCAGAGCCCTTTCCAGTAAGATCACTGCAGCTGCACATGAAGTTCAGCTAGCTTCAGAATTTTGGGATTTTCTACCCTTTATTTTTATTACAGAATTTTGGCTCTAGCATGGTAGTCCACCTTTATTCGTTCATACCTTTTCCCTGTGTAATCTTTCTCACTGCCCACTATTTTTCTCACTTCTTCCTTCTCTCCTTCTTGTCTTCCTTGTTTTCCAGATTTAGTTGTATAGCTAGCTATGCCTTGTCCCAGTGCACTTCAAAAAGTGTCAAAGTGTTGAAAAGAAACCAGAGAAGCCAGAAGAATGACTGAAAGATTGGCAGAGGGGTCTTACTGAGCTCTTGAAGGGCATTTCTGTGGTTTTTGGAGAATATAAGTGTAACTGTAGGGAGTAGTTTAATAGTAGAGGTCTAACAAAAACTTAAAATAGGGTGCTGGAAACTGAGGCTAGATGAATTTAAGCTAGAAACAGAACATATTTTTAGTAATAACTTTCCACTGTGATAACAGTCCATTGCAATGCTTGCTAAGTTGTTCACTAATAATTTTCTAGTTGAGAGAAACTTGCAGTATAGTGCAAACAGAATTTAATTCAACAAAGTCCTAATGTTTATTGCGTTCATGAGGTCAGATGATACTATAAGGTCTATTGTGGCCTTGTAAGCTGTGAACCAGCTTTCATGGAGGGTTTTTATTTTAAAAAACACCTGTATATTATTTTTTACAATCAGAGGGTTGGTAAATTTATTACTGCTGTTGGATGTCATGTCCATCTTCTTAGATTTGCCAGGTTTTTGGCATAGGGACAGGTTTTTGTGTGTTTGCGGTTTGGTTTTTTGTTTGTTTTTAAGTGTGCAATGTACTTCTTGAGTACAATGCGAATAGTTATATATTCAAACCATCAGTATCACTTCTAATGTCTGATAATGTACTACATGATTCAAATTCCTCCATTTAAAAAAAAATACTCTTTTAAGCTATTGTATTTGGACTGTAGACCATCAGCTGTGGTCTAGTGGAAGGCTATCATTTGATAGCCATTATACATGCCATGACAGAACTTTACCAGATGAATTATTCTCTTACGGTGTATCAAAGCAGTAAATTTGGTGTTCTTAAAGCTTTTGGGACTCACTGTTGCAATGATAAAGTTGCCACGTAGGTCTGGATATGATGTATTTTTCAGTGTGTCACATATGGCACGTGAAGTCAGTTGTTCTCATTAAGGCACAGCTTTGTTGGGAAGTTTGTAGCATTTGAAGCACTGTGTGAATTTCTGCTGCTGTGCCAGTCAGAGAATTTCGAAGTGTTAAGCAAGAGTAAAGAATTTTTGGAAGGAACCTGGTGAATACCTTACTTTTAGGAAAGCTCAAGAAATGGATTTCTGACCCTTTAGAGCAAGAGTTTAAAAGCAGTGAGACAGAGCTCTGTGACAAATTTCATCTTAATGTCAGAAGAAAAGGCCAAGGCTATATTTAGCATATATTTAAGCTGGGTGCTGGAGGAACTAAATATCTTCAGGTCATCTGTGTATGAGAGGCTGCTAATGCTGTTGCCAGAGTTGTAGTTGTTCTGCCTTTTAGTACTTAGTCATGCTGTGGTCCAACAAATTGGTTGAGGAAAATAAGAACCAGTCACTTGACTTTCTTTTTTGAGTTCTAAAACTCTTTATAAAAACTTTCTGAATTACATTTTCTAGGGTTTTCTCTATTATTAGGGAGAATCATGTTTATTTCATAACGGAATGAACTGTTGTCATGCTGCAACAATTAAGCCATGCTGTCAAAAATCTAGTAAATGTAGATTGCTGAACGCCTTCTTTAGAATGAAAATTTTGTGTTTCCCTAACGCAGTTTAAGTCCATCTGATTGCTAAAAGCAGTTTGAGCTCCTGATCATGTTTGATGCATAAAGAACCAGGAACTTCAGGACAGCTGTATATTGAACCTGAGTTCTATCAGTTTGAAAATAAAAGTGTTTGCATAAAAAAGTATTTACTTGCTTCTGTCAAAATTTCACATGCTTCAGAGTAGATTTTTTTTTTTCTCTTATCAACCTGCAAGAAGTAGTTTACTTCTGAGTTATGTTTTCAGTCTGCATGTTTGAATATATCTCAAAGTTATCAAGGGAATGTTCCTTTAAAGGATTAAAAAAGTAGTTTATTCCATGGTTATTCTGGATGGTGTTTTATGGTGAAAGTGGACTTCAATTAGTTGTGTCCCTGTTTAAACTGAAGGTCAAGTTATTACTGACAAAATAATTGTGTATGTAAAAGGGAATAAAACAGTACAGAGGTGGTTCTGATACTCACTGAACCAGCCTTAGCCACGGGGCTTTTTCCTCTTGCAGCAGGGTAACTGTGTCTTTACTATCTGTAAGTAAAAGTCTAGAGCCTGCTCAGTCTTTAGAGCGATATGCTGGGTAGACAAGACAAAACTATATTTGGGAGCCTGCTAACAGGTAAACAGTGTGGATGAACATGTGCTAGTGTTTCAATCCATGCTCTTCTCCTCTTTAGTTTATTAGACTAGGTATAGTCTGAGAGTTGTTAAACCTTCAAAGTCTTTCCCAATAAGTGCTGCAGTAGCACAAAGCTTTATCCCGCCTCAGTGTTCTGTAGAACACTTAAAAATCCTGATTTTCTGCTCTTTTGCTAAATATTGAATGTATCTTCATACAGCAGGGTTAGAAGTCTTGACTGAGGCACTCCATGGGAGAGCTATGTGTTAATGAAGCATGTCTGGTTTTAATTCTTCTTCCCCACAGAATCATATAATTGTTTAGGTTAGAAAAGACCTTTAAGATCATCAGGTCCAACCATTAACCTGGCACTACCAAGTCCACCTCTAAACCTTGTCCCTAAGAGCCACATCTACATACACAGCTTTTAAACACCTCCAGGGATGGTGACTCCAGCACTTCCCTGGGCAGCCTGTTCCAATGCCTGAAAACCCTTTCTGTGAAGAAATTTTTCCTAATATCCAATCTACACCTCCCCTGGTGCAACTTGAGGCCATTTCTTCTCATCCTATCACTTGTTACCTGGGAGAAGAGACCAACCCCCTCCATGCTACAACCTCCTTTCAGGTAGTTGCAGACAGTGATCAGGTCTCCCCTCAGTCTCCTTTTCTCCAGGCTAAATAGCCCCAGTTCCCTCAGCTGCTCCTCATCAGACTTGTGCTCCAGACTCCTCACCAGCTTCGTTGCCCTTCTCTGCACTTTGTCTAGCACTTCAATGTCTTTCTGGTAGTGAGGGGCCCAAAACTGAACACAGGGTTTGAGGTGCAGCCTCACCAGTGCTGAGTGCAGGGGCACGATCACTTCTCTCGTCCTGCCGACCACACTATTCCTGATAGAAGCCAGGATGCTGTTGGCCTTTTTGGCCACCTGGGCACACTGCTGGCTCATATTCAGATGGCTGTAGGTTGCTGTCAGGACATTTTCTGAGAAAAATTGGTGGTATTAGATCCTTGGTGGAACTTGTGTGCATGTTTTGTCATGACCTGTCCATATTTGTTGATCCTTGACGCACATCTCAGGACAAGTTTTGCCTGGGCTTTACTTGAAATAGGTTAAAATTTGAGAAAAGTAAAGTTGAAAGGATTCTTAAGGATGTTGGTTTTTCCTTTAGTTGTCTTAATTCTCTATTTCTTTTATAACATGTAAGCAAGCAACAGATGAGAAATGTTTATGATGTAGTTAAGAAATTTTCAACAAAACAGTGCTCAATTACTTCATTAAATAAAGTCTTCAGTTGTAGACATTTTGAGTAAATACATCTAGGTTTGTTACACTTGTGTTTTAAGAGATGCTCGTCTGAAACCTGCCATTTTTCTCGCAACAGGCTGTCCTTTTGAATATCTCTGATTTGTTTTACTAAATGAAATCAGCAGTAATTAAAAAACCCAGCCTTTTCCATGAAAAGAGCTACTAGAAATGGTTGTGCTTTCTGCCATGCCAGAGCTCTGAACCTGATTACAGCTTTGGTTTTGTCTGCCTTAAGAGGTTTTTTTTAAAGGCACCTCAGGATCTCAGTTTTGTAGTATGGATTTCATTGGAAGAAAATTGTGATAATTATGAATTTACTTGGGAGGAGAAGTAGCAAATATCTGCACCACGTGTATGCTGGTGGTTGACAAAGGTCAGTATTATAAATCCAAAACACAAAAACTTAAGTTCACGGATTATTCATTAGCTGTAGGAGCAGCACTGCTTCTTTCCTCTAAAGATCACGTGGCCTGCAGAACTTAATTATGTATGCATGGTTTTATGGCTTTAATTTACAATCGAGGACAGCTGAGCTTGGAAAAACTGTAATTGGGTTGTACCACTAGCCGTCTGCCTTGCTCCTCTCTGATCAAGAAAGGCTCAGCTGCTGGTGAAGCAGGTGCTAAAGCTCTGCAGCCCTGCACAAGGTAAACCAGTGCTCATTTCAGTTTCCTTAACACAACATCCTGTAATTTGCAGTAGCTTAACAGCTTCTGCGTGAGCAGCTGAGCCATTCTTACAGCAGGAGAAGGCAGCTGGGAAGGAGGAATCATGGCAGCCATCCTGATTTTAAATAAAACAAGAATAAGAGCATTTAAATGCTCCATGCCCAGTTTCTCTCCACGGAATCTAGATAAAGAGGTTGCTAGCAATCTTTTATAGAGTCTTCAGATACTGACTTGGAATCCATAATCCTGCTGCATAGCAGTATCTATACAAATCAGCTCTGGCACTAATAAGGGACGCAATTGCTATTCTAGTAATGCCCAATTCACCTTTTAATTTAGTGTAAAACAGTAATCCTCAGATACAAAAGGTGATCTTGTAAAATGTTGGTATAGAATGAGTGTCATCTCAGATTTACGAAAATGTTCTCTGTACAGTTAATTTTTTTTCCTCTGGCAGCTCTGCAGACTAGCATGGGAGCAGGGACAAGGCAGGTGTCTTTATCATCATCAGTAATTAGACAAGTCAGTTAACAGCTTTGTTAATGAGCGCACCAAAGCAAATGGTCTAGCTATTGTAAACCTGCAGTATTAAGAATAAAAAAACAATCTCTATTTAAATGAAGAGTGTTTTCTATTCTGTCCATACTGTCACTTTTGTTGCCCACTTTCCTGGTTACTTAGTAATTTGGCAGACCTGAAAAACTTCTAAAGCCTCTTACAATGCTGGTTTGTTACAGGAAAGACAGACCTGTAAGAACTCAGCCAAAACTGAGTGCTATTGTATCACTTTGAAGGATATGTGAAGGCTGCACAGTGTGTTAACAGTGATAAATTTACAGGTGCTCTGTATTTTGATTGTTTGCAGAGTGTTAGACCCACACCACAGAATGAAGCTATAACAGTACATTTCAAGCCAGTTACGTTAAAAGCCTCTGAAAGTAAATATACCAAAGTTGCAAGTATTAGCTTTGATGGTAAGTACTGCTCCTCTCTTCTTAGAATTTCTCAAGTGCTTCTTAAAACTTGCTGAAATTTCATGAATTATTTTCCCCTCTCTTAACAAAATGTTATTTGTAATTTTGAGAAGGAAATGGAATTTTCCTACCTGGAAAAGGCTTACAGTTCTAACTTATTTCTGAAAGGATCATCTCTAATCGTAATCAGCGGGTAACTTAGGCCGGTAAATATTGGTGAAGAGAAGGAATTCTTAAGCAATCTTCTATGTGTGTATATAAAAATTGAACATCAAATTTCTATTAAATGTAAGCAATAATATTATATTAAGACACAGATTATTTTAAAGGTATTGTTAGTCTAAATAGGCATTTGATTTTGAGAAATGCTAACAAACCAGGACATGTTCCTCACAGTAATATATATTAGAGGAGAATATATCCCTTGAATTACCCTTTGATCCTTCATAGCTTAAAAAGTAATCAATATCTTATTTCTAAAAAAATTGCCTTTCATGTTGGAACATGCATGGAAACGGGGCTCTGCAATGCTCTTGAGAACCTTATTATAAAAGTTGGCTTATTTTATTTTGCTATCTTGAATTCATATTGCAGAAAAAGGGAGGTGAAGATGGAAAAACCTTTTACTGGTACCTTTCCTACAAAGATATGTTATGTATGCTGATACTGACTTTCATATATATCTTTATGAAAGAAGTGCTGGGTCATTTCCCTCCTGCATAATGTGACTCCAAATATTACGCTGACATTTTGTAGAAAGGCACCTCCGTTTTTATGGAGATTTTAATCAGCTGCCAGAATGCTACTGACCTACTCAGATGTTAGTGCTTTGAGATACTAGTTGGTGCTGTAAAGTTTCTTTCTCTGCTGGGATTGCTTAGAAGTGGAAGTTTATAGACACAATGTTTTTCATTTCAGACATAATTTTAGAAGTTGTGTGGAAAGAGAGGAGAGGATCAGTTTTTATTATTGTTATTTATTGATTAGCACTTCAGATTTTTAATAGCTTATGGTTTGTAAGATGATTGAAGTATGTTTTAGCCTGTAAATAAATTCTGAAGTAGCTGAACTCTGTCAACCTGAGGTGGTATTATGTTCCAATTTTGAAGCTGGAGGAAATCGTGATATGAGGACCTACTGACTAACATACAGTTGATCTTGGAACTAACGGTAGTTGGGGAAAAATACCCAGACAAGCTGCTTAATGTGTTTTTAAGGGATTGACTTGGTGAATTCTTTTAAGTGAAGCTGCCAGCCCCAAATATTTGCTATTTCAGGTGTCCTAATACATGCAGGGACTTCAGAGGCTGATGGTTTCTCCTAATTAGTATTTGAATCCCTTGACTTTGCCAGCAGTGTTGCTACCAGGATAACTGCTCGTGCTGTGATCTTGGAGCAGACCTATGAGCTTCGTTCTTGGGGCTTGTGTAATTTGGATTCTTACATGGGTTCTGATTCTATTTCTGTGAAGTTTAGCATGTCTTTGAGTTATTGAAATGTTGCTGCGTTCCTGGCCCGAAGTCTTGCTCGACTGGTAGCTCTAAGTGAGGAGCCCAGCCATCTCAAGTTCCCTGTTAGAGAAGTTCAATAAGCTAAGGCATTCTATTTCCGAACATTTCACTTCTGTTTAGGGGAGGGATAGATGTATTCCATACCTGAAATCAGCTCACCTGGGATCTGAATTATCCTCTGAACATGTCTAAGTTATTTATTTGACAGGAACAAGCAGGCTTCCCTGTCATTAGATAAGCTTACTAACTCAGGCAGGTCAGCTAACTGGTGTTAAGGAGGAGGAACTCAGAACCCTGATCTCTTGCTTCCTACACTTATTCCATGTCAGTTGCTTTTTGAAATTTTCTTAAGATCCATTTTTCTTCTCCATGATACTCTGGGCTAGCTCTGTGCTTCTATTTTTCCATTCATGGTAGTTTAACCTAATGGATCATTTTTTTTGTCTGCTTTAACAAACCTCATATTCTTGTGTGCGCAGCATCAAAAGCAAAAAAAGCATCACAGTCTTCTGGGAAAATAACTGTTAAAGCAAAAGAGAAGAGCTACTCCAAACTGGAAATACCATATCAAGCAGAAGTGTTGGATGGGTAAGCTTACAGTAGTTGAACATAGTTCAAGACCTAAATGCTGTAAATTAGCTGATGTAGCAGGGAATTTAGCCTTTTTAGAGGGAGAGGGTTTATAAAGAGCTGATTACTAAGTTTTCTGAATCTGGAGGTTGTTTAGAACTACAATTACTTGTTTGAATTCTTCTGTTTTTACACTAGTAGATGAGGTAGTCTTAGTAATGCATAAGCTGGTTTCAAGGCTTGAGTTCAAAGTGACCCTAGGGAGTAATTTTTCAGAGCAGTTGAAGGCTGCAGATGAGACATTTTAAAAATACAGTATTGGAAATTTTTCCAGTTTTGCATTTGCCGTTCTATCACTGTATTAAGTAAGGATAGAGAAAATATTTTTGGTTTTAAGCAAACTTTTGGAAGACCTGTCAGTACTTCCTTATTTTTTGTTATTTCCTTACTAAGTGTGGCTAAGTTGATTTCAAAATTATTGTTGAAATGGGGCGCTACTTTATCAACAGAATTGACAGAGTATTTTAAAGGCAAATCAACTAAACCTTACCTATTAGAACTTTTGTGCTGCAGATACCCGATTTGGTTAATAAGGAGATGCACAATTTGCAAACTATCTTAATACTCCAACACGTACTTTTAGTCCTCCTAATATGCTGATTCACATACTTTCTTATCTGGTTTGGATTACTTGATTATCAGTGTCCCTGTAGGGCTAGTAATATACTTTCAGCATGCAGTGAGAGTTATGTACCTTTTTTGCTCTTGGATTGAATGAAATCTAGTGTTTTGTGTAATAAAAACACTTCGAGGAAAGTATTCATTTTTCTCATACAGTTTTCTTTTAATAGATATTTAGGATTTGATCATGCTGCCACACTCTTTCACATCCGTGACAGTGCTGCTGATTCTGTAGAAAGACCAATCTACCTAACAAACACATTCAGTTTTGCAGTCCTTATACATGATGTTGTGCTACCAGAAGAAACAAACCAAATGTTTAAAGTAAGTCGCATTTCACTGAAACTTTTTACCTAATAGTAAATGCTTTAATGTGATACACTTTGTTAAATTGTAACATTGGTCTTCATTGTTCACTGATCCAGGTCCAGAACTTCAGTAAACCAGTCTTAATTCCGCCTAATGAATCCAGATATGTTTTTACACTTCATTTTATGCCTTCCACATCATCTGTTCATATAGATAACAATATTTTACTTATCACCAATGCTTCTAAATTTCACCTACCTGTCCGAGCATACACAGGATTTTTAGATGTAAGTAATTTCTTTTTTTCTTTAGCTATTTTAGACTAATTAAGAGGCAGACTTCATAGGACTGTTTTTAATTCTTTACTTGTATAGGAGGATGGCTTTTTTAATTTCAGAATTATTTCGCCACTACTTTTCTGAAACAGCTTTGGTCGCTGCAGAAAAATTGTTTTTTCTTCCTTTTAGTTTTACATAGAAAACTTACAGAATTTTGAGGTTGTCACAGAGCTGCTATATTAGACTTATTAATGCATTTGGTAATGAACTTAGAGCTTGAGCACATTTTATATTTAACTTACGCTAAAATACCTTTATCAATCTTTCTAGTACTTCGTACTGCCCCCCAAAACTGAGGAGCGATTTATAGATTTTGGCATATTGAGTGCAACAGAAGCTACCAGCATTTTATTTGCAGTCATCAACAGCAATCCAATAGAGGTAAAGATGAATTTATTTTTAGTTTGCCTTTTAAAAAAATTACATCACTGTTGTTACTGAAAACAGTATGTTTTGCTCTTTTTAAGCTGGCTATAAAAAGTTGGCATGTTATAGGGGATGGTTTGGCCATAGAACTTCTAACAACAGAAAAGGGAAACAGAACAACGATAATTGCAAACCACCATGAACTACAAAATGCCAGTGCATCCTATCAGTCCTCAGTAAGTAATCTTTTGAATCCATTGCTTAAAGATAGGTTTAGGAGGAGAAAAAAATAGACAAATCTGCGGAACTTCTTGCAGTTTCATTTTAGCAAGGGAGGATAAGAATTCTTAATTTTTGTCTGAATGTGAGCATCATAAAGCATGTAGAATTTCTTTATTTTTAGAAGGATTATTATGCTCAGATTTCATTAGATTTTGAAAGGGGAAACTTCAGAAATGGTAACCTCTGTGCCCTCAGATGATATTCATTATTTATTTGGGAAGAGTGGAATTATCACTTCAAGGAATAGGTAATTTTTGTGTTAGTAAATTATGTGTTTGAATTTTTCTTTTTACCACTGACAGGTGTTTTAAATGGATTTTGGTTCAGTTGAAAGAAATTAGAGGGAGCTTGGTATGTTTTTTAGTGAAATTTCTTTCCATCTAATGGAATACAATGGATGACTTTTTTTTTTACTGTTTACAGGTGATACTAGCATCAGGTTATTACGCTGTGTTTAGAGTAAAACTAATGGCGAAAGAACTTGAAGGAATTCATGATGGAGCTGTACAAATCACGACAGATTATGAGGTAAATTTATTGTATATTCATGGCTGTAGCCCAAATGAAATGTTCAGTTCTTGAGAATAAACAGATGGCAGTATCGGGGAGAAACTGAGGTTGGAAGGGACCTCTGGAGGTCGAGTTCTCTCTGCAAATTAACCCTGCATCAAACGACAGTAACACCACTTATGCTGTGTCTGCTCTGAATGAAAGAAGAGTGACTTTTATTATGATTTTCATCTGGCTTTCAGAAATACTTATATCTCACCTGATGCTTCGAGCTATGGATTCTCCAATGACTTGGTACATCCTCAAAGCGTCAATGCGTGGATCTTTTGGCATAACGCATGCTGACAATGTGCTTTTTGGTACATTATCAGTTACTGAAACTGAACTATCATTTCCAAGGTCTTTTTGTCAAAAGCCAATGTGAAAATTGTTTTGGAGAAATTGCAGTTTGCTGAAAATTGATGAAACAGAGTTCTTACACTAAGATTAGTAAGAGAGAGAAGAACAAACAGTTAATTCTCAACTTCATATGTCTGTCTTGTTAATAAATTATTTTGCAGAAGAGAGAGATTCTAATACATAATGGAATCTCTATTTAATATCTTTGGGTGATATTATATAGAAAAAAAGTGACACACTGCCTATGAAGTCAGGAAACTATATAGCTTATTGTGTTGTTCTCATGAAGACACAGAAGATGAGAAATTCCACATTTCTGCCAGTTATCTGAGATTTTGAGCTTTTTAATATGTCTGTACATGTATGCGACCCTTCAGCTACATCTGAAGTGTTTTTATCTTCTTGCATGTTCTTACAGGTTATTCTACTTGTATTAGTATCTTCAATAATACACAGAAAGGGTCTCATTGCCATCCTATCCATGCTTCTTTTTCTAAGTCTACATCTATCTTGAGGTCTTACCATGACTTCCAATGTTTTTTGGGAAGTTCCGTTTGTCCTCTTCCCTCATACTCATTTACTTTAAATGTTATCGTACTGTTTTCCAACAAAGTAAGCCCCACTTCAGTGAGACCTATCTAATGCCCCATTGAAGAGCTTATATTTTAACTATGCTTTTCTGTTCCATTTAGAATGGTGCTAATTATGACTGAACAAAGGTCAGTCAGTATGGAGTGGCTGTTCTGAATATGATGATGTGTTGAAATCTTAACTCATGTCTCTTTGTTTGAAATGTGTATATAGACCTAGACTATATTAATTGTAGAATTTCAGAGTTTTATTATTCTATGCCATTTAAAGGTGGAAGAGACATTTACAGGCTGAAATTTAAGAGGTTTTTTTCTAACTTTTTTTTCTCCAGATTTTAACTATACCAGTGAAGGCAGTGATTGCTGTAGGCTCGTTGACCTGTTCCCCAAAACATGTTTTTCTTCCACCTTCTTTTCCGGTAAGATAGTTGAGTCATAGCATTAAAAGTTTTCTTGCTGTGTTTTTTGTTTGTCCTTTTCAAGGGAAACTGCAGTCTTGAACTGTTGCATGTCAAAATGCTGAAGAGATCATGCTGTGTACCAAACTGTTATCAGTTTGTAGCTATTTTTTGTTTGGTTTTTTTTCCCCTTCCCCACATCTCCCACGCACGAGTTACATCTCCTCTGCTGCCTGCTTGAATGGTATCTTGGAATAGTGTAACAATCCCAAACCTGATTCTTCGCAGCTTTATTCTACTGTAGCTGTGGTCACTTGGTCATTGCCAATTCATGGGCATTAGCACCAAGAGTAAGAGAGATATGAAACTACACAAATGCGTTTTTCAAATTCCTGAAGTCTAATACCAAAGCCAACAAAGTCAGCTAATAAACTGATGTTTCAGCATAAGATGTGTGTGGTCTCTGTGGAAGGACTATTGTATTGTTTCCACACTGAAAGTAGGTCTTCTCAAATGTACATGGTAGAGTAAGCTCGGTTGGTCTACAGCTCTCTGCAAAAGTACCTGATGGCTGTTTTCATCTCTGCTCCTGCAGTGGTGTTTAGTGGGTGAGTGCTGGAAGCAGCTTCTTTGCTCAGGGCTACAGACTCAAGCAGCAAGCTATTAACAGATAATACTTTTTTCTCATGCAGCATTCCGCATAACCATAGGAGCGTGGGCAGTCAAGGCATATTGACTTGGCAGTTGGTGTTTCATTGAAGTCTGAACTTTTTATGTGACTTTGTGATGAGTGAGAAATGTAATATGGTGGGAAATCATAGGGAGAGAGATTGAAAACTGGGGAGAAAAAGTAGCAAAAGGAGACAGAGATGGCAGTTTTCTGAAAGGATAGAACTAACTCCATGCATTTGGCCGAAATGTTTTTTTGTTTCTTTCTCCTGCATAGTCTTAATCTGTTGTAGAGCTCTGTCTGTTCTCAACTTCATCTTCCGATAGCTCCTTAGTATCTCCTGCTTATCTTACAATTTGTGTACTCTTAAATAGTAATTTTTCCCTGGCACTTTATCAAATGCTTTACCTCATTTCTGATAGATAAATTATGATTTTTTGAACATGTAGTGCAATAGTTCTCATTGGAGGAAGTTAGGTCAGTCAGCAGGACTTGAGTAAATCATTGCTACCTTTTGCCCCATTATGCATTCCATCTCCCTCCTGATCTCCGGTTTCACAAATTGTTCTGAAGTCTTTTGCTACTCTTGAGGTCAAGCACTCATGCCTACAGTTGCACAGGTCACTTATTATCTTTTACCTTCAGGATCTATATTTCCTATTTGACTATATGGCCTCGCCATTATATGGATGCTTATTACACTGACTACTGTATCTGTAACTACATCAATGAACTCTTCCATAAGCCTTTGATAAACTGAAATAACTTAAAGGTCTGTAGAAATTTTTTTACAATGAGGGTGGTGAGACCCTGGCCCAGGTTGCCCAGAGAGGTGGTAGATGCCCCATCCCTGGAGACATTCCAGGCCAGGCTGGACGGGGCTCTGAGCAACCTGATCTAGTTGAAGATGTCCCTGCTCATTGCAGGGGGTTGGACTAGATGGCCTTCGAAGGTCCCTTCCAACCCAAACTATTCTATGATTCTTTTTCTTTTACCACATACAAAGCAGTTTCTGTATTCTAATTTAAATATCCTAATTCCTGGCAAGATCATTGTCCCTCTTGGGTGCCACATTAAAATATCATCTTCCATTTTGAGCGATAAGGAAGTAATTTTTAATCTCCCTTTATTTTGGTCTAACTGGAATGGCTAAAGAGCTTCTTGATAGATCTTAGGATATGCCACAGGTCTTGGTTAGCTTGGATTTTTTTTTTGTTTTGTTTGCTTTGGTTTGGTTTTGGCAGGTACTACTTCTTATAGCACCTGTATTTCTCAGCCTCTAAGGTGTAGTTTCCTTGCTGTCATCATTCTTTATTGGCTTTATGCTCTTTTCTAGTAATGTGTTCATGTAAATATTAATTCAGCAGACCTTTGGGCTCCTGCATTTTGTTTGGGAGTGTAAATTCAGATCTAATTATCACCTTTGACAAGATTCTAGACTGTTTTCTGTGTTCAAGCCCCAAGCTTTTCAGAACAGTCAACTTCACTTACTACTTCTGTTGATCACTCAGCTCTTTTGATATTTGAGAACATTGACAACAGACTTCTCTTTTCTTGGATTCATTTCAAACTAAACTTCTGATCACTGAATTCATGATAGTCCTGCATCTAGTTGTTCTCTAAGGCCTCCATTACTTAGGAAAATAAGCATAAAATAACATCAGTTCTTCTTGTTTCAGTGGTTGGTAGAGAAATTTGACAGCTATAACATCCAGGAATAACGAGGTGCTACAATTTTAGTAACACATGTTTTTCAGCGCAAACCTAGGATGTGATTCTCCTGCAGCTGCCCGGTTCCCGGTGCTGTCTGTCTTTGTTTATAATTTTAGTGTATTCGCACCTAATTCTGACTTTCGGTGTGCTGTAGAAGTTTGTCAGCAATACACTGACAGTGTATACAGGCCTTGTAAAGATCAGTGTCTTGATTTAAACAGATCTTTAGCTGTGTTGACTTCTGCTTCATAATGGCATTTTTAGCGTACAGTGCCAATAGCTTTGTTCTAGCTTTGTTATTGCTGCTGGGTAAAGTTGTCTTCCATTATCTGTTGTTTCGTGTTTAAATGCTGTATAAGGGTCTTAGTAAAACCCTGTTCATTTGTGCTACAGATTTTAACAAGCATTTATCTTGCCCAATTGATGGCAGTTTGTTACGCATAAGATTCCATAAAGGAAGCACAGATACACCTCTTATTCAGTTTAATGGGACTATACTGTTTAGAGATCTCTCCTTGTTTCTTTCTCTGACACATTGTTACTACTGAGACTTACAGTATGTGACTATTTCCTGAGGCCACAGTCAAATTTTGAGCCTGCAAAAGTACGTCTCTCCCATCTGTCCACTTCAGTCCTTGCCTTGCTGGCTTTTTAAAAAGCTCAAAGTATTGATTTAAGAGGAACATGAAAAACTCTAGTCATGTTCACTAGAGAATAGTCCTGGGTGTTTAAATTTGCTTGTATGCGTTCATTTTACATAAATCTGAAAACACGTAATTGGTCCTGAGTTTACTCCGTACTTGTCAGGGTTGGGGTTTGAGATAAGGTAAAAAACATGTGAAGCTTCTTTCCCTACTGTAAAACGAGGCTCAGAAAACTGAAGTTTTCTCCTGCTTTTCCTCCTCTGGTGCTTTTTTAGCATGACGTGATTAAACAGAACTCTTGTCCTAGCTCTTCTAGACATTTAAGGTGTACTTATTTTTGAAAGACGGATGAATTGTGTTTGGAAGCAGATGGAGGAGAGGATACAACTTCACAGAAACTTACTTTGAAGTGTTAGAAGTGGCATTTTTTTAAGATAGCATAGTTTAAAATCTCAGTTCACTATTTCAGCTCTGCTGTGGTCTTTCCCAGCCTGCATAAATAAATACATATGCTAGGGAAAATGCATATCCTGCAGACTTGTTTAATTCTTTCTTTTCTTTAGGGGAAAGCAGTTCACCAAAGCCTGAACATTATGAACTCCTTTTCTCAGAAAGTGAAAATACAACACATACGCTCCCTGTCGGAAGATGTAAGGTTTTATTATAAGAGGCTAAGAAGTAATAAAGAAGATTTAGAGCCAGGGAAAAAATCAAAGGTTTGTTTATGCCTTATTTCTACATTTTTACGTGTTCTCTCATATATAGTATATGTCATGTTTTTGTGGTCATCAGAAATCTTCTTTTATCTTTGGTCATTAGATTTACTCTGCAGTTTCTTAATTGATCTGCTCTTACCTGTTTTGCAGATTGCAAATATTTATTTTGATCCTGGTTTACAATGTGGAGATCATTGTTATGTAGGATTGCCTTTTCTATCTAAATGTAAGTAACATTCAACTTTATAATGAAAATCTTGGGGAAAAAAAAGTTTTCTCCTTAAGCAATGATTTTACATTAAGAGTTTAAAAAAACATGTTATTTCTTAAAGCGGAATCTAAAGGTCAGCACAGCGTAGCAATGCAAGAAGACGCGTGGGATTCTGACTGGGATTTACATGAGAATTTATTCAGAGAATGGATAGAAATAAAAGAGAACTCAAGCCATAGGTAAGTATTCTATCCCTGTTACTTTCTCAGGCCTTAAATCACTAGTTAATTCTGTGTTATATGTGCTCTTATAAAATACAGAGTTTCTTAATACTGCAGTGCTCTTTAAAAAGAGCATTTTAAAAGTTAAAAACCAGTAATATTTTCCTCAAGGCAAACACAATACTGAAAGCTACTTTTCACTGGAGTATGCTGCAGTTATTGAAAAGATGGCCACAGCAAAGTGGTCTTTACACTGCAAAAACTTCGTAAAACAGATTATACTGTCTGTGCAGTATCCCTGCTTAATCTGCTTTAAAGTAGTAACCTCAATATCCCTCCTAAGATTTCATGAGGTTTTCTATTGCTACTATTCTGAGATGATTGCATCTCAGTGAATTATCAAATTGTCTGGTGTTTCTCTGCTTCAGCTAAGTAGAAGGTGATTAAGGATTGCTGTTTCATTTTTAGAAAAAGTCAAACTCTGCAGGCTGCTCTATACCTTTCAAACATCTGCCTTCTCATATATAAAGTGATTTAATCTCTGAGAGACATAAGTTAGCATTAACAGCAAGTGCATGTGTCTTTTGTGATGACAGCACCCAGACTACCATTTCAAAAAGGGTATGCGTATTTGCAGAAAAACAAAATGATCATATGTAGCTAAATAGATTAACAAAAGCATACCTCCTTTATCACTTTTTTGTTATAATGCTGGTACATCAATAACTCCGGAACAAATTTGATCTAACCAGAATTCTCTATTTAGCCACACTGGTAACTTTCAGGAACGTCCATCACCTACACTAAGAGGACAGTAAGGGAAAATTCTATGAAAAACTACTTCTGAATAAGTAGTAGTTCTAGGTATTCTATACAATGTTTTAATATTATTTAATGTAATATATAATCTAAAATTTGTCCTGCTTTTTGAGAGAGTTACAATTAACCAGCTATCCAACATAGCATTCAGTGAAAGAGAAACTGCTCCTTCTGAATACAGAAGAGTTCCAGTGTGGGCATTTGGAGTCTCTCCAAAATACATCTCTAGGTTTGGAGTCTAGCATTTCATCCGGTTTGCTCACTCAAGAACTCAACACTGTTGCGGTGGAGAGCTTGTAGAACAGGAACCAAGTCTGTTGCAGAGGTTGGTTGATAGCAAAGAAGTTCATTCACTGGTGGAAACAGTAGCTGGCCCCAAGTGTGGCTAGTTCAGATTTGGTTTAGATTTGTTAGACTGGAATATGGGCACATATATCCGTGTATCCATTGCAGATTTACAGTACATTACACATGTTCAACCACAATACGCTTTCTGGATGTCGGATTGGAAACAGGCTGTAGCAGGACTGATGTTTTTTCTTTGTACTGTTTATACCTTTACAAATCATCAAATACATCTTGGGTTATTTTTCTTACTGATCTGAATCTCAGTTAAATTCTCAAAATTTCTTTCTGCTGTAGTAGGGGCTATGCACTTCCTAATGACAGATAAAATATGTGTCTGTGTCCAGAGAACAGTGATTTAAGAGAAATGCAAATACTGAAAGATTTGTGATGCATTGCGTAAGTCCTACCACATTTTCTGCTCAACTTTATCCATAAATAGGCCATAACAGAACTTGGAATGGATGGATGTTGGCAACAATACTTGAATAGAGAATATCTTTAGAATCTTTGGGTTGGTCTCACATAGCATGTTTTGACAGTTTCTGTTGTGCTTTTTAATAGCAGGACATATGTGCAGAGCGCAGTGTTTCTTTTAATTGCATACAAATGCAGTGTATCATTCTGTTTCTCAAACTAATATCGTTTTCAGGGTGCTTTTAAGCACGCTGCTTTTTCCAAGCTTTTGCTATTTTACTCCTGTGAAGTAAGTTTTGTAACTATTTCTCCAGACTGAATGCAGTCTTTGAAGTAGACACAGATCTTCAGAAGAATGTCCGGTTGAAAATTACAGCAGAAATGACCTGGCCTTCCATACTTAGTTCACCACGACATCTAAGCTTCCCTCTTACCAATACAAACAGTTCATCAGTAAGTTATTTTGCTAAAAGTATCATTTTGGAGGGACTGCATTTTGAATAAGTGTTTCTAATTGCATTAACCCCAATATAAACTTTACAAAAATTGTGTTTCTGAATAGGAAGAAGAAATTTTTCTAGAAAATCCAGCTGATGTTCCTGTGTACGTTCAGTTCCTGCCTGTTGCTTTGTATTCGAACCCATCCACCTTCGTTGATAAAATGTTAGAACGGTAAGTATTGTTTCAGAGTAGTTAGACCATTCTCGCTCTACAGCAAAATGCATTTTACAAAAACAGCATGCGGTGTTTGGCAACTGTGTTGGTAGTTACAGTTCTGGCCACTTCTAGAATTTGAATCATTAGGCCAGTTGAGAACTGAATCTAGGCTGATTGCCATGGAACTCACATCTGTAATTTTTGCTAAGCTAAAATAATGTTTACATTTCTTCCTTGACTTGAAGTGTAAGGGCGGGAAATAAGAAAAATTGAATGATCCTTTCAGCTGTGTATTATTTGAGTCCTACCGTAAGTTCTCGATTTGTGCTAAAATCCTTAAGTGCGAGTATGTCGTCTTCCCTGATCTGGGGAAAAAAATTGCATATCTGTTTCAGGTTCAATTTGAATAAGCCAACTAATTTCAACCTGAGGACTCTGGAGTTCCAGGTCTTCAGAAATTGCGTAAGTATTTCGATAGGTTCTTTAGATTTTAAAATTTAGATATTTTAATGTTTTAATACTGCTTCAGTTGTGCATCTTTTCAAGTTTCAGTATTAGTATGTGTGAAAAATGTGATGCTTCTGTTGGATATTTTCAGGGAATTGGGAAAAGTATTTAGTCGTATGTAACAGTTAAAATATCATTTTTTCTGTGTGCTCACATTATAATAGGATTGTGGAAGTTACTGGAAACTGCATTTATTCATTCTGTTGCTGAAACATGATTATTTTCTTTGGTGTGATGGCTGGTAGTTCTAAAATTAGCAAAGTACTGAGTTTTCCATTGCTTTGTTCTTTATTTTAAATGATTTGAGTTTTGTGGCCAACGTTACTTGTATGCTTTTTCATATAGAGCATGCCACATCCCGAACACTTGCTTTTCTCATGCAATATGTATACCTTTACCTCTCAATTTACAGGTAGTTTTAGATTAGAAATTTGATGCTTTCTCAGTATGTAATGGCAAACTTAGCAAAATACACTTTTTTCAATAGGTCTTCTATTTTAAGTTTGCTTTTCCCCTTTTTTTCTTAGGAAAAACAATAGTCTAAAAATGTTCTAACAATGGAACATTTTGAGGGTAGAAAATGTTACATAATGGCTTAATGCTAGTTTGGTGCTAAATATACATTTAGAAAACTTCTGAACTCTCTTTTCTACTAGATCTTTATGAATCCACGAGTGTAGCTTAGCTCACTTCTGTCTTGCTGTGTTCTGCTTCTGAATAAACACAGGTCGTTTGCTAATAAGTAGGGAAATTCTTGTGCTATCAGACTTTCTGGTTAAAAAAAACCCCACAGTATATCATTGAGTAGTACGCTTCTTTATGACAAGACCAATTTTCTAGCTCAAATAATATGATTTCTATCAAATATATGTTAAAAAATCCTATTTTTAAAAGTGTTACTTCGTTTTTCCCACTCTCTTTAAGGTCCAGCCACTGCAGAACACTGTAGGACTTACAAAGGGCCTGGCTCGTCAATCAGTTTTAAGCCTAATATTAAAACCTGGTGAGAGAAAGTCTGTCAAAGTAAAGTTCACTCCAGTTCTCAATAAAACAGTTTCATCGTTAATTGTTATCAGGTATGAGAGATATTTCTGAAATGAGTGTGATTTTTTTTTTTCTGATGGTTTTATTTACATACAAGATCATATTTGTGATCAGCTGCCAATAAGAAACTATTACTTTTACAAGAATAATAGTAGAATTACATGTGTCTGAAGAAAGATTTAATTTAAATGTAATTTTGATATGTTTTACAGTAGATAAACTGTATTCAGTGCATATATATATATATATATATATATATATATATATATATATATATATATATATATATATATAAAAATAGAAATATGTAGTCCACTGTTATACTTGGGAAACTTGAGTTCTTAAATACATACTCTATCTTGAAAGCAGAGACTCTAGTTATAGATGGCATTTGCAAGATCAAGCTACAAGTCCAGTCTTTGTAGTAAAGAGCTCTGTTTGAATAAGTATTTCACTTTTGTATCAGGTGTGATAAATTAATATGATGATGAAGCAGAAACTTTAACCAGTACCTGATAGGGCTTTTTATTTGTACACTGTTGTGATTTCTTAGGTTTTTGTCTTGCAAACTATGTTTGAGATCCCCACTATTCACTTGCATATTGTGGGCAATTATCTGTGGAACTGCTTATGTTTCTGCCCTCCAAATTTGGGATATAACTCCTTAATCTCTAGAGGAGCTTGCAGGAGCAATAGACCGCATAATCCTTTTCTGAATGTTTCCCCTTTTTCTTTGTATACAGAAATAATTTGACTGTAATAGATGCTATAATGGTACAAGGACAAGGAACGACTGAGAGCTTGAAGGTTGCAGGCAAACCTCCTGGTCCAGGAAGCTCTTTACGCTTTAAAATCACAGAAGCATTATTAAAAGACTGTTCAGAAAGTGAGTACTTTGTGAGCTACTATGCTGAACAGAAAAGAAATTTTACACCTACAGCTTGAAATGTGGAAGTATTTTTCCCCTCTTCTAGTGCCCCAGAAGTTTCATTCCTTTGAATACGTTAAAATGGCTTCTTCACTTGGGCAAAGCATGAAATATTTTACCTTTTTCATTTTAATGTTAAAATTAGGAATGATGAAACAAAAGCCCTTCATCTGCTAAAATTCAAGATAGAGGAGGTGAAGGTCCTAATACATTTATGGGGTTAATCTCTAATTCCTAAATTTAAGTCAAATTGGATCACAAATGAAACTTTCTGTATACTTTTTTTCCCCTCACACCTTCAGAATCTGTGCGCACACAGCCAACACGGAAAAAGGCAGAGTGTGTTCCTTGATGCAGATTAAATCCCAGCTACATTCTACTCTGGAGTCAGAGGTTTTCTCCTCTATGGCCCAGGCTTGCTTCTGAGAAGAGAGCTAAGAGTACCTGTATTACTAAAGGAACTGGTAGAAGAGATTTAGTTTTATTTGGTATTAAAATCTGCTTTGTCGCTTTGCAGGTTTCCAGACATGTTTGTAAAGTGCCATGTTAATTATTATCTGAGATAATTCTGCTTTTTCTGAGGGATGAGAAAAAAACTTCATGTAAAGCTTAACCTCTTACATGTCATGGTTTAGGGATTTTTTTGCTAGTAAGATGGTTGTAGCTCAACCATGGATTTTATATTCAACACACAAAACCAAGTTTTAATTCTCTTCAATGTGCTACTTTTCCCAGAATTCCACAACACTAAGCAGTGCATCAAAGAACTTTACAGCTTAGATGATTTTTTGGTGAGGCAGCAGTGCTACCAGAGGTTTGGTGGTTTGTATTCTTTCCCTGATGAGTTGGAGTGCTCTGGCATTGTACAAGTGCCCTGCCTTGACAGTGACGAGAATTTGGCTGCAGAGATCTGTTCCTGCAGGTTACATAAGGATTTGCATGGGCCTCGCGGGTCCCCTGTCCTGCTGCAATCCTGACAGAACTCTCTTTGGCTGTAGAATATGAATATAATGAAGGACACCCATTTAGCACAACACTAACCACTTTCTGCTGTTCGTTTCTAGAAATGAAATACAGAGAACCGAATTTCACACTGAGAAGAACATTTAAAGTGGAAAATACAGGACAGCTGCAGATTAATGTGAAAACTATGGAAATCAGTGGCTATACGTGTGAAGGATATGGATTTAAAGTAGTTAACTGTCATGAGTTTGCACTAAGTGCCAATGCCTCTAAAGACATTGTCATATTGTAAGTAGTTTTTCTTACATCTAAATGGGGTCTTACATTAGGAATTCTGTATACCTAATTCTATTTTGAAGGAAAACTCTGTTGGTTGAACTCTGAGGTTTTTACTTAAGCTTTGAGCGTTTTGGGTTTTTTAAATACAACTTAAAACGTGAAATTGTTCACTTTTCTTGCAAACACTATTCAATACTTAAATAACTTCAAGTTTTCAGACTGTCTATAGTATCACTTTCATTACTATCCAGTAAGTATAACTTACTCAGTTAGAATAGTGTTACTATATGTTTTTTAAATACATTTCCTTCATTTGAGTTGTGAATGCACATGAGATCTAGATTTGCATGGTTTTGGTGCATTGCAGTAAATAGAAAAGAGCCTTTGGACTAAGGATTATTATCATAATGCACAGCATTTGAGTCTTGAATATTTTGTCTGTTGCCTAAATGGTGGTGGTTTAATTCTGTCAGTTTTTATTGTAAAACATGTCTGCACCAAAACCAATCTTTTAACACTGCTTGGATGTAAAGTTAACCATTCAGAATATGCTATCTAAAAAGTTCAGAAGATGCTGCTTTTCTGCAAGAGGACATAGAAGATATTGCAGGCAGTGAAACTTCACTGGTGTTTCTGCAACAATCATAGTTTGTAATGAGACGGAAATATAGTGGTGATGTTTTTGAAAAGAGATATTGTTGTGACTTAAATGTGAAGTGTTTAAAAACTTCATAGTTCACATAATAGTTGGTTCCATTGCTTGCTTACAGCTGCTGTGATTTTTTTTTTTTTTTTTTTTTTTTTACTGCATTCATAGCTTTCTTTTAACAGATTGGGTCAAAACTTAATTTCAGTTATTAGAATATATCTTCATATGGTGCATCTGGGCAATCTGATTTCAGGTGTGTTAAGCATAGGTGTTTATGAACTGAGTCATACATCTTGGGGTATTTGAAAGATACTCATAAGTATTTTTGGGCTAATTGTGTGGATGATTATTAGTCATACTACTAGGACTGTTTGTTACAAATGTTTGATTGGAATGACAGGTATAGGAGTAATGGTGGAGATGTTGTTGTTGTTCTGTTTGGGGTTTTTTGGTTTTGTTTTTTTGTTTGGGGTTTTTGGTTTGGTTGGTTGTTTTTATGTGGTTTTGGTGTGGGGTTGGGTTTTTTTGCTTTTTTTTTGCTTTTTTTTTTTTTTTTAATTTATGAGTAATATAAATGACCGCAAACTTTCATGCTGTTCATATGAAAACTTCTAACATGCTTTACTTTATTTTCAGGTTTACACCTGATTTCACTGCTTCCAGGGTCATACGTGAATTAAAATTCATCACCACGGGAGGCTCGGAATTCATCTTTATCTTGAACGCATCCCTTCCGTATCACATGTTAGCAACGTGTGCAGAAGCGCTACCCAGGCCCAACTGGGAGCTGGCCCTGTACATCGTCATCTCAGGAATAATGAGGTAGCGTGTGTGCATCTGTTCTTATCGGTGTATGTGCACAAACTGCTACTGCTTGAATACAGGTTACAGAGGAGCATCTGTGTATTCAGTACGTGCTGTAATGGGTGTAAAATAAAATAAGGTGAGGTGAAAAAGGAGAGCACGTTAATAACTAGTACTGTGGATTGAGTGCGAACAGTTTAAGGCTGAGGAGTACTGGCTTGCTGTTCAACCTGAGGACAAAATAATATACTTCTTGCTTGGGCCTGTTTCCTTAAGTGAGATACATACTCCTGTTAAGCGTCATAATGTGTAAGTTTTTGATAAATAATCACGCCAAACTTGAATCAGATTGGGTATTAAAGCGCTGCTAACCGTGAATTCCCATATAAATGTAAGCGTTCTTCTGGAGTATTGTGCTTTAGAGAGGCATGAGGCAGTGACTGCAATGAGCTTAGCAGATGCTTCGGATTAATTTAACTTTGCTGCCACTTGGATGTGACAGACAACTGGTGATACTAATAATGGGATTTCTGAGAAGCTAAAGGACATTGTCGGCAACTCAGAGGTTACGTAGTAGCATATTAATGTACTTTTTTCTCAGCAAGCAGGCGTTTGTTAGCTATGACTGGTTTAAATATGGGTTGAAAATTCCACTCTGTTTTCGTAGTCTAACCTCTACCTCTCTTTATTTATTTGAAATCTGAGGTTATAAAAGATGTGCTCCTCTCACTTTTAGGATGCGAGACACTTCCCCTCACTGCCTTTATCCAGAAAAAATCCCAGCATAGAAACTTATGAGCATAAGTTATTACTTATCAGTAACAACGAACACTGTTTTACTTTGTCATTAGTGTTAAGCTTATATCTTCATGTGAGATAGGTAGCAGCAGCTGTAGATGCATGTGGTGAGAAAGTGATATTTCTGTGTGCTGCAAATCCAAAGTATTATTACAGAAATGTAATATTTTTGCCTTGTTTGTTTGTTTGTTTTCTTCATATTAAGGTAATGGCTCTTCCATTTTGCTGCACTGTATTACACAAATGTTCCATTAGGCTGTCTTTCCTTCTAAGGATTAATAAAAGAAATAGAGAAGATAAAGTTACAGCCTCCTTCATTTTCTGTTTTGACTGTTTAGCACTTTCCTAAGTAATGCAGTGTTACTTAAGAAACTTTCTTTTCCTAAGTAATGGGAAAATTTCTGTTACTTAGGAAATTGTTTCCTGACTAACATTGCATTACTTAGGAAAGTGCTGAGTAAGCACTTAAGCGGCTTTCTTCTGTATATTTGCTAGAAATTTATAAGCTTAGAGTTTCTCTTTAGTTTGTTGACAGAGTAAATAATGCTTGTCAGCTCATGAGTGTAGTTTGCGTGGATAATTTTATATGTACTGTATTTATTAATTAGACTTTACAACAGAATACTAAGCCTTCGTCTTGCTGTGTCCTTTTCCTCCAAGTACAAAACATCCTTCTTAGCAGCAGACTAAAGAAGAGTCCTAATGTAACCACTTCATAATATTCCAAAGATTGTATGCACAGACAGGCTCGAACTTCTACGATGCCGTCACATAGGGATTGTTACTTCCCTATTGTTGCAAAGTTGTCCTTAATTGCTAGGAGTGAACAACTCTAGGAGTTTGTCTAGTTCATGTTTTTAACTTGATACGGTGGTGTTTATTGTTGCCTTCCCTAAATCACTATTGTTTTGAGTTGCTAGCATACTTGTGGCTCTAAGTTTTGAAGTCCAGCATGATACGATGTGTACAAACACAACAAAGGAGCCAGTCCTTTTCGTGAAGAACTTCCCAACCAGGCGTGTGTGTGCTCCAGGATAAAACCGTGAGGGGAAAGAGGGATGTACCACGATCATTCTTGGGTGTCTAGACTGTGTTCTTCACACTAATTTGTTTTGTAATTTAAATGATGTGAACACTCTAGGCTAGTTTTCTTTTTCTTTTTTTTTTTTAATAATAATTTTTTAAAAAAGCAAAAACCCAAACCACCACTGTTCCCACCACCACCACACCAAAACCAGAACGTGCAGTTAAAAAGATGACAGAACACGACTTGTTCTGGTTTTGTTTCAAAGCTGGTATTTATTTATCAGAGCACCAAAGCTGGCTTCTGTAAAGAGAGTAGAGTCCTTACCCAGAGCATGGTGGAGAAGGAGAAGCCCTCGAGGTGACCTTTTGCTGCAGCCTCCCCTGTACAACCTCTGCAGAGCCCAGCGTTGATATTATTACCGTGAGGGGAGCACTGTGGGGCTGAGGGGGAAGTGTCTGCCCAGCTCACCAAAACCCTGTGCGTGCCACCCCAAGTTTGCATAGCGCCATAGTGGTTGATGCAGACACGATGCTCTTGTTGGTATCAGGCTTGTGAAATTTTCAAAGAGCATCATGGATTACAATTAGTAAGTGAAAGAGATGATGCCTTATTCCTTACACCCCAAAGCTAATTCCATTTTTGATGGTATGGCACCCAAGGCAAGCATTACTCTTTTGAGTAACAGTTGGTGTAAGCTTGTCTGAAAATTTCCCCTATTGAATTTAACTTTTCTGTTGCTTGTTAACATCTTGGATGAAAATTATCTTTCCAACCTTCTGCCATCTGGTTATGCATCTAGAATCCTTTTTAATCCCTGAGGCAGGGAAAAAAGCACTGATTACCAGCTCTCGACAACTGAGTTGGTCTCCAGAGTTGGTTTTAGTTTTGGTGACAGTTAAAACTTAAAAGCTATCTAGACTGGATTCTTTTAGCTGAAATTTAGCAAGAGGTATCTCATCCTTTTGTGTGAATTGATGCTGGTTTTCATACATTTGGCTTAGAAAAACTGGCAGTCAGAACAGAGGGGAGAACAGAAACCAAAGTTGCTAATTTAAAGTTATTTTTTCATAAATTTTGTAGTGTAGTAGGCAAGGCAAGCTTTAGCCATCGCCATTGTGTCTCCTCCCTCTGAAAGTCCCACCTATTAGAAGATGAAACCGATAGCCCTGCGATGAAGGTCTCTCTGCAGTGGTTTTATTGCTTCATTCAAAAATATAGTTCACTGCAGTGCATTATGTAAGTGGAGAACTCATAAACATGGTATTGCAGCAGATGCAGTTGGTTGTAAAACTCCTTGAAATCATGCTCTTAAATGTTACTTCTTGAGCAGCCGTACAGTTGTCTACAGAGGGTCTCTGCCTTTAAAATGGAATTGCACCAACAAGCTGTGAGAGCTGCTGACCAGTTGGATGCCATTTTGATATTTTAATTATATCTTTTATTCTTCTTTTGGTTTAACATCGTTGGCAAGTGCGTGTCAGACTTGAATCTACCTTATGTTCTCAGTGTTAGTGATGTGTATATCATGCCAGACTTGGGTATTTTATGTTTCTATCAGATGAAGTTGTGGTTTGGATGCAATTTTCAGCTTTTCAGTACAAGATAAACACTTTTTGTCTTGTGATTAGATTCGTTAACCTTAAAATGTTCAAAACTAAGAAATACTTAGATGACTGCCTCTCTTCTCTGCAGTGTGCTCTTTCTCTTGGTAATTGGAACAGCATATTTAGAAGCTCAAGGAATTTGGGAGCCATTTAGGAGACGCTTGTCCTTTGAGGCCTCAAACCCTCCCTTTGATATGGGAAGGCCACTTGATCTCAGGAGAATAGTTGGAATTTCATCTGATGGAAAGTAAGTCTGTTTGGATTTTCTGTGGGATGTTTTCCCCTTTTTTTCTTTTCTTTAGTTATAAGGCACCAGTAAGAAAGTAATACTGCTTTTTAGAACAGGTGAATGAATAAAGATTCTCCCAGTTACTTATAAAAAGATGGCTTGAGTAAAAAGAACACCAAAAAAACCCACCAAAACCAAATCCTGCCAAGTTTCCTGTTAATGTTCTTGAAAATGAAACTCATAGACTGCAGAAAAAAGGCCACAAGTTCCTGCCTTTGGTGTCTTAAGTTTAAAAAAAAAATCACCTTTCAGTGTTCCCTCCAACATATATATTGACTGTCATTTTCCTGTGTTATTGTTCATATGTACAGCAAGCAAGTGAACAGGAAATGGCAAAGGCTCCTGACTTGTCAAACAAGTTTTAGGCATTTTTGTTGGTTATATGCCAAGAACAGTGTAGTTCAAGGATTCTTTTGGACCTAGTGAGTCTTTTCTTCATGTGGGAGAATGGAAACATTGTAGAGTATATTTAAACACCTGTTGTTCTTCCAGCTTGAATGCACTTGGATCAGATTCTAATCACAGTTCATCCAGAGGGATCTATGGAGCAGGCGGTTCGTCTTCACGATCCAGTGCCGGGAATCATAAGCAATGCAGTGCAACAGCACACCTTCACAGCAATAGAAATGCACCTGATGTTGAAAACATCAAACCCAAAAGCAGCTCGAGCATACCTAATAGGACTTCAGCACAAGCAGCTTCCGTGCCGTCAGTGAACAGAGCCAGCTCCTTTACTTTGGATGCGGGTGCCGCAGCCCAGGCTCATGCTGCAGGCAAAAGGGCCAAGGGGACGAGGCAGCACCAGCAGCCGACGCAGCAGCAGCCCCCAGCTCTGGCAGAGCAGCCCCTCCAGCAACCCCCGGTGCCCGGGCCCCAGCAGCAAGAGCAACAGACTGAAAGTGCTTTGCCACAGCTGCCGCTGCTCAGCCCGCCCCATGGCGAGTGCACCAGCAGCAGAAGACACAGCTCGGAGGATTCAGATCTCACTGGGCTCATAGAAACGATGGAAAAAGACTTTGACCACCCAGAATCCCCTTCCCCAGATGTGTTTACAGAGCAGCCCCCATCTCCACTAGCAAAAAACAAAGGTAATACAATTCTGCGGTTTTTAACACGATTCATTATGTAAGCCGCAGAACAAGATTTAATCAACCGTAGAGGTCATGTTTTCATAGCGTGGAAAGCGAGAGCTGCTCCGCTGTTCCCTACCCTGCTCTACACGCCTGTGTCCTGAACACTTCCTTTATTCATTTTGTGGCAGTGGAGTTCTCCTCGCAAAGCTAGATTGTGATTTTTCCTGCAAAATTTTTGGAACATTTAGATGAAAGCCAGTGTGAATGTTTAGACATCTGACCATCTGAAGAAGAAAGATGCTTTTGGTTGCTACTCCTTTGCCTTTGGGTTAGCATCCCCATCCCTCCAGTCCATCATTTGTACTTGGGGCTGGGGATTGAGGAAAGGAAAAGGAAGTTGTCTCAGTGTATTATGAAAACTGAGACAGGGAGAAAGGGAGGAGGGGGAGAGAGAGGTGAGTAAATCCCTGTAGTATTGTTTGGGAATGGAATTCTTCATGCCCAGACTTGCAGTTGTTGAAAAATCCTTGATGTCAGGTGGACAGCAAATTGATATATGGCACCCGTGTTTATAAGTTGCATTCATCTTTGCATGAGGTTAGAGCAGAGTTTGAATTGTTTATGCATCTTGTCAATTGTCTAGTGCTTAAAAAATGTTTTTAATTTCTTACATTAGATACATTCAGACTTTTAAAATTATATGTCAGTAATTTTCCTTCTTATAAACACTTCGTTAGAGTAGAACTTCTAACCGTGCTTTTTCTATTAGCCATTTCCATTGTGTCCCAGAGTTATGCGATTATAAATTTAATCTTAACGTGTTTCTTTCTAAATTATTTCTCACTTTTTTCTAACAGCACTATTGTACAGAAACGGTGTTGATACTGTGGTGCTTATTAGAGATAAAGCTCAGAAAATGAATGGTGGGAAGACACACAAATCCTGAAGTATCTGTATGATCAGGCACCACCAAAGAGGAAAGCTTCACTCTGTTAAGTAGTCATGAGCAGGACATTCTTAATTAGTTCAGTGTGGATGTGGTGACGCATCTGGACTTTTAAAGTGGAGACTCTGATGAGAGGTTTTAGGATCCTGCTGTGAAATATGCTACTTTGTTTCTAGGCTGTTTCAGTTTTAATTTAGACAAGGGGATGTAGTTGGGGAATTAATCTGAAGTGAGTTATGACCAGTTTGTCAGGTCTTCATTTCATGAACACTAAATGGTACTGCAGCAAATGATGTGACCCTGGGTAAGTTTCAAAGGCAGCGTCTATGTTAGTGAATAGTGCGGTACTGGAGCTTTGGAAAGCAAAATGACTGGTAGCGAGGATGCAACATCCTCATAGGACATGTCTGAGTGAAGGAGGAAATTTTTGAGGAAGACATTTTTTACAGTGAGGGTGGTGAGACCCTGGCGCAGGTTGCCCAGAAAGGTGGTAGATGCCCCATCCCTGGAGACATTCCAGGCCAGGCTGGACGGGGCTCTGAGCAACCTGATCTAGTTGAAGATGTCCCTGCTCGTTGCAGGGCGTTGGACTAGATGACCTTTGAAGGTCCCCAAGCTGTTCTGTGATCCAGCCTATGCACTGAATGCCTGAAAGGGCTGTGAGCACTTCTGGAGTGCGTCTGCCACGTGTAGCTCAACTTAAAGAGAAATCAGCTCTTGCACTGTAGTACTCCTGTACAGTGCAGTTGCTACACAGTATGTGGGGACCGTGGAGTTCGGTTTCAAAAGCATATTCCTGATCCAAATAATGCAGTGTACCTATGGCAACTTCTAGCAGTCAATGAATTTGGAGCTTGTCTTATTAAATAGCTGCTTCTAAGTGTTGATAGACCTTTGACTACATTTTTTTCAACTAGATTTAAATGCATTTTTTGAGACGGCTGCTTGTGTGGATTTGTCTATCAATTTCAAAAACTGTTTAAATGATGATAAAATACTTAGTTCTTAATCACTCTACATGGATTCAGTTTTTTGGCATTACTTTCTTGTTTTGTAACTTTCTCCTGATAACAAATTAATTCAGATAAATTCACAGTTTTCCTCCTGTTACAGGGGCTTTGCATCATTTGTGATTTGACATGGTGGTCTACTGAATATTTAAACATATATTGCATTGCAAAATATATTATGAATGTTACATTTTGCAATCTGGATAGGTTTCTTGACCTCTTCATCATCTTAGATGAATAAGTCAGGTTTATGCATGTAGACTTCTTTTTGGACAAGCTTTATTAAAAAACCAACCAAACAAACAAAAAAACCCCACAACCTGTAAACTGTAACTTCACTCACAGAAGCTCAGTGCACCAAATAGAACTTGCTCATTTCCATTTGCCCTCTTTAAAAATGCAAAACCAGAGGGGAAACTCCATGATCTATCTGCATCTACATATAGACATTGATATTTGTCTTTAGATAAATTGCTAGAGCTGGTCACAAACATTTGCAGAAGCAGCAGCCTCTGGACTAAAACTGGCTGGCATCCCATCCTGTGCCGGATTCCCCTCTTTATGGTCGCCTGTTTCAGGTTCCTAACACTGCAGTCCTAGCAGGCTGCTGCAGAGGCTACATCAGATTTCGTGAAACAGATGCTTGACATTACGTTTTTATGTCATGATAACATTTTAAATAGATTTTCTAATGATGAACATTACACTGTTCAGCAATCCTGAATGCAGACTAAATGTGAAGCACATCTTAGAATGAGGACACCTTCTGAGGCAAAAACCTCAGACACACACCTTCCTGTGTAACCTCACCTAGGTGTTCCTGCTCTGGCAGGGGGATTGGACTAGATGATCTTTCGAGGTCCCTTCCAATCCCTAACATTCTGTGATTCTGTGAAAAACAGAACCCTCAATAAGCTTGAAGCTGACCTTTAGAAAATTTCCATACAAAGATCTGCTTTTATTTACACTTTCATTTGCATTCACAATAAAAAGAATGTTTTCTCTCCAATATTTTGTTGTTCTTGGTACTGAAAACATTAAGTCTGAAAAAAAACCAAACACGACAAAGTTTGAAGGCACTGCCCTTTGATATGTATCTGGTATTTGGCAAAATACTGAAGGCAAATTTGTGTTTTGGTACAAACTTTCCCTGAGGGACATTTTGCCAAATGAAATATGACAGCTGTCATTGTGCTTCCAGACCCAATTCCGACTTGAGCTGGTACAAATCCCAGAAGAGGCTGAATCCACTTATTCAGCACAGGTTAATTGAGTCTTTACTTGAGTGAACTATTAAGTCCATCCTGGAAGCTGTAGACAGGCACTGTGCGGCTTATAAATGAGAAATTTAGGCCGAAGGACAGTATTTAAGAAAGATCTTGCTGGTAAAGGCATAGATTACATCTAATGAAAAATAGAAGAATATTGTGAATCTTCTTATCCTGTAAGAGAATAACAAGAGGTGATGGTAAGATGATGATGACTCCACACACACAGTTTCTCTGTATTGATGCTTTTTTTGATAACTTTTTTACTCCCCAGGAGCCTAATCCTGCCTGTTTTGCAAGCCATGACCTCTGGCTTGATTTTGAATGTTCTTAAACCTCTACACTTTGAACTTACACTATGCTACATTTCAGTTAGCCTGTACAAACTGCAGAAAAAACAATCAATTCTTCAAGTAACAATTCAAGTAATAATTTCTTTTGTTCGGATGATAAAGCTTGTACCAACTTCTGAAGTTCATGTTTAAATCTAGTCTTACATGGTTAAACTGTGAAATTAAATTCTAAGGTGTTTAAAAGGTACGGCAGGAACAAAAGCAGAGAAGAATTATAGGTAGCCAGGTGCCTACTGTCTACAAAGAGGCGATGGAGGTAGAGCTCGGGAGCATAAATGTGACAATGGAGTTCGGGGTTCTTCAGGTTTGATGCTGTTGCTCACATTTGGTGTGAAGTGGCTGTGAATGGTTGGTGGATCATAACAGATGACAAACTTGGGAGTCTTAATCATGTGGATTAGCCTCCAAAATGAACTAGCCCATCTCCAAGTACTGCTGCTGAGAACCTGAAGCATCCTTATCTCCCTAGGGAAAGGGAAGACGCTTCAGCGCAAGGCTAAGCCACAGAAGAAGCGGGAAGAAAAGGACAGAAGAGGGAAAGGAAAGCAACAGGAAGATGAACTGAAAGATTCCTTGGCAGATGATGACAGTTCTTCAACCACAACCGAAACCTCCAACCCAGATACAGAACCACTTCTCAAAGAGGTACAGCACTGCTCCTAAAAGGAGGCTCTTGTGTAGCTGGTGGAATATGGTCTCGTCCCCCCAGCCCACCCCCAACCTTCATATACTATAATACCTATCAAAGGAAGAATGCTAATTAAAAAACACCTTTCCCAGTCTTTGCCCTTGCTTCTTTCCTATAAAATTTGCTCTTCTGAGTGTGAACATGCTTGAATCGTGTAGTCTCAGGACAAACTACCTAAGTGGCTGTGGCTTGAAGAAGACACCAGCTGTCTGCAGCATGGTGGTAATTGTCTCTCTGCAGGCTCCTAGTCTGTTCTGTTTGCAGACTAAAACACCGAAGTATTGACATGAATGTTACTCAATAATTAATGTGTATGCTAAAACCAGGCATTTTGTCATTACAAAGGGTCAGTTGAGTGGTGGTAACTTGTCAGCAGGTAGTTAACTTCATTACCATTGACAATACCCCTGCCTTTTAGTCATTTGGCTCACACCCTTTTAGGTAATAAACTAAAGCTCAATAATTTGTTTAGTGGTCAGGTTGTCTTACGTTTTTTGTTCTAAACTATATGCTAGGGAACCAAACAAAGCCAAGGTAATCGCAAAGTGAGGAAAACCAAGCCTAAATTTTGACATGTCTTAGATTTGAACTTTGGAAAAGATAGGGATTCCAACTGGGGGAAAAAAAAAAAAAAATAAAAGAAGTCCATGTAATATATTTGAAAAGTTATGGTTTATTAAGTTTTCATTTGAAAATCATCTTTGATTTTTTCAGAATGGCTATTTGACAGTATACTTGTATTCAGGAAGTGTTAAAGCGTGGTTAAAAAATAATAAATTGAATGGTGAAGTTGCTAATACACTTTGCTCTGTTGAAGAGTCTCTTTTAGAAGGCCTGGACCGCGTACAATGGATGTAGTGTAGGTCTCAGTACAGAGCTACCACCTTTTTAAGTAGGCTTGGAGGTGTTGAAGCACATTAATTTGCTAGACATTTCAATTTCTACTTCTCCAAATAGGAAAAAATAGATAATACATATTTTAGGTATACTCAGTAAGTAGTAAAAAGATACCTTCTAGCTACAAAAATGCACATGTTTTCATATAGCTTTCTTTCCTCAACCCTATTTATACCATCTATGTTGTGATGCAAGAGGAACTTTACTTTTCATGAATATTAACGTGTTATTATAATGTCTTTTATAGGAACCTGAAAAACAAAAGGGAAAAGTCATACCAGAAAAACCTGACAATGAAATAGTCCAAGTAAAACAGAAAACTAAAAAACTGCTAACAAGCATCAAGAAAGAAATCCCTGTAGATGTGAAAACCAGGTAAGCACAACAAAGTCTTTTTGGTAGAGAAGGCATCGTGCTTGAAGGGAAGATGGGTTGATAAAAACCTGGGTATTTGACTGTTGTGGCTGCCAGTCTGGCTAATGCCAACAGCAGATAACTTCAAGCAGCTTCCTCTTCCTTCCTGATATCAGGGAATATCTGAAGCTTGTAAATAATAAATTATTTAATGTGAATATAGTGTGTAAATAAAATGAGAACTAAATCCAGAGAAATCAGGTTAAGCAATTTTAAGCATACATGAAATAGGGTTAATGTTTCTACAGGAGCTTCTAACGGTAGCCCAGTAAGCCAGTGTTAACATGCGGGCCTCTAGTTGCCCTTGATGAAATCACAGCCATGCAATTTCCTTTTTTGTATCATAGAGTAAGATCAGAATCTGGGGTGTATTACTAAAAGAGGCTGCTGCTGCCAGTCCCTGTCCCTTACTGGCAGGCATTTGACTGCAGATTATAGAAAGGGGAAAAATTAAGAACCTTAGTCTTACTATATCTAGTTCATTCTGAAATCAGATTGGTATCCAAGTGCCACAGAAGTAAATTTTACCAAACTGAGGCATGTTATATTGGCTTGTGTTTTCCCTGTTGCTGTCACTAATGCTATATTAACTGGGATTAGTAGCTAGTATAAATTAATTTTCTCCAAAATATTTCTGAAAACGTTGCCTGGCAAAGTCTCCTGCTTATCATATTTATTCTTACCATTATCTACTTTCCGTTATCATCAAAATCACAAGTTCATTACATGTGACAGTATTCAAAAGCCATAGTATGACAGCTGGTTTGGAATTCTTCTGCAAGAAATGGGTAAAATAGTTCCTCCCTAGAATGACTGAGAGACATAAATAGCTGGAGAAAAAGAACAATATATAGCCAAGTGAATTTGGTGGTAGGTTTAAGTAGTTTTATGTCGTTGATTAAAAGATGATCATGTCCATTCAGGGCAATAGCATATTGGGAGGATGTGCTCTAACAAGAGTGTGTGGGGGCAGAGTAGAAAAACGGCTGTTGCCATCTCTTCTTTGCCTCTGTGTAATCAACAGATTTATAATCCTGGAGCTCCAGGATGAAAGCTGCTCCTGGAAGGTGAGTGAGCCCTAATAAATGTGTGGAGCAGTGTGGGTAGAAAATGAGCCAGGGCTAGGAAGGGTGGAGTTGCCTATAGGATAAATACAAAACTCTGTTTATTAATAGCTTTGAAGATGAGCACAAGTTTCACGTAAGAAAGCCACAGAAGAGTCTTTTGTAAGACCATATTGCGCATATATCTATATTTGTGTGTGTATATATATATATGGTCCTTTTCGGCATTTGAGAGAGCTTAAAAATAAATGGATCTCTGTTTTCATTTAGTTCCTTGGAATTGTCTTATACCCCCCCACTGGAAAACAAGCAGCGCAAAACCTTCCCATCCAAGATATCTACACAGCACCTTTTGACGAATGGGGCTAAATCAAGAAACCTCCCCAAAACAAGAGGTAGAGTGAGGCTATTTTTTGTAAATACCTCAGGACTTTTATTCGGTTGGTTGTAACCCTTCTTGAGTGCTTAATTCTAAGTCTGGTGTGTGAAGAAAGCTGTTCAGTTTACTATCCATGGACTTGCTTTTCTTCTTTTGTTGTGATAGGTCCAAGCAGTAAGTTAATGGAGAGCAGGCCATCAGTATTAGCAAAATTTCTCCCCAGTGGTTCTGGACAGGAGCTAGGAAACACTAGCAGCTCAGAAGGGGAAAAGGATTCTCCGCCACCCGAGTGGGACTCCGTGCCTCTCCACAAAGCTGGCAGCTGTAAGTAATGGCTAGAGGACGCAGAACTGGTCTGCAGTCAACATCCGTAGGTAGGCGTGGTCTGTGTATAGATCTTCCTGTCTTTTTTTCCCCTGCGTAGCTGCGCTCCTGTTTTCTGCTGTAGGCCTCGTTGACAGCATCTGGTTTGGGAGGTTTGAAAACCGCATGGGCAGAATGTGGGCCATTCTGCAGTTCTTCAGTATTCAACAGGATTTAGAAGCTGCTGGGGAACTTGAGAAAATGAGAATTGTCTCTTGAAAACAACATGTATTTTCTACAGCAGATGGAGTTTTCCTTGGTCAAGTCTGCTGTAGCTAGAGTTGAAACTAATTATATGATCTGTCCTTGAGAGGAAACACTGAAAACACCTTAATGCAGTGGTTAGCGTGGTACTCCATTAAAAGCTCTTTGGTGGTGTTTTAAGTCCTTTGTGTGGGAATTAAATCACTGTCCTCTTGGTTGCATGCAAGCATAAAGTCATGTCTCTCCACAGCACTCACTTAGAAAGCTGCTTTCTTCTGTACAAATCAGTTTATCTTTGTGCTTTTATTGCACTACAATCTCTCTGAAAATAGGTGGAAAACCTGAACGAGCATAGATGAACAGGAGCTACTTCTTCGATCACTGAGAACAGCCTTTGTCATAATTCCTCAATTTGAACAGAAAGCATAGCAAAGGTTAGAGAAGCCTATGGTTTAAAGTAAATACTACAGCAAGGTGTTTTGTGTTTTTTCTTTATAGCTACAGACAACCTTTATAAACTCTCCCTGCAAACCCTGAACGCAGATGCTTTCCTGAAACAGCGACAGCCCTCACCGACACCTGCCTCTCCATCTCCTCCTCCTCCTCCCACATCTCTGGCTTTTGGGCCACGAGGAGGCACTTACAGCAGCATCGTGAACAGCAGCTGCAGCAAGTGAGTCCAGATCTGCACCTCTGTCTGGTTTCCCAAGCACAGAACACCTGGGGAACCCACGTGGTGCAGCTCCTGTTTCTCACACCCATTTCCTCTTCCCATGGAAACTGCTGCTTTGCAGATATTACTGCGCATATCTTACCATGCTATTTATATTTTTCTGGGGTTTCTTATGGACTGGGTAGATTGGAAAAAAGTGCAGTTACACGAGCTCATGAATGCTAGCTTAATTTGCTGCTTTTTTTATCAAGCTGCTGAAGTCCAAAACCTTACTTTTTTTTTTTCTTTTTTTTTCTCCTTTAAGTGAAACGAAAAGCAAGCAGCCGAATGGCACCAAACACAAGCTGGCAAAGGCAGCTTCTCTTCCAGGCAGGAATGGTAACCCCACTTTTGCTGCTGTAGCTGCAGGTTATGACAAGAGCCCAGGTACTAAAACCAGTTCGGACTTCTGAGTATTTCCTAAATATTCTGTTGTTATTTTTTTTACACATTTTGTATCTTATATATTCTTGCAGGTGGCAGTAGTTTACCAAAGGTTTCTCCAAGCAAGATGGATGTTTCCAGCAATATCAACATTTCCCACACAGTTGTTGACAGTGATGGCTCTGACAGGTAATTTTTATCTTCTCTAAGCAAATACCTAGGCCCCTAGAAAGGAACATTGTAAGCTCTTAATAGCATTTTGAAGGTAGTGACAGAATTCATTCTGGTTCCTTTTTTTTTTTTTTTTTTTTCCTAACTGTTTTTTAAAGTCTGGGCACACTATCTTTCACCGTGCAAAAAAATTAAGAACTCAGGAGTGACTCAAAGAGGAGGATGTTCTGGATGTGATGGGAACTTTCCCTGCCTCATTCCTAGTAACTCAACCATCTTGTGTTCCCCAGGCATCCAAGCAAAGAGAAATCAGCCTGGCTCTTTCAATATTGAGGAGTGTAAACCAAGGTCACTTGAAATAGTTCATAGACAGAATTATCTTGCTGTACAGCAATATCCTTCACTCCCAGTGTTAACACCAAGACCAGAACTGTTGCTGGGCTTTGCATTATGAGTAGGAGCAGAACAGATCTGCGCTCAGTCACGTTCCCCAAGGCACGCTGGCTTTTCTGACATGTTTTGACAGTGCACGTCTATCTGAGTTGTAAAAAGCAGTGAGAGTCAGGTAACCTTTCTGAAACAGGAAGGAGACTTGAATTCAAGTTTCGATATGCAGAGGAATTGCTTTTCTGAGCAAAGTTTGTGGGCCGGGTTTTGGGTTGTTTTTGTAAATGTTTATCACTGGTTCCAGTTAACTCATCTGCAGTTTCAAGAAGCTTGCCCCCAAGCTTGAGCGTGAGCATTTGTATCCCTCCTGAGTCATTTTAAATCTTATCTTTTTGTCAAAAAACTGCGCTATGGCTTACACCCTGTAAGTTTTCTGAAAAACTGATCAAAAGAGCTACTCTCAGGTTTGTGGTGGAGCTCAGGCTAGGGATTAAAAACCATTATGTCCATAGCAGTGTGTTGCTCCAAGGTAGATGTATACATAGGAAAATGGTATTTCACTGAAATCTTTTGTTTAAACAAAAATAGGCTGATATCCTAAATCTTGGTCACCATTAAATATATATATATAATTAAATGCATACCAACCTACATCCATTTGTACATTTGTATGCAGATCATAAGTGAATATTGTTGTTAGTACCGTATTAATGAGTTGTGTATTGCTTTCCCATTATTCCATAATCTTTAGTTCAGGTTTGTGGAGCCCTATCAGCAATCCCAGCAGTCCCGACTTCACCCCTCTCAACTCATTCTCGGCATTTGGACATTCTTTTAACTTAACTGGAGGTGAGTTTTTGGGATTGAGTATTTTCTGTATTCAAATACAGGTAAAGAAATGGCGTGTCTCCATTCTACTGTTCTAAGTACAGTGTTCCCATCTCTGTCCCCAAAAAGGATGACTACTTAGGAAAGTATGTTAAAAATGTGGCAGTGTGTATTCTGTGTTTCAGCCCAGAGAGAGTAAATGGAAACTCTTTACAGTGTTTGGGCTGGAAATACTTGGTTTTGAAGTTTTTTCAGTTTCAGAAAAATTTCTTGATATTCGTGGTTTGGTTTGTGGTTTTTTTTTTCCTTAGTCTTCCTTCCCTCCACTCCTCCCCCTGAAGCTTTACTGTATGTCTCAGAAATGTGCCACTGGGCCTGTGGTTTCTTGAGCACTTAATACCCACATAAAACCTTTGCTCTATGAATAAGGCAATGGCCTGTCCCTCATGTTACTTTCCTCTTGTGTTTTCCTCCAGTGTTTGTGTAGCTGCATGATGAGCTGATGCATAGTAATCCTGTATTTAAATGTTTAGGTAAACTTTCTGTAAGTTGGGCCTTGATGCAGGCAGGGCATGGATGCTCTGCATACTTTCCATAGATTTGTATACCCTGTTTGGGGATGCATGGTATTTTTTTGAGTTGCCTGCAAAAGATAAGCAAAGCAAATCTTTCATATGGCATCTGCAAAATGGATTGTATGTCTACTGAAAAAATGCTGTCTACTGAAAAAATTCTATGTCTACTGAAAAATGCTGGGTGTATGCCATCAACAGCAGCTGCTGCTGCAGAGTTCTTTCATCTTCATCAGCAACACTCTGAGGGCTGGCAGTAAGGTGCTGCGGGTAGTTCTGTGTGCAGGGACCACGCAAACCGCGAGTGCTGGTGGTGCCTTCTCCTCTGGCGGAGATGGGGTCAGGGCTGGGTACAGCTGGGGCTGCCTTGTGCACCGGGGTCACCAGGGCAGGGAGTGCTGCCAGGCAAACAAGTGCTGCAATTACGAGAGGCTCCTTCAGCCCAGTTCCTTATTCCATCTGCAGTTACCTTGTTAGGAGGAACTGCTGGGGCTCTCAGCAGTGCTGTGCTTCTGCCTGGTTCCCTGACTGTTTGCTGGTGGATAAATACCAGGAACCAAACAAACCCCATACGTGGATAGCAAATAAGACACAGTGAGCTTAGAACTCTTTTCCTGACTATAACCTTGATTTTAACTTTGTAGCCACTGTCTGATGTTGGGCATGTGAGATCTGTGTGACCTTTCCTTGCACTGCAGCAGGACCTGCTAGAAGAAATACGGGAAATAACTGTGCAGAGTATTAGTCTGCTATGGTTCTTGGAAGAGGATGAAGAGTAATGTACTCAGTCTTATTTCATTTTCTTTTTAGAGGTTTTTAGCAAACTTGGTTTAGCTCGATCTGCATATGGGCAGGATGTTCAGAGAAACTGGAGTGAATTCAGTAACGTTCCATCATCCATCTGGGATCCTTCAGCTACAGATTCTGCACCCTCCTGGCCAACAAGCTCGAGTTCCCCAACTCACACAACTGCAGTAAGTATTCAGTCCAAATACAGAATCTTTTTACTATTCCAAACCCATTCTGTGTCTGCCATCTAATTTCATTTAGGGGATTTTAAAATTTGGATTAAAAAAATCAACTGAAGAATAAAGGAAAAGGCAAGTTATATGTATTCATCATTCTGTGTAGTTGACATGGCTATTGGACAACGAGTGATTAGTCTGCTCACTTGTGGATGACGAATCCATGTAAATTGTTTCACATGAAAATATTTCTCACAAGAGCACCTTGCAGCACTTGCAAAAGTGTGCTCCATTCCCACATGCTTCAGGATTGTGGAAAGCGCTGTTCTGCTCCTGTGCCGTGGCTGGACGCTGCCTCTGTTGCTTCCAGTTTGGACAGTTGCAAAGTAGCCGATAGGATAACTTTCAGACTTTGAATCTGCCTCCTGAATCCAGTGTTGCACCTAGTTATAAATTAACAGAAGGTCAAGAATGATTTATCTAAACGACCTCAAATATATTCTTTTCAGTTTAGAAAACACACTAAAGGCCTGAGCATAAGGTGAAGCCTTTAAACTGACTCCTAATTTTGATGGAGATCTTGAGTATAGACAAAGAGGAAGAAAAAACAACTTTTACACAGATTGTAGCAGTGCTCTCTCATCTTTGTGCTTCTCTATCTGTCAGAATAAAGCTCACACCACAGCAGCTGTCTTCAGTGCCAGCTGAAATCATTCTTCATCTTGTCTTCTGAAAATGTTTTTGTAGTGAGTAAGAGGCAGTGTTTACTTCACCTGGTAGCAGTTCAGATGGAGCGGAGGCAGGTGGGGGCAGGGGAAGCTGAAGAAGGTCATGCAGCTTCTTAGAGACACACACTCACCAATCCTGCCCTTGTCATGTGGTTACAACCATAGCTGTAACCTCACTAGAACTATGTAAGAGATTTTTGCTTTTTAGTCACATGGAGGGCAGATGTCTCAGCATTTGATAGAAGGAGGGATTGAAGACAACCTGAACAATCTCTCTAGCCCCTAACCTATTTCCTAACTACTACTGAAGAATACTTGGAAGTGTGCTTTAGGGTGCACTTTAGGAAACATCGAGACAGAAACCAGATAAATGGTATAGAAGAATTGTCAGTCTGTCTCTTTAAATGCTTCAATTTTGGGGAAGAAGGAAAAAAAAGGGGGGAGGAAGGGAGTCATTTTAGGGGCTTATTCAATGAGAAGATCACTTAACAAATGAGCAACAGCAAACAGACTGAAGTATTCAAAGATGTTTTTAGTGAGAGTGATTTTTTTTTTTTTTTTTTTTTTTTTTTTTCCCCAAGTGCTAGTGATAAGCCAGAACAGGAAGACTTGGCTGTACTGCCACTGAACCTCCTTGCTCCAAGTGCTAGATAAGAGTGCAGATACCAGGCCAGGGCCCTGGCCTTTTCTCCTTTCTGGCACAAGAGCCAAGTTCTTGCAAATGGCACTTACACAGTGGCTTCTGTGTTACCCTCTTTTCTAGGAAGGTTTCTGGGGAGTTGATTTTGATCATTTTCCTTCCTTATTCCTCTTGCTTTCCCATTTTATGCATAACTCTGCTTCTGTACTAAATAGCATTTGACTTCTGGATCCCATCTCCCCTCAGGCCTTGCTGCAGGCCTTCTTCCCAGGTTTCTTTCTGACTGCAGTCCCTTATTCCTCTTTCCTCCATTTCCCTGTGTGTAGTTCTGTCCAACGGCCACTTTGTACATCCTGCTGCCAGCCCTGAAAGGGAGTAGCAGTCTAGTCTCGGGTACTCTGCTCTTCCTTTCCTGGTTGCTTCAACTTTATGAGCAATTGCCTGTCTATCAGGCTTTCCCAAATGCTTTTGGGACATGTAGGAATAGTTTCTGGCTCTTGCCCACAGGAGAAAATAGAGTAGACTTTCAGTGTGTCATGGTTGGTGTCTGAGGAACAGAACAAGTGTTTCCTGCTGTAGGCTTAGTAGTCTAATGCCTGTAGAGCTTAAATATAACCTTTTAGTTATGTAACAGTAAGAAACTGTGACCCTAGTTTGGCTCAACTTCTCAGTGACATTGGAGAGCCCTCATGATGTTGGCCCAGTTAACCCCTGAGTATGCTCAAAACTCCTGTCCAACCCTTGGTAATTCTATGAGGACCCTGTGGTAATGTGTTAGTGTCCAACCAATTTCAGGTATGATTACAGTGAGCTGATCTTCATTGCCAAGGAGAAAATAAAAAACAGAAATGAAGACATTTGCAGAGTTTACCTTGTTTGCTTTTCTAAAGGGATTTTTATTTTCATCTGCCCTAACTCTACCCAGTAAATCCAAACATAAGGATGGTTGTACCTTATAGCACTTACTCAACAAGTCTACTGCCTTTTGGATGTATCAAGTTTACTGTATATTTGCAAATTGAATTTACAGCATCTGTACACTAAATGTATTAGCACTGAGGTATGTAGTGCGTTAAGCCTACATGTAGCAGGTTCTGTGCTAATATTAGCATGAAAGTTATGCTTAACCTTTCTTATCTCCATCTCTGGCTGCTTCCGGGTATCACTTTGCACCACACCACGGGTTAGATTCCTCTGCTGGTTGCTTGCTACTGTTTGGGCTTTAATAAAACAGTTGACAAAACCTGGCCCTTGTTCATTTCTGCATGTGTTCTCTAGGCTTGCTGTACCTGTCCTATGCATCCCAAATGCAGTTGTGACATGTTGCAGCACACCTGCATTTGCACCGTGACCATTTGTCAGAGACTTCCAGATGTCTTGAACCAAGATAGACTTACTGGAGCTCCATGACAAATGGCCAGTTCCCCAGTCTCCTCTCCCTTCATCTGGAGCCATTTTGGATGGGAGAAAAGTATACACTGGGAATATGGGGAGGTACAGTGGGGCTGAACACAGGTAGGTTCACCTAAAATGTGTAATTTATAACAAGGAGAAAGGTTTGCAAACAGCCAAAAAAGGATCAAGGAATAGACTTTGCTGTGACCTTCCATTACAACTTGAATTTTGTTGGGTTTTTTTGAGACGTGAACCACATTCATCTACCTCATTCTAACTAGTTTTAATTAAGCTTGAGCTTTTTGGCCCTTTTGTGTTAAAGCTTGAACACTAGTAGTGCTTAAATTAGTAATGGTCTGGGGATGGATAAGCGCAAATGAAAACAGCTTAAAAGCCTGTAACGTAATTGCACCCTACAGCCCATTCAGTTACCAGAGGTGTTTGGTGACCATTAGTAGTATGGTTCCTCTCGGCAAGCTCTAGTAAAGGGAGTTCCATACTGCATGTTGCAGTGAAGACAGAAGGGGTTTCACAGCAGCCTTGCTGCTGCTTAGATACTTTTCCTCCAGGGGGTTGTAAACAAGGTGAAAATAGAGGTTATTGAACTGCTGCTTACTGGGCTTTGTCTTCACTGCAGTCAATCCTTGGCAATCCAACTGGCTTGTGGTCCACCACTCCTTTCAGCAGTTCCATTTGGTCGAGTAACCTCAACAGTGGCCTTCCCTTCACCACTCCAACAAATGCGTTGTCAGGCATCGATCTCATGGGTAGTGAAAACTCCACTGCCGCTCCACCCCCACCCACTGCTGCTGCTGTTGCCAGTCCTGCCGAAGACATGGGACAGACCTACGATCCTTGGAGAATTTGGAGCCCAACAATTGGAAGAAGAAGTTCAGATCCTTGGTCTAATTCACACTATCCTCATGAAAACTGAAGTTCAGCAAAAGGAAAGAACTCTTATTCAGGTCATGATACAATTCTGAATGCAAATTTTTGAAACATCATTTTCAGGCTGTTGCTGGTCATTGCTTCTCCCTCCCCTTTTCTTGCCCCCCACCAGTCATGCTTTCATCACTTGCTCCTTTTTGAAGTCTGTCCTGCAATATGGTAGTGTGAGATTGTGGATAAGCTTGAAAAAGTCTGGGTGTGGTCACAAATCCCAGCTACAGCTGAAGCCTGTAAATCTGAACAATTTCACTGGTTTCATATTTTACCATCTGCCATCTCTATTTAGGAAACAATTTGAACTATAAAACGGCCCTGGCATGCAATACTTTTATGAAGAGTACCAGTTTGGGTTTTTAAATTTTTTCCAGTATTATCCTCCAAGTTCTAATTTAAAATCAAAAGGCACTTTGTGCTAAAATGCAGAGTATTTTTTTAAAATAAGGCTGTCTTTGTTAACACAGGTTCTAAGAATGTAAAAAAAAATAAAAATCAACAAAAAAACCCAACAAAACCAACACAAGACCTTAAGAGCAAATGGCTGAATGTAAGAGCATTCTGTTGAGACTGTAATACACTTTCTGTGCTGTTTGTACATTTGTAAACCTGAATGCATTTTTAAGTTGAACTGAAATGCACACAGCCAACACTTGTGGAAGAAACAAGATACCTTGTGCATTTCTTACGGGATACAACTTTGGGTTGTACTTTAAAATAAATACTGCTTTTTTCAAGATTTGTCTGCTGTAATTCTGTTCTCCTGGTCTTTTCTGCACCTGAGCATGCATAAATCTACTTGGCAGAGGTAGCCTTCAGGCCAGAATTTACTGCGCGTAGGGCCTATATGAACAGAAACTTCACTGCAGATGAAACCTGGCTTCTTGGCAGCGTGGGTTTACATAGCAGTGGAGAATTAGAAATTATTTTCAGGGTTACACAGTAGCACCCACTTGAAAGCTGGATAGCAAAATGGTGAAAATGTATCTACACTGGCTAAGTTTCCCGGTATCAGGCATAGGAGCAGATGCTGCTGTTTATGCTACACCCACCTTTGTAACACTGTTCTTGTATAGGTCTGAACAGGAACTTTACCATTTTTAGAAATTATTTATCTGTCCCTTTAAAGTGCCTCTTTCCATTCATTAACAGTAAGGCAAGCCCCAGAGACTACATATGTCTCTCTGAGCTAAAGCCAGGTAAAAATGAACCTTTGCATTACAAGAAAGCATTAGCACTAGCAACATGAATTTACTTAGGACTTGATGGCACTTCTTAAAATTTACAGCAGCAGATTTTTATCAGAATCCATCCTTTAAAAGAGTAAGAACTCTATATTTTAGTTAAAACCTTTATGTTACAAAGAATATGTGATCAATTGTGATCAATGGGGCGGAGTCTGGTTGGAGGCCTGTATCTAGTGGAGTGCCTCAAGGGTCAGTTCTGGGACCAATACTGTTCAATATATTCATCAATGACTTGGATGAGGGAATTGAGTGTACTATCAGCAAGTTTGCTGATGACACCAAGCTGGGAGGAGTGGCTGACACGCCAGAGGGCTGTGCTGCCATCCAGCGAGACCTGGACAGGCTAGAGAGTTGGGCGGGGAAAAATTTAATGAAATATAACAAGGGGAAATGTAGAGTCTTGCATCTGGGCAGGAACAACCCCAGGTTCCAGTACAGGTTGGGGAATGACCTATTAGAGAGCAGTGTAGGGGAAAGAGACCTGGGGGTCCTGGTGGACAGCAGGATGACCATGAGCCAGCACTGTGCCCTTGTGGCCAAGAAGGCCAATGGCATCCTGGGGTGTATTAGAAGGGGGGTGGTTAGTAGGTCCAGAGAGGTTCTCCTTCCCCTCTACTCTGCCCTGGTGAGACCTCATCTGGAATATTGTGTCCAGTTCTGGGCCCCTCAGTTCAAGAAGGACAGGGAACTGCTGGAGAGAGTCCAGCGCAGGGCCACAAAGATGATTAAGGGAGTGGAGCATCTCCCTTATGAGGAAAGGCTGAGGGAGCTGGGTCTCTTTAGCTTGGAGAAGAGGAGACTGAGGGGTGACCTCATTAATGTTTATAAATATATAAAGGGTGGGTGTCACGAGGATGGAGCTAGGCTCTTCTCGGTGACAACCAACAGTAAGACAAGGGGTAATGGGTCCAAGCTGGAACACAAGAGGTTCCACTTAAATGTGAGAAGAAACTTCTTCTCAGTGAGGGTGACAGAACACTGGAACAGGCTGCCCAGGGGGGTTGTGGATTCTCCTTCTCTGGAGACATTCAAAACCCGCCTGGACGCCTTCCTGTGTAACCTCACCTAAGTTTTCCTGCTCTGGCAGGGGGATTGGACTAGATGATCTTTTGAGGTCCCTTCCAATCCCTAACATTCTGTGATTCTGTGATTCTGTGAATATTGTATGCAACAAAATGTGAGGGTTAAGTAAATGTGGCCACTTTTCCTGCTCACACTATGTGAACAAAATTTCTACAACTATCAGCTTGCTGTTTTCTTCCTGCCACCAGCAGAAGCTGAAGAAATAGATCTCTGAAATAGGAACTTGCTGAAACGCCTTTGTTCTTAAAATTTGGGTATTTCTAGAACCATGCAAGGTCATGAAATGTTCAACTTGGATTTGTATGCAATTTCCTTCTGAGTAACTTGGCAAACAAGTCTCTAAATGCAAAATGAAGAATAAGGAGTTAAGCTGCTGACATGCCAGGGCCTGTTTCTCTGTAAACAGAACTTGGGCAGATAACTAGCAGGAACTTCAAGGTGAAAGAAGCTGCTTAAAGTGATGTGCCACCTCTTTTCTCCAGGAACTGTTTATATTAGAATTGATTCCATGGAGGAAAGAAGCAGAAATGAATTCTGAGATTCTCTGTGGTTTAAGCATTTGTAAGGACAGGAAACAATTTCTCCTGTAAAAACATTTCCCTTTGAACAGGACAAGGCAGCACACAAATATTTAGATCTTTTCCCCCCAACAAATGTGAGATATTCTCTTGTGTTAATGCAAATAACCTCTGCTGCCTTTAGAATATTCTCAGTTCTTGCTTTTGAAGAGTTTCCTCTTGAGCACCAATTAAATATTACTTAAATTCCACAGGTGAAACAACCTGAACTATTGAGATCTTTGACACATAGTTTTCAGTTTCCTAAGAGAGTAGAAAGTATGTCCTTCCCCCCAAATTTATAAAGAAAATGTCCTAGGCCTAAAGAATTCCTGCTTGTGAGTGTCCTATCTTCCTTCCCTTTAGTCAAAGGTTATTTTGGAGAACTACTTCATGCTGTTCTGCCTAGTTAAAGAAAGCAAAAGAGCTGCCTTGAAAACAAGTCCTAACTGTAATTTACAGAATTGAGTTGAAATAAAATCTGGACACAAGTTGGTTATTTCTAAAGAAACTTCTGTGCGTGGTAGTACACATACAACACAGGTTTTGCTGCTTTCTCCCTGCCAGCTTTTATGATATGATCATTCTTTACATGTGTTGAAAACACTTGCAAAATTGCTGAAAAGGGGAGGGGGGAGCAGTGTGGGGATGACGAGCCAGAAGCATCCACAGACATCACAGAATAAAAGCAAGGATGGACCTCTTATACTGACGTAAAAATAAAACTAGGTTTTTTGCCAAAGCACATGTGAAGTCTTACATAAAAACCTAGATGAGGTTGAAAATGTTGCAGCCTGCTAGAAGGATAACTGAAATATCACAGGGAGAGCTAAGGTCAGAAGCTTGGAAGCAAGGGTGGACTGTGTTTTCAAAAGCAGAATGAACAAGATGAAGCTCAGACCATGAGGGAAGTTCTCTCTTGAGTAAAAACACCAGAGGAAAAAAAACAGGTTAAAGTGCTTGGAAGATGGGCTGTCCTGGAAACCAAGCAGCTCACAGCGCCTCTGATAATTTAAAACATATCTTCAGAATAGCATCAGGGCCAAACTACCATGAGTCAGCTCTGCTCTTCCAGACCTGGAAGCTACTGGGAATAAAAGGAAGAGAAACAATTACTGTTAATTTTGGTAATTATTTTGGTACTCCTAAAGAGCAGTTCTATTCTGCCAATTCTAACAAATAGACTTTAAAAACCCGAAAAGTTTCTGGCCCGTTTTTAAATCCTAAAAGCCTGAAGTAGGTAAGTATGGCCCTAACATGTGAGACCAAGTTAATTAGCACAAGCTCTATTTCAAAAAGCTCTTGAAAGGCATTAGAGATTTTGTTAAAGACTGTATCAGAACAGGATAGAAAATTCCAGTCAAAGGCCACTTAGTGTTTATTTCACAGATGCAGACACCTGGAGTGAAAAACATACCGCTGAACAGGGCTGGGCCCAGCCCTGGTCAGAGCTCTGTCAATAGCGGTACATACTGTAGCTTGGCTGCTGCCCTGCAAGAGAAATACCAAACTCTAGGACAATGTAGGGTGCAGGCTGTGAGTAAACAGCAGATTCTCAGCACTGGAGCATCGTGCTCAGCTCATATGAAAGTTGTCCACTGCATGCCAGCTGACCATGAACTGTCTGCCCAACCCAATGAGGGGTAAAATTCAGCGTGCACCGGTGTTCTACCTTCACTGGGTAAGAAGCTACCTTTCACTGAAACTATTCCACCCGGAGTGATGTTTTACACTAAATACAGCTTTGCCTGTGCCTTCTCTGTTTTCCCGACCTGTAATTATGAGCAAGTTTTCTGAGCTTCAGTGTTTCAGCCTCATGAAGCAGTGGTGACTTCAGCTCACAGTGAGTCACTTCGTTAGAAGAGAGCCACATGCTGGCATTGGAAATAACCTAGCTTCTCCTGTATGGTTGCTGCAACTGGAAGAGCACAGTATCACCTCATTTTAAACAGGTTCTGCTTCAAAACCGAGTCTTTTGCCCAGTGCCTGTTTTCATCTAACCCCAGTCAAGGATGGACTTTATGTTCAGTCACACAAATACTCAAGCAGTCTTCAGGATGACTGGACCAGCACACTCTTCAGCAGTCCTCTGAACACGAGTGCTAACCATACTTACTACTACTAGTTTGCTACTTAGATGCTGTGTGATCCAGCAGCAGGTGGCGCATGTATTTTCTTATTCTATATATAGCAAAGAAGAAATCAAACAACCAGAAAGTAAAGCCACAAGCATCTGCAGGAGTCAGAGAAAATGTAATGAAGCACTAGCCTAAACTCGGACTAATAAAAATTGAGTCTTAAGAAGAAAACCCTACTATATTTGCTGGAATATGACGACTGTCCTGAACAAAACTCTTTTTTTTTTTTTTTTTTTTTTTTTTGAGCAGAACAGTATAAAGGTAGCTGCTCAAATCCAAGAGTAGTGCAGAAGGTGGAAGGAAGAGTGAAGACAGATTTGACAACCACTTCCTAAGGGAACCTCCTTGAGGTGTTTTGTCAAGCTAGGATCACCAAATCTTGGTCCTTCAGGAAGGACCCTGTAGCTGAGACATGACTTCATGCTCTATCTGCCTACTGTGAAGCAAATGTTCGAGTCAGAGTGTCATTAACACTGGATAATATGGGTTCTTCAGGGGGGGTATGCTCAGACTCTCCTGAATTTTTACAAGATAAGACTCAAGTAGTACTTGAGTGGCAGTGAGAAGTGAGTGGGACGTTCTAGCGCTGCGATAATGGGATTCACTTGGGCTGTGTGCCAGAGGGTACTTACAGGCGGTGAAGCAAACAGACTGCCCTGAAGTCCGAGCTGGACTCTCTTGCAAACTGTGAGAAATCACAGTTCAATTACTTACCCTAAACAAGACAGGAGATCTGGAGTCTGGCATCCTACAAGAGACTAAAGGCATGGGCTGGGGAGGGCATGAGAGGAGAGATACCTCTAGGAAGAAGGTACAGGGTATCCATTTTATAATTCTGGGGCTAAGAAATTCCCAAGGGGAAAAAAAAAAAAAAAAGATATTCTGGAAAGTTTCCTAGGTGTTTTTTGGTATGGGTCCATGGCAGGATGAAGTCACTTGTGGTATTTTGGCCTAGTTACAAGGAATTTGCTGGGAAGCAAGTGTACTGGGAAAGCGAACACCTGGAGCAGCTTCTGCCTCGCCCAGTATCACTCCCTGGCCCTGGAATTATTTTCAGAGAAGACAATACTCACAGGAGAGAGGACATTAACCTGATTTATGGCCATGTGGAAGACAACAGAAGCAAGGGAGGATGGCTTGCTGCCTCTCAGGAGGGAAATACACAGAAGCTGGAATCAGGCAAGAGACTAAAATGCTTCTTCACGGGCTGTTTTTGGTTTTCTGGAAGGGGAAAGAACTTTTAGCCCCTTCAGCTTTGCATCGCCCATCCTCCTGGTATAGTCTGTCCTTATCAGTCAAGTTAATTGCCAGCAAAATCCTGCCGACATTGAAGAGTTTGGCAATGAAGAATGAAGAAAGTCCCTAAAAACTATGCAACATTCTACATTAAGTGGGTATGAGTCAGCTTAAGGCTCACAGGGAAATTCCTGTTGTGCTGGATAAACTAGGAATCTTTTTGGATAACAGTAATTTCAGGGAATATTAAATTACTTCTTGTTCCAAACCAGCAACACAGAAGTTTCTTCCTATGAGCTTCTGACTGCCAAACCTTGCTCACATCTGCCTGCCTGTCAAATTCTGTTCTGTGGCTGGAGACTCAGCCTCAAATTCAAGGGAGAGATGGGGTGTAAAAATCAACAGAGCTGAAGAAAACAGCAATAATGCCTTAATGATTCAGCTAGACTAAGCAAAGGCCATGGCAGAATGGAATATCTTAATACTTTGAAATACTGAGAAGGAAAAAAAAAGGCACAAGGAATAAAACAGTTCAGCTACATTTGGAAAGTTAGTGACAAATTCAGATTTCTTGTATGTGAGAGGGAGGGAGGAAGGAAAGGAAGGATAAAAGAAGGTTCCTTTCTTTGAAGCAGCTGAACTCAACTGTCTAAAGAAATGCTCCAAAAGGGTAATTCATCACAGCTCAAACAGAAAGCAAATGTCCATGCTACAAGGGGCACGCAGAGTGCCTCACTGTTATGTAGAGATTTATTTCAGATGTGCAAATGTGGGACCTGGGCGTTGCCTGTGAGTTGAATCTCTGGTTCCGGGTATGTGAAATGAGAATGAGGTGCATTTTGTTCTGACTTATTGACCTTGCATCCATCAACTGCATGCAAAAATCCATACGATGCAGTTATTAGAACAATAAAAACTGAATATTGCTGAAGTCAGCAGGTTCAGCACCAGACAGCTTCAGAAAATGGATGGTATAGGTGCTGGCTTTCTTTTTAAATGGAGCCTCCTTGTGGGAAGTCACTGATTTGGTCAATACAGCAATATTAACTCATGGGGGAAAAAAAAATTCTGGTAGACTTTCAGGAATTCTGATTAAATCAGCAAACTGGAAGACACTTTTCCTAACTCAATAAATATGAGTTATGCTGTTTCCTCTCTCTGCACAGTGAAGACTAAGAGTCCTACTATTTAGATAAACAGCACACCTCTGTGGCTATGATGAGCATTCAGGCCATCGCAGCAGTGCCAGCTGGCCTTAAAATTTCCTCCCCGATTTTTTCCTGAAACCTTGCAAAATAATCTGATATAGTAGTAGCATTTTGTGTGAACGAGTTGTACATCAAGAAAATTAACACTCCCCACTGCCTGTCTATAAAGCTATCATTCCTTAACAGTAATGTGCCAGAAATCCTAAATCAAGAGGAACTGGAAAGTTCTTGTAGTTCAGTGGTGAAAGTCCCCAAATCTTTCATGATGAGAAAATCTCCCAGGGAAGTGGTGGATTCCCCAATATTGTGTGCTTTCAAGATTCACCTGGACAGGGTACTGGGCTATGTGCTTTTGCCAAGAAAGTTTGGACCAGATGATCCTTGTGGTCCCTTCCAACCTGGAATTCTATGATTCTATGAAATGGGGGCACCCTGTTAGTCACATCAGGCTTTTACTTCTCTTTAAGCATAGTATCACAACATGCCAGATATATATTTCCTATAGTTTAACATTCCTTTCATTAAACTATCTGCAAATGAACCACTTTTCTTTCTTTCCCCTTCTACATGCTTTCAGTATGTTTTCTTCTATATCTGCTCACCTTATAAATGTCCCCAACATTGAATCCTTTTAACCTGCGATGTTCTGTACACGTTCACGACTCCCAGCTCCTCCAATTCACACAGAACTTTTTTACAACTCATTCCTACACCCCCTACTTGAGGGATTGCATGCTGTTATTTGTATTTTTTGTTCAAATCTCCAACACATTGGTTTCTGCTCTCCTCCCAATCATTCAGTCCACTTTATCCCCATGAAAGGCCTTTGCTGAGCTTTTTTCAGGCTCCGCATTCACTCCCCTTTGAGTATTTCAGTTCTATTTGTTTGTTCTGTCCCACTAACTAGTTTCAATATCAAAGCCCTGCTGCAGCCCTGCTCTCTTCCAGGTTGCATTGGGTGCCTTGCGCAAGATGTATTGGAGGAGTTAGTGATCTCCGGCAGGTTGTGCCTACTGCCCGGTCTCCTCCTTGAGGCCTGAGCAGCTGGTGCATTAGCAGGGGTAAGCCCTGTGTGACCCCATGTAGGCAGCACTGGAAGGGGATGTGCTAGAATGCCCTGTGCCTGCTGGTGCTGCACTCTGGTGAACATCATGAAAGAGAGGACGGGATGCTCCTACCTGTCAGGTGGAGACAGATGGGTTTGATCCCTACGCAACACAAAAGGCATCACGGTGCAGGAGGGGACTGAACTTCGGATCTGCCATGGGAATCCATCTGGGGTCTCTCTGATGCTGCACGAAAGCATGGCTCCCAGCACCTGTCAGGAATTGAGATTTACTATCTATATTTCTTTTTTTATTCTACCTTATAAAGTGGCAATGTTATTACACTATGTGCCTTTCTCACTGAGATCCAAAAGAGCCCTGTGCCCACCCCATGCAGAACCCAGGTCACCATAGGTCACCTACATTTCAAGATGCATGAATAAATATTGATTAAAGAAAAGAGTAAATGTTTTAAAGCCAAACCCATCCCAGGTGTAAGCGCATTCAAAGCTTCTGCCCTTCTAAGTCCCACTTTTCTACCCTGTTTTAGCCCTGACTCCCAGCTTAGCTCTTCAACAACCAACCAACAGCATGAGCATAGTGCCATGCAGCTGTGAGACACTGAAGTGGCACTTGAACTTTAATACTGTGGATGGTCCTGAACCGCCCCTGCATGCCCTCACATGGTCCTTCTCCACCTCTGCGAGAACAGACTTTGGGCTGCCACCTAACCTTTCAACAGGTTGGTAAAGTGGTGGGACCAGAACAGCAGTTCACTCCTCTCAGTCTTTCGAAACTACCATGAGTTCGGAAGTTTGCCTTCCTTGGAAAAGCTGCCCAATTTTTAGTAACGCTATTCAGTAGTTCTGCATTCTTTAAATAACCATCAGTCTTGATCTACAATATGAAAATAAGAACAATGATCCGATTACTGTCCTTCTAGAGCCACAGTCTGACAGCAGACAGGAATGTATCAGTAAAATGCAAAAAACGAAACAAAAAAGAAACCAGCTACCGCTTGTTGACAAGCCATCAACTTTCTAGTTAACTAACTCCACCACAAAGTAATACTACAGGTTAATTCAGGTACTCCATGCACAACTTGCATAAACCTCATAATCCTTATTCTCTGAGGACTCAAACGATGACAGCCCAAAAGGAAATAAAGAAAGAAATACACAGAGAAGGGGAAGTAGAGATGATGTGACACAACAGAAAGCACCATACTAGCACTATACAAATGGATTCAGAGCTGACACTTCTGACACACACACTTCTGAACGCGCAAGTAGTAAAAAAACTGTACAAAACCACCTGGAAACACCACATTATGTTTCTGTCCTTTCACAGTTATAAGGTAGAAGCCACTGCCAAATACAGGACATGAAGTTGGTTTTTGCTGTCACAAAGCACAGATGTTTTGAGGTTCCTAATTTAGGTTGGTAAGCCTTGAATCTAGCTGGCTGCCCAATCTTACCTATTAACTGCCTGTTTAATTAAGTAACTCCCAAGACACTTAGAATTACTTCTGTGTCTCCCCAAGCAGGACCCAGAATAACAGCATTTCTCTGGCCCTTGGGGAGCCCCATCGATATGGGTGTTCCTGGAGCAGACCAAACACCAGCAGAACAGCACTGCTCATGAAATGTAAGCCTAACTGCAAGAACCCTGTACCCGGCAAACATTTGGGCCATGGAACTACAAACAAGAGGCTGCTTCTTGCGTTCACCCCAAACCATGAAAAACAGGTAGCTAACCTAGGTTAAAAGTTCTTCCAGGAAAAAGTTTGCACCTGGAAATGCCCCATGGCACTCAGCCTGCCTTAGTGACAATCCCTCCTGCAGACATGAGAAGTCACTTTCCCACCTCTCCACTCAGTAAAATCCCCACTGAATTCCCACAACCTAAACCAGCAGCACTTCACCATCTTACTGGAAAGGGCCGCGCTGGGTAGCAACTCATGCACTGAAAAAGCCTCTGGTGCTTTTGGAGTTGTCGCCAGAGGATGACTAGAGGAAAGGGAGGGAGGCACAAAAGCTCTTCCAGCATCTTGTGCAACCAGCTCAAGCAGTGGAGCTGCAAAAAGGCTCCAGTGGGGAAGAATGGTGAATGACGGTGACTGGGTTCTATTTGGCTGCAAAGCATCGGAGAGCAGAGGGTGCAGGCAGCAAACGAGGACCTTGCCCACAAGCCGTGTTACTCAGCTGCCTGTGACAAATGCAGCTGGGGTAAGGCTGTGGCTGTGCCCGCAAGGCATTACTTGCCAACAGCAGTACTTCAAGACATGGCTAAAATTATAAGCAATTTGTGATGAAATATTAAAAGTGGTTAGCTATCTTGCCTTCATATAACATGTTTTATTGCTACAATATTTTATGAACTCCATAGATCAACTTGCCTCTATTTCAAAACTGAAATTCTAAGCAAATGCAATGCAATGCAATGCAATGCAATGCAAATGCAAATGCAAATGCAAATGCCTTGCAATGCTTGGAGACCCAGAACAGCTCACAGGCCACATCCAGGAAGCCCAGGCCCACAGCCTCACCGCCCAGGGGCGGGGCCTCGGCCCGGCGGGGGCGTGGTCACCGACGAGGGGCGGGGCCTCGGCCCGGCGGGGGCGTGGTCACAGGCCCGGGGGCGTGGCCCGGACAAAGCCACAGCCCGGGTGCAGCAGCACCGGCCGTGGCCGCAGGACGGAGCTGGACGGTGGGGGCGGGCCACAGGGCAGGGGGTGGCCGCGGGCTTGGGGCCGCAGGGGATGCAGGCTTACGGGGAAAGGGCTGGAACCCAGGGCCCGGCTATAGGGCGGGGGCAGGGCCACAGGGCAGGCCAGCCCGGGCTGTTCTGGAAGACACCAAAGCGAAAGAGAGGGGCTGATGATCAGCTGCTGAAACCAGGACAATTTTCAGCGGCTGTTGAAGCGCTGCAGGAGCAGCAGCACCAGCGTGTGTAGACAACAACGACCAGGCACAAGCGTACGTCGGAAAGTCGAGCAGGAGGGAGTCACGGCCCGCCAGTAATTGTACTCTGACAATTCTGCTTTTAGGAAAGAAAGAAAAAAAAAAAGGGGCGATAGCACGACCGGTCTCTCAACTTCTCTGTCAAGGCTGCCCGCAGGCTGACAAATTGCAATGGCATTGCTCTGTCCAGCCTGGCAATCATCTGCTCGGCTGGTTTCTCATCGCTAGGTAGCAAAGGCTCGCTACCCAGAGCAAAGCAAAACGGAGCTGGGCGGTGTGTCGCGCGGGCTCTCCGGGCTTCTCCCTCCTCCTCCTGCAGGTCCGAGCGGCAGGATTCGCAGCTTCTGCCGGGTGTTGCCTCCCGAGGAGCGGATCCCGCCGGTGCTCCGGAAGGCCGCAGTGCCCGGGGACCCCCGGCCCCCCCCGAGTGGGCTCCCGGCACTCGGCAGCCACCGGGGCGGCCACCGCCCCCGCCCAGCGCAGCCGCAGCCGCAGCCGCAGCCGGGCCAGGCGGGGAGCCGGGCCGGCCCTGCTTCGGCAGCCCCGGCGGCGGATTGGCTGGTGCGTGCGGCACGGAGCTGGTTGCCGGCCCCTGAGTGGGCGGGGCTGCGTCCGGCCCGTGTGGGCGGGGCAGCGGGCGGAGGGGGCGGGGAGAGGGCGGGCCGGGGCTGGGGGGCGGGGGAGGAGGTGGGCGGGGCGGGAGCGGGCGTGGGCGTGGCCTTGGTCGAGGCCCGTGGCGGTGGGCGAAGGGTGCGAGAGTGCGGGGAGCGTTGTCCGCGGTGGCTGTGGGGCCAGCAAGGGCTGTTGGCGGAGGGGCTTTGTGGGGATGCGGGGAAGGGGATGGGTGGGCAGAGAGGCTCCCCGGGCAGGGGAGAGGTGCCCAAGGCTGTGAGTGTTGCAGAAGAGGAATGCAATTTTTAGGAAGTTTCATTTAAGCACAGGCTCTAACAAATACTACGACAGGATTCTCGGTCCTATTGGATTGAAGAATACTACATTGCTAGCATGTTTCTAGAAGAGATGCTGCAGGCTGGGATGAGGGAGCACAAGTCTGATGAGGAGCAGCTGAGGGAGCTGGGGCTATTTAGCCTGGAGAAAAGGAGGCTGAGGGGAGACCTGATCGCTGTCTGCAACTACCTGAAAGGAGGTTGTAGCATGGAGGGGGTTGGGCTCTTCTCCCAAGTAACAGGTGATAGGATGAGAGGAAATGGCCTCAAGTTGCACCAGGGGACGTTTAGATTGGATATTAGGAAAAAAATTCTTCCTCAAAAGGGTCGTCAGGCACTGGAACAGGCTGCCCAGGGAAGTGGAGGAGTCACCATCCCTGGAGGTGTTTAAAAGATGTGTAGATGAGGTTCTTAGGGACATGGTTTAGTGCTAGGGTTAGGTTGTGGTTGCACTCGATGATCCTGAGGGTCTCTTCCAACCGAAACGATTCTATGACTCTGTGGTAGACCACACCGACGAGCAGCCCTTGCTGCTGCGGAACGGTGACCTGGAGTAACACGTACGTTGCGGGGAAGGGGGCTCCACCAACCGCCAACGCGGCCGAGCGGGGTGATCACTCCCGCGCCGCACACCGGCCGCCAGTGCCGACCCGCCCGCTGCTGCCTCCCGCTCAGCTCGCTCCCCGTGGGCCGCTCCCGTCGCCAACCCTACCTGAGGGCACTTCCCTCCCCTGCCCGGCTCCGGCCTCCTGGCGCCCCGGGGAACTTACGAGCGGCGGCTCCGCCCCGCGCCTGCCGGGAGGGCGCCCCCGTGAGGGCGGCAGCGCCGCCGCCGCCGCCACCCGGGCTCGCTGGCGCGCGAGGCCCGGCAGCCGTTGGGGCTGGGGGCTGGCGTGCGCGCGCGGCGGCCGGTTGAAAAGGAGCGGGAGGGGCCGCTCGGGGGCGGGGTTAACGGGCGGCTACGGGCGGAGCGGTTATCACGGAATAGAACAGTTTGGGTTGGAAGGGACCTTCAAAGGTCATCCAGTCCAACCCCCCGCAATGAGCAGGGACATCTTCAACTAGATCAGGTTGCTCAGAGCCCCGTCCAGCCTGGCCTGGAATGTCTCCAGGGATGGGGCATCTCCCACCTCTCTGGGCAGCCTGGTCTCACCACCCTCGGTGTAAAAGGGCCCTGGCAGGGCAATGGCTATTCTCACTTCACGTGTTGAGGGACATGGTGCGCCTCAATCTCCCGTGTGTGGCTGCTCATGCACACGTGGGCCCACAGGAGTTTTGCCATTGCTTAACAGCATTATGCTCATTCCTGGCTTCAGAGAGGTATGATATACCTGCCAGGCCTCCCTGCTGCAGGAACTGCCAAGGTACAGCTTTAAGTTCTTTGCTCCTGGATAATAATTTTGTTTTTGTCAATTACTCCTGTTGCTGTTACTTTCATTATGCACTGGCTAATTACATCACGAGTAAATGCATAAACTGCATCCCTCCTGACTTGATTTAAATCGTGTTTCTCTGCATCATACTGGTACATAGGCACAACTCACACAGGGCCTCGGCAGCAGTGAGGTTTTTACTGATGCTTTGATGCATTGGAAAAGCTTTATGAGCTTGTGTGAAGCAGGAGACTGAAGCGACTAAGCACACACTGTAGTTACCAGCATCAGGGCTGATCTGAAGGTCCTGCGGATAAGTAACTGGTTTATATTCCAGTTCTGTATTCCTTATCATTAAAACTTTGTATTAGATTGAGAATTTTCTAAAACTTTTTCCCTTTTCGCCCCCACCATCCGATGGGGACATACTTACAAACTCTCTTCCAAAGGTTTATGCCAGGAATCCCTTTGCAGTGTCAGCAGAAAAGGTTTCTAATGACTTTGATGGGAACACAAAGCAAACAAAACCATTCCTGCCCCAGATCGCCAATTCCAGCCACAGTGTAATTTCTTCATGTTCCAGGTAACGCCTTTCCCACTAACCAGTGTAATCTCTCTTCTTTTAACTTTTCAACTTTACGAATAATTTAATGTTCAGTGAGCCTGATGGGCAGTGACTGAATCCAGGCTGAGTGATCTAGTCTGGGGTTACAGCTGCCAGTACTGTTCGGGACATTTGGAAGGCTCCTCAACCCTGCTCAGGAACAGTCAACAAGCATCATGACTTTGGGTTAGGTACAAAACGATACACATCAGTAATAAACGGCACATTATCTCAAGTATTTGGACTACACAGACCAAAAGTTTACAATAAATTACATTAGGGGATGTAAAGTACATTCCTTAATGTTGTAAAATAGAGATTTGCAGAACTTTACATTCAGAATACTTTGGGTATATGCACCAGTAGCCACCACAAAAAATAAGAACTTGATGCCAAAGTCTGTGCGGAATACCAAAACCATCAGAAATTATAGGGTGAGCCTGGCAAATAACACATAATAGTGGCATGACTTAATAAAAAATACAGGATGATTGGCAGGGATACCAGGCTCTTAAAAACTGTGTTTTCATGCCATCAACTGATGACGTTAGAAACTACTGAATAAAGTACGACACAGCTTCACATGTCACCATCATACTGCTGAAGGGAGCCAGTTGCAATGGGCAAAATATTCCATTAATTGGCAGAAAGTTCGCCAGACATTTAAAATAATGTGAGAAAAAGATGTTGTTAAGCTTTCCCGTTCATAGCCTGAAAGTCTTGTTACTCATTAGAGAGAGCGCCATCTTAAACAAACCCACATGCAGTTGGCAACAATATATAGATACAAAATTTCTGAGGTGACTCTTAGAAATGTTTAGAAATTCACAAACTGAAAACGGCCAAAAAAGCTTACTCTTGGTCACCAAAATTACCTACTGTTTCTTCTGATGAGGACTCTTTTCCTGGTTTAAACAAGCGTTTTGCTATTTGTTGTATTCTTTGTGGTTTTCTAGTCTCGTGCATTTTTTGTGTTGCATCTATTATCATTTCCTCTCTTCTGTCAGAGTATGTGTTTCAAACTTTAAGACGTTACTTTTGTGACACCAAGTAAGCCATTCTGAAGTTAGTGCCCATACAGAGAAGCCCGTTCCAGAGCTTCACGTCCTGCCTGAAGGCTGTCCAACAGCAGAAGCCACGGAAAAGAGATGGAGCGGGTTCTGGTTCCACACCAGCACATGCGGCCATCGCTGCCTGCAGCACCATTTACAGCCCACGGACACACGTGCCCTTCATCCAGCCGCAGTTCCACAGGCCACCTGGATGCACGGTTGCCTTGAGTTTTGAGTAGAACAGCCTTTACCGAGTCAGGTACATCAGTCTCAAACAAGTGACAATTTCTCTACTAGCTCAGAACGCCTTTTAAAGGTGTTAATTTTTCAACCATCTTTTAAACTCCTCACCTTTTTAAATTAAAAAGAACACAGGTGGATACTTTTTTGACACCAATTTAAAAATTTTGAAATGTAGATATGCACACATGTATGTATATGTATTTTGCATTTGCAGTTTAGGAATTCCTACCTGTCAAGCATCTTCTCTTTTTGCATGTTGAATGAAAGCAGTGTGGGTTTTCCCCTGGTACTGTTTTTCTTTCTATGTAACAAGAAAAACTAATTCATTGAGCCCCACCTGTGGCCCTCTGTCATGCAAATAAAATGGTATTGGGCAGTTCTCAAACATCCAGTGACAGCAGCATTATATTTTTGTTTTCTTTCTATTTTATAGAAATCAGAATGCTCTGGATTATTGTCTGTTACACCATTATATACAATTTATTTAACCTGAAATCAGAACGACAATCAACAATGACAACCTATCCCTGCTGAAAAGCAGCACCAGCACTCAAGCTGCGGGAGGGAAGAGTTGGCTGAAGCAGAAGCAGCAGCAGAGAAGGAATTCTGTTAATAGAAGGAAGAGCGCAAAACATACAATGAAGCTCAGTAAGGTCTCATAGAAGATTCATGGAGAAAGTATGTAAGATTTTAAAAAAAGATTTAATACTACTGCTTTAACTGTTGCTGCTGAATGATTAGAGTGCGGGACAAACTGGTGCCTGACTTAATTACAGAAAATTGATAGCAGCTGTCCTTCAGCAGGGTAACTACTTCCTGACTTGCAGATCTGTATAAAATATCCCCATACACAACTTTACATATTCTCCAACAAATGCAGCATATCAAGCCAAGAAACCTGAAAGTGATGTTTTTAATTTACCATAAACACATTAGAAGTAAGCCGTCATTTGTTATTCTTGTCAATTCTTTATTGGTTTTCATCCTAAAGACTAGCACATTTACAGCATACATGGATTGGATGAACTAGAGTATATATAAAACAGTAGCCATATGTTTATGATATATTAATACTGCCCAAAACCAAATAAATAAAGTATTTCAATGCACAAAGCTTGGCAAATACAGTTGTGTTGGGACAAGACAGTGTTGTATTATACAATAATTTTACATGTATAAATGAAACAAAAGGCAACTGTGCTGTAGGTACTTTCACAGAACATACACAGAACATACTTGGCAACAGGGTTTTTTTACCTTTGTATGTTTTATAATTTAAAAAATGTACTCAAAAAAGAACATTAGACAGAACTTCATTTTACAGTAATCCTTAAATTTGCCTCTCCTGTGCAACAGAAAAGCTTACTTCACCCTGGTGAAGTGTCCTATGTGGATTTCAAGTTTCACAGTTTTTTGATTAACTGCTCGAGATCTTACGGTTCATTCCGCCCTTTAAACAAGCCCGTCGACAAGCAAGTACCGACCATGTCACATCTATAAAATGTTAGCTGGATGACGACGTTGTACATGTAAGCATACTGAAATCAGAATATTTTAAACAAAGTAATGCAGTACTTGAGACCGGTATTCCACCACTTTAAAAAGGTGAGCAAAAACCATGCACGTACAAAATCCCGCAACTTCTTCTGATGACATTGGTATACAAAATAAATAAAGGACTGTTAAGTTCTAGAGTAGTTCTAATGTTTGTTGGCCACAGTCTAAGAGTGGCACTGCTAATTGTTACAATAGACCTCTTGTTATTTTCTTCTGAAGCTGAACATTGGAATATTTTTAGTGTAACAATATAGGACTTATAATTAACTATGTTTAAAATATACAAAACAAAATTATCAACTCATAAAAACTAAGGGATATAAAGAGTATAGTTTATACAAAAATAAATGTAGCATTTAATAACGGGCTAGTGACTGGGAGTCGAGCAGAACTAATGGACTAATGTAGAAAGAGATTCCATTCAAAAGTTTTTCACCACGTGTTTGTTTACACATTAGCAATAAAATAAAATCAACTCTCATTTATTAATTGGCATACAGGGTTTGTAAAATTTCCAAGAGACTTTTCTACTGTAGACGATTTGTTCAGACCTGGGATAGGTATGACAACACACTGGATTTGCACAGCGTTCAGTGAGTTTTTATCCTAGAGAGACTGAAGGAACGGTAACAACCTAGTTCAGCAGAACTCTCTGACCTGGCTTTGTGACATGCTGCTCAGGGTTAAACTGAAACAAGCAAAATGCAAAAACTGCTAGACCTGGAACCCCCAAACCTACATGGGAGCAGAATGGACATGACTGATTGATAGAGCAGTGACAGCACAGACAAACATCAGTGAGAGGGCAAAAGAAATCAGAAAACAGCCATATACTTACCTGGCTGTTGCTACTCTCACCAGAATAAACGGGCAGATTTTTCTATTCCAAAGCTTATATGCTTAGAAACCAAGAAGGAAAAGGGCATAGTGTGCTGAATGAAGCTAGCTAAAGGTGACTCAATCCTGTTACAATCTGGAAATAATGCTGAGCTGCTTTTTAAAAAGGTATCTTAGCTTCAAAGTCATTCTTTGGGGATCCTTTCTGAGGAGATCTGTTGAACATTTTTTATCAAATGATACCCAACTGATCCCCTTAGTCATAGGCTAGAAAACATCTGCAGTTCTCATGCACTAACAGTAGAACACAAGCAGTTCCTTTCTACCAACACGGGGCATCGCCACCTTCCTCAGAAATACTCTGAAAACAGTCGTACTTTCCTCTCCCTCCAGGATTCTGAACATCTACCCAGGTAAAATGCAAAGCTAAACAGAAACCAGTTTTGATTATGAAGTAACGGGGATGTGTTGGGCACTTTGAGCATTTTTCTGTTGGCATACAAAATTGATATGGAAAAAAAAAAATCAAACACCAATCAAAAAAATGTAACCCCTCAAGATACTAATTCTTACAATCCAGAAGTGATATAAAAACCCATGGGTAAAAATGTATTAATTAATATACAATATCATGGAACATCCTGAATATGTCACGTGCAACATTAGCAACTTGCCTGTTGCACTTGCCTTCTAGTGGGGAAGGGCAGGGGGAACAGTTGCTGGCATTAATAATTAAGTATCATTATGGTTTTGAAATGCTTTTTAAAATTGGTTGTGTGCCCAAGTCCTGATCTGCTCAAGACAATAATTTGTTTTATTTGGACGGAACTAGAAACTAGACCTCATATGCATGGCCTTGTATGTATCGTTAACTTCATATATGAAGATGGCATCCTATATACAGTAAAACAATTTATAGTCCTGTTTTTTATTGTGCTGATTCATTTTAAAAAGTTAAACTTCAGTTTCGTGATTGTAACAATGCATTCTACAGTTATTAGACTGTCTAGGATCCAATCCCTTTTTATTTACAACTTCGGAGTTTTACTCTCAGTTTTAAAAAGTTTATGAAAAGCTCAGTCTCAAGTCAACTCAGTATAAAAAGATGTCATGTGAAACAGCTGCCTAAATGCCATTCTTAGAGTCCTTGCCTATCCAGAAGGTACCTAGCTATTTGCATATAGGTAATTATTAAGTAGCACAATATCTGTTCATCTTACAAACACTGAAGGCTATTTAAATGGGCAGAGAGTCATCACACTATTCTCAAGCTAAGGTGTCAGAATAATTGTTACTATAGATTCCAATTCTGTAGGTAACATGCTCTGTGTAACCTAGTGAAACGTATGAGAAGGTTATTGATCTCTTCTGGATGACAAAATCATGTATTAATCTAGAGTGTATCCACATGTTTTAATGGAACAGCAATTAAAGGACATAGGATGCTTATGTTTCAACTTTTCCATAAGTTCCTTCTGGAGGCCTGTAATACTTTGGGAAAGCCTTCAGTTGCAGGGAATTAAATGCATACTTGCGACATCCAACATTCTTCATTGTATTTTCTCGCCGACAACCCTCACTGGGGAAAAAAAACAAGCACAAAAAATGACAGCAGTAAAAAGGAAAAAAAAAAAGACTTAAACTAAGATGAAATGAACTGGTTATTTTATAGCATTAACAAAAAGTTGGTTATATTTAATGAGCATTTAATTAATTTGCCACTGCAAATATTTAAAATGATGACTCATCATTCAATGCTAGTAAGAAGCACACAGAATGGATACATGCTATGTCTGATCACTAGTTTTGCATTTGTAAAAAGCAGCTGAAAAAAGTTCTTTCACGACGGTTTCATGTATTTCAGGGTGCACCGTTGTGGAGTTCACATGCCGCTTCATTGCACAAGAGATCCCACGAGATTGCTTAAAAGCAGTTCTGCTAATTTATTAGTATATTAAGCTGAAAAACTGCCGATCTCTCAATAAGAGCTTTAAAGTAATTTTACTGTTCCCTGTTTGTCAGTATTATCAGTACTTACTTAAAGATTAGAGCTGATACAAAAATAATGACTTTCCCGTTATCTTTGCATGCATGAACTGACTTGAAAACCAACATACTCTAACAAAAAAAATCTTAATCATGAAATATCAGCTTTGAGTGCAAAAAAGATTGACTGTGTTGACAGTCATCACCCCAATGAAACAAAGCTGTGCGGAATTCAATTTTTACCCAATGTTTTGGTGCAACTGCTCCACATTACAAAGAGGTTCTGTGCTACAATAAAAAACTACTCCAGTGATAAGGCTTCTTTACACTTGTAAATCTACTCCAGAGTTCCTTTGATTATATCCAAAACCAGACATACAAAGAGGAAGCACAATCCAGGCTTGCAGGAGAATGTCTTTCCCTGATAGAGAATCGAAACCTAAACCATGAATACTAGAACTTTACGGCAAAGTGTACAGTACACCATCTGATGGTGGAAGTGTCCTGTCTTGGAGATGGTTGCAGCATCTACCAGGTAGACTGTGGTCATCTCATTCAAAAGGAGGGTTTGGATTCTGGTTCAGTTTGAAAGCTTTCTTGCTGACCTCACTGTTTTCTAATTTTGGTTAATCAAACTGACTGTAACTGTGTTCTGTATGTACCGCTTAGTTTGACTTCATAACACATTGTAACTTTTTGCTTTCAGAAACAGTTCAAGTAAGTTTGAAATTTGTCTCTGGAGCACATTCTGTGCGTGCCTTTTAAAACAGAATGGATCATACATGATGACACTTTTTATGGTATTGTTTCGCGTTTTACAGACTATCCCCCCCCCAAAGGCTGTCACAGTCAAATAGTTCCATCAAAAATTTGCACAAATTATACTTCAGAGATCTAAGAAAAAGTTGTTTAACTAGCAAATCTGGGATGCTAGATGAGCATTTTCACTCCAAATAGAATAATTCTGTTCATAATTCATTCCACTGCACCTGGCTATTAAACGTGTCCCCCTGTGACACAGCTGGGCCACAGAGATGGTGACAAAGATGTATTTCACACACCATTTCTTCTGCTGGAGGCATGTAAGCGGAGTGCACTACAGCATTTTAAATCTGAATGCCTGAACAAAAGCAGAGATCAAGCTAAGAAAGAAAAATGATGAAAACTTGTCCCCACCAAAGTTTTAAGAAAAAAAGAAAAAAAACTACATTATTTTCAAAAAGCTTAGGGTTTCATTCTTGATGAATTTAAGGGTGGACTTAATGCAACCCTAATGACAGTCGTTAGCAAAGCCTTCATAGGGATTAATAATTAAACAGGGGGAGTTGAGTGAAGATACACCTACTAAAGTTACTTTCACATTGTGTGAGACTGAACCCAGGACACCCATCACATTGCAAGAACGAGGCCACAGTCCAACCTGACATTTGTTTGCTTGGTAAAAAGGTAGATTTTGGTACCCATAACAAATGAACCAGTGCTTGTCAGAAAGAAGAGATAATTCGTACAGAGACACAGTGGTATTAGATATCAGCACAGGACATGGATATGTCCAATACCACCATATCATGATTTTAAATCTCATCAGCAGTAAGGCATTGCATAAATTCATTGCAACTAAAAATAAATAGGATACATGCTTAAATATATTAATGTAAAGATACGTGTATGTCTTTTTTTTTTTCTTTTAAAAACAAAATTGGAAAAATAGTGAGGAAAAACACCAGGAGATAGTGTACTGTACAGTCTGATTTCATGAAGACACAAATATAAGCACATACGTTCTTTTCTTAGAATATCCAGCAACTTTAGGATTTTTTCCTGATTTTTATTCTGTGCTTTTTTCTTTTTTTTTAAGCTTACCTCTCTCAGAAGCTTTCAAATTTCATTGAAGTTGGTAATAAAAGCTATAGCTACCTATGTTTTTTGAGCAAGTTAATAATAGTAGAAAATAGAAATCACAGTACTAGAAGAATTCTCCTCAGAAGCCCACTTTTCTGTCATCTCAGGCACCAAGCGAAGTAAATCCCTTTATGAATTTAGCAAACTATATTAAATGAGGTTAGGCTTTTTGATTAGCTATTGCTATTGCCAAGCTCTGCCAGACCACTGCATCAACAAAATCTTTTGGTTTAAATAGGCCTCTCACAGTTCGGTGTAATATATAAATGATGATTAAATTTCATCTGCAATTATTCTGCGTGACTAAACTAGGTAAGCTGCTTTAGTCTCACCACTTAAATAAATGTTAACTTAACCATCATCCGTTTATCTCTAAGTCATTATCAACATAATAATTTATTAAAGCTGTTCAACACTTATAAATGGAAATAACAGTAATATTTAGTCTAGTGTAATTAAAACAAAGCCCAATGGAAAACCTCAAACCCACCCACTAGAGGAGCTAACTGATACCTCCCTCTTCTTGCCTGAAATATTAAAGACCAATATCCTAACTTCTAGGATGATAATGACCCTATTTCAGAATAAACTCTATAACAGAGCACCTGAAATATAATGGATCATTAGCAGGCTAATGCCAATTACATCTTCTTCCTAACCACAAGTCATTCTCTTTAGTTCTTTAATACATTACAAAATGCAGATCTACAAACAGAATGAAAGAATTCTGCATGCAGCGCACCGCAAGTTGTTTTTTGAGCGAGTACACTAGTCTATTGGAACATACTTAACCATGAGAAAGGAACAAGACTATGGTTCTACAAACTGTTCAGTAGTGGAATTTGGATATTATGCTTTGAAACAAAGGTAGAAATTTGTTTATTTCTTTAAATAAATTTCTCAGAATTTCTTATAAACCCCACCCATGTTTTTATTTTTCTCTTCATACCTCGTAAAAATGAAAGGCAAGATTAGCATACACCTTAAATATACAAAAAGATACAAAATCTTTCAGATAGAGTTCCTTTCTCTGGAATACATGAAGCAAGTAACACAAAACTGTATTTGGATCTTCAGGCCGGCTAAAGTAACGAGGTAACAGGCCAATGTCAGACTATGTTACAAGCACTGAAAGCAGAACAATAATTTAAAGTTTCAATACAATTCTTTTTGATAAAATAATTTGATGTATATTTACAGTTTAGTACAATAGAAACGTAAAATTGTAAGGCATAATAATTCTTGGCAGACAATGCTATGACACATTCCTTTGTCCAGCAGGTACCAAGTGGCAATACACATTCAAGCACTTTTTTAAAAAAAAATCATCTTTATCTTCACTTGCAACGTAATCTGGCCACCAGGTATGCTATGCTCAGGAACAGCCACACAATCAGTAAATTGGGGCTGAGAGCTAGTAAAGGAATAGAGTAGAGAAGGCTGGGATCTAGTCTGAAATCTCGGATGGGCACCAAGCCACTCAAGTTCTTCTGGGTGACTACCTCCCGTGTTCCAATGCTGTGAAAAGGAAGAAGGTTGGGAGGAGGGAAAAATAAAACAGAAAGGAAGATGGACATGCAAATGAATGTATAAAAAGAGATGGTAACACAAGGTGGTCAAGAAAATGAAAAAACATGGAAGAAAGCACAACAGAACCAGAAGATGAAGTAAAGAAAGAGTGGAAAAACATCTCAAAAATATGTATCAGCATAATTACAGAAATAAGGAGAGGGAAAGAGAATAAAAGAGAAAAATAAGAAAGAAGTACTGTAGTCTACTGAAAATAAACACATGTAGGTTGAACATAAATGGTTTTCCATGTTCATTCTTTCAGATTACTAAGCAACAATATCCCATGCTGCTCTGCCATGCTTCCGCATGCTGCAAAGAAGTGGAGCTCTGAAAAGCAAGCTGAACATGAATAACCATTGTGGTATTTGACCCTTTCAAACATCTTTCCATGTAGGCTGCAGTGAAATAATTTAACCTCTTAACTACCTAGTCAATATACAAACAAAAACCCCAATCCACCCACTTACTTTTCTGCTTCAACATGAATTCAAATCTGTTATCAATATGCTTTCCAAAACCCATGTTTGTGAAGTGCCTCAATATATGCACGTGAAGGCGAGACACGCTGTACAGCCCATCTCATTATGCTGAGGCTTTGTAGTGTGGTGTTTCATTTTGGGTCACTCTGACGCCCTGTGCAGTTCAACTCTATTTTTAGTTTACAAAGCAACAACTAAATGCAATTTGTGAGTCTGATCCTGTTAGGACAAGTGCACTCACTCCATCTGTAACAGAGGATACATAACCTTGCTGGTTGCGTAGTGAGGTTAGGTAACCAACAGAGAATGTCTTGGAAAACATCAGAGATATTCTAGAGGTGGTCAAAGAGAAAAGCAGCCTTCAGATACCAGTGACACTTCAAGTCAAATGGAATTAGGTGGGCACGGAGCTAAACCAACTGGTGCCTACACTGGATAAGGGCAGATGGAATCTGTGATGCCCACAAAGCCCAGCTCTCTTTGGAGGGGAAGGGAGGGGTGTGTGTGATCAGGAGAATCAGTAAGTGGGAAACTGATGTTGACTGGAAGGTGATGGATAAAGCCTAAACAGAATACTCTGGAGGAAGAAAAGTGTTTTAGGATATAGATAAGGAAGTAAAACAATGGGAGAGGCAAAGAAAGAAGAAAGGCTCAAAAATGACAGTTTTACACAAAGACATATGCACAGACACATACAGTGGGAATGGAGGCAAGAGCTGGAAAGTGCTTTCCTTGTCACTGTTGGCCCATGAAGATGCTTCCAACTGAGGGGCGAAAAGTCACCTTTCAAAAATACTAAGTATATCAAATTTTACAGTGTCTTAAACCAAAACATTCATCATCAGACTACCCCTAGGAGAGCACCAGGGTAAAGAGACGAAGCAAATTCACTGCCCATCCAGCTTGTGTATGGGAATCTTCTCTGTGAGAAGATGCCGGGGCTGCCCCGTGCTGGACACAACCAGCTCCGGCTGGCTCAAATGCACCCACCGCAGGCACAGCCAAGCCCCCCAGCCGCGATAGTGGGGCCTTGGGGAAAATGTGCCTAAGAAAAGGCAAAATGCTGCATAGCAGTGAGAAGTGATGGGAAAAGATGCAAAAAACAGCCCTGTGAGCACCAAAGTTAGGGAAGGAGGGAAGAAGGTGCCCCAGGTGCTGGAGCAGGGATTCCCCTGCAGCTGTGGACATGACCACAGTGGAGCAGATAACCACACTGCAGCTGTGGAGGACCCGAAGGTGGAACAGGTGAATATTTCCTGAAGGAAACGGGAGCCTGTGGGGAGCCCACACAGGAGCAGGTTTGTCTTGAAGGGCTGCAGCCTGTGGGATGGACCCACGCTGGAGCCGGGAAACATTGCGAGGAGGAAGGAGCAGCAGAGAGGAGATGTTGTGGACTGACCACAAATGCCTGTTTCCCATCCCCTGTGCACTGCTCACTGTGGGGTGGAGATAGAGGAGGTGGGAATGAAGGAGTGAAGTACTTGGGCCTGGGACAAACAGGGTTGTGGAGGAAAGATGTTTTAATTTTTGTCTTTGTTTCTTACCATCCATCCATCTATTTGCAATACAATAATTTTCTCTGAGTCTGTTTTGCCTGTAACAGTAACTGGCAAGGGATCTCCCTGTCTTTATCTCAGCACACGAGCTTTTTCATCGTATTTTCTCCCCCCTGTCATGTTAAGGAGGGGGAGTGAGAGAGCAGCTGGGTGGGCGCCTGCCAGGTGGCCAAGGTCAACCCACCACAATTTTATTATTAAAGGAGGTCAACCAGTGAAGAAGTCCGACCAAGCTTTTTATCATGGCAGTTTTACTGCAGTGGGTAGTCATATCCAAACATAACTGTCAAGGCTTTACTATGTAGTCTTTTTAGTCAGCATCAAGGCAGCTAAAAGAGATTATTTCCCTCACCCCATTTCCAGTTGCTTTTTAAGAGTCTGTATCAGAGACAGCTCTTTGTTGTCTGAACTGCTTGTGTCGCAACTTCCTAATTGGTTTAATGAAAATGAGCTAGGCTACCTTAAATGTGTAAAGGATTTTGCTCCCCAGGCTGATTTTGACTGAAACTGGATTAGTGCATATTCCCAAAACCAGCTCCGCTGGCGTATCTGACAGGACAGCAATCTGGTACGGGGAGGGCAGGGAGTCATGGGTCTAGTGGGAGGTGTTGGCACCACCGCGGATGGAAGAGGCTACGTGATCCAGTTGGACTTTGATTCTTGAGCTGCCTTCACTGGCCAGGTATTCATTTCCTCTGTAGCTTGGACTTCCAGCCACATCATCATTATTTTACTATTTGTAGGCTGTGAGTTACCATATCTTTGATTTGGGACTGGAAAAACTGCGTCTTATTTAAAGAAAAATGAGTTCATTCTAATAGGATATTTGTTCCTAAGGTGAAAGCCACAAACTTGTATCTCTGAATTTCTACAAGAATCTATGATGAGCACTCAGTGTTCTCTCCCTGATGTCCATGCTCACTGAATATAATTATCACAGATACATAATTATCACAAGACTAGGAAGGAAAGGAAGTCCCTGAGGACAAGTAAGTGGGAACTTACACCTCTGAAGACCAACGTCACATGGAAGAAGGTGCTTTCTTAATTTTTCAAGAAGAGTGTAAGCAAGGATGCTTTTCTTCTCTGGAAAATTACCAGTAGAGATGAAATACTTCTTTGAGTCCCACAACTTAATAGTACTTCTTCCCTGTCCTTCCAACTGCCCCAGAAACTTCTGCAGTCTTCAAGACTGAACCAAGCCTTCCTTCTCCAGTACAGTTATGCAAATAAAAAGATCCAAGTTAAAAGAAAAAGCACATCTTCTGAATGCCCTGAAAACAATTTGTTACCCTTTCACTTCCTCTTTCTGTCATCTAGGTCAGGTCATCCTATCCAGGCTGAAATGGGTTTGGGTGGAGTTGGACTCCTACATATTTGTTTCATAATCCTATCTCTTTCATTAAGCTTTGTTAATTCTGTGCCCTTGTTTCTGAGCAGAATTGGCAAATAATTTGAAAAACACAACCACCTACCCCAAAGAGCAATGAGATGTGAGGAAGAAAGAGTGATGAAGAATGGTCTAATCTCAGCATTCCTTCAGGACTAGTTAGTATTTGTTCTGCACTACCTCTCTTAGTCAAAGATCTAACAGAAGAAGAAAAAGTCATGTCTGTCACCTGTGAGAGCAAGCCCCTGATGTTGCCAGAAGACACGAACCAAAGGTTTTGATTAAATTGGCCCTCTTTCAACCTCCCTGTATAGGTCAACATAAAGCAATGTGGTTTTTTGGTCATTATTTTACCTGATCCTGTGTTATATTAAATTGACAGTCTGATGGTGCAAAGCAATGTTATTATTAACCTCTGTCTCTACTGTGTCCACAACTGCATTAAAAAAAAAATCAACTCAGTAACTAATTTAAAGTAACAAGATTCCTAGTATTATGCTCATTCAGTTTTTATTCTTAGTAAATAGACAACTGTGCAAAAAAGCTTTTTTTCTTTCAGATGTCTAAGTCAACAAGCTGTGTAATTTAAATAAAGACATTTGAGAGCCACTTAGCTCCAGTTAAGCTAATAACTTCTGCCTCACAAAGCTGTTCCAAGTTTTGTTTCTAACATCAAGGTTTAGTCTCTGAATGGTTTTCATGTACTGTACTACCTCTGTAACAACACAGCAAAAGGTGTAGCTAAAGTGAAAATAAAAAAGTCCAGTGACATCCAATTAAATGTAGATATTAAAAAAATTATTAGTATAAGAAGTTGCAAGCGTTATAAGACATTCTTCTTCTTGGCAACCAAAGAGTAAGAAAGGGTCAAACAGTAAAAACATACAGAAAGGATAAGAGAATTGAACACTCTAGAGAATTTGGTGAGAAGACACACAGTACAGTACATTCGGTAAGAGTGAATGTTGAAAAACAGGACTGAACAGCATTGTTGAACTACATTGATAAAGACTAAAGCTAGATTTCTTATCCTTTCTTTTGGTATGTGACTTACGGAGTTTTCCAGCAGTGCTTGAAACAAGGCATTGAACAACAGTAAACAGATTTTTTTTTTTTTTTAGTACAGTAATTCTGCAAACATCTCTGTTGCTTCAGAATACAGAACATCATTATATTGATACGACAACAGCACACTTGACAAGTTGTGATGAAATTTGGTTGCTATATTGTGAAACACTCATACTGACATTTCGCCCAGTGAGCAATGTTTCACTCCTAAAGAATACACGTGACAAACCAGTGCAAATTGCAGGTGTCTCTGTTTCCAAGAAAAAAAAGACAGGTCATCCCCAAGAACACTGCCTGATCTAGAACTAAGAAACCCAGTGCTATGACAGTTCAGGTAACCTCGTCATTAAGCAGCTTTCAAAGCAGCACCAGTTTCCTGTTCTGTAAGCTCAGCATTAACTGAAAACATGTTTTTACATACTTCTCTGAAAACTCCCGATTCACTACTGAAAACTAAGGCCCATCTGATCCAAATCTGGTAACAACCACTTTAGGATACGCAACTCACTAATACATGCAAGGGGGGGATGAATTCTAAACAGCCAGCTTTGCAGTTTTCTGGCTTTATTTTACCTTTTTTTTTTTTTTTTTTTCCCTCTTGATAGAAACAGAGACCATTGCTCTTCTGCAGTTTGCATGATTCCTCATTTAGGAATAAGTGACACAGTCAAACTCTTACCTCCTCATACACTCCAGAGCCTGGGTGAAGACCTGTGGAGCCATTCCATGTTCATGCTGTAGGATTAAACACTGCTCCAGGGTGACTGACATGGCAGTCCTGTCCTTGGCACTTTTACAGCTTGTAAATCGAACACCGTTCAGTCTGCGGCATATCTAGAAACAAGATATATAATTCATCATTCCTTGCTCGTGCAACAACCTTCTGTCAGAGAGCACACCTGGGTTCCTCCTTAGACAGACACAAATGCTGCATAGGACTTTGATGTCAAAAGCTGTCATATATGAGAGAGCAGAACTTTTGTTACATGAGTTGTAGGGAAAATACTGATGTGGAAAATACATTTTATCTCCCCATGTCTCATTCTAGAGGAGGTTTAACCTGGCAGCATTTCCAAGCTACATTCAAGCAAATGAAGGCATTTGAAGGTATCAGTAATAAAAAAGGGGGAAAATACATGTGCATACAGAAAATCAGCTGAACTATGCAGAGGTGCTCAGATTAATAAATACCTCAGCAGCTTGCCAAAGGATATCAACATTCTTATTTTTCCTTGCATGTACATTTTGTCCCAGAAATCTTAACAGTTCAGGCAGGCACGTCTGACTACGAGATCGAGGTAGACCTATAAAACAAATAAAACCAACTCCACTTATTTATCTGTATTTGACACTTTTACAAAGATAAGTTATGTGGAAAGTGTTCCGATCTGTGTGTTGCAAACACCATCATGTTTTCCTGAAGCTATCAAAGCTTACAACAATTAATCCAATTCTTAATTACTTAGTACCACCAACAAAATAAATTCCAGTTTAATTAAACTCAACTGGAAATATACATTCATGTTATTTAAAACTTTCCAGGCTCAGAATCTGATAGCAATAACAGAGTGAACAAAGGGAGCAAGATGGTACAGTATCTTGGTTTGTGTGGCACAGACGTACTTGCTTTCACATGCTGTTCAGAACTGTATATAAACATGTAACTATCTGTATTATCACCCTGCTGAGGTGACAGGATATCATGTATGTCTCTACAGAAACTCTGAAGATACCATTTTACATTCTGCACACATTTGCAACTTCAAATTTGAAAGCTGGCCAGTTTTCAGTTGCAAGAAACACTCTCTCCAACAGGGCACTGCAATGCCACAGCCTGTTCATGAATATTTCACTAAGTGGAAATAAATGAGTTGAAATTTTTCAATATTTCAGAGTGCTTTCAGTAGTCATATGTTCAAAATGTTGCACATCATGTTTTCAATATGTAGCAAGATAGTCAAGACAATCAATGACAAGCATTAAACAGGTGTTTGGGGTTTTTTTTAAGGGGTAACTACCAAGGACACCAATTAAAGCTATGACTGGATAAATAAGGAGGTATACACTGTTAAAAAATGAGTATGTGACAAAAAGTATCCTACATGGATGACACACAAGGTTTTAATTTTTGGACCACATCTTTTCTGACAGTAATTAGTATGTTTGCAACACTGTGCCTATCCTGGTCTGCTCTGCAGGAACTTTACACCTAGAAAGAAATACCTGTAAACAAAAAGAGTGCACAGACCATCTCCCCAAGTATTTCTAAAGACAAGGAGAGCTAATGGAACAAGGACAAGGAGCTAATGAAGCTAAGACAGTAATTCACTTCTTTGAAATTCTGCAGTACTCAAGAGCACAGGGACAAGGACAGTGGATCAGGAATCAACTTTCCATGTGTATTGTTCTTGAAGGGAACATTTCCTGGATGTCTTGTGACCTAGAATGACCCATTTCGTTTTCCTTTTGCCTGTACTTATCACAGACTATATCACTAGCTGGTCACAGTAACCACCTGTTTTACAGTTAAATTATAAAATGTAAAAAACTCTTGACAAGGGTTCATGGAAAAGTATGTTTCACTTTGTATGTTCTATATATCACCACAGAAGAGGTACAAAACACACTTTTATGCTTTCCCCTCATGGCAATCTAACTGCCTAGCTGCATGTGTACACAGCACATAAGGCCGCTTAGAAAGAACAGAAAAGTAAATTAAAAAAGGAAAGTTAAACAGACTGACCTTTAAACTTCTTGAATCTGCTCTACTAGTAATAATGTATTAAAACACGAGTTGCCTTATTTCTTGGAGATTACAAATCCTGGTGTATCATCAACATTTAAACAACTAACATGAAGCCAACAAATGAAAAAAAATCAGCCTGAATTGTGCTGTTTAACCAAATTTGCTGTTAATTACCAAATACTTACAATCATCAGGCAAAACTTCCTTGAACTGCTCAAAATATGAATTCAACCGTACTAAGCTTTCCATGTTAATTACTTCTTGCAGTGAGGTGTCTCCAAACCTTTAAAAGGTGAAGAAAGGAATAGTTAAGCCCAAGGTTAAGGGTTGCTGCTGTTCTTTGACACAACTGCACTTGGCAATATGACCACCACAAACCAGTTTAAAGATTCACCCCATGAAATTCCAAACTATTCAAATACAGAGCAAAGTGTAACAGAGAAGTGCTGTAGAGATTCAGTACAGAGAAAGAAAATATATGAGTGTGAAGGGGAAAGCAGGAAAGGAGGTGAAAAAAAATCTTGTAGCAAATGCTACTTAAAATTCTTTAGCTTTTGTGTCTCTCTTTCAACATTAAATACTCATCTGGTAAATCATTTTGCCAAAATTCAAACTTTTAATAATAGATTTAGCAGTTTAGTTATAATTATAAACATAGTATCAGCAGACAGGATTGAGAACTTTGACTTCAGATATGTATGTGAGAATTACGGATCTAGGAGTAATAACCCACAAATGTAATAAATACTGTCAACGATGCCATGATTCTTCTCATCTAATTATATCTACATACATAGATACACACAGTGTTGACATCTGTAACTATGCTTGTCACCTTGGGCTCCCTTTATAAGCAAGAGAGGACAACAATAACTCATGAAATGCCTTTGTTAGACTTTTTCTAGGCATCCGCCATCATACTGCGCACTACACCCGGGTACCAAGGCTGCCGTCATGACATGCATGTGCCTGACTTCACTGGAGTTCTCCGTTGGAGCAGAGCTCTGTCAATGCATCCTTTACAGGATACGGCCATAACAGAGGGAAGCTCTGGTGGCCCTTTCAAAATGGAACGGTTTCCCTAGCAAACATAATTACAAAATAATATTTTGCAGCTTTACAAGAACAGTGTTGCATTACATAAGTACTGCAAGGATACGTTAAAACAAAGGTCAGTCTAGCCCAGTGGTGTCAAATTCATTTTCCCCGGGGCCCACATCAGCCTCGCGGTTGCCTTCAAAGGGCCGAATGTAATTTTAGGACTGTATAAATGTAGGAGTAGTTACCCACACTAGTAGTTCCCGGGGAAAATGAGTTTGACATCCCTGACCCAGCCCATTATCCTGTTTTCTGACAGTGACCAGAAGAGGGAGTCTAGGGGACAGGGCAAAACCAAGAGGGCAAACACACAGCCATACTCAGAAAGATCTCTCAGTCTCTGCCGATCTGTCACTCACAGAGGTCACAAGCAGCACCTCTGTGTTAAATACGCCATGATAGATTCCCTCTTCTAAAAATTCACTTCTGAACCACATAAACCTGCACTAGACTCAGACCCATGCGGTAAGGGGCTCCACAGCTATGTGCCGTATGAGGAAGGATCTCCTTTTGTTCGTTTTGCATTTGACAGCTTCATTTAATATTCCCTTATTCGTGTATGGGAGATACTGAATCACTGTTAGTAATGCAACAGTGCAACTGCAGAGAGACATAACTTTCGTCAGAACAGGAGATTGCTGAACTGCCATTAAGGTTGAGCTTGCATGACTGAATACATACTTCTCTGCTAGGGTTTGCTGCTCATTGATTCCCACATTGAAAAGAACAGGCTGAACCCTCAGTAACATGCCACTCTGAATCTCTCGCGGCAACAAATCAAACAAGGCGCTTGGCAGAGGGATCCTCACGTTAAATCCATCACTGCAAATAAATAAACAGCTATTAGATGTTAAGATCAAAAAGCTACATTCTGAGCCATGTGTTATTTATGTGAAGAGGGATAACATATAGAACATAGTATGACTATTAAAAAATAAGTATCAGTCAAAACTGAGGAATTTAAGAAACTGCCACAGCTTGCTCTAAGCAGAAAAGCTATTGTAGTTCAAAACCAAACTTGCAGCAACCTGTAATGTTGATTTTACATCCTCATGGACATTTCAATCAGATCTGCCAACTTCCTGACAAAAGCTGATTTTGCTCTGCTCATTAAAACCACAGCTCTTGTACGACTTGGCTAGAAAAAGCCAAATTTTTCCTCATCTCATCAAGAGTAAAGTATATTTGATTTTAAAGTGGTAAAGCCTAGTGATAATGCACACGCATAACAGGATACATTTTTTGATACAGTAGGTATTACTGACATTTCTGAGAATGACTGGAGCAATGGTAGTAGCGACCCAAGCATAAATTGAATGGGGCGCTAACAAAAGCACTTATACAGGAACCTTATGCCTCAGACCTTCAAGCTGTTCCTGCAGCACAACAGGTTACCTTGGGTCAGCTGTACGACAGCAAAGAGCACTGTGTATGCTTTATCTCATGACAAATGGGAGGTAACACAACATATCTCATCCCATAACATCAATGCAGATTAAGGTATGTCGTATTACCCAGTGTTGGAACTGCCCAGACAGAAGTTACTGTGTTTTGTGTTCTGCGTGTTAACCTATTGGCAGCAACACCTTGGCAGAACCCTCAAGTATAGCATATACTTTCAAGTACAGCAAAAGATCTCTGAGAAGTGTACAGTAAGACAATCAAAATTGGTCTATCCAACATTTACATTGGATGGACACACAAATCCTGTGCTGTGTCTGAAAGCACAAAAACCTATTTTCACCTCTAAATGTAAAGCTTCCAATAGTTCGGACCAAAATAAATACACGTGCAAAATAATAAGCAACACTATCAGACCCGAAACTAATGAAGATTGGTTTCCTGCTGATTAGTGTCCTATAGCTGATGGCAAATTTCAACTAAAGATTTTCTTTGAAAGGGGTTTTCCGTCAGCTCTTAGCCATTTCTACAGGTCTCAGCCATTTCTGTAACATACATGATTGTACTGCAGACCTCCTTCAGCCACAGCACTTTTCACCGCATGTGAACCTTAATGAAGTTCCTCTAAATGTTTTTATCTTTGAGAATTCTAGCTCTTTTTCAGATGTGGACGAAGCTGGGCAAAGCTTCAGTGGAGGTTGGTACAGCACACTGTAATCGAATAAGCCTGATTTCCTCCAGAAATCAGATTTGAAACTAGAAGATTATAAAGACTCTGAAATACAGAAACATTAAAACATCAGCTGCCATGAGGCCTCTGTCCTTCCACAGCGTAATCCTCATTTATGAACTGGCTCCCCCTGGGCAAGAACTTTTGCAGGGGCCCACCAGCCCCATCAGAAACCAGTGTAAGGCCAGCTGATGAGCCAGCTGAGGCAGCAAAAATTGAAGTTTGACTCTGTTGTAAATGCTTCCCGTCATAATAAAGCTGTAACAGGTCACTCCCAATCCATTTTACATGAGGATGTGAATGTTTGTTACTTCAGACTTTTACAACAAAAATTGCTTTTAAGCTCAAACTGGAAAATATCTCCTTTTAGACAAGTGGCCAAAATGAGCAGCAGTCTGGTGTTTCACAAACACCACTAAGTTAAAGGCAGCTTGGCCCTGATACTTTGGAAACTGAACCTAAATAGCGGCCCTGATACTGTGGAAATTGATCCTAAATAGGCCTCACCTCAGCAGCAGCCCATCAACTGCCTGATACACATTCCATGTCCTGTTGTGCTAATGGTGACCCATTAGTCAGTGGCATACAGTAAAGCACTGACCAACTGATCAACAGCAGTGAATTTCAGACAGTGAGATCAGTCTCAAAAAGTAAGTCTGAAATTTAAAAACGGCACAAGTGCTTAAGAAAAGAATGAATACTTCTGGCTTATGATTTTGGAAGGCTAGGTCAAGATGATATTTGTTCATGAAACACTACTGCCATGCTTGCCATATACCCCTTTTCAGCTTAGCTCCCTGTAAAATGAAATAGCGGTAAAAATGAGTAAGGCCACTTCAAAACATTTCTTTGAAGTTCTGAGAAGACCAGCACAGTACAAAAGCAAAGAATTCATTTCAAGTGCAGTATCACTGCTTCTCCTGTCTGCAGTCCCACCCCACTTCCTGCCCCCCATTTTTTTTTTTACCGATTTCCAGTGATGACTGGCAGCATGTCAGTAGATGTATTTGACGTGGCCTGAGTTACTTTAAAGGTTACATTCCTCAAGTCCATGATTCCCAAACTCATGTCCTCCAGCATTGCCAGCTCCTCACCTAAATCAAGGAGGAAAAAATGAATTGTAATCATTATTTGTTACATACAACTCCCCTTTATCAATCTGATGATGACTGCAGGTCATCACTCTCATAAAGAAGTTCTATGGACGAAGCAGGTGCAAAGCCCAGGCATTCACCTTGACCTACAGACAATGTCATGATTTACTTTATGAGTTTATTAAGTTTAGGAAACACCAATTAACTAGCATGGCCCAGACTGTTGTTATTGAAATAGATTATATGCTGATTTTCCAATTTGGACAATGCTAGTAAGGTCTTCCTGGCATTGTCACAGCCGTGATGCCCTTTGTGTTGGAAAGTTATAAGGTATTCCAGATTTGTTCAGTAAAGCATTCCCTAACTGGCATCCAGATGGCTGTTTAGACACAGGACTAAAACACTTTACAGTGAAGTACTTTCCCTTTTTGTATTTTCTCTTCAATTTCACGTTGTACTCTAGGATTACAGGACGTCAAGAAAACTCAAAAAGCGTATTTTGGGCATAGGTTCTCCCATCTTACCAGAATTTTGATCCATTTGTTTTCTGAAAAAAAAATATCAATGTGATACTTTTATTTTTTTAATATATATCATAAGGCGAGTACATTTTATCCTTTAGAAGCAATTCAATTAAATGCAAAGAAAGTCAGAGTTGCTAGCTAATTAAGTACTCCAGATATAATCTGGATTTGCATTTCAGTTTTCAAAATAATTTTGTAGCTAAGCTGCAGACAGTCCCAAACACTCATGTCCTGCTGTAGCCAATTTAAAGCAGCATTTGCTGACTCAACAGCTAATACCACCCACTTGCCCTGTGCCTTTACCATAAGTGCTCAGCAGGCTCTCAAACTGAGCCAGCAAGCCAATGGTGTAGAGTTGTCTTAGAAATCCATCATCATGCAGGCAGTTCCTCAGCTTGATAATGAAACCACAAATGAGAGCTGTCAGCTGTGGGAGAGAAAACACAGAGGAGTGAAATGATTCCAGACAAAAAAGGCTCTTCAGTCCCAAACAGAAACAATATCACATATAAGAGGTGCCATAAAATCTGTCAGACTGTTGCTCTTTTCTCTTAAACATCACTCTTCCTTGCAGCTGAAGAGAGACAACGAATCAAGAAAAACCTGAAACACTCATAAAATCAGATTTAGGGCACACTGTCTTCATCTTGCAAGCTCTCCCAAGACAGGACTGCTGTTGATCTTCCATCTATTTGTTTTCTGGACACAATCACTTGTATTAAGGTCTACAACTTACAAAGTACAAAAGAATATCCTTGGAGAATTGTTTTAGTTACAGATGGAAAAGCAACACATCTAGTTCCAGGCCATGAATTCTGACAGTATGAATAAATGATTTCTTTTAAAAATAGCATTGTAAGAAAATGTAAAAATGCAATGTCTGTTTGCATTATCCAAAGATTCAAACTCTAGCATTACGAGATATTCAGGATAAGGTCCTGAAGACACAGTACTAAAATCTAAGATTAGTCCTAGCCTTAATTCACTCTGTCAACAAAGGAATTTCCCAGGTGATTGCCATAAGCTATGTACATAGGTGTATAACTTCATTACAGAACTAAACAGAAGGAAATACAGTTCTGTTTATGATGTGTCAACATATTCAAAGCATTGAGTTTAAAAATTATCTGCAATATGAAGTGGGTTTTGAATAGAAACATTCCCTGAATTTATCTCTATGAGATATTATATTTTGAGACAACAGCCCTACCAAACAATGTCCAAGAGATAAGCTGTTTGAAATAAATGAACAAGATACTGATTTCACAGGGAAGCAGACACACTACAGAAGTGTAGTGGGCAGAGGAAATGGGGAAGGTTTTTTAGTGCAGACGCCTGCTAGTCAGTGGCTGACACAAAAGATCCCAGCAGGACTAGAAACAGAACATCTAGGGGAAAAAATAGCACTAATTTCTCTTCCTATAGCTGGACTTTTCTCCTTAGGTACCACAGGTCCTGTTGGTTTTCTTGATGCGGAAAACAACAAAGGTAATTGAGGGAGCATACTTTCTGCTCATGGGCTTCCTCCCCCTGGCCCCCTCGCCTCTTTCACATCTTTTGATTTTAGTTTGGTGGCATTGGAAGGCAAAGGTTGTTTCTGCAGGCAGAAGTATGTTTTCCATAGTTCTGGAATAATGTTTTTTTTCAAATACTGAATGCATATCCAAGGGGCCACTTAAGTTATTTATTGCCAAATACATGTAAGTGACATGTAAGGACAAGATAGCACAGCCTGTGAGAGGAGATCACAGTGTTAAACCCAAGTGTAGAACAGATCTGAAAAATTCTGAAAACAGTCATCTTTCATATTTCATATAAACCCCATCACATGTCAAAGTGGTGCAATCAAATAATGCATATTTGCTTGCTTACAGTTTGGCAGAAGACAACATCCCTGCGATACTGAAGGCTCAGGCAGAGCCCTATTGTCGGGGCGCTGTCCTGCATTAATAAAAAGACCATGGCTTTCTTTGCCTTGTCACTCATCATGGCTACGCAGTCTGTGAGTGTTGTCAGCAAAGGATAAAGAGCTTCGCTCCATTCGCCTGGTTAAAAGAAAAAAAAATGGCAGCACTGTAAGTACCTTATTTGAAACAAACATGCATTAAGAAGAAACTTCCTTTTGCAAGTCCAAGTTGTTGATAATTCACATTTAGGTCTTGTTTTATTTTCACTGGCTGGTTACTCCCTGCTTATTATTAATTAAGTAATCTTACAGAATTTTATTCTGTAAGGATGTTATGACTTTCCCAACCATGTAATAGCTCCCAGATTTGTGCACACAGAACAGGCTATACAATAGCTCATTCGGAAAGCATAACAGAAAGATTAATTTCTATATACACAAGTGTATATAACTGTGTGTACATGTGCAAACACACCCTTTCACAGTGCATGTGTGGGACAGACAGTATGGAGTCCAACATATAACAGAGGTAGTGACTATTTGCTTAGCCATTTCTGTCAATGAGATTTCTCCCAAATATCTTGCCTTGAATCTTTTGTGAACTCATAGGTATATCATTTAACTGTCTCACCAACATATTGATCCTTGTTGCACCTCAGTGCACTAAGACAATGCTTATCTCTCATTTGTAGCATAGAAATAATAAGGCAGAGAGGTGAAAAATCCATGTAGGTACTCTTAGGTGTCCTCTGCTGAGTGGCTTTGAAGGCTTAGAGCTAGCAAGCAAGAAACACTAAGTACAGTGACTTAAAAGTGCATTGGTCAGATCATTGGAAGTAGTTTGGAGCTTGACTTCCCCTGAAATACATGACGTATGTCCCAGAGGGACTCTGTTCAAGGTCCCACACAGGCAGCACAGAAATGAAACTGGGTTGCCAAAGTCCTATTTTAGTACCCCAAACTTTGTGCCATTCCCTCTCCCTAAGAGATTGCTCTGCCTTAAATTGCCCCACAAGCTCATTTGCTTTTCTTTCCTTCTTTCACTTTCTGTCTTAACTACCAATTTTAAAAACCTATTTCCAAGACTGTATGAAAAATTATTCAGATACTATACCAAAATCCGTTCTCTCTGCAATACAAAAAGAAAATACAACAGTGCTTTGGTTTTGCCCTCCTTAATGTAAAGTTGAAACAGAAGAAAACTTCTCTTTTTAAAGGCAAGGAGAATGTGTTTTATTTTTAAAAAGCATCAGAGCTCACAAACAGGACAAACGCAACCCCAGCCTGGTTGGCTGTAGGAACAAGGCAACATACAGATCAGAATCTGCATGACTGGGGCACTGCAAGCCCCTGAAAGGAAGTTGTTTGGGATTTTGACTCAAAGGCAGGACCAAGAGCTAGGAATAATAAACGGTTCTTTGATAACCAGCCAAAGAGGGGAACTTTGGAAGTCTCCTAACAGAAACATAACTGACAAGATTAACAGAACTATCCTTCTTGCTTTTGTTCTGTGTGGCAGATAGATAGCATAATAAACTACACAAAGAGGAAGTTGTTTGGCTCTGTTCCCTTGCCATAAAAAAGCAGGAAAAATCAAAAGAACAGGCAAGGAATCACAGCTTGTCTTTTATGTTCTTTTAAGTGTCTTTCTCTCAAAATACATCAGATGCCATAACATGGCCCCAGGAACACTTAAAAAGCAAAACACGGATGATACTAGCAGTGTTTCTCTTACTGCATTTAAGAACTTTTCTATAAACAAATGAGAATGACAAAAAGAACAGAAAAGATCTTCCAGCACATCATCATCATCCCATTGCCTGGATATACATACATGTGTATAGTTATTAACTCAGTGGAGATTCCAAATTGTACTGTGTCTGGCAGCACTTAATTTGAAAAATATGCTTATCTGTGGTAATCATAAAGTATACTGGTGGTACCCCAGCCTGCCTGAAGACAAAGCAATTGTTAGATGTTTTCTTTCTCCCAACACTCACAAGCAATGCAGTGGTTCACCAGGGTAATGAGCAAAAATCCTCTGGGCTGTGTATTCTCTTGGTTAAAAATTCGGGCCATGAAAAAACAAACCCTTGTCAGCCTGCAAAATTCTAAATGCTTTTTGCCATCTACTTCACACAGGCATCACCTGTGTTTTTTAAAATTTTTTAGTCAATGGCAGGTGCTACTAACAGTAAACAGAAATAAAAGGAATTGCACTCCCAGGCTCAAATCAGGTTGGAACATTTCACTGGCAACAACTTAATAAATGAGAAAGGACTCTGAGTGTTCAACTTTCACTTGGATTTTCCTGTCCTTCTGTGTTCCCCTCATTAATTTTCCTAACAGAACTTTATTACTGAAAGTATATTTTCTATCAAATCAATCAACAGCACCTTCAAACACCATGAGGCACCAATTCTACTGTGAAATCTACTCTGAGGTCTCCTCCTACATTCTGTGAGATGACTAGAACTTTAAAGAACTATTATAGACTCCACTGGGCAGATCCGTAGCTAGGATGATTTGGCACAGGGCCTGCAAAATGGAGATGCAACAAGTTGTTACAAGTTTACAACTGCTAAAGACCTAGTTCAAGCTAGCTGTTTGTAGGTCTGGGACAGAAATCCTGCTTTTTAATCAGAGTTTTTCTAGCTCATGTTAAAAGTTATTCCGTCTAAAAACTGGCATTGTGCAAACCATCAGGATGCCTGTCATTTGCCTGAGGTGCTTTATATTGTACAGCAGGAAGCGAATCCTGCAGTCTCCACTCAGACAGCTACCACTGAATTCTGGCAGGTAAGGAAGGGCCAGACTTGGCGCCGTAAGTCTTCGCTATTTTTCTTACGAGTGCTGCCAACCAAAGTCATACCTTAATGTACACTTGGAAATGTGGCATTTTGAAAAAGAGGGGGAGAGAGAGAGAGAGAGAGAGAGAGAGATGCTACGAAGGCCTATGAGTTCACGTAGTGCACCTTCTCTGACTATATACTACTGACTATTTTATAGAACAATGTCCTGTTAAAGAGAATCTAATACATAAAGCCTGTATAAATCAAGGATGTAATGACAGGTGAGAAAGTTTTTGCTTTTTCTCTCTTCTCCAGAGCAATAAAATTATTATTAAAATAACTGTCCTCCAGAGCCTTGAAAAGATATTTTAGTCTTTTCATATTAAAAAGAACCCTTAGTATCCACACTGGGCACCCACAGTTGCCCTCGGTTTAGGTCAGGGTTGCAAGCACTCCTGGATCTCTAAAAAAGAGATTTACTAAATAAGTGGCAGTTGCTTAGGCCTGATCTAGTAAAGTATAATTGGCAACTCACTTAAGCACACAGTCATGTCACATTTGGCTTCGGAGGAAGCAAGTATTAAGTATTAATTAAATATTTCACTACACTGTGGCTTCAACCACTTATGTTTAAGATGCGGTTTTGTGTATATCTGGGTACCCAGTTGGGGTAACCTGGCTGCTTTTAATTACTCCCATCTTAAAAACATATAAATAGCATTCATTTATGTACTACATTCATATTTTGCAAAAACTAAAGGGATGTTCCAGGAATTAAAAACGTGTGGAGTCTTTTATTGTTAGAAACACTTTCTTAGAAACAGAGTAGACAGCTGAGAAGAACATTGATATATTTTGTGAAGATGAAAATCATACCTGCACTGGGGCTTTATTTTCCCTTAGTTTCACTAAACCCAGAAGCCCACCTTCACTGGACTCAGATTAAACTACTCTCAAATGGGAGAAATTGCAGCCATCTAGTTGGGAGAGAGCAGTATTACAGAGGTATATTATTCAGACCTTGTAAATGCAACACCAGTGTGTAAGTACAAGGACAGCGGAAGGAAGGCTAACAGCGCAATGAAATTCTCCTCAATTCTGTATTCCAAAACATTAGATTTGCAGTGTACAGCACTGCTTGGTGTGTACCCACAACAGAGATTTTCCATCCGCCTTGCTGACTGCTCCATGTTCTGCTCGAGTTCTCATTCAGAAAGGCCAGCTCAACAGCACATATGAAAGGGCATGTCTGAAATAGCTGAAATGTCAGACTCCCACAGACTTCAGTGACATTTGGAAAAGGCCTCAAATTGTTGTTACCTTCAACAGTTTGCTGAAACACATCAACTGGAGAAAGCAAAGAGGCCATGAACAAGTGCTTTCCCATACCTGGACATGAGAAGTTATGAGATACTCCCTTGCACTATTATCTAGAAAACAGTAACTTCTCAATATGCTTAATGCAGAGCATTACCATTTCAAAATGGTCAATCTTAACAGCAAGGCACTTGTTCAGTTGTTAATTATGAACAAACCCGTGCAATTTTCAGAAGAAGCAGAAGCCATGAATGCACGTACCTGGGCCAGATTCTTCCGGAGCGGGGCTGCAATCTGCACAGAAATGGAGGGGCAACATGCATGATTAAGGAGCAGCAACACAGTCTAAACAAAAGCAACTCAAATGCTCAATGCCAGAGTTCTCAAACACTTTCACCAAGGGAAGAGGAGCTCAGCAGAGATATTCCTTTGCCTGCAGGCACCAAGGGCATGGGCTATCTCCTCTGCTCCACTGTTTCTGATCAGAGGAACACCTGGATGGTGACTTGGAGGAAAGCCAGTGCCTGTGAGCTCAAGGGCTCTCTGTGGATTACCAGCAAGTTCACTGTCAATCCCCAGTGATCCACAGGGCACAATTTGAGAATCACTGGTTTAGTGCAATTATAGAATAAGCTGGCAATAAGGCTGCTAAACAGAATAGCAAAAGACTAGCAGTAAATTCAATGCACTTAACGGAAAATTACATTTAGGCATCCACAATGCAAGAGTAATAAAGAAACAGGACCTCACTATCTTAGATGAATTTCTGTTAGACAATTTTTGAGATAGTTAACACGAGCATTAGATTGTATATTAAGATCTGAAACCTCACCAGTGAAGCCTGTGAGTGTTCAACACTCACTTCAGTGGGAGGAACAAGCTCTCAGATTAAAATACACTTCAGTGCAAGGCAAACAGTAAAAAGATAATATACACCCTGTTACAGCAAGCCTTGCCTTACTGAAAAGTAGTTTATTAAGCTAACAGGATTTCAACTTCCGTTATTTATATCTAGATTCACTAGTAAATGAATTATGAATTTAAAAGTAACAACAGAAAATATCAAATTCAATTGCATGCATTAGGACAATCAGCTGAGCTAGACGATCCAAGATAAAAACCTCTCCGTGAATTAAAACTCGTGTTCATTAAAGAAGCTATATGCCCCCCCGGCAATTTTAGTAATGAATACCTAAGCCTATAGCAAAAATACATTTTAAAAGGATTTCATAAATCCCCCTTCTACTATTTCAGGCAGTATTTTCTTTCACAAACATTCATCCTCTAAAGTCCTCTGATAACATTCTACTCTTTCTCATACCAATTCTGGAGCTATCTCAGTTTGCTGGTTTTCACACTGCTTTCAAAAAAATTTCTGGCCACTCTGCTCAGTGTCATTTATTCAAAGCTCAAAATCAGTAACAGAAAAAGTGTTAGTTCTTTGAACACATGACAAGAAAAAGCTTTAAAATGTTGTGATTCTGTACTTAGAGAAAGGATCTTCTTTGTTCTTCAATTATTCCCATGATCAGTTGTCACAAGTGACAGTGAAAAGGTAAATCACAGAATCACAGAATAGTTTGGGTTGGAAGGGATCTTCAAAGGTCATCTCATCCAGCCTCCCTGCAATGAGCAGGGACATCTTCAACTAGATCAGGTTGCTCAGAGCCCCGTCCAGCCTGGCCTGGAATGTCTCCAGGGATGGGGCATCTACCGCCTCTCTGGGGAATGCATTCAGTGTTTCATCAGTGCCACTGCAAAATATTTCTTCCTTCCATCTAGTCTAAATCTACCATCTTTTAGTTTAAAACCATTTAACAGGCCAAGTTTGGTATAGAGTCAAGGAAAGCAACTCAGTGGAAAAATTCCCATTCATTTCAGTAAGACCAGTCTTTTTCATAGTATTGAACCTGTTCATCTGTCAAAAATACTGACCATTAATTAGAAGCTACATTTGATAAGAAGGTGATCAAATACTCAGTTTGCCCTGGCTTACAATAAATTTCCCAAGTGCAATTCTTGATTTAATGTTTCTGTTCCAGGTTCTGTGGATTAAATAGTAAGATTTTTTTCCTATTTTGGAGGAACAGCAGGGAAAGATTACAGAAACTCTTGGCACAAACAAAACGTTTGATAGGTAAGTGCAGCTAATTCTACTTTTATATGGCATAAGAGTCAAAATCCAGAGTAGATTTAAAAGATCAACTGAAAATGAAAGACAATTATTGTTCTAAGATGCTTTCTGCATCAAATTGTCTTGGGAAAAGTTTCTGATATCACCCACCACAGACTTTTCCTATTATTTTTAATATTAAAAATCCACAACTTTTAATTATTGATATGAAGGTGCATTGAAGTTTACTGATAAAACTTCCATGTAAATACATATAAAACTTCATGTAAACTAGCTAGCAAATAAAAACATTTAGAGGTATCAAACTGGTAGAAGAAATTTCGTCAAAGAATAATAGAGAACACAATCTGAAACAAGAACCACCTCTTCTATTCCTTTATAATACACAAAAATGTCAGTCTAATCTAGAAAACACGGTCATTTAAGATACAAAGAAAACCATATGTAACATTTACAAAGCCATACAGAAATATATTAACATTTAACTTCCTTCTTGCTTTCTTCTTCTTAAGGTACTGCCTTCCACTGCAACGTTAACAATGGGATGGACATGAAGTCACAGACACACGTAAGAGACAAAGGGCCATCAAACAGTAAGACAGAACAAGCAAAAGAAATGAAAACACAAATCAGTCCTTCTAGAGCATAACTCGGCACACCTGCTCTATGAAGTGGCCAAATCATAGTGACCACATGTAAAGAATGTGAGAATAAGCCAAATAAGTACATATGTAAATAAAATAATTCTGAAACTTAATGAACAGCTGCAAAACTGTCAACCTAAACTGATAAGGATTTCTTTCATTCACATGCTAATGGCATTATGCTGGATTCAATCCAGCACCCACTTTACCTCAAAGTTTGATAGGATTATTCCACTGAGAGATTGCACTGCCAATTCTACCTCCCAGCTACGAGAAGTCTGACTAATTGAGTGCCTCAGCACCACAGCTTTTGACAATGTGGGATAAAATTTGCTTTACACTCCAAGTTCATCCAAGTTCAGCTCAGTCTAATGGGACTGCTTGGCTCCCCCTCCTATGCTTTCGCAGCCCAGCTGGGACCATTAGCATTGCAGTAGTGCCTGCACTTCTCTCATGTTTTATTTATCTTTTATAGAGGTGCACTGTAATAAGCTTTGATCGCTGCAAAGAAGCTGAAGCCTCCAGGAGAGCTATGGGTGGTGTTTGACATGTGCTAACCCAAACACCTGTTTTACCAGCTTAAAACACCCGGTATGAAAACCAAATGCCACTGTTGTCAATGGATTTGGCAACGATTTCAGTGGGATCAGGACTTCAAAACAAGTAATGGGTTTAGCAGCTCCCTGTACACGACCGGCCCCTTTTGCCTGACATCAGTGCTCAACACCACCATTAAACTAAAAACACATGGAAGGATGTAGCGGAGGTTTAGGAATGACGCCAGCGCACAGCAAGAGAGCAGCAGCGAGAAGCGGTGTCTGGCATACGCACTTGTCTTTCTGAGAGAATGGCATGCACATGATGATGTGGATGAAGGTGGTGGTGAGGATGATGAAGGTGGTGAGGATGATGAGGTCTCATTTAAATCTTCTGGATTTATCCAGTAGGCACGAGTGTCCCGATTACCTTTCTTACTAGTACAGCTGATGTCGCACTGGAAAACGTCTTCACAGCTGTCACTCTGCAAGCGCTCCTTCTGGAGAAGTTTGTCCACTCTCTGTATAATACACTCCAGACTTTTGTCAACATTCAACCAAACCTTCTCCTTAAAAAAAAAGATTTATTTCTCAATTAAAAATGAAAAGAGACATTGGGTAACAAATTCCTTGGCAATATATTTCCTCCTGTGATTCTAGTCACAATTCCTCTGCAGAGTTCCCTCTGGGTTATCACATTTACATTTGTGCAAACACAAACTCTGGATATATAAATAATGTATACCAGTATGTCAACAATACGTAGTGACACGACTTGTGTGGTAAATTGCAAAGTTATTTTCTAAGTAAATTTGCCTCTTTCCACAGTATGGCTCCAATTTCCACTTGGCACTATTGTTTATTCTTGAAACTCATGTTTGACGTAATAATTGTATACAATCACACATCTTTTTTTGTATATGACTCAGTGAATAACAGATAAAATTACTGTATTGTATTATTATCTAAATAACTAAATTGGCTTTATTCATATCTCATTACTGTGAGTTTGATTGTAAATCAAAGTGAGCCAAAACCATTAAAACTAGCAAGGATCCATTTCCAAAATGAATTTGATCTCAATTCTAAATTGATATTTCACAATATTAATAATGGTTTTAATTAATCTTGACTATTTTTGAGATCTAATTCACTTCTGTTTATATTACACAATGACAGAATTTACACAGCCCAATTCTCATTTCAATTGGCAGCGTGGTAAGGAAAACCATTTAAATTCTTTGTGCAAACAGTTTTAAAATAATCAAAACAGAGATGGTCTGCAAGTTCTAAATATTTAGATGAGAACAAAAGCCAGGGAGGCTGAATTGTACAGCTAACACATGCAAAATATGCTTTATCTTGGAGAAATGTAAAAGCCCTTTGTAGTATGGTCATTTTTTTTTTTTTTTACTTTACAAGCTGTTTACTTGGAACTAACTTTAGAAAAGCCATGCACCTACTGCAATGATCTCCACTGTTCAGGAGATCCAGAAATATTCATTAAGGCCTGTTTGTATCCCAATGCCAACAAGTAACTGAGCACAGGCTGGAGGAAGTATCTTTGCTAGTTGAACAATACCTCCAAAACAGTCATCGTGTGCATATCCGGTGAGCAGTTATGGAGCTTATAAACAAAAGAACAAAGCAAACAAAATCTAAAAAGAAGAAAACATTCATCATTCCACTAACCAAACGTACCCATTCCTCTTCATGCCAATCCACCTGCAGAGAAGATCGGCTGTTTCTTCCTGTCCATCTGGCCACAAGTGTATCTTGATCATTCCTCAGCATCACTTGCTCCCCTTCTCCAGAGGTTGGAGAAGCTTTTGAAGCTATATAGTCTGGCCTTGCAGCATTCAGTCCATGTATTGAATTTGCCAACAGCTTGCAGTCACAGACTGTGACAAGTTGCCGGGTCTAAAAAGCAATAAACCCCCCACATGTTAACAACTTCTCAATTTATAGCAATTTATGCTATATTCTTTTGCAGAATGAAAAAAGAAGAACTAGTATTCTGGAAAACAAACTAACCATTGTCTGTAAGGTGCCTTCAAAGACGTTTTACAGAACGGCCTTAAAAGGCAATTTAGGATACCAAACGACAAATGGTACATTTCCAAAGTCAGTACTACTCTATTAGCCTTGTAGCTGTCGAAAATTTTACTAATAAATGTGCAATTCACCCTTTTTTGCACTCTCTATTTGATGAAAGCTTAGAACAAGGTGCAGACATTTTTATACCCCGCACAATAGTTGCCACACCAGAGAGATCATGCTTAACGTCCACCATCCTGTCTGAAATCAGAACAAGACAAGAGGAAGGCTGAAGATATAACCTCCTAATCAAAGTAACTTGTTCCCTGTCTTATTTACTGGTGTTGTATTAAATATTTTCTGCAAGTTATGTGAATATGAAAAGTATGTGGCCTGCACATCTATTAAAAAAAGAAAACAACAAACAAGCCCATACTATGTTACACATACATGTTTGTCCAGCTGTAGAAAATCCCACGGATCAATTATACACACTGTACCATCTAGAGTGAATATTATAATAAATAATACATTTATATGGGGTCATGTTATTTTTTGCACTCTACAAAGTCATATGGATATCCCCTCCATTGAGGCAATTTATGGCAAGCATATTGGCCATTACTGCCATTTCCAACCTTCAGATCTGCTTCAGGGACAGAAGTCACTAAAACTGAATGTGATTCTTTGTCCCTCTAAATAATATTGTGTTCAGCTGTGGGTCCAGTCTTGTTTCTGTCAGCACCCATCGAGAAATACCTGATTCACATCACTATAATTTAAGCAAAGGCTGTGTCAACATTATTCGTTATTTCACCAGTGGAAAAATACAGAACTGCTTCATTTACTTAAGTTTTGCCCAGTGCTGCTGCTTGACAGATGACTCAGAGGAACATTTTAAAAAAAGAAGATAGTCATGGAGAAAAGGGAATAAAAGAAAGTGAAAAACACACAGTTCTGGAATATAATGAATTAACAGAGGGAACCAGAGGACACTGCTCTCCACTGCACTCTCAAGAGAAGGCGAAGGCAAGAGTGTGAAAAGCAGGAGAAAACCTAAATAAAAAGCAGCAAATTTTAAAAGCTGATCTGATTTTGCTTTTGCTTTAGGACTGTGCATGTTACAATACACTACTGAACAAGGCAAAATAGATGTTTCAAGAAAACCTACTAAAGACAGAGACGGAAAAAAATGTGCTGTGCTTCAGTGTATAAATGTATTAATCTCCTACCTTGTCTGCTAGGATGGCAAGTGTTCTTTCAAGGCCATTAGCTGATCTATCCTTGGCAGCTCTTGAGAGCCTTTCTGCATAGTAACTGACTTGTGTTTTCAAGGTGTTGATCTGTGCAATAATTTCCTTTGCTCTAACGATGTCCTGTGGGATGTATATTATAGACTGGGAACTTGTTGAAGTGCTGGGAAAGAAAGACTGATTTTAGGGAGAAAATTGATCTAGGGGTACACACATTACAGTGGCATGCTGGGGAATTAATGGCAGACAACAAAAAATTACCTAAGCTAGCAATCAACAGTGAAAGGCTGGTGGGCAATTGCACAGCAGGAACATGATCCTAGAGCCTTCTCTGCCTTTACTGAAAGCATTTAGATGCAGATTTACTAATCCCTTATGCCAAGGGACTGTAGGCAGAGTTTGTATACCAGAGGGACAGTTTTGCTAAGGAGAATGTGGGTGATACAGATTTTTCCATCAGATGCAGAACCACTGGTGGCAGAGACAGCTTGCCCCACTCTCCCTCTCCTTATGACACAGACACTTCCCTGAGGCCTGGTGTACAAACGTGTATCATCACACAGCTCTTAACAACATGAAAAGAAAATCTGCACTCCTTCCAACACAGAAATGCCACCTAGGTCTGTAATAAAAACACTGTGGTATTAACAAAAATTCCTTCTGCTAGTGTATCCTTTCCTCTATTGCAGGCCTGATTCAAGTTACACCAGCAAAAGCAATCTTACGACACATAAAAAACAAATTATACCTCCAGGCTAATCCAAGGACCCTGTCCTTGGTGTAGGTTCTGTTTGTATATGTTTACTATACCAAACTAGGGACATAGTACAACTCTCCCTAGTATAAACTCAGCTGTAACAATATAAAGCAATACCAATCTTTATATTGGGATTCTACAGCTCCACTAAAACTGCTTACTTGGGCAGTGGAGGAAAACAGTTCATGTCCTCTAAGTTTAGGTATCTACACAAGTTGCTTATCTAGTCCAAGACAGATGCTTGGACTCTGTAAGTGTGGCAGAGAGAACAGCACTTCTAAAGGGTGATTTAATCCTACCTGAGAAGAGCCATTCACAAAAGCTGCCTTTTAGCTTAGAAAATTACTTTAAACTGAAGTTGTGCTCTTAGTTAACTATTTGGAACCAACCCACCACTATTTGCTTTGCCAGGCAATATGCAGGTTTTTTTCTCCCGAGTAGGAAAACTACAGAAAGATCAGGCCTTTACATCAGCACCAGTTGTGACAAGTGTTATGCCCACTCAGGATGTGGCATCAAGCATGAGGTGACACCAATTGTATATTGTCTTAACTTTATTCATCTTTCCCCAGTCATGAATGGCTTCAGCACAGTAACAGCACAGAATAACCTACTGTTCGCACCAATCTCAGCACTGTTTGATGGACACAGCTATGCTGAGAGACTACACAGAGGAGTTTCTTTTCCAGGCACAGTTACATCAGATCACAGCCTCCGGGGAATGTTGACTTCTGCAGTGTGTCTGTGAGGTAAGACATGAGGGTTGCATGGGGCACGCTTTAAAATCATTGCCACAAATACCAGCTGTTCCTTAATGGATATTAAGGCAAAGGAGCAGCTTAATCCCAGGATGTCTGAGCTCCGTTATGATAAAAGATTGGGGTTTTGTTTTCAAAGGATATACTGTAGAAGTGATTCTTGAAAGAATTTCCTTATTTGCGTCCCTCTGGTCACCCACCTGAGTGGAGAAGAGAACAACCACTCCTCGGTACTGCTATGCCATGCAGCAAATTAATCTCTGCTTTTAGGACTTTCCCTGTACATGATTGTTGCCCTCTGTTGACTGGTGATCTCAGTGACAATTCCTCTGAGCAATTTCTTTCCACGACAGTGTGGTTAACATGCATAAAGACGTATTTGGCAGGAAAGGCCATGCAGCATATTGAGATTTGATTTAGAATTATTACATTTTTAATCACAAACATTTGCTGGGATGATCAGGGGGAAAAATGTATGGTGTAAAGTTCACATATATTTACTTTCCAACCTGCAATTGCTTTTTCAAATGAACAGCTCCCTTTGTACTATATCAGCAAACTGTAACACAGCCTTAAACCTCCAGTGAATTAGGGTTCAACCTTTAATATGAGTAATTTAGAGCAGAACAACTGCGCTGGTGAACCATCAAGTAAGGTTTCCTTTTCATAGCACTGAACATCATGACATGAAGAAAAATACACAAAAATTAAGTGAAAATATTTAAATGAAGACATGGGTTACAAAAATATAAACCATGCCCAATCTATCACCATAAAGATTTAAAAATATGTAGATTTATCTTAATTATCTTCCACCTCTGGCAGAGTGTTTCTCTCTCCAGGCAGTTTTCAGTGGAAATAACAGAGAAAAAGAGGTAAAATTCTTGTGTTCTGATCTTTAGCTTTTTAACTTCTTATGATCAAAGAGAGCTAGGAAGCTAGCTGTTCATTACAAACAAACATTGCAGGTGAAATGAAATTCATTCACACATCATGTTCTACAAAGCAGCTACAATTACTTTGAGCACAATAGGGATACCATGATGCATAACATTAAAAAGCCCTGCACACTTTAAAACACACCAGATCTTTGCCAAAGAAAATAAAAGAAAAAGAAAACAACCCAAAGAACAAAAACCCTCTCTACAGAACTCTCAGAAACATAAAACTCACCAACACTCCTCATAACTGCTAAAAAAACAAAAAACCAAAATAAAATTAGCAGATTGTTAGCAAATACCAAAAGCAGAAAACAAAACAAAGGATGTCTGGGGAAATAACTTCCAGTCATCTTTTCAACATGGCGGGTACATAATGATGAAACTTGTAAGCACAGAAACAGATTGCCAGATGCTCATGTGTTGTTTCAGGGAAATGTGGATGCACCAAGCACAGTTTTGCCCATGAAAGGAGAAAGAACTGAACTATATCTATGTAACAGAGAAATTGAGGAGATGGATCTCAGTTCTACTATACTGGCTTTTATGATAACATAAAAGAACTTGAAAGTTATTCTTCAAATGTTGAACCGGCAGTTTTCATGGACCCAGAAAGAACAGTTCTGTAAAACTTAGAGGAAAATGTACTGCATAGAAATCAACTGATCAGCTAATTATTGGGTGAGGGGAAAAAAACCGAAAAGACATGGGAATTTAGACACTGCAGGAGTGAGGACCATTTTCGTAGCTAAGCTGACAGAAGGAGGTTGTTTCAGAAATCAATAGTGGTATCAAAGGAACAAGATGGGTAAGCCTAGCATATCAGTGTTTCCAGGTTTACTGTTCCCTCTAGTCCCATCCTAGCATACTTTGTAAGTCACGAATAATTACACCAGGCATATTTTTGCACCAATCTTTTTATCAGTACATATCTGATTGATGTTCACAGGATGCTGCTATTCAGTTCTCCACTGCCAGGACTAATTCTGTAGTTGGCAGCGCCTGGTTCCCATGTCACTCTCTCCTCCCATCAGTTCCAAATCCTACAAATCCTTTCTTTGGAAGGGCATTATCAAGGTCTCCTTTTCTGTAGCTACAATGACTCCTTGTCCTGCTGTTCTTATTGTTCCTTAAATTCTCCATACTGTGGCAAGAGGAATGCGGACCCTGACGGCATTATGTCTTGCTTGCGAGCTGGGGTGGGTGCCAGTCAAGTCTCTCCCTTCAGCATACGTGACCTTCCCAATTTTTATCCCTTCCTCTAGTTGCACTTCCAGAGAGGTCACTAGACAATCTCTGAAGACAGGACAGTGGAGGTCAAGTATCCTGCCTGCAGAGCAGAGTAAGGCCAGGCTGACAACCCTAATCTGTGCATAAACCTCGAGGCGGTACAGAAAAGCCTCCAGTGATAGTCCCAGAACTAAACCCAAGCTGTCAACAAGGAATCTGCCTATCAGGCACAGCTGTTCTGTACTAAAGAGAGTTCAGTAACAGGACCCTGAAGCTTTGAAAGGAGTGAAAGTCTGCTGAAAATAATAAATTGAAAGCATAATGCAGTGCATCTGAGGAGGTTCTACAGACTGTTTTTCTAATCCACAGTTAGACAGAACCTAAACTCAACACCTAAAATAGCTAAATTAAATGAACCAAGAAGTATTCATGAAAATTAAAGATTTCACTAAAAAGACTGTTAGAAAGGGCCCATCAGTAAAACAAACAAATATGGTAATATAAGGGGGAAATTGTTTTCCCTTTCCTTCTTTGGAAAAAAAGAAAAACCAACACGGAATAATCTTCACATTGTATAGTAGAACTATTGAATGAAGTGCAACAAAATCAGAGAATAGAATGGTTTCCCAAATCACTGAGCATGGACTAGAACGAAAAGGCACAATAACAGCTGACAACAATATTTCTACTTACTGTTTCTTTGCCTCTTCAAATTTATGCAGCTTTTTCCGCAAGCCACCTGATTTAAAGCCTTGACAATGAGCTGCTGGTGCTCCTATGGTGACTATGTCGTAGTTCTGATCTGGGATGGACAAAAAGGACTTACAAATGAAAGCTTGTCATCTTTACTGTGGACAAACAATTGTGGAAACTTCAAAAACTACTCTGAAACTAATTTTTGTAGAACTTTGTGCCAGTGTTTTGAAGAACATGGAAAACCGAATTGTTTTAGAAGCCCTGGAATTCCTTCAAGTACTTGTGAGGTGAAAGTATCATACTTGAATGCAGGTCCTCTGTTTCTTAATCTAGAAGACTGACAGTGAAAAGGAAGCCTTGAACATTGGTCTTTACACAAAACCTGCCATTACTGGAATCCATCACATGGCTACATGGGACAAGTGTGTATCCATGGCTAGTGGGAATTACTGTCAAAAGGGAAAACCTAGGTTACTTACAAAGAAACAAGCTTGATGTGAACAAACCAGTGTGACACTGCGTAACTGTACATGATGGTTCCAGAGAAAAAATGCACAAGCTTATCAACAAACACCAGTCAGAACCTTTGCTATTCTGCTACAATCCAAAATGACTCGAAGGGACACAGCAGCTTAATCCAATATATTCTCTAGTACAAAGGCTGACTTGTGTCACCTACGGCACAGTTAATTCCAGAACCTCGCCACCTGTAGGGTAGTGATAACTATACTTACACCTCTTCTTTTGCAAAAAGATTTGGAATCTGAGGATAGAAAGTGTTACAAAAATGCTAAGTAGTACTAGTACTACAGAGCAGTAGTTTGTAGAGACTTGGCTATATGGCTGAGGACAGAAAAAGAAATGGAGAGAAAATTAAAAGAATAAGGTGAAGAAAGAGAGAACAAACAAATACCTGATCCTCCATCATCCTGGACTCTCATTCTCTGTATATGCAAATTTGTAGGAACAAATTCCAATTTTTTATCAGCTTTCAAGCTACTGGCTTTAAATGAAGGACCTGAGAAATGCAGGAGAAAAGTAAGCATAAAAACCCTCTGCTTCTGCTTATGCTAAAGCATTCAAGGAGCTTCATTCATCATTTGCTACATGCTGGAAGTAAAGCAGAGAAAAGAAAAAAAAAAATATATATCCTTCTGTTACTGTTCATCATTGTTCCCGATTTTCAGGGTAAAATAAGAGAATGAATAAAGCAGATAAATATTCCCAGATCATAAGTAAACTCACAATAAATGTTAATAAAGAAATCTAATAATAGCATTTTTTATTCATCAAACTAAAACATTCTGGGTTCCAAATTTCAGAGGAGCACTAAAAATCACAGCTGAGACGTATCATGTTATTATGAAAAAGAAATCACCTTTATACTGATGCAGGTCAGTTAGATTTTCCTGATAAGTTAAAATAATTGTTTGGTACTGAGTAACTATTTGTCGACGAAGGCTTTCCCAGCAAGGAGACAGTTCTCCTAATTCTTCTAGTTCACAAACCCTAGGGAGGAGAAATTATTTAAAAAAAAAAAAAAAGAAAAAAAAAAGATAGGTGTTTAGCTCCATTTCCACTTGACCAAGTTTCACATTTTACCAATGTAGCACCATCCTCAGCTGGCAACATTCTCAATTCACTCTGGTCTAACCTACTCACCAGACTGGGAATGTCCCAAAGCAGAGCTGTCGGGCTCTAACCCAAGGTAGATATATTCCTCAGAAGCAGAATACACTGTGTGCCCCCAGGAGCCTCAGGTGTTGGTCAAAACTGAAGCTTCCCACCTTTCTGTTCTCAAACAATATGATGATTTGCAAATGATGGGCACTGTCATCATGTCAGGTGACTTGGGACAATGAGGTCCTTTTTAGGCCACTCCACTGAACCTCAGTGGCTCTCAAATCAGAACCGTGACAAGGGTTAGGCAGGAGATTAGCACCTATTAGGTACAAGGAGTATCTGTGCTGGCCAGGTATCTACACAACAGTTTTCAAGGTCAGACAGGAAAGGCCTAAGAAGCGTAAGCATTTATAAGGGTCTGGAGAGACTAAAGATGAGCCAACGAAACCTTCATCTGAGATTCTGTACAGTCAGCAACTTGCAGCTTTTACTATTTTTTCTTCAGTGCCTCTGTGCATGAAGACAGATACATTCCTTGGTAACTCAAATAAGAGCCATATCACTGCTGTATTATCATACATGCAAACCAGCCTGAACTCACCTCGCTGCATCTTCTTCTAGAAGAAGCTTCACAAATTGCCTAGGGATGTGCAGCGACAGGACGCTCTCAGCCATCTGCTCCAAGATTCTCAAGTGGTTTCCATCAGTGGTTGGGAAGCGATACATTCGGCAAATGGCGCCACCAAACACTAAAGAATTAAAATAATGTTATTTTAGCATAAGGTTTGAGTTGAAAGTTTAGGAAGTCTCTCCTTTTTTAAAGCAAACGGCTTCAATTCGCTAACATGCTGTAACACACTGCTGTAAAGAACTGGTTTAATCAGGCATCAGTCTAGCTTTTCCAAGCATGGTCATTCTGCAATAATCATTCTTTGGGCGTTTTCAGGAAAAGCCTCCAAATGATTTAAAACACTGGTAAGGAAATAAAATACACATCCAACTTTTAAACTACTTTTATTTTTCTAACGTACTGTGCATTTTCCTCTCATGCAATAATTTCCCAGAAAACGAATCTTTCTTCAAGAAATTTCTTTTAAAGCCACTGTTTTCCTCTGTCCCACTCCTCACCCTCCAATGATTGCTTTAGAATAGACTAGCAAATTGCATGGAAAATTTTATACTACAGTCATCTTAATGACAAAAGTTTGCTTCTGCTGTTTTTACTATACAGTTGATAAAATAAAATATGCCTCCCCCTCAGAGGGCTGCTCAATCAGCAGTCTGTTCCTGTTCAAATGAAGTATCTGCTTAAATAAACGCCCTGAGGCCACAGGCAGACAGCAAGAGATCAGCTTTTACTGATGCCTAATGCTTACTTGTTATAGGCCACAGTAGCTTACCAGATTTCAGTAGTGCATCTTTCCGTAATGAAGCATATTTGGATCTCATTCCTAAAGATTCTGTTAAACTTTCATCAACTGGCAACACAGTCTAAACAAAAACAAAAAAACCCACAAATAGCAAAGAATAAAACCTCAGTGCCAGGGCAATATGCAGTGATGACTCTATTACGCAGACTTGAAAGAAATATTTAACACAGTGGATGGTTAAAATAAGTATTTCAAATATGTTTACTGTGGGCAAAAAACATTGCAAGCTGAAATAATTAATGAGCTTAAACCCTCCAATGTAAATATTCTTATTTACTTCTACTGCACAGTTTGAAATGCTGTAAAAATTGTCATCCAGCCCATTAACTACTTCACGTTAGCACAGCTCCACAGTGCTTAAAGGTACTGCACCAATATCTGGCAGATACAGGTCTGGCTGGATAGAAAGTGATACTAATCCACATTGTGACTGTGTTACACAGATATGAGTACAATTATCACCAGAATATTCAGAACACAAGGTTTACAGAATTAAACATATGTCTAGGCTGAGAAAGTGCTATAAATATCTGCTCTCAGACAAATCTTTGGGGATCAGGAAAACACCAATAAACTCCACTATTGAAGTAATATGTTAAGTTTTATTAAAATCTTTTAAGTTGCCTGTGAAAATTCTGGAAATTCCCAGAGCATCCCCATTACAGCTTTGCTTAATGCCAACTTCCAACACACAACATGAAGTGGTCTTCCAGTTCTTTGTGAAACTGTTTATCAATGCAACAAGTACACCCACGCACAATACCACAAGCATATTCTGATGAAGGGCATGAGCACTTGAAGCTACAGCTTAATCACTGTAAACTAACATTTTCCCCAAGACTTTTAACGCCAAACATGAGCATCAAGAGCTCTGCAAAACACCAAAACCACTTCACCACCATTAGGCTGTTCTTTACAGTATTTTGAAATTGTAAAGCACTACTAAATACCAAGATGGACAGGAAAGTTGACAGCAGATCTCAACTTATTTCAATACTACCAATCAATCTCCATTTTTCTGAAGCTGATACAATACTCATACTCACCCTTCCATTAATTGTATCGGGTGACCTTGTCACTGGAGGCCTTTGGTCAGTTTTTTCCTCCATTTGCCATCCAATAACTGTAATGTTACCTACACGGTCACTTTCAGCCGACCTGCAACAAACACTCTGCGTTGAGATTTTTTTGGAGGTGGACCTGTTTATCAACAAGGGAACACTTATAAAAGGCTATTAATCTTCAAACTTAATGAACATTTTATATAGGAAGCGTTGCAACTTCATTTTACATATTTTTATAATGTGTTATTTCAACAGGAAAACGCTCCCTGCATTCTGCAGGGATACTGTACGGACCTCCTTAAGGAAGGCAACCTAAATCCATGCATGTGTTTCAATACTTCTGTAAAACCAGAAGAAGTTCAGATTTTACAATTAGCCTGTTGTAGGCAAAAGCAGCTTAAACTGTGAACATTAACAGGGAGCAGATACTTGGATGTATGTGCACGTGTGTGTGTGCATATGCGAACCTTTTAACTCTCAATCAGAAGCCTGCTACTTGCCAGCTGCTACTGGTACAGCTGCAACTGCTAAATTTGGATAATACATGGACTAAACAGCAGTAGCACATCCCAGATCTTCTACTTAATAGAGAAGTCAGCCAAGGTCAGCAATTAGGAGGCTGATCTTATCTTGTGCCTCTGCAGACAGACTATTTAGATTGGGAAAACTGGGGGCCTGACATTCCAGAAAGAAAAGCCAATGCTAAAAAGAAGGATTCCGAAAAGAAATGGTCTAGGGGAAAAGGTGAAGATTCTCAATGGAACAAAGATCCTTGAGGTAGAGGAAGATCCTGGAGATCAGGGAGATGCATGGAAACAAATGCTGGGGACCCCCAGGGACCTGGCCACTGTCAGCCGAGAGAGGTCACTAACAGCTGGGCAGCTGCACAGCACAAGCTGTCACAACTTTTGGTCCCATCTTCCCAGATCAGCAGCCATCTCCCTGCTGGGGAGGAAAACTGAGACAGTATAACACATGGCAGAGTGGGGAGTGAGTGAGAGTGACTCAGACACAGAGAATCAAGCGGGGTAAAAGCTCTAATCTGGCTGGTTTTAGATCCACACCAGTACCCAGATCTACCATGGATGTCATTTATCCTGTCTCAGCCCATGACACACAGTAATTTTGGCAGAGACTTCATGTTGTTGTTTTAAGATAGATTCTAAATTGTTGTTTACGTGTAAAAATATGCTGAGACAAAAGCACAGAAGAGGACTACAAGAAAAGGTTTAAGTAGCTAAATCATGCAGTATGTTTATAGGCATTGCTTGTATATCCAGGGGGTAACAAGACAATGAGAAGACCTTCTCACACTTTCATAATCCGAATATACTTGATACCAAAACAAGAGAGTTTAATTGAAGTCCATTTTCAATTTAGTCATGAAAGAATACACCTAACAGAATAACGATGTCTAACACAACCATGAAACTCTTGCCATCATATTCCTCCTCTTTTTCGTCTCCCTCAAAACACCCTCATCTTCACACTTATGATAAATCAGACTATTTTACGTACCACCAACATCATACTTTGGGTGTCTTTTCTGACTCATTTCCCTAATCTGCTCCCCCTTGTTAAATCATGTCAACTTTTTATTTGCAACACATTGTGGAAAAGCTGAAAACCTTATGCATCTCTTAGCATGAAAAGCTTTGCCCATGTTTTGTTAGTTGTGTCTGGGCTAAGAATTTCTTTAAGTTTACCTCTGTTGCTGTTTCTAGGGCTGATTTTGCTGATACCACCAACACAATCTTCCTCTGTCTCTTTGATTACACTTTCCCCCTTTAACTGACTCCCCCTTGTCTGCTCTGACAAGGATGCCTGTCCTACTTTCATCACATACTATTACAGCGTGCATTTACACATCAGTGCTCTCTTTCCATAATCTCACTTTGTTTTCTTCATTCTTCCCCAACCCTCTGCTTAACTCTGTCCCACACTGGATTTCAAGAGTGCAGTTTGATTTCTGCGATTAGAACCACTACCTCAAGGACTGGTGTTAGACTCACACCCTCTTTTTCATTCCCTCCTGAGTCACGTTGCTTCCACAAAAGTTTCCAATATGAATTAAAGTAGAAAATTACATCAATGTTGCTGTAACGTGACTCCTCCTGTTCCTTGTGCATTATATTGATAAATACACTATTCAGCAACAAATACACAATTTAGCAACAAGCAGGTGTTGAAATAGTAAATAGCACCTAGATTTATCTAAGCCAAGGTATTCCAAACAGCTAAGACAACCCTCTGTTTCATTGGGTTTCATTCTACCCATCACAGTTTCTTTATACACCAGCACAGTTTAAAATACACAATTTTGTCACTGTCCACAGACACATACGCTGAGGTAATAGGATGAAATGCAAAAAAATGAAATTGCTTGACAATATTTTATTGACTTGTAGAATTAGAACTAGAACCAATGCCTAACATTATTCACTATGTTGGAAAGGTCTTGTTCTACATGTTTTAATTATCATGCAATATAAAATAGCTTTTCCTTAATAGTGGCCTGGAAATAAAACAAACAAAAGGTTTTCATCACATCTTAAGCATGCATTCAAGAATAAAGAATTAATTCCTAAATGGGGAAGAATATTACAAACCTTAGTGTTAGGTGCAACCTGTGATTCTTCTCCTGAAGAAGTTCTTTTACAGTGAACATCCCAGAACCCAACAAATACATCTGAAATAAGATCATCACCAGAATTGTAATTATTTACCTTTACAATGAGCAAAGGCTTCATTCACAGCACTAAAGCCCAGAATACAATTATTATGCACAAAAGTCTTAAAACAAAAATATAATTACATGTGGCCATACGTAACTAATTAAAACCCTTTAAAATTTAATAAATTGGGTAATTTCTCAAAAATCCTTTTCCTCCTGGAGGACAATAAGCATTTTTCTTTCTCTAGGATTTGAGCAGAGGGACCTCAATATATATAAGGTTAGGCCCAGCAATACAGGAACACTGTAAGCAATGACTGAATGAGGCTCAGAGTGACTAGGTCAACACTTCATAGTCCCTCCCTGACCCAAACTTTGCTCCTCCTGAAGAACCTACCTCCTCTGGAGGTATTTTTCTTCCCCCCCAGAGCCTCCCCATGAAAGACTTTCCAGAGAGGGACAGCCCTGCTGCCCCTAAGAAAGTCATGGAAGGGCAGACACGTGCAGCCTGAACCAGTATTCTGGACAACAGGCTAAGAATAAATGGCCTGAGTTGCCCCACAGATTCAAGCAGCTACATGGAAGGGCTGGCATTTAAAACTTTGTTTCCGTAAGGGAAGAAATCTTACCCCTGAACAAAGTCATTAAGGGGTCAGGGCAGGGCAATTTCTGGAATTTAGCAGCTCTGTTCAAAAGGACTTTTGGCACAGGTTAGAGGCCTTCAGGTAGGGGTGTTGGATCCTGTTCCTTACCTAGTTCAGTGAAGAGGTCCACAACATAAGAGAACAAGTGACAGAACCTCTTCATTTAAATTAGTGGTTCCCAAACTTGCTGTAGACAAGCCTTATCTGAGAAAACTGGCAATGCTCCCCACTCTGCCAAACCCATCTCATAGCATTTGTCCCTCCTTCCCCTACCCATCGTGCTTCCTCTAGGATCAATGCTGCTACCCCTTTGCTTTATTCCACAAAAGTTACTAGTTTTATCTCCTTGCCTCTCATTTTCTTGCTCCACACTGAGGGAGGAGGCAACAGAAAAAAGAAAACTTACTGTTCCCTGAGATCTATCTTTGACGTCATACACAGAGAGTTTGATTTGTGTCATTTGATTGATAAGAGAGTCTTGGAAAAAGGCAATGCTGCTTAGAAAGATAGGATTACTTGTCCCCTGTAACCATAAACAAAAAAGGCAAAAATTAATGCAAGGTGATATCTGTTAGGGAGAAATACTTCTTTTGTTAGCTTCGATTTTAAATCTAATCCAAGAGTACCTCACCACTTACCTCAATAATTTCAGTCTGTGCATGCTTCGTCCAAAACGCCTGAGGAGGTGTAGTTACACTCACTGCTACAAAACTATTTGGTTTTCGATCTAGCGATGGAGTTAGCAGCTCACTGCAAGCTTTAGATAAATAAATTTAGATTCAGGATCTTTTTCAAACTGCTGTAAGACTCTACACTTTTATAAAAGCAAATTATATACCCTGAGCCATGAAGGGCCTAATATTCATTCTACCGCCACACTATAAAGGCAGATATCACTCACCTTTGTGCATGCAAACAATAAATATGCAATCAGATCAGCCTGGCACCAAGGTGTAGGGCTGTAATTTAAACTTCTTTTATTCCAACACCTGCCTATCCACCCCCCTGGCACACAGCTCATTAGACCAGAGCACATGCATAGGTTTTCCTCTGGTAATCTCATGAGCATGGCTGCATTTGATTTGAAGTCACGCTCCATTAAGCCCATTACCAAACTGCATTTTGCCACCGAGAACCAAGAGAAGTGCTTGAACATCAATCAAGCAGCACTGCTAGGAGGAGAACTAGCTTGTCACTGTAAAAGGACAGTCATTTATTTCCTCTAAAATGTTATTGGGAGTTTAACTGCTGGGAAGGGATTATGGTGAGTAGCAAACAAGTACCAAAAATTTCAGTGAATGACTCTACACAATTACATTAAACTTCAGAGCCAAATTCTGGCTAGCCAGATACAGGTAATTACAGTGTGGTCTGACTGCTTCAGCTAGATGCAGAAAGTTAATACTAAAATTTACCTTGGCAAGCAAAATGTTCAAACGTACTCTAAACAGCTTTGCAGTTCTATATATTTTAATTTATCTGAAAATATTCAAAATACCTTAACAGCTCTAGCGAGTTCTTAAGATTATTACTCATAACACAAGTACATACATCTGAGAAAATGTACTGTTAAGAGCATAACCTTCCAAACATTAGTCCACTATTAAGCCAAGAAAACCATGCTGCAGTTGAAAATGTAGACTGATTTTTCATGAAGGATATACTTTTCACTTTTTCTTCAAGTGAAGAATTCACAAGCTTCTTGTCCAAATTTAACCGTCCCAGAAATTAGGTCACTTCTGCATCTCATATTATCATTTGGCAGCAAAGACCACAAAAAAGAAGGTATGTGTAATAGTTGGTAACTCTTAGAAAATATTCTGTCCTAAAATGGTGCTTCCAGCAAATCTTCCATTTGCTTGAAAACCTGAACTGCTTGATATGTTGAGACTGAAGACGGTTTCACTCTATCTTCACATAAACAAAATAAACATTTAAAAATAATATTCACGTAGTAAAGATTTAAAATTTTATAGGGCAGATATTTTAATTACAGATTTCAAAAAACATCACAAAATCAAACTGATGGCTGCCTATCAAAAGATACTGTACAGGCAGCAAGAAAACTGTACCACATCTCCATAAAAATCAATGAAAAGTTTCAATCCTTGCTATATCAAAGGCACTTCAAAATAAACTATTAAAATACTGCACACATACTCAATAGCATGTATCATCAAATTTAGCATAAAAATCACTAAACCTACCTAAACTGAACTCTAAAATTGGCTCATCTGGATCCTGAATGTTTCCTGTAAATCAGAAAAATTAATACAAGATTAGGCAAACATTGCTGTCATGTGAATCTTTACCTCAAGTTGCAGTCATACAGAGAAAGAAATCCAATTTTATAGAAAAAAAAAAATTAAGTCAATGAGCCATGACTGGTATTTAAAATATAAGCTAATCTTTGGTATATAAAAATTATTTGATGGTCTCATTTGATAAAACCTGTTAAAATATGTAAAACTATGCAAGATTATATGCAATATGGGAATATAAAATGCCCAACCTCAGTAGAAAACAGCAGGATTAAAGCCACTTAGTGTCTGAGCCACTATTAACTCCAAATTATGGAATCAGATATGTCTCCTCTGTGATCAGTGAACAGGGAGAAGTTTGAAAGTACTTGTCTCTCTCACTAATCAAAGAAAGCCTCTGGGGGCTACAATCCTAATTTTCTCACTACAAAAGATGAAGGAGATAATTCTCAGCTTCCTGAACTCTCTTGAAAATTTTATACAATGTCAAACAAGGAGGTTGCCTAGACTCTTCCTCAACCTTGACATTCTTTGGTCGTTTTCTCCCTCTGCTGCTTATTTTTGACCAATAAACAGAATCACATAAAATCTAGTTTATATTTCCTTCCTTCCTTATTTCCTTCTTTCCTTCTCCAATGTTAATGTTTTCTTCTATTTTAAAAATGTCAAGTTTAAGATTTTTTTTTTTTTTAGTATAACTCCTTTATCTTATTCCCTCCAGATAACCAGACACATCTAAATCTTCTACCAATTAAAAGAAAAAAACTCACTGTTAATACACGGTAGATTCTGTACATACCTGCTAGAGAAAGGCCTAGCATGTCAGAGGTGACATCAATGGTGGAGGCCCGTTGCATGGTGCGGGATTTCGCCCCATGGCGGGGGCTGTGTTCTCTTGCTGTCATTTTGTCATGAAGAACCCTTCTTTTCTTGCTGCTTGGCTTTACTGATGTTTGTCTTACAGAGCAGCAGAGTGCAGCAGGTTGTCTCCAGCTGCTATTCCTCTCACATTACCACGCTAAGCAATAAAGAGAGCAAAAACATCCATCCAAATTTAAGGTCATGATCAGCTACTGTACTTTTTAAGAGCAGCAAACCTACTGCCATAAAAACACCTCAGGTCACTCGAATAAAACACTCAAAGCAGATCCAATGCAGAGTAACTCAATTTGCATGTACATCTGTAGCATTTTACTGCAAACTGTTGAAGACTGTACCACACGCAAGAAAGGCTCTTCTGTCAGAGAATGGGGGTTAAGAGAGACTCGTTAACAGACCAGCTGCTCTTCTCCATTGTCTAAGTTATTAAACCAGCCTTAATGAAGTTTCCTGGTTTTCATAATCCCCGGGGAGCACAAGTAAATTTGTCAGATGGGGCCTCTATTTGCAGAGGCAGGACAAGGGATAAAGACAAAGGGACAATGGGTCAGCAGAACGCAGCACAAAAGGGCAGGACACGTTGTTGGTGTCAGCGGGCTGTGTCGTTCCAGGCCCTACTGCCACGAGAAAGGGATATTGAAAACTATAAATAAAACCTACTGGGCCAGAGTGACGCTGAAATTCTGGGATGGTGATGGAAAGAAAAAGCAAAAGGGGATGCCTATTGATGTGGCACATGGCGGTCTCTGTGCTTTTCCTTCACCCTACACTTTATTGGTTGACAGACATCCATGACAATTGTTCTTCCCTCATGACATCTATGAAGTGAAATGTTATGCTAGCAAGGAAGCACACAGCCTATAGAAAATTTGGTTGTGTTGTTAAATGTGATGCTTTCAGTTTGGCTGATAAATTTGCATGTTCCTTCTGTCAGCCACGTTAGCACTGTAGTTATGGAACTTTTGTATTCATTTCATACTACTATTACAAACTCCATTCATTTAGGAAGTGAGATTAGGAGCAAAATCTAATAAACCTGAAATGTTTATTATACGGTGAGTGACTAATTCCTCTCAGGTTGAGGAACCTAATAATTGGCAAGATGCAGTCTAATCAAATAAAACATCTAGCTTTTATCTGTGTTTCAAACAGGCATTTTAAAACTGTCTGAAGGCCTCCAAATGAACATTCAACCTGCCTAAATTAAGTCTCTAAATATAACTAGTCAGCATCTCCCTCTGGAGGATTTCAAATGAATCTCACTCTCTCCACGGGGAACTCAGGCATTTTCTTAACTAGCACTGGTTCACTGGCTATCTGAAATTCAGATACAAGTTAAGCATCTAAGACAACTAAATTGAAAACAACCCTGGCCATCTACATGAGTTTAGGAGGGAGATTTTAAATGGGGAGCTCATTCTAGAGAGGAAGGAATTTGGGGTGTGTCCACCAGATGGGTCAGTCTATAGCTACTCAGAACTAATAGTTTGCCTCAGTGATTCAACCCAGGTTTATATGATAAGTCAAAAGCCAATTCCAAATAGGAAAAATGTAAATTATTGAGTGGAAGAAGCAGAAATTGAGGGCTCTGAATGTCCCATCCCCAAAAGGTATGAAACTCAGTGACAGCAGACAAAACACCACTCTGCTTATAGGTATAATTTGTGATAGCCAAAAATCAAAGCAAGCAGTTTTCCAATTTCCAGAATCACAGGATAGTTGAGGTTCGAAAGGATATCTGGGGTTCATCTAATCCAACCCCCCCTGCTCAAAAGCAGAGTCACCTAGAGCAAGTTGCTCAGGACTGTGTCCGGTTGGTTTTGTACAAGTGGTTAAGTGGCTAGTGAGTCACCAGTCTTTCTTAAATTGTACTGAATAGCCTAAAATTTGGTCAAATAAAACTTCCACCAAAAGTCTTTGCCCATTTCCAAGTATTTCCACTTTACTACTTTTTTCCTTTCTTTCAGCAATAGGTTTTCCTTGGTTTGTTCTTTATGTAATGTGATGTTTAATGGTTTGTAAGTCCATTAAACCTACTGCCTTATGAAACAGAACACCTACAGAATGTGCTTGCAGAGATTTAGGCAGGATGTCATAGCCCCTACCCCCAAATCCTACAAATACCTTGTTAGAGAATAACTAACATGTTTGCAAAGGTACAGTTAAATTAAAGAGTCCAGTTATTTTTCAGCTAAAATCTCTGTAATTGCTGACATCCCTAAAAAGGGTCAATCCTTGAGAAATTAAAATAGGGTCAGGTATTTTGTTTTGAAACTATTTCTATTGAAATATTACTGAGCGTAATAACTTTCCAAGGCTTTCTAAGTTCTCAACTATTCATTTAAATTGCAACATTGATTTGTCAGCTACTGATACATTTTTAATTTACTTACACCAATCATACTCACAGAGGGCTCTTTTCCTCATGTGTGAAGGGATTTTGCATATTGTAACATCAGTTAAGTCCACATCTAAAAAATTAACAAAATAATCATCATAAATAACCTATTTTTTTATACAGCATAAATCACATACAAGGGGCAGGTGCCATTCTCAGATTAACTGTAAATTTAACTTCTGATTACTAGGTGTCATATTAAAGTCTACTGGGAATAGAAAAAGAGTACGATCCTCTGCTGGATCTCACCCAGCACTACTCATAGCAATAGCCAGTCAGAGCAAAAGCACAAATAAATAAGCTTATGCTGAAAAGGACTGACTTCAGGTCTGCATTTGGTGAGTGGGTAGAATGGCTGTAAGAAACATATGTTAACATGTTTACTGAAAGGCTTGGTGCTATTAAGAAAAGGAATGTATATGGTAAGTTAAGTACAAGACAGAATCTGTTACTACACTTGCTTTTCTATAAACTTCCAAAATTTTTCTGTTTAGAAGAGTTATGGTCGTCACTGCCAGCAGAAAAGATCCTGTGTAAAAACACAGATGTTCAAAAGATCGGGATGAAGGGTTCTTTCTCCATTGGGTGAAATCACTATGCAAGGCAGGTTTCTACAAAATAAGCATATAGGAAAAGTGAATTATTTTTAAATCTACTGCAGGTTAACTGAAGGTTTGTATTTGCTAGTGGTACCATCTCACTCAAGTACACTTGCATTAATAGGATATGCCTTTTAAGATCTCCCGTGTATGCCATACCACAATAAACGAGATGGGGAAGTCTAGTCATGGTCTTCGACCAGTTTGATTTAATTGCCAGCCCTACCAATAACATAGCTCTTACCACTTATGGAAAGGGTTTTATCTCACCTAATCAGCATAGGAAGCAGGTATCTGATCTCAAGCAGGTATCCGATCTGATCGGTGATCTCTGATTCACCGCCCAGGTTCTCTACACAGTCAACAGTGAGACACAGGCACTTCCCAAGAATGAGTCACCATTTTCCAAGGTAGGCGGGATGAATCACCCCATGAAGGTACCTCTCTCTCTCTAATTATAGAAAGAATTTAGATGACTAGGTTAGGCCTGATGCTGCAGCTAAGCAAACTGGATCCCTCCCACGGTTGTGCTAACTCAGGCAGGGATGACTTCTATTCACTGTATAGCCTGATACATCCAAATGGAAGGTCCTCTGATCACTCTCTTGAATTACAGCTGTTTCAACTATTACAACCTTATGATCATGTTTTTTATAAAAATCAATAGAGGGAGGATTCCTACCAAATTAAAGGCAGTATTAACACAGCAGACAGTTTCTGCAATGGTACAAAAGACTGGTACCACTCCTGGAGCCAGCAATCCCAAAGGCTGATGTAATTCAAGTGCAGGCAAACCCCGTGTTAAAGATGGCACATGCACCTAGACACAGCCTTTGGCTTTGCCCTTACTAATGTTGTAGACAGTTGATGCTGACAATACAACCAGCTTTGCACTCCATGAAGTTTTGCTGCAAGCCCAGTTTTCAATTGTGGTTTCAGAAGAAGTGTGAAAAGCTGTTGTTGACCCCCAACACCAGTAACGGTCATTTTCATTGTGCAGAAAAGGCTTCTAAAGAAGCCTCCCTTCTGTTATGTGAATATTTGGTGCTCTATTGGCACAAAAGCACATGGCCAGAAGGAAAGATCTTCACCAGATGCCACTTCAGTCTTGGCTGAAGCCAGTGCCACTCTGCTCAGCTGCAGGGCTCCATGTGCTGTGGGCTTGAAACTTTCAGGCATTCAGTTTCACTCTGACTGCTTGCAAGTCCTCAAGCAAAAGCAATGATCATCTGTGGGCCCCCAAATCATCTCCCGATGATTATCTTGTACAAGTTAATATTCTCCTTATCTCTACAACTGTTTTGACAAAGTGCTTGGTCTGTTCTCTTCTTGGAAAAAAAAAATACCTCCTAATAAACCAACCTGTGTCAAATGAGATCAAGCCTTACACCTTACACTCTTACATCTACTTTTTGACACTCATTACACAACTGTAAGAAACAGGATTTTTCCAATTCACACATCAGTAAACAGGAGAAAGAGGCTACTCCAATTATAGACTAAATCAAAACCTACTTTGAGACTGTACTTTTCTACAGCCATAGTGCTCTGCGTTTATGGCATTTGACTGGGTAACAAGGCGTGCCAATGCTGAAAATGCAACAGCAGTGGAAGGTTAAATGTTATTGGTACATCTACATGAAGAGAATAATAGAGAAAGGGAGAGTGTGACAGCTTCTTTAATGCTTTAACAAAATGGAGATGCAATCCTACTAAAAGTTTATGATAATCTCCAAGAGGGAGTGAAAAAGTAGTTGTGGGGTACTTATTGAAATGCAATTAGTTTTGCCACTCTCTGGACTGTAAGAACCTTACAAATTAGAGTTCCTGTTCCTGAACAATCAGTTTGCAAACATCAAGAGGGATCCTTCAGCCAATTGCATTCTTCAGATAACATCTTAGTAAAACATTTCTCTGCTTGAAAATGATTTAGCAAACACAAAAAAGTGGAAATGAATACTACCTGAAACAGTAAGTATTTTGGATCTGCAAGACGGCCAGGTTTCCAGCTAACAACCTATTAACTCATATGATTATGGACAAAATAATGAAGAGGATGAAATGCCAGATAATGCTAATTTATGACTGTTGCCTTTCATGTAAGAGCATCATCTCCAGTACAACGAGCATACAGATTTTTTTTTTTTTAATTTTTTATTTTTAACTTCCAACTATAGAAAACCTTGGTAGTGAAACAAGATTTGCCATGCTGGCTAAAGATCAATCTTCCAGTAATTCCAAATTCCAGCATCCCATCTCCAATAGCTGTTTCAAAGAAGATGCAAAGAAATCTCTTGACCATGCCTCAAGGTCTGAGGTGAAGGTCTGGATCTACCCTACCACTCACAGATGCAGAGGCAGCCCAAGAGCAGAATATCAACTCAAAGGACAGCAAGTCCCAGTGAAAGCCTGCTAAGACCAACACCAACCAAGAGCTATTTTTTTTTTTTTTACAGTCCCACAAGCACTTCACTCTTCTGTCTCATTTAATGAATGTCCTAGATCTCACACAGATCACAACAACAGGAAAACCCAGAGCCATCAGTCTGATACCTTGAGTCAGGTTGTTCCTTCTGGCCAAATTCACGGGAGTGGTAACACAAACTACGCCTCCTGCAGATCCATTCACTCTCCTTCAGTTACCTCATGGTCTAGGACATCCTGCTTACCATGCCCCTTGGGAAGGTTAAAGGAAGTAAGTGGAGCCAGCATCCATTATGGACCTTTTATCTCCAACTGCAATCACTTCCCCACCAAGAGCAAGTTTGGCAGGTGCTAGTCTGTCAGCTTCACAAAGAAGCTGCATTTCCCCCTCTCAGTCTGCCCCTGAAGTCTACATTCCCCTCACAATCTGGTTCAACATCCCCCTCTCCCACTGTCTAGAATCTTGATTACCAAGGAGAAAAAAAAGTAAGCCTGCCCTGAAGAGTCTTCTTGTCACTCTCTGAAGCCCTCGGAATTCTAAGCAAGTCGGGGACCTCAGCAAGAACAGGGAAAAGTCTTCCAAAAAAATGAAATAAACTGTGGCAAGATACAATGAATACATTTGTGTAATGTGGAAATCCCCGAATGCAACCTTTAAGTGATATTTAGATAAAAGGCCATTTCAGCAGCAGAAAAGTATCTTGCTTTCTTTGCTTTCTGTCCACTCTCTCCCACTTATAGAGAAATCTGTAAGTCACAAACATTCTTCTTGATCCTTCCCCACTATGAACTTCAGCAAATTCAATTAATCTAAAAACCCAATTTTATCTCTTCAATACATTTGGGTACTTCTAATAGAAAACTGCAATTTAGGCCATTTAGGTTTTTTTGTGCAAATTAAGTCTATATTCACAACTGAAATACAATTAGCATTCTTCTTAATGAGATATTGTTTTAATTTCACTTGTCATCACAACACTGCTATTTCTTCGGTACTACTTCTATGAGCACAAAAATATGCACACCCACAGGTGGAAGCGAGCATTTGTAACACATGGTTGCTAACTAAAAAAGAAAAAGCACAGCTCTGTTTCATTTTGCAGAACAGCTTTTATCAAGTTAAGCACAGCGTAATGCCATGGAAAATAATGAGTCTTGCTATAAAGCAGTTTGAAGTCTAACCCCCTCAGCCTCCTCCGTTGTTTAACCAACAGAAACTGAAACAGCTCACAAATGGTCTTTACTCCAAATTAATCTTTTCCCTCTTCACAAGAAACGTCCTGGGTACATTGTGGTGAAGTTTCCTGTGCATGGGATGACTTTTCTCCCGATGACCCAGGGTTCTCACACAACCTTTACAGACACGGAAAAAGCCCATCAGAACAGGGGACATACTTTCTGTTGAGGAGTTTGGCCTGGTAACACATTTCTGATTTAGATGGTCCTTTGGACACCCTCCTAAAGCTTGCCTCTTCTAAAGCAGTCTTTCATCATGATGCTCACAATGCAGAAACATCGATGCTCTAACTGGAAAAAACAGTTTAACCTCCTCTCTGTGCTCCTCCTGCTGTAGGAAAGGGTGGAGCAGGGGAACAGAGGCAGAAAAACACAAACAAAAAACGCCAACAGTTTATGACCTGTAATAGAGATGAACTAGACCTTAGCGTTTACTAAAGATTTCCTATTCCTGTTGATTACAGATGGATGGCAGTAAAATATCCTCCAACACAGAGGCAAGGTGAGAGAGGGACCACAGAAGACAGGGAGGGATAAAAGCATTGATACTAGATCTACAGTCAAAAGTTTTGGTCAAGTTTGGATTACAATAAAAAGTCTAGGGAACTATCTGATCTATTGGCCTATAATACTCCCCCCATTTCACAGACTAACATAGCACTAATTAAAACTAGTGTATTCTGGTCAAAACAACCCAGGAATCACAGGCTACTGTCAGTACTATCCTCTGTGTGTTGAGATCTCACATTCTGCTCTGAAACCATTGGGTTACACTGAGCTTCACCTGTGCAAGGGGACTGCACTCTGGGGTCACAGTCTAAACATTTATGTACTTTCCTGACACTACATTTTCCCATATGGAAGGAATGCTCCCTTAGGTCATGGCCACACCACACACATCTCCCAAGCACTCTTAATTTTCATACAGCATTGCTCTGACTTGCTGTGATTCCTATGCTTACTGTTGAAACATTCATATAAACTAAAAATACATAGCAGCACCTGAGGACAAACCAGAAATGCATGAATTCTCTCTCTAAAAATACGTGTTTTCAATAAGACATAACTAATTGACTCATTAAATGAAAGTGTGTCAAGTATTTAGAAAATTTAAAAGAAACGTTAGTGTGGGAGTAATATTCCACAAGAGTTATTACCAGGATTTATGCAGCACAGCAAAACTGGAGTCTTATGCTTCTAACACAAATCTGCTGATGCATATTTCTGAATCAACATTTGTTTTGTACTCCTGAACTGTGTTTTGTGTATTTTTCCTCCATATATGTTTTTTTTTCTCAATGCATGCCTAGACTATGTCTAATAGCCATGTTATTGAATGTCTTTTCAAATGAAATAATTACTTTTTTTCGTTCCAGATATCTGATTCCTTTGTGCTGCTTTCATTTCTTCTTCCCGGAAAATAAAATGATTTGTTTGTTTACCTTGATCTTTCTAAATAAATGGGAGAAAGGGTTGTTGTGGGCCAAGATGCTGACCGCAAGGCTCTTTCCTCGATTCCTTTCTGGAGTCATGTAAACAACGGGTGTGATGCTGGCAGAGAAGCATAAGCATCCAACTCCACACAGGCCCACAACAGTGAACGCTTCCCACCACTGCTCCCATTTCAACACCTTGGTGGGATAGCTGTCCCAGTGAAAGGAATCATTTTTCATATCAATCCTACCCTGTGGGTTAACAGTAAGATCACCCTGTAAGATATAACAGGAGGTGTGTGCTGCCTCAATATCTTGCCAGTTTCCAAAAATATTTTCCTTGACAACTATTTATACAGCATGCAGACCCCACTTTTCTGGCCCTGTCAAAGACTTCAGACTCATCCAGAAAATCCTGTCCAAATTCCTGGGATCTGGGCCAAAGCCTCCCAATGTTAGGGTTGCTCTCTTGCCCAAGTTGTGAGAAGAAAGTATAGAGTTTCACACAGGGCTATCTACAAGCCAGATAAAAGCAGATGTGAGCTGAGATGACAGCCAAAAGGGAGTAGGGCTGGTAGGTTTGAGGATGGATGGATGGATGGATTGCTGAGTAGGACTCAGGACTAAACAGAGCAAAAGATATTGCTCATCACCTGTCAGCCATTAGCTATGCCTCAAGACAGACACTGAAAGAAGAAATAAACCTATTTCTGAGCGGGCCTTGAGCAAGATGCAGCCTTTATATACTCAAGAACGTTTATACATTAAAAGATTATTCAGGAGCACGAGCACTGTGAAGAAGCAAGAGGAGACTCAGGGACAACTAAAGGGACCGTGTTATTGGGTTGCATTGCCCGATGCAGCAGGCGCACTCCAGGTCGGTGGGTGCAGATGTGCTACCCCAGTTCCCCCCTGCACCCCACACCTCCCTCCCACATGCACACCAGACACATCCACATCCTCCCCGCCCTTCATAACATGGTCACAGCAGCTGCATTCTGATCATGGCCAACGAGACGGGGAAGCAGGAAGTGAAGTGACAGGGTCTGAGATACACGAATTTGTCAAAGTTTTTCTGCTATAGGCAAGGAACTGCTGCAGACAGCTCTCTTTCAGAAAAGGTAGCCATAATTTCACTTCCCGACAAAGCCAAAAAACATGAAGAAGTAATTTTTCAGAGGTCTCAGAATGTCACTATCTGCCCATTGCAGGTCACAAGGACGGATACTACTGACGCTCTTCAGAAAAAACTGGTTGGGATGGTAACTTCAGAGAAACCGACATTTCTACACTTCAATGTCAACAACAATAGCTTCATTTTAGTGACTGTGCTGATGAGAATTGTCAGCAGTAGACAATACATCTAGAATTTAAGTAAGAAAGAAGAAATAGGGAGATGTAAGGAAGCCCAGTAAAATAGTTCACAGAAAGCTGTATTATATTTCCCTATCTGTTTTTCACATGGAATAAACTGCACCTGGATTTTAAGAGAAGATACATTTCACCACATTTCCAAAAAGCAATGTCCACATCAAGTATAAACTGAACTGTTGCTAACAAGACCTGACAATGTCATTTACTAAATGGATTCTTAACTTGTAGCAGAGCTACTGAAACATGACAGTGTGTGAAAGATTACATGTATCGACAGACATGGGTGATTTTATGACATACTGGAAAAATATTTGGAATATATCGAAACATGCTGTATTTGTTTGCTGAATTTAAAAGGCCTAAATCAGTAACAAAAACTGGAATGAATAAAGTATGTGACCTACAAAAAAATAGACCATAAGTGGCTTGCATGTCTTTGAAGTGAACTCATAAGAGGAAATCAAACCAAATATCGCTGAAATATTTCAATGAATTTCATTATGAATAATTCTCCAATGTAAGATCAGTGGCTTTCTATTAGAATATCATATTTCAAAATTTGTCCTTTACTTGTGAAAATTTCCATGAGGCTTCCAAGCTTTTTATATCAGCCTTACTGAAATACTATATTCTTTGTTGAGGTGTGATTGAACAAAGGAACTATTAAAGAAAATAAATGTCTTGTACTGAATATTATGATGTCTCTGTGAAAAGACTGAATATTATGATAAGCTCTAAGACAGAAAAGTCAAAGATAAAATAAAGTTTGGAAAGAGTAACTAAAGGTATTTCTGCTACTCTGATGAGCTTAATGTATAAAATAAGCAAACATATGAACACCTACAAATAAAAATGTTGCAGGTACTTAGAAGGTTCATGTCTCCTCACTCCAATATATTACAGATTAAAGTGGTTTGTTCACACAGAGAAGGTAGCAAGTCCTTGTATAGCTGCAGTATGTGTTGTGCAACACTTTATTCTGCTATGACTACGTTATTTTCTTTTACTCTCATCTGCTAACAGACCAAATGTAACAAACTTTTCAGCCCCAAATTCAGAGAAAAATTAAGACTCCTATAGGCTTTGGCCACCAATTTCACATTTCTAGAGTCCAGGGCTTTTAAAAACAATTTTAAAATAATTGTAACTACAATCTGCTTGTTTGTTTTCAGCAACTAGTATTGATCAATCTTTAGAACTGACACAGTTTAGTGGGCTTCAAAAGTTTATTTAAAAAAATAACAACTTCAGAAGGGATGGTAGCAAAGACCACAAAAATATATAAATGCTATGCAAAGACAAAGGGCAAATATTAGTGCTGCGTTCCTTGCAGTGCTCAAAAATGAGCTTAAATGTCAGAGTTTTGTCAATTCTCCAAGCACTAACATGCCTTATAAAACTGCTATGTTACTATAGGCCAAGTTTATGCGAATTTCACTTTTTTAAGAAGCAAATTTTGCATGGATACAGAAAAGCCTGAAAATGTGAAGGATGCATCTCAAATTACTTTCCTTCTTAAAGTTCATGACTAACTCACTCTCACGACTGATACATCTGACTCTCGATTTTGTATGCTGAAGGCAAGCAACAGTGACACTGGCTTCTCCTCCTAACTCCAGATGCCTCCCACCACACTCTCTCAGAAATTCATAAGCATGCTGCCTATCACAGTAGTTAAACCTCCAATTCAAGGCAGGCAAGGCAGCCAAGACGATGTTTCTGCCCACAGCTGCCTGTCTTGCTCCTCTGGCCCAGGTGCAAACAGGTACCTGCACTTCAGCCACACAAGTTTTTAGTCCACGGTCTCATCGAAGCCACTTTCAGCAACAGGTTAAACTAAGATACTGAACTGCATCTCAGTATGGGCACACATTTCTACATCCACTGTCTCTGCTAGAGAGGCAGTATCTTTTGGCAAAAGGGTGGGACCAAAAGCTGAATATGAAGACTGGGTCAGAGCAAAAGGTTAATCAAGTCTGGAGTCCTCTCTGAGAGCAGGCAGAGAGACTGAGAAAACCAGTACAATGAACAGTACTGGTATTTTGTGAAGCATCTTCAGGTTTGCATTCCCAGATTCAGCTGACAAGCACTCTAAGAACTTTCTGAGCTGGACACCACACCCAGACCTCTGTATTTATGGGTTGGTGGTAACATGACAGCTAACGTGTTACCACAGTTCATCATTGCCCCTTGTAGCACTGTTACCCTGTAGCCCTGTAATACCATACTGCCATCACTACTGACTGGCCATAAGCCTTGCAGGGGGGCTTGCAAACGCTGAGGACTTTGGCTTTTCAGCCTTGCTTTGTCTGAACTTTACTTGACCTGCGTGCAACTTTGTTTTAGCCTGCAATTAAACTTGGTTTAGTTGTAACAACAATTTTTCCAACTGCCCAGAACTCAGTGGCTAATTTGTTTTTACTTTTGCTTATCTTTGTGTGGTAGTATCATCATTTTATAACTCCCCAACAACCACAGAATCATAGAATGGTGTGGGTTGGAAGGGTCCTTCAAAGCTCATCTAGTCCAACCCCCCGCAATGAGCAGGGACATCTTCAACCAGATCAGGTTGCTCAGAGCCCCGTCCAGCCTGGCCTGGAATGTCTCCAGGGATGGGGCATCTCCCACCTCTCTGGGCAGCCTGGGCCAGTGTTTCGCCACCCTCAGTGCAAAAAAATGTCTTCCTCATGTTTACCCTGAATCACCCCTCCTTTAGTTTAAAACCATCACCCCTTGTCCTGTCACAACAAGACCTGCTAAAGAGTCTGTCTCCACTTTTGTCATAGGCCCCTGTTAAGTACTGAAAGGCCACAATAAAATCTCCCTGGAGCTTCCTCTTCTCCAGGCTGAACAACTCCAACTCTCTCAGCCTGTCAATGATGTGGTGTAGAAAAATACAGGCCTGGTATGATAACAGAGGCCTTGAGAAATGGAGACATAGGATGCAGAGGAGAGGAGTACAAGCATGGGATAAAAAGAGATAAGGTACAGAGCTGACACTTGGTGACACTGTGGCTATAGACCTATGGTCACTTAAACAACTGCAGACTTGAGGCTGGCTAAACTGGCTTCAGGGGCAATAAACAGAACAAAGAAGTAGTATCTAACGTGTATGTAAGGTACCACATATAGTAAATTTAGATGTAACGTGGAGCTGCAGACCAACGAAGCAAGAGCCAAGTTTAAAAACTTATTAGCAAACATAAAAATGGTCCTAAAAGGATCTGAGAGCGAAGAAGAAGAGGAAACTATCGACATGAACATCATAATCCTCATGTCAGAATCTGACGTACTTTAGATAATAACAACTTCCTGCCTTTAGATGTAAGATGTGTTTCATCTTTGCACATTAAAAAAAAATTGAGTGTAATGGCACAGATGTGGAATTTAGTGCCATTCTTCACTGTTTACTTGTACCAGCAGATGCTGTTGTCATCCTGTGTTTTAGGATAGAAATTTTTGAACAGTTGGGAGCACTAATTTCACTGTTTCCAGCTTTTTAAGGTCATGAAGATCTCATCTCTACAGATTCATTTAGGGAGTTTTTATAGACTAAAGATGCAAGAATGAGAGCTAGACATAACATTGTCAGGATAGTTTGTGATCACTGAGATAACATCTATGCTCCAAGCACAATCTATTTTCATCCTCTGAAAACATAAAATGATTGTCTGCCCACTGTGAACCACGGATATCGGTGTAATGCATCTTCATAAAATAATTGTTTTAAAACAATAAATGTCGTTAAACTAAATTTTTTTAACAGTTTGAAGTGAAACAAGCTAGAATTATGACAAAATGAAACAGGACATCATTAAACTCCTATATCAGTAGCTTTCAATCTTTTCTGATTTGAAAACTTCCTGAAAATTTTCCAGTGGAAGAACCCTTTGGAACAAGCTAATTTAAAGCTACTGATCGTAGGCTTGCTTTCCTCTGCCACTTCCCACCAACTTATTTGCATAGTTCATGGACAATTTTAAACCACCAACTTAAAACATTATAAGAACTGAACAGCTATGATTGTCAAGACTGTTGGGTTTTTGCTGTTGTTGTTCTTTTCATTTTACATTATTTCCATCTGCTCAGAACTACACACATTATTCACCTAACATTCTAAATTTTTCCATGTTTCGTCTTGATTTAGAAGTAAATTTGTATTCGGAAAATGTGAGCAAAAGGCTTTCTGGGCATTTTCCAGTTCTGAAAAGGGAAAGTCTAATAATAACTTCTTTATCAAATTAATAACAACAACAACAAAATAATCTTTTTCAACAAATAAAAATGAAGTGTAACTGAAACCCTGCATGGCAAATAGTTTTTTATGAGGTATAGACTTACAAAAAAAACCCCCAATCCAAAACAAAAAACACCAACCAAGCAATTTGCTATCCCAAATAAAAGCGAGTTAAAGAAAAGTCAGAGTCTGGCATTACCTATGAGGAAAGAAGCCAGTGACTACTAGTTGAAATGCAGGAGACTAGCACTCAACCCAAGCCCTGTGGATCTTTTAATAATGAAGCAACAACAGTGTCAAATTCTTACGAAAATTCAGGCTGCTAAAGGATGATGCAGCCTCAGTTCAAAATAAAGACTGTGAAAGCCACAAAAATGCTGTTCTCTGCACTTCTGCTGTAGTACAAGTTTTCGTATAAGCCCCACAAGTAGTTTAGCTAATTTGAATGATTTGCACTGTAAACTCCAATTTTACAAATGAATGAGTGTTTTCAGAGATCCAGAGGGAGTGAGAAGGTAGAGAAGTTGGACTGTACAGTCAGACAGAAGATGCAAAAGTGAACATATTTTTTAACATTTCTGTTTTTAAAGCATGATCACTACACAAATGGGCAGTTTCGCTTCCAGTTAAACTCGCATAAAAGTGAATGTCATGAAACTGCAGCTGTATCTGCCTTTTACAACTGTAGATAAAATTACATTGCCTGGGAGTGAACAACAGTGGCATCCAAATAACAAGTGACAAAACATATTCTATTTTCCTCCCCAGTGACACTCCCAGGTCAAGCCTGCATAAGTGAGAACAGAGTTTGCAAACACTTATCCAAATGGATTTTCCTAATGTGATCTGTCATAGTATAAAAGGACTCTTTAATCTGCCAAGATCAAAATATACTATGAATTTCTTCTCAGTTCTGGGAAAGCTCTGACCATGCCGTAATTGCTGTGTCTGTTTTTCAGGAGACTTAACAACCACAGTCTTCTCAGCTCTCATGTTCAGATTTTCCTTTTTGAACACTGACATGGAAACTAACCTCAGGACAGAGGATATCTTACTCCTTTCACACTATATGATTTCAAAGCGAAAATATTAAGATTCAATACGCCAGTGCGGCCTCTCTAGTGACAGATGCAGCTGGTCATAGAAGGGATCTTTCTTATTCTGTGAGGCTCCTATTTAGTGTACCGATTTTGTCTAGTCTAATGAAAGATATTCTTTAACGGATGCCAAGTACTTATGGGTATTTATTGGTGCTCCTAGGAAAGGAGAAAAAGGAAAGTTTTTTGAATGACCCAGAAGAGTAGCTCCAGCTGAGTGAACCTGCACTGAGAAAGTTACGAGCTGCTTTTACTTTAAGATTTGAAGAAAAATCATCAGAGATTTTTTGTCTGTGCTTGCCTCTTCACTGCACAGCAAGACACCCAAGCTCTCATTTACAGACAACCTGCAGTAGACCAAGTGCATTTCGCCATAAAGCTGAATAAATATCAACAAATGTATATGGTAAAACACATCTCTCTTGAGACCACTCATTCCCAGTGTTCTGGGTGGCTGTCTTGTCTGCGGAGATCCATCACCACTGCTCCCCAAGTGAATTTTGCTCCCAGCAGTGCTTTCTTGAAAAATCAGTCCTCGAGAACTTCTTCTTTCCATCTTTGCTCCTTCCCCATCAAATAATATCTGAAGGCATTGCTCTCCCAACTTTCCTTCTCAAATAAATAAACAACTGTGTGGCAGTGTTAGTTGACTGTAACTATGACTTAACCCATTAAAGCAAATGGGTTAACACATATAACCCATTGTTTGTCTGAGGATAAAATGCACCGACAGGCACCATACAAAACAAAGTTGATTTGTCATACTTACAAATCTGAAATACAAAAGGCTTTTCTTCCTGTTATAGTATATGGATTTCAAAGCTGATTAATAGAGAAATATCAGGGAAATAAACAAGAAAATATTAAAGTTTGTAATTCAGAAATTAAATTCTACCTTTTAAACTATTACTAAGTGCTACATATGTCTGAAATGTTTACAAAAGACATTTTTTTCAGAATCTCTCTTCAACCACCATTTAAGTATACTGTTACAGAACTTACCCTTGAACTAGCAAAGGACTCATCTGTTTGAGAATGCATCAGTTGACCCAGAATGTTTTCTGTTCTCCTACCTTATTGTTCAAGAGATTAAAATTCCCCCCAAACACTTTCTCTTTTTACTTTGTTCCTATTTATGTAGCCTATGAACTATAAGACAATAACAAACAAGAGCAGCAATAACCTTTTTTTCGCTAAAAATGAAAACATGAAAATCACTTATAAGTAACTGTAATTATATGCCAAGTTTAAACCTTTGTAGACTTACATGTGAAAATACTCATAGCTCTTCTGCTAAAAAGTTAAAAAAAAATTTAAAAAATTCCAGCGAGCCAAACTAAGCTGTTTATATAAACATGTACGCATGTAATTAGAAGGCAAGAAACTCCTCTCCTAGTAACTGTGGATAGAAGGAGGATCACATAAAAAATTGGCTTTTGCTGCAGAATATGGTATTGAGCCAAACAGAAGGGAGTCTGATTGTTTACCATCTTTTCTGTATTCCTGTTACCAAGATTATTACCATGATATTCCAACCACTACTTGGACATGCTTTCAACTTGTTTTTTACCAGTCTTCTTTCCTAATATTGTTACTTTCTTTCTGTAAGGAAGATGTTAATTTTTTTCCTTTGCTAAAGGTTATTTATGTTCTTCATAGTAAAATCAACGAGTTATTGAATTAACCTGAGCTCATGCATTAAAAGAAACAGAATGCAGGGAAACTCAGTTACTTAAGGAATAAAGGTGTTGAAAATATTTCAGAAGTAGTTTCCTTTAATTTCTGTGGCAGTTTAGCTAAAGTTTCCCTTCTCTCTAGATTGAAGATCTTCATCCCACACCTTAAAGCACAATGAAAACCTCTAAAAAAGGAGAATCAACAAAAGGTATCTCATGGTGGCTGCTGTCCGATCCACCACCCATAAAAATTACAGCTGGTGCCTTGGTTCGAACAGGTTTAGCTTCTTAAGTCCAGCCTTGTTCAACTAGTGCTAACAGGGTTCACTGCAGACTAAGGCACCTGTCTGTATTAACTGGTATGTTTATTAAATGGATCCCGGCTCACCTTATGGGATGGAATTAGCAAGCTGCGAGTGCCAGGTGAATAAAAACAACAAAATCTCAAGGTGAAGATTTCCAAGTTTATGGAAAGAAGCTCCCAACCAAAGCGGTGGAAACCCCACTGTCCAAGATGTTTCCAGGACACTCTTAACAAACCTATAGGGTTACACAGCCAGAATTTCCTCCACGTGACTCTTTTTCTCCACACCTCCACTTTGAATCTTCGAGAATATTTGGCAGCTGCCTGGCACAGCTCCAAAAGATCACCTTATCACAAATCACAGCAAATTTACATAGAGGAAAGTTGCCAAGGCGAACATGCACAACCACAGTGAAAATACCTCCTTTCAGAAACACCAAATAAATGTTCAAACATCCCACTAAAAATAGCTCAGTGTTAACAGCTGAGCAGCCCTTTTAAATAATTTTTCTTTGTTTGCTCATGTTAATGTGTGCAAAAATTCAACAATAAAGTACAATTTCAGACAGCTTATTTTTTAATGCTTTCAAGGAGAGTAAGCTCTCATAAGGGCCCGAGCTACAATTCATCTTTTAGACTATCTCATCTTTGTGTTCTAGGCATTTCTGGGATTAAAGTCTAGCAGGAGCTGTATTAAGATTTTTTTCTTAATATGGAAATTACAGAACAATCTTGAACATAAATATTTCCAAATGGATGTATTTTTGTTTCAAAGCAAAATTAGCATAAACACATTTGAAGAAGAAATTAATATTATCTCTGTCATGCTTGTCTACAAACCCCCAAAATACCTTGGGACATTTTTAGTTTTTACAGCATATAATCTATCCAAACAGAAAACATATTATTAAAAGTATCATGATAGAAATAACCAAATAAGTTGGAACAACCTTCTCTCTTGTACTGCATATAGTTCAACAGATACAGTTCACATAGATCCTATTTAATAGTACAAAAATATTTCATTTTTTATTACTGTTTAAGAATCTGTGTGAACAAACCATAAGGACAGTGCTTACCTTGACTAAACACTACACTGCGAAAAGGTTAAGCAAGCTGTAGAGTCTTCAGATGGGATTCACTTCACTGAACTGTACTGAAGTTAAGCCAAACAGGCAACTAGTTAGAACTAAGCAGAGAGAGACAGGAATCCTCAGAAGGCAATTCTTTCTGACTTTCAAACAGCTATCTTAAGAGACTATGAAACAGGATTAATTTTGCATTCTAATATCTCGTGTTTAATAATGATCTCCAACAGTTCTTTAGCAGACCAGGGAAGCATTCCAAACCTGACAATACTTGTCTCTTAAATTTGTGCTTATTTCACCCATCCTATCCCCCAAAAAAGAATTGTGATGGGAAGCAAAGGTTTCCTACAAATTTCTCTATTTGTTTTTCTTCCTCAATAGGACTGTGAGAAGCCTTTTTCCTTAAACTTAAGAGGCAGAAGTCCCTCAGACGTGATCATCTTTTCTCTTCCAGAAACCTCTTCAAGTGTTGTTCTTCCAGTTTTTCTGGGCATCCTTATAAGTGACAGTCATGCAGGCCTGGGATGCTTCAACTGTTGTCTCTCAGGAAGAGGCTTAGACAGATTTTCAAATTAAACCCCCGGTTTACTAGCCATAAAAACATGACTTGGAGCCAAATAAAACCTAGAATATAGAAGAAAAGGCCAAACCTAAACTGGGACAGATTCTAAATCTAAGGGAGTTGACCAGGACTCTAATAAACCTGAAAAAGCACTCAGAGTTTTTCACTCTTCTCAGTCCTCTCGCCTTGCCATCCATCCTCTCAGACTGTCATTCAAAGCAGTGTTTCTAGCAGAACATCCCCTTTCCAAACTATTGACAATTCACTCCATAAACAGTGTTTTTCTTTACTGTGGCAATTTTCCAAGTAAGGACTGTGAGACCATTACACAATTGTTTTTTACCACGGAACAATAACGACTTAGTACGACTATGCAATAATTAATTAAGAAGCAGGAAAAAAAAAAGAGAAGCTGTACTATTCTCTGCTGATATTTTTCTAGGCGCTTAAAAACCTCAGAAACACAAGCCCAAGCACTTATTAATAAACAAATAACTAGAGAGATAAACATATCATTGCCAGAAGTACATTAAAAAGGTTTCTTGTTGTGGCATTTTCTTCCTGTTATTTTATGGATAATTCAGCTAAATATAATGACCTGATCAATGTCTTAATAGCTGATAAAGCCACTTAAAGCAACTCAGGATTTGCAACAGAGCAGAAAGCACATTACTTACCCCTGCTCAAAGAATTCAGATCCTTTTTGAACCTGGTGATGCGACAAACCAGCATCTAGCTAAAGGGCAGTTCTTCACCAACATACAGTTACAAGTTTAAGCATTTCTCAAACTAAGGAGATATCTGAGGCAAGGGCTGTCACTGACTGTAAATACCGCACTCATCATTTGCCACTACAGGCACATCAGGGATCTTCACAATTTTCTCGTCAGAGCGAGCTTTCTTCTCACTGGTCGTAAGTTTGCTGCTCAGCAGTCTCCTTCTAAATGTATCTTTGTCACAGGTTAAACTTAACACACCTTTGTCCAGCCCTACAAATTCACTTGATGCCTGATTTATCATGCAGCTTTCCTTGTGCAGTGCATAGAAACTACAGCAAAATACCAGCAAGTATCACACTGTATGGGAGGGATCAAAAAGCACAAGCTACCAAACAGCCTAACTCCAAAGAATCCAAGCAATCATCGCCCTTCAGAAATCTTTAAGCTTTTCCTTAAATGTACATCAAGCGTTCTCCTACCGACTACTGCCATATATTACAGGATTATCTCTTTGCATTTCTATGTTGGTTAAATATTTTATTCATGTTCTAGGGACACACACAAACACCAGTCACTAAGAAATGTCATATATTCAGTTCATTTCAACTCTACAATCCCGCATCTGGACACTTCTGTTTCTGTACCATAACCTTCCTACAATAACACACTGTTAGATGTAAACTTTCATTTGTCCTCTGATGGACTACAGCCATCCCGTGTGTTAGCTGTCACCCAGCTGCTATCAGCCACATTCCAAAGCTCCCCATGACTCCAGCAGCACAGCTGCAGTAATTGCATTTCCCATTTTGCTCCTCTTCCTGACATAGCCAACACAGCTGCTTCAGACTCCTCTTGTAACATCGCTCCTTTGATCATCCCTGCAGCTTTTCTCTGCATCTGTTACATACTGAGCTGACGTTTCTTGGATATTACAAGAAGTGTTTCACACTTACTCCAGATCAGATCCCAGTACAGATGGACCCAGCTGAGGCGCCCTCCCTCAACTGCAAATACCTCTCCTGACACTTCTCTGGATCCCATCCATCATTTTCATGATGGTGTCAAATTGACAGAGTAGAGACAAACTTGCACCCACTTACCCTCATACAGGCTTTTCTCCTTCAAAGTCATCCACTGCTGAACTCCCTGCTCATAGAAGTTTTTGCATTAGTTCCTAAGCTGAGGCTGCAGCACCATCCAATTTCAGGCATTCAGGACAGATGCCAGAGTCAAGTGCCCAGGCTCTGTTAACAGTCAAGAGAGAAAGGCAGGAGTTGGGTGCTTAATTAAAAATCCGCCACTTTCCACCAATTATATAAGAGCTTAGACTGCTAATTTTGATATCAAGGTTAAACTCAGTAAGTGAATTCCTGCCAGTATGTGGCCTGACACTTCCCTGTGTTGAATTCCATCCCTTTAGTATTACCTAATTGTAAAATTAATTGTATAGTCATTCCATCTAAAACTGTGTACTGGAAATTAATCAGCAAGTTTCAACAGCCTGCTTTCAATACAACATGACAACAAAATCAACTCAACCCAAGAAAAAAAAAGGCAAGAAAACTAAACAAGTTAATTAACAAAGAATAGTTAATCTCATATGTCTACCCCCTGTTGTCTCCCCTTGTGCCAGTTCTTCGTGTGAGTTTACAGTTCTTATACTAACCTAACCTTTCTCCACCTTGAACAGTAGTTTTGATCCAGCACTATGTTAAATGGTTCAACAGAATCCAGAGAGACCAGATCTAGCACGGGTTTTTTCTTTTTCTAGAAAACCTACTTTCTTATTAAAAAAAGATACTAGGTCAGTCTGACATGACCTATCTTAGCAAAAAAGATTGTGTTTCATCCTCCTTCCACTCAACTCCGGTGTCTTTAATTATTCATTCCTTCAAAATTTTTTCTAAGGTTATTAAGGTCAAATTAACAAACCTGAAGTTGCCTAGACCACATTTTCCATTTCCTTAGAGATATAGATAACATTCAACAGTACCAAGTAATAAAAATCCTCTAAGATATCTTAGTAACAAATCTACATTTTAATTACTCATAAAAATAAGTTACCTTTAAGAAATTCCCAACTTGGGAATTCCCAATATAGCACCTTAAAAAGTCACTCTGACAGCCAGAAAGTCTTGATTGCTTTTAAAATCCGAGAGATGCAAAAACTGAATGCTTCTTCTGAGATTACAAAAATCTACGTGAAATGATGAGTAAAATATGCAAGACTTCCTGAAAGCTCCTGAGACCCCAAAATCACAAGATGCACAGCAAGATATAGCGAGGGCTTTGTTTAACTTGGGAAATCCCAGCGTCAATCTGAGATGCTGCTGGGATCTCTGTTACACAAGCCTCTTTAAGAGGTACACAGTATCTTAGATTCGCAACATTCAGTACAATTTCTTATATTCACAAACTGTTCAATATGTTCATGTAGACTTTTTGATGCGTTGGGTAACCCAAACATAATACATCTGGAAAAGCTTTTGTGCTGCAGCATGATTTTCTTGATAAAATTAAGACTTCTTAAAAGGATAAATACACTATCCAGTTCAAGAAAACTGTTTGATAGCATGTAAGAACCTTTTCTTCCTTTTCTTATTGATTCATTCTTTAAACAGTAGAAGTGTGAGTTGTGCACCCTGGTGCTTTAGAAGTAGGTTCATAGCTGTCTGTACAGGTCACACAATGTTCAAAACAGGCAGCCAGTTAAGATTCCTTCTAAATATCATGGCTAAAAACTTCTACTTGGGCTCTGCCTAAATTAACACATGTGGCACCTCAATAAACTCTCGTTCAGCAAGGCAACTCAGTTTGGGGGCAGCACATAAGCCCATGTGTAACTATAAGCTCCAGTCCCACTGAAATTAGCAGAAACATTAAAATTCCTCCTAATGTACTTTAAGACTGACCTGACCTCCTGGGAGATCTCAGATCATTGACAACTGTTCTTCACCAAGAGCTGCAGGTGCTCAGTGTCTGCAAATGACTTTTATTCAGATGTCAGAGTTCAGATTAAAGATATGTATTTGAAAATTCGACCTTAGGTATTTAAAGGCCATCTGCCCTGCCCTCTCAAAAGTTATGAAAAATCATGCACTAAAGCTAAAAATAACTAGGAGCCCCTTCTGCTATTTATTCTGCAGAGACTGGCATGCTAGCAATGCCCCAGTCTGAGGCATACTACCAGTTTTTTTGCTTTTATTACAGTGCTTCAAGCTACTGTATTCCACCTAGCCTTGGAGACCATACGGAGAACTAGCAAGTGTTAGTACTGCACAATCCAGACCTTTTGATGTATAGAGGACTGGACGGAGGACCCACACAGTCACTTCCTGTCTTACCTTCCTGGCAAAAAACAGCACTGGAAGTAGGAATTATCCACATCCAAAGTTTCCAAAAATGAAAGTATTAATAGTATACGGTAGGTAGTTGATTTTCAGGCTTGGTTTAAATGGTTCAGATTGTGTTAATCCTCTCGGTATGTTTTAGTGAAACAATTATTTCTGAAATCCTTATAATGATTCTGTAGTAATTCATCTGTGTATCTCTCAAGGATAATGCTGAGATTATTAACAATTAGGCATGGGACATTTTGTAATTTAAACACTGCAACAGTTTTATAATTAAAATGCAAACACAAGAGTGAAATGAGCATCTTATTGAATTGTATGTGAGCTTGGACAGGATAATGTTCCAAACACTCCCAATGCCTGACTTAAGAGTAGCAGTTAATACCAGAAAACCCTTAATTTATTTTTGTGCTTGCACAGAACATGATGTAGGTTAAATACTTGTAAAAACAGACAGAGTAATGATAGTAAAGAAACAAAGTAATAGCGCGCAGATCATGGTAGTCTCTAGACACTTAAAACATCTGCGATTCTGCTGCCTTCTTCTCACTGACTCTGTGCCCCCTACAGTCGTTTCTCATCAGCTATGTATCATCGTGTCCTCTTACCCTTGTTTCTGTCCCTTTCCTTGCATTCAGGCTCTGCTCAATCTGATGATGCCTTCATTTAAGATTTTATTCAGACTCATTCCTCCACCTCTGTCTTCACTGCTAAAGTCACAGTTAACTCTGAGAGTCAGAAAAACACCTAATGGAATACAGAACATTATTGAAAGGCCAAGCGCCTCACATTATGCAATAACTACACAGTAGTTACTGCAATTACACATACCAGTCTGGCACAGTGCATGCAACCAATCTAGCACTAACAAGAGGATGATGAACATGATGGTCTAAGAAACTGCACACTGAAGACAGCCATGCATTCACACATGGCCTGCTCTGCATTTTAATACACTTGTCATGTATTGATAAGGATAATGGCTGAAACATTGTGGCAAAACCAGTTCATCCAGCCACAGGAGAAGATACCTTCAGTATAGGGTGAATTGTGATTTACATATCAACAATGAGCTAATGAGCCACAGACAAGGCCGGCTGGCCGATACTGGACGTGGGGGATCTGCCAGAGGGCACATAGCTCCACCTTCTGATATGCCCAGCATGGCACAAAGGGAAAAGCTGAGACCCTTCAACATGGCCTGAGACTTTTCAGTCTTTCGCAATCACCCCCTCCCCCCAGACTTTCCTCTCCTTCACAATGATACCTCCACAAAAGACCAAAAGTTACGCAAGCAGGCAACCCAGAGGGCTATAAAGGTCCACCTTGTGCAAGCACTGGTGGCACCCATCCACCGTCCTGAGGACCACTCTGCCCACCAGTCTCACCACATGAACTGAACAAGACACCAGAGGACACTTTACAAACAGGCAAGAAGGGAAAAGCAAGAGAGGAAGGAACAAACCAGCAAATTCTGGTTTTTGTTAAAGAACAAACTGTGAAAGTGGATAGTAAGCATGAATTGAAAGCTAACAATCATAAGGTAGTTTGCTGTGCTAATAAAAATTGCCTTTCCTTAGTCACTCATGCAGTTCGTCCATTCATCACCTACACCAGTATGCGCTTTACCAAGGCATGTTTTCTGGAGAGAACTGACTGAGGAGAAAGCAAGGACAGTTACTTAAAAAGGGTGTCACTGAAGATAAACTCTGTGTTACACACAGACTTTAAGGAGCCTCAATCAAAAACACTGTGGAACTTTACATATGCAACACTGAGTTCGACTCTTAATGAAGAAGCCACTAAAGAAAGTATGCACCAAAATACCAAGCAAGGAGGCAAACAGAAGTGGGTGGCATTCTCTTGTCTTTCTTTCCTATTTTCTCTCCAGATCTCATCTAACACAAAGCTTCAAATGAATAGTAGAATCTGTCTATATGGAGTTGATTGCACAGCCAGGGCCATATTTGAGAAACACTTAATTAGGATGATACACTGTCCCTGCAGGGGAGCCCCAAATGCTGTTTTTTTTCCTCTATTGTTATGGATTTATTTGAAAGTGTGGAGACAGACCCCACTGGGGAGAAGACATAGCTGTCTTGGGGAAAAATGACAATTCTTTAATTTCTTCAGCAAGAAGTAGCGCTGAATTGGATGGAGATGCACGATTGCCCCAGGCATGTCTTTTCCAGTGCAGACAATGATTACTGAAAGATGATGATATAAAGAAAGATGATCTGAATGGCTAGTATTACTGCAATTCCTTTTAAGTCACAGTAAAGCTAGCTACAGGGTCTGGCAACACTAATTTGCTGCTGGCAACTCCATCTCTGCCTTCCTGGGATCAAAAAAGATCTCTAAGTGCATGCCTGTTTCCTGAGTTATTCTTCACTGAACGGTTCAAGATGGTGAAAGGAAAAAAATTGCATAAAGCCCATGGAGCATCCTGTTGTGCACTGTATTCCATTCTGCCCCAGTTAAATAACCAAGTCCATGGTACCGACTGCTCATTTTAATTCCAGAGGTAGGCACAATCATGGCAGCACACCTCTCTAGACTTTCCAATAACTGATCCTCAGTCTTCATTAAGGCACACATCTGATACAAGAAAAGCAATGCTGCATGAGGAAGTGCATTTGCTGATTCCATCTGCTTGATCTTACAAATGAGCTTTTTCTCCCTTAGCAGGAATTGGGGAAAAATATCTCTGAGAAGTCACTACTGTTCACCACTGACAGTATTCCAGCATTCATTCTTCGCTGAACTCTGTAAAAGGGCAGTAAGGGCACTATATGAGAGATGAGGAGACTGAGGTTTCCCCCTCAATTTCTGCACATGATTACTCACGTGACTGTTAGCATCACATTTGACCACAAGCATGGCATTTCACCCCTCGCTGCCTCCTATTCCCAGACCAGCAAAACCTCCTGCCTCTACTGGAAGACTTATTTGTCGTATCTTATTATCATACCGCCTTGAGGTTAAGGCCACATCCCACACATCACCAGCATGTATGCAACAACTTCTCTTACCCTCTGAAATCCCAGAAGCCAGGTGCAGCTGGTGAGTCTGACATACAGCCAGCCTGTCAACAGCTGCTCTGGCCCACACGAAGAAAGAGAAGTCCTATTACTGAACTTTGCTTCGAAACGAGTGGGGAAGAATCTTCTTGCAAGTCTTCTACTAGCAAAAACCCCACCAGGACACACAACAACCTCTCAGGGCCTAGTAAGGTGACTATCAGACTCAGCCCCCTGCCACATCACAGGCTGTGAAGTAATTCTTTCACTATGGAGAACTAAATACTTGACAAATGTTTGTGAAGTGCCCAACAGGTTTCAGTTCCCATCCTGAAGGATAGTGCTCGATGCTACAGCAATATTCAATTACAAAAAAAGCAGATCTGCCTTCCTCCATCTCTGTTGACCCAGGACGTTCAAGGGAAGAAAATTAAAGAACGACCAGTTTGTTCTTATGGTGGAAAAAGGTGCCAAATATTGACCTTTCAGCATAGGCTGTACTTTAAATCTCAAAAATTTCCAGAAACACATCACTTGTTCAAAGATGAATAAATCACACTGTCACTAGCTAATGACCTACCTCAGCTTCTGTGGACAACACACTCAATGATAACACAAAACCTCTGGCCACAGTACAACACATAGAGTAAGCATGCCGCTGATACCAGAATACAGGATCTTATCAGCACTTCATTATTTCTGAGGTTGAAGTTCCTTTTGCTTTGTACGATTCTAATTTATTTAATCTTTGAACCTTTGCATTCAGTGTCCACAAATCATCACACATTATAATAGCAGTCACTAGAATTATATTACCTTACTCCATCTTTCACAGATGAAATTTGGCATGTGCATCCAGTTCTTTTTTAATAAAGCCTGAAAGACACACAAAGGACAAACTGTTACAGACCGAATGGATCCAAATAAACAGGCTACTAGTATAGGAAAAAAAATCCAGGGGAAAGCAATAAACATAGGAACAATTTTTTAAAAAATCACATTTTATAACACAGACCCTTTATCATTTGAAATAGAATCTGGAGCGTGGGTCAGTTCTGAGGAAAGATAATACAAGAATAAAGCCAAAAGGGAAATTTCAGAATCAGGTACTGTTACTGTAACATTTTACACTTAAGGACTGCAATGTCTATCTCCCTTCTACTATATTAATGAAAATATAATGCACTTAACTAAAATACTTTTCTATTAAGTTTGTAATACACTCAACGCAGTTATGGTATAAGAAGCTCAATAAAGTATCTCCTTCACATCACCAGCAACAACCGAGCTGTCGCAGCACAGCTTCTCAACTCAGCTACCGCCTGACTGCTCCTTCCAGCTGCAGTCAGTGCTGGGGTCACCACATGGCACTGCAGCAACTTCTCCAAGAGGATGCTCAGTGAAACAGAAATGCTAACAACTGAACCCAGCCCCCCAAGCCATTTTTACTTCCTGCAGGTCCAGACTGAATACAGATGCCACTGGCAGAGAGATTTAAGAGTTTCATTTCTTGCTGCCAACATCCACAGCTCTTCCATTGTGACAAAGAACATACTGTCCTTGGCCATACCAACATCACTCACCACAGCTAAGCAATAGGCATCTTAATGGGGTTTTTTCCCTTCAAGAAGTATAATCAAGACATTTTCTAGCATGTTTTATCCCATAAATTGATCAGCCCAGAATCCTTATCCAAGTTCAATGCCAAACAGGTACACAATCCACACTGCAGTAAAGGCAGCTAGACATGAAGGTTAACTTTAACCTGAGAAAGCCACAGCCCTCCTAGGTTCCCTCTGTAGCCAGCCAAATCCAAGATCTACACCGCTTAATCCACCAGCTATTGGAGTCAGACCCCGAGGTGCAAGTGGGACTCCCCACCACACTGCCCAGGGCTGCTTCTGCTCTGCCTAACACAGTTATCACACAGTATCCTAACATTTCACTTGTGGCTTCTCCTCAGCCCACATGGTGATCTTAAAACACAATCATTATTTTGTGAGGGTACTGTTGTCAATTTTCCAGTTAACAGTTGCTGGAATGATGCAAAAGCTGTGTTGCAATCCAACAGAACAGTGCTTTATAGTGGCAAACTGAGAGTAGGTGCCTTGCATGCTGGCACAAGGGCAGCTGAGAGGCTGGATAGCGCAAAACCTGCCAAGATGGAGAGCAAGGTGAGGTACACAGACAAACCTGGCACAGTGCTGTCCATACAGGGAGCAGCCCATGGAGTGAATTATCTCTACCAATTCACTCATTCCGGATGCAAACCTGAAGTAAAGTAACATGCAGTATGAAAAAGCAAGGAATCAGGATAAGGGAGTAAACTGGAGAGCAAAATGCGAATGAATCATATGTGAAAAGGGCTGGGCTACAGGACAGTCCAAGACAGCAGCCAGCTGAATACTCTAGCTCGCTTCTCAGCCTTTGACTTTGAAGGCAAGAGACAGGCTTCCTCTAAAGTGGTCCTACTGAAGTTATTAACTCCTTCTATAGCCCAGACATGACCACCTCAGGTATACTGGGTTTTTTTAGTTTCCTCTTTTTTTTTTTTTTTTTCCCTAATGACATGAAAGAGAATGAATGTGAATCCATGCAGGTCCTTTTGCAGCATCACAGCATCTTGCAGGCTGAAACATTACAGAAGAGCACAAGCCAAGCCCAGCAAAATGACACTGGTGCATTCAGCACACTCTGCTGAATGATTGCTCCACTGCACATCTCTTTCCAAGAGGGAATCCATTCCTCAGCACGAGGTAATCAAATCTGAATTTACAGAATCATTCAGGCTGGAAAGTATAGCCCAGCTTTCCACTCCAAGCAAGGTCACCTCTCAGCTCAGACAAGGTTGCTCAGGGCTTTCTCCAGTTGGGTCCTGGAAATCTCCATGGACAGAAACTGTTCATCCGCTCCCAGCAAAGTGTTCCACTGCTCGACTACTTGTTGTAACAGGTGCCACTGGAACCAGTAGTACAGTTATTTCACATTTCCAAAAGCATTACAGAAGGAAAACAATAATTAATAAGCAATTGCTTACTCCACAACTGACGCACCACACAAATTGATTATTCAGTTTCACACCTTCGCCTCTCTATTTACACTCAGAACAAACACATTAACTATGTACCTGGAAATTATAAAATAAATCCATGGTTCAAATTTTTTATCCTAAGGCCAAAACAAAATCTTCTCAACTAGTATGTTCTCCAGGACAAGAACAAGTATGATTTTTAATGTGAAATATCTGCCATTTTGCTACAACAGCATGTTAGAAATCTTTGACTACAGTACCACAAAACTGTGGCAATGCAACAGGTTTCTACGTGAAGAACATACTTCTCTAGTAAAATACACAGATGGGGCAAATATATAAATACACACAGTAGGATTAAGAAAGCTAAGACTTTAATTCACAGAAAAATATACTGATCAGTCATACACAAAACACTCCTCATAATATTAAATTCAGGGAAGATTCATACATAAAGCAAACTGTTCAGATTTGTAATGCAGTAAATAACACGCTATGTGTAAATATTTTTGGAAAATCAAAACTATTAAAGAAGAACCAGGACTGAAGTAGAAGAAATAAGATGAAGTTAAAAGCACTAAGAGACACACTACACACTAACAAGAAGAACATCTGCTACAAATTGGGAGTTTATAAGTTGAGAAAAACCAAGAAAAAGGAAGATCTCTGTGTCAGACAATGCAGCCACAAAAAGGACAGATAATGCATGAGGGTGTACCAGCCAATGTGTTCTTGTCACTACAAAAAGCAGCAATGAGACCAAGTCAGGCACACTGGCTAAAACAAGCTGAACGCTGCCCACTTGGGTCTGTAACATGTAGTTATGAGGACAACTGAGAGTCAGCCTCCGCAGAGCACTCCAAAAAATTGTGATGTTTGGCTAAGTGAAGGCTGAGATGAATTACAATTTGCTCTCCAAAAGCACATGACAAGAGATAAACACCAGAGAGGTGAAAAAAGCTTTAAGATAAATAGAATATTAACAAAATAACTAACCTAACTAGAATGATGGCAACCAAGAAAGCTAGTTTAGCCAAGGAAAAACTTGGTTTCCATACAAAAGGAGCATTAAGCGACAGTTAACACTAGACACAACAGCTCAGGAAACTCCTTCCAGCTCTGCGCTTCTATGCGTTCATCAGCAAACCATCTAAAATTTCTTACAAAACTACACCTCTTCACAGAAGTAAGGCAGCTCAAGTTTTCTTCTCTTTCATTGTCCAAGGTGAAGACAGAACAAACTTGAGGTTCACTTCTGTGACTGTCAGTTCACATGAGAAGTTACAAAGCACTTTACTTACTCTGGCTTTTGGAGAGTTCCTCAATGAGGACAGAGACATCTGATATTACGTGGAGCTCTTTTCAGAGTTAAATGTGATATGCAGTAGTTTTTGGCAAAGTCATTTACTATTTTAAGTCTTTTTAACTTTCATAAATTCAGTGCAGGCACACAAAGTTCTAATTTGGTATCCTTTATGACTTCAACTGTATTTGTTTAGTATAGTTATTTTTTCTTTTTTTTCATTCTAAAAGCAGGGCACACACAGCTCTTAGACACCACGAAAGCTACTCAGAAAGCAAGTCAGAGCCAACCAGTCACAAGACCAACGGCTGATACAACGGACCTGCTACATTATAACCCTGTAATATACTGTACCACATTCACCTTCAGGTCATTTAATATAAATACTTAAAACTTCATAAGTTATTATTCATTACACCTAAAGTGAAGAAATTAAAACGGCAGAGATGATAAAGGAATCTAAAAATCCTATTTATAATACTGCGGCAAAAGGCTAGTTCTGTGGCCACAGGTAAATCCCTTTCACCTCTGCGGCTTAGCTCACGCATCTGCAAAATAGACACAGAGAGCCAGTACCTAATACATCAAGTTTCTCTGCTGGCAAGTTACTTTCATACCTTGCTCACCACTATCAGGAGGTCACACCCATTTTGCAGAGCAACATTGGAAATCACACATTCTAGAGTGATAGGTTTTGAAATCAGTCTGTCAGTGAGGGTTTTAGAAAAATATTGCAACTTCTGCAGAGCAGGCTACCTACCAATCTCCCTGCAAGGTCTGACCTCACGCAGGTGCCCTCCTGCTCTGAATCCCATTCTAAAAGCAACTTTGGTTCTCCAACTACATTTCTAGAATCCGCCTGTAAGTTCTCCTCTTTGACACGATCATATTTTCTAATTACACTCCAATTCTGTTGTGCTTTGGTACCTGACTAAGAACCACTACAGCGCTAGCTTTAGTCGTAACAACTAAATCGAACATCAGTAGTATAGGCCCAAGTACATGCCCAGAGAGTCCAAAGGCACTTGCATATGAAAGATTCTAACTGGGCACCAACTCAAGCCCCTCTTTTTCACCCTACGTTGTACTTCTCAAGTTACATTGCCCTGTAACAGCACTAATACGATGGCAATGTGTGGTAATGCGCTACTGCAGATCACACCAAGGCACAGGCTTCTTGGCATGTTCTGCCTCTGGCCTTCTGCATTAAGGAATGATGATAGGAAAAAAAGGTTCTTCGAAGACAGTGGCATGGTTTTGCTTAATTAAAACCATCTAGAAATTGTTTTGCAATTGACCGATGATGGTAGTTTAAGCTTTAGTACTTGCTGCCAGATTTTAAAAGCCATTCAGATCCTTCATGGTGAGGAAACGATACATAGCCATTTTTTTTCTCTCCAATGACTTGTACTTGCAACCAGGGTTACCACACAAACTGAAGAGAACACCAGTTCTCAAATTTGCCACACCATTATTCCTAAACACTGCAGAAAGTGAAGCACATAACACTATTCCCTGGGGAGAAACCTCAAAGTGTGACACAAAACAAACATAATAATGACAGGGAGTGTACATGCTCCTGTTGAAAATCCTTGACTTTCTCCTCCACCCTCCCTTCTTCCCTCTTTCGCACTCACTGGACAGCTGCTAAATCACTCCATGGAGGAAGGAACAACTAACCCTTTTCCTTTGCAATTAAACGTGGTGCCAACATCTTTGAAGGGTACCTGAAACTCAAGATACCAGGTGTGATTTTGCTCATTAGTTAAACAGAGAAAACAGAGCTGCCTTGCCCAGAGGCCAGCTGTGACAGCATTTGTGCAGGCACAGGTCAGCAGACATGCCCTTCCCATGGGAGTTGAGCCAAACTAAGCTACTGCCTCCCATTGCTTGTCCTCGCTTTCCCCCTCCTATCCACCAGCAAAACTGCAAATGTTGGTACAACCTAAACTTCTTTTTAAAAACAAAACCAACAAAACCCCCCAACACTAGACTACTTGGACACACACACAAAAGAACAAAACAGAACAGTTTGCAAAAGGTACAATTTAAACCAAAGCACTCTGACAGAACCAAGATGGGGAAGGGCTATATTTACTCTTTATGGTGACAAATTTGAGGAGCAGGAACCTCTGCAGTGCACAAGCAGCTGAGGATGAACCGCATGACAGTAGAGCTGCAAACAAATGCTCATTCAAAGCAAGTTGTCAGACCCAATGTAGGTCAGAAGACATTTTCCGTAAACATATTTTAAAGGCTCAAGTTTCCAATAATCAATCTACGAACTCGGGCAGCATGTTCTTCTTCTAGGTCAAGATAGTTGTGACCCCTGCTACAAACCTCAGGCACACAGAAGGTAGAATATACTGTGCATCCTGCTGTGCTCTGTCTGATCTTCTTTGCCTTGCAGCAAATAAATTGCAGCGTTCTCTGAACTCTTTTACAAACTATATACAATTTCCTGAAGTCTTCCCTCATATTTCCATTTTGATATACCAGTCTTCAAGATTTTAAAGAGCATAAACATATGGAGCAAATTATTACTGTGATCAATCTGGCGACTCCTTCTGCAGTAGTAACTTACACAAGATGCTCTCGCCATTATATCAAAATATGCCTTACAGAAAAAGAGGAAACTTGCCTTGGCTTGATCTAACTTCCTCAGAATCATTTCAGATTTGCTTGCATTATGTATGCAACCTGTACTTTCACAACATTAAATTTTGAGCTATTTTCAGCTCCTGGTTGGGAAGAAATAAAACACACATCTGTGACTGTATCTGCATCCCTGGTTGCAGCAGTGCTCCAGCATTCCTAATGCTAGGTCGTGTTCCTGAATGAGTCACAACTTCTTGTGGGGCAGAAGCACAGTCACTATTTACCTTGCTCTGCACCTGATTTTCATGGAAAGAAAATCATGGTACAAGCCAATACCTCCAAAAGTTGAACAGACACGGAGCCAGAACCCACAGCATGCCCCCCCATTAGGTCTGTTCCTCAATGTCGTCGCATACACACCTCCACAAGCCAGTCTAGCTAAAGACTGCTGTCCTGCAAAATGAGAAGTGAGCAAAAGAAGATTACAAAACACATTCTCAAGGTCAACCTGGTTTGCACAAGTGGATTCTGTATTTCGTATTCTATTTTAAGTACTAAAGAGAAGCCCTGGTTTGCTATTACAAGTATGATCGATCCAACCATTCGCTACGTGCTTATGTAGTAGAGATGAGGCGCTTGAAGAACGCCCGGGACCATAGTGAATTAACTTGAATGTTTTTGTAATATTCTTGACAGTAAATCAATGGTGTCCAGTACCTAAAATTCTCACCTTCTTCTTTCATTTATCATATTAGTGTCACAGTAATATACATTTTTTCTTAGTTACCAAATGCCCATGTGCCCACCCCTTTTTTATCACAGGAGCCTACGCTTTCAGTATTAAATAATATTCCACTGTAAAACTATACACCCAAGCAATAACGGGTGGAAACTACCTTCATGTAATGTAACCAAATGATAATTTTCTGAGGGTGTCCAGTTTTACAAAAATCCCTGAGATGTTGACATTAAGATGGGTTTTTCTTCTAGGGTAATCCATTGCAATGACCTTGTCATGCATATACATTTGTGGATCCCCAAATGCAACTTGAGAGCTGATGCAGATTAGAACACTGGGCATTCTACTCAGGAAATGAGCAGCACAAAATGGGGAAATCTAGGCTGCATTATTATTTTTTTGCACATAAATGGTCATATGTTTACTGTGAAGACATTTTCTTGGGTCCCAGAAATATGAATGACAGAGAAACAAGGGGAAAAAGTGCAAGTTGTAGGGAAGCTGGGAAAGTCATAGAGAAGTTGGGAAAGATATCATACTTCTAAAATATAAATGCTGTAAAATATTACACTCTCCATTAGCTACCTAGCCCTCCCAAATGCTTATTTGCCACCTCCGTTCTTTCTCTTAGAAGCCTTTTAGAGATTTGGAAATGCTGCTATTGAAAAGTAAGCACTGTGCTAGGAATGAACTACTTTTCCCATTTATCCTGTATGCCTTGCCTATGACAGGAAGGAGTATCAAATCTTCACACAAATTGAGTCAAATCACTAGCAAGTTCTTGTCTACTATTTATCACAAATATAACATCAGCTAAGCAGATCTTCACACTGATAAGTGTTCTGCCCTCTGTTTGTCTTTTTGCTAAATTTTAAGTAAAATTGGTATTTAAAGACACCATCAGGTTTTAAAGAGACAATTGTTATGTGTGCCAAATTGTTTCTAACCCCCAATAAAAATCTTACCAGTGGCCCCCTTGTGACATTTTTTTATTTTCCATGAAATTAAAATCTGTGAGGATGTTTACGTATCTGAAACATAAATCCCACTAATAAGCACAGGAAAGAACCTTCAGCTCTTCAGCTCTTCTTGGGCTGCTAGGAAACACTTGCCTCGCACAAAAAAAAAGCAAAGCATTTACAAAGTAGCCAAAACTCAGACATCATGGGTTTAAAGCCAAGCCCCTCCCTTCCTCAGTTCACACAGATAGGCTGGCAGCCTCCCATCACTTCCAAGCAGCCATTGGAATAATTTCCCCAGGGAACTGGCGGATTCCCCAACATCAGACACTTTTAAAATTCCGCTGGACAGGGTGCTGGGCCATCTTGTTTAGACTGTGCTTTTGCCAAGAAAGGTTGGGCCAGATGATCTTTGTGATCCCTTCCAACCTGGAAGCACAAGAGCAGCCTCTTTCTTTAAACACTTTCTGTGCAAATGGAAGTTTGTCCTTCCACGTGCCCCACCAAGTCCCCTCTCTCACTGCTCTCTGCACCCTGAAGGTGCTCAGACCTCTCCACTACCCCTATGCGCTGAAATGACACAGTGTCTTCAAAAGGATCCTGTGAGAGAGCTCATCTTCAGATGGAAAAACAAAACACACCAACTACCCCATGCAAACTGGCCAGCACCTCCACCTCCCTCTCCGGGGCACAGAGCAGCCGACAGAAACTCACGGCAAAAGGGGAGAAGAAGGGGGCTGGATGGCAGGAGCTGACAGGATTGCTGCTGCCTCGGCCTGACAAAGCTCCAGCTGCCGCGGGTCTCTCCCGGCCGCAGGCATCGCTGCCCTTCAGAAGGCAGCCCGGCCCATGGGCGGCATAGCCATGTCTCACTGCCCACTCAGGCCCACAGGAGCTGACTGCTGGGCGGCATTTGCGGTTCCGCTAAGGAGGAGACCTCAGATCACCGATTCAGTCTCTCTCAGACCATAACAGTTAAAAGGATAATAATACTTGTGTGCATTCAATAGACGCTGGTAAAAGAGAGGCAACAATAAAGGATGTAATTTCACTGTATAGCGATAAATGTGACAAATTAAGGTCATGGCATGGGAAGACAGTTTAGACTGTATTTCACTCTGATCCCTCCAGCCCTCGCTTCATGGAGCTCAATAAAATAAGCCTCTTGAACACCTCTAGCAATGAGGGTCGTGGCTTTCCTTCAGAAATCACAGGTCTGGGTCCTCGAAGAGCAGATTAAACACCTTTAAACACAATTCCCTTCAATTCAACTCTCATTTCTTACTTTAGCCACACCCTTAAGTGGCTACTTCCAGTTACCATGTATTTTAGTCAAAGTGCTATAGATAAACTGAGTGTACAAACTGTGAACATTCTGTAAAGACAGCAAAGCCCTGTAGGGTGTCTCATAAGATCCTCTATAAAACACCATGTCACTTCAAGACAAGCTTAGGACTAAATCTTTATTTAATTTGCTTTTGCCAGTAACGAGTAATACCTAGTGCTGGGAAAAAGCAAATTACATGACAGTATGAATGCTTGCTCACACTATATTATAAATTCTAAAAATGGCCAATCTGCAGACATGAGGAATCTTACGTTTGTGATAAGATCACAAGCAATTTCTCTAAAATTCACAAATTTGAGACCAAACTTGTCCCGATTCCCTTCGACTTCAGAGGAAGGCAGCCAAGAAGAATCCTCTCTAATTCCCCATCAGTCTTTCTTTCCGAAGTCCATTTCTGGTCAAGACTGGAAGTCTGCCTCACTGCTATGTACCAGCAAAACAGTAGTCACTTTTCCATGCAACTTTTCTGTGTAAAATCACTGCCCTTGAAGAACTTAATATCATGTTCTCACCAATGAGTCTACAAAGCTATGGGACAATAATCAGAAAACTTCCTTACGTAGGCGAAGCCACAAAGGCCACATTCTTCCTATTACTCACTACCTCCTGTTTACCAAAATACAACTGAAAGTCATCCCCTTATCTCAGAACAGAGAATAATTTCATGAACTTTTCCCAGACACCCACATTTGAGAGAAAAGTTTACAACAGAAAGACCTCATTATAGTCAGTTCAGCTGCATGAATTTTTATGTCATGTATTCACAGCCACAATACTAATATTTAGTGACGGTAATACTCAGGATGCAATCTTTTTCATACAAATGCTCCCTACTAACATACAGAGCTCTGAATACCTCTTCTTGCAAGCTCTCCTGAAACAGAGGACACTATCAGCATGGCATTATTTTTTCACATCCTTCTATGTGCATTAAAAGAATCAACATTTTACCTTGTTGGTCCATTTGTCCTCAGGATAAGCTCTCTCAATTGCTGAGCAGAAATAACATTGATGTCAGAGAAAAAATAAACCTTTTCCTTTAAAGTCCTTTAAAGTCAGACCGCTAGTGTCTATTTCTGAAATAAGACAGAAGTAGTATTTTATAGCAGCTTCTATTTCAGGAATCTGAGGCCTCAAATACACTTATCTATCACATGCGGGAAACCTGATAAAATTAAGGGCTTTTTAGTGCAATGTAGAATATTGCAGTGTCATTTTTTTTTTTTTAAATCAGAGTTGCTGCCCAAATAACCTGAAGAAATGGACATGCTCTGTTATTCACCTCTGCCTATAGCAGCTCTGCCATCTGGCACTAGCAGGCATTTATCTAAAAAGTAAATCTGAATTAAGGATCATGAACCCATTCCTTTTAAACCGTGTTTCATCTAAACACAGAAGGTCAATTCACAGTCATGGGAGACATCGAACCTACCAATTCACTACCATTTATTTAAGAAGCCAGCACAGCAAACTCAGAGGTACTCTGCTACTTTAAAAGATGAAGCACCAAACTGAAAACTGAGCTAATCCCAGATTTCTGCGTGCTTATAAAATATGAGGAGAATTCAGCACAGAAATAACATGTCATCATAATCCAGGCCATAATCTCATTTAACCAGAGCAAAATGAACTATCCTCATCCTTACGCTGGCTCCGATTCCAGGGCAGGGCAGGGGGACTTCAGCCATGAAGGATTAGACAAGTGGAAACTCAAACCCTGAAGGACCGTCATTGCTACATTCACAGTATAGGCTGCACCCTTCACTCTTTTTTTAAAACTGGCACATGCTCAAGAATACACAAAGGTTTCGACAGACAAAAATGGAGATTGTGACTTTTTGTGTGTGATACAAAACTTCATGTAATGCAATGAGGTGGGAGCCCCTCTAGCAGTTTGGGCCTTCCAGGGCAAACAGGACACGTTCACACCTCCCTCTGTCCCCCTGCTTGAACTGCTCCAGGATTAAGCGAAGAGCTTTTCAGGACACAGTATAAACAAAGATTTAACTGCTCTTTCCCCCTCCTCTTTAAAACCAGGCAGCAAATCTAATCCAAACAAGAAGACTTATTCAGAAAACAGGAAAAGGGACAAAGCAGATATCCTCTAGGTGTATACACATGTACAAATGAAGGACGCCCAAAACAACTGATGCAAAACCTCACATTTCTAAAAGTTATGCAAATAAAAAGATGAGTTCTCCAACAAACAAGATGGCTCAGTATTCAAATAATGCTATTCATACTGCTTACATACATGGATTTTGTTCCAATATAACTCCAGTTTCCAGGGGCTTATTGCTAACATGCAAAAAAAGAAACAAAAACTTCTAAACCCCCCCTCAAACTTCCTCTCTCCCTCCTTTTCAAATTTAGAGTTGAAAACAGAAATGCTGTGCTATGCTGTTCTGTGACATAAGGATGCACTACATAAATATCAATATACTGCTGATTTTCATATACTGCAGGGTCCTCTTTCGGAAAGTCTAAAGTCAAATAGCAAATCACCATAGAAAATATGGCAACCATTTTTTGTGAAAAACATCATTATTCAGTGCATGGACCATCGACTGTGTAAAACTCTGCATCTGATACAGCAGTGTTCCAGTTTGGGTTGATCATTAAGTAAAACTGCAATACAATCAAAAAATCACTCATATTAAAGATGATTCACGTAAATTTGTTTCGATAAGACTGGATTTCCCCTAAGTTCTTCGTCAGCCATTTAGCAAGGCTGGCTATAAATCATTGCTGACGCAGCTTTTGTGTAAAATAAGAGAGTAGGTGCTTCCTCCCACTGAGGGTCTCAGAGCTTCAAGAATTTTGGAGAAACGCTTTATTTTCTCCACGCCCCTCGTGGCTCCACTTACTACCCATAGCAAGAGCTGTGTTTCCTGCAGAGTCATTTCCCCCTGCCATGGTAGGGAGATATAGAACAGCCTGCACAAGGACAACGCCACTGCCCCTTTCGAAACTTCTGCTCAAGGACTAAGAAAGCAGAACATGTAAGAGATCCGAGCTAAGGCAGTAGCATTGCTTCCCATGTGCCAGGAAGGCAGTCGAAAGGCTCAGAATAACAGTCAGGCCACAGCCACAAAGGAAGCCACAGAAAAAAGCAGGTTTTACAAAGGAAGAAATAAATAAAAGGGCAGTTGAACACCCTGCCTGTCTTTCGTAACAACAAGCGGCACAGGTGCAAAAGGGAAGAGCTGAACCACATGAGCTTTGCATCATTTAAGGCTTGCCTAGGTGGAAAACCTACCAAAGGGAGAGAATCATTAAACAGATTACAGTAGAGCAGCTGAAGTGAGAATTGAAAAACGGGGCTTAAATTTTAGCAAGATGTCTGCAAAAGCTTTTGTGAGGGCAGAGATCACAAAACGTGGCTCTGGAGTAATGCAGAGCTGAGAAAACCAGGCATGCAAGCACCACAGATGCCCTGTAGGTTAAGAACAGGGAGGAGAACAGTGAGCTGGGCTCTTCTGCTTGAGTTCACTGGAGATAACAAACCTTTACTACAGAAAAGAAAGGCCAAGGAGATCATGAACTCTCACACTTCAAGTCCTGCCAAAAGTACAGGTGAAATGGCCCTTACAGCATGTGCCATATGTTGCCTTTACAGCCTGATGCAAAGCCAACTTAAAGCAATAAAAACTAACTTTCAGGGTGCCTGCCAGGCAGACTTTCACAAACCTTGTTATACCTATTACAAAATCCCTGCATAGAAGGATCAAACGCAACTGCTTCCTTTGCACTTAACACAGTTACGATCGCTTCCCTGCACAAACCTCTCCTGCTATTTACATTTTACTTGTGTCTTGCTAATATATCTAAAAGAAGAAATGTAATCATTAAGATAATATCATAACAAATCATCACTAAAACTGCTGTAGATCATCCCAGAAGCTTTCCAACTCACATAAAGCAAACTGTCTAGCTATCTTGCAAGGCTGGGGTTTTTGTTCTTTTTTGAGCTGATCCTCTTTCATGTAGTGGCATTCCGGTGGCAGACAGAGGGACATAGAGGCAGCATGAGAACGAGATAAATCAGAAAATAGTTCTTCCTGGTGGTCAGCACTTAAATAAAGAGTTTATGTACAAGCAGGATGGAGAGGCTGTCTTCAGGGTTGTTAAGCATGTTCTTGACATTTCTTTTCAAATGTTAACTGTTAATTATTTAACTGTGCCCACAATGCATTAGTAAAGAAATTAAGTAAACTCAATTGAAGATAATGGAAGTTTATTATAACAAATTATTTATTCTGGTTTGACATAATACAAAATTCATACTCTAAATGCAAACATACTTAAAGGCAAACATGACGGCAAACACAATTCTGACATGCAGTCTCAGAAAACAATAATTCAGACACAAATCAGTGGAAAAAATAAGACAAAAAAGACTGTTTTACTTGGACTTGTTTGGATTTGGGAGGGGAAGGAAAGACTGCCACGTGCCAGCACTTTGTTAGTGAGCAGTCCTAAAGCCAAGCCTAATATTGTTTAAACTAGCTTGAATATCTAATGCTGTAACATCAGAAATATATCAGAAATATAATTTCAATCAGTCATCAAAATTTTGCTCTGGGAGATGGGCATCCATGAGTGCCATAGTTTTAAAAGCTTCTCTCTATAGTTTTCTAAGCTGGACAGCACAAGAAGTGTAAAGATGCACTAACAAACCATACCTTCTATTATATTTAGAAACCTATTATTTTTTAAAAGAGGAAGTAACACCAAACCTAGTAATGAATACTACAAATTAGCAGATAGAAGAACGACCTAAAGTATGCTGTCATTTTTAAATGACCTTACTACAGCACCATGTTCCTTTGAGAAGACAGTGGTCATTCAAATGTAAATTATACAAGGAAACTAGTGGAAGTTTCAAGTGGTTGAAAGTAAGCTAGTAAAAGACCAGTTTTTGAAAGTATCTTCATTCTCGCGTTCTGAAAATAATATACAGAAGTGACCAGGTTCCCTTGTAACTAAGAACAGCTGCTAACTTCACTGTAAGATGCACTTTAAAAGGATGTTGCCTCGCAAATCCAAAATAAATGAAAGAAAAAAAAATAAAAGAAAAATAAGAATAAGGAAAAGAAAATAAAAAAGAAATTAAGATAAATTCATTATTGCAGTTCAAAACCAGAGTCCCTAACTTAGAAAATCTCTTGTGGGGAGTACAGCAAAGGCTCAGGATGCAGTGTGAGAATTTCATGTGAGGATAATTAGCAATACCAGTCTAGACTACACTAAAACTACAGCAGAATGACTAAAATAACAGTAAAGCCACTACAAAAACCTGTTTTACCCACTCTGCATATGTCAACACTAACTATAATATATCCTACTTTTTCAATATAGCCAATTGTCAGCATGGGACACATATATATGTGGCCTTTTAGTGGCACAAAATGAAAAACACCCCAATATCTGGAAGTATCATTTAAAGCATTTGAAGACACTGTAAACATCCAGGCACGGCACACATCACAGCGTGCGCACACTGCCAGCCTGAACGCTGAAGGCAAAACAACACTGTGATTCGAAAGGTAAGCAACTATTTTGCTATTTCTAATGCCACTGTTTTTATTCTAGTAACACAGAAATTCAGAACTCAGTAAATTTCATTTTAAGTAAGAACTACAGAACTGCAGCGCTCTCCAAAGAACTGAGGTCTGCTTAAAAACTAGCTGTTTTCCTTCCCCTACCGTCTAGCAGCACTGTTTCTTCGAAAGAGGTCTTCTGTCCTTAACATGGCTGCCATGCCTTACATAACATCAATGAATGAGAATCAGAGTTGTTTTGCTTCCTAGGACATGCACTGCCCATTAACCATATGATTCTCCATATGGCACCGCGAACAGTCGAGACAAAGCTTTGCAGTAACACAGCTCCAAAGATCGACATCCTCTGAGAATAAGCAGCAGAAAGAGACTCAGCCTTCACAAGCTCTAAATTCCCTTTTCATATCTTTCTCTAGTAAATAACAGGCATTCTTACCTTAAGAAAACAATAATAATAATAACGGTGCTCAGTAGAGCCTCCCCGGTTTCATCTGTGCTCGTAAAAAAAAATCTTGGTGCAACTGCCTGCTGCAGCAGGTAATCAATAACACAACCTGCTTCTTCTGTTGCCAGAGCCGCTCCATCGGAAGGCTGGCTAACGTGAACGCTGTCAGCGTGACTCATGCCAGTGACTCACAGCAGATGCAGAGCTGCAGGAGGAGTTTAAGTTTCAGGGCTTCCTCTAGCTTGCTGCCTCCTGCTCAGTGTCGCACAGGCAAGAACACACTCGCTGCCCCTGTGTCTGTGTGTGTCTGCAGGCTGCCCCAGCTTTTTATTTCAGCAGCAAGTTTGATTTCATCCTCCACATATTCTTCTATGTTTTGTCAGTTTATTTAGAGGTTGGGTTTTCTTTTTTTCTTCCCCCCCTCCCCCTTTTTTTTTAATCTCCCCAGGATGGCAATTCTGGTTCTTTCTTCACTCTAGATATATTTATCTTGAATGCAGAAGCTTGCTCTGCAAGCCAGGTCAATACTGTGGTATGCCAGGTGGTGTGCTACTATGGCATATCAGTGGGCTTACACCTCTCATCAAGACTAGGGGAAGAGCTCACCCTAAGAAAGATTCTGAAACAAAAGTATCGAGTTAGGGCAATATCTATTTATTCATCACAAGTTTATAGCAAAATGCCTGTGATTTCATCAATTGCTCTGGGGAGGACAAATTTGGTCTCAAATGCAGTGAGATAAAAGAACTGTAGGAAGGACTATGGTATGTCTGTAAGCAGAAATCCTTTGTGCCTGACACCAGTTTAGCATGGAGAAGCGCCTATAGGAAAAGAGCATATCTGCATTATAGACAGAGGCAGTGGGGTTTGGGCTGAATTCTGGCAGCCTCTCCCACAGCCATCCCTCTCACCAGGCACTGATTGCCACAGTCGAAGAGGCAATTTGATCACCTATTTATTTCCCAGGCCTTCCAGACTCCCCACTGCATACAACTGAGAGCATGCATCATGAAGCCAACATTAGGCACTTGATGCTAGAGAGCGCTGATCTGCAACGCTGTAGTGATTATGCTTTATTACTGAAAGGGCACACGATACTAAGAAGTTTCAGGGTTGAGCAAATCCAGCCTTCAAAAGAGAGAGATGCAGCCCTCTACTACTGAGCCAGCAGGTCAGCCACGTGGTAACAAATTATTACAGTGGGATTAATCAAGAGAGTAAAGTCAAAAGAAGCTGCTGGCCCAAGGAACAATGCCATTAAAACGTGTAGACCTGCTTAACAGACATTCATGTAAACATCCCAGATAGTTTGGGAAAAAGGCACTTGGTTTATGTCAAAGCATTTACAGCAGAACATCTTTCCTCATACTTAACAAATGTCCAGCTGGCTATTGCCCAGATAAAACAGACTTGCGTGGAGATTTCTCACGGAAAAGCTAGTATCAAAGCATGACTTTCGTGGTTCTGTGGTTTTCATCTTTTTAAAGAATTCTGTCTTTTGCAAAGCCCAGTCAAATTAAAGGTAAGCCCACCCATCCAATCCATGCATGTGCACAGCACTGTTCAGTACTGTATCTGTTCGTTAGTAAAGCTGCAGAATGAACTTTGTCCTCTTAATGGCAAATGTTTACTCTCTCCATGTATCTCAAAGCAGCCAAGAACATTGGCTTGGTAGGGATCAAGAGATGAGAAGGAATCAAGCTGAGCAAAACAATCCTTGAAGCATGGTCATGGAGATAACATAAACAAGGGGGATAAAGAGTAGCTGGTGTCTATGAAAACACGCTGACCTACACTCCTTCCCCTAAAACCACTAGTATTCCATCTATCACTTCGAAAATCTTCTGTTGAATCCCATCACTTCCTGAAATTTGCTAATGACAGTGAATCTTTGCTCCTGTCAAGCTTTCAAGGCTTTATTTTCATGTCTTAAATGCCTGGAAAGGCAAAAGAATGCTAAAATACACAGCATGCTCAGCAAAAAAAAATAAGAACCAAAACAGAAACAAAAAAAAGCCAAAGCAAGACTCCTGAGATTTTAAACAGGAAAACTAACAGCGAGGCCACGGTCCAAATGGTATCTATGATACAGACAGAGAAGACGACAAAACTGGAATGTACTTCAAATGTCTGGGGTTTTGGAGTTCTTTGGGGTAGCGGTGGTGTTTTTTGCTTGTCTGGTTTTAAATGTATGGCACACAATTGTATATCTACATTCAATTTTGTGCTGCTGTCCACCTAAAAGCATAGATTTGGATCAAAGATGACTCAAAGAAAAGAGCTGTTACAGGCCTCAAAGAGATAAAACACACCAAGAGTCAGCACGCACTAAAATGCACATACATGCCTCAGTTGCAAACAAAATCTACAAATCAAAAGTGATCTAGCTGCTGTAGGCAGCAGTTCAGTGTTGCCTCATTTATTAGTATCCTTAGCTGGACTTTCTTTAGTAGAAAGGGTTTGGATCCTGGATCTGAAAGTGGGAAAACCTGAAGCTTCTTACCCCAGAGAGGTAAAAGCCCAAAACTTAGACTGATGTGGATAAATTTGAACAAGAATTTAGTACAGCCTGCTAAACTAAACACTGATGCAAGAGATTTTGCATTAAAAGGCAGTGTAGACCATTATGCACTTTTAAAAGACTAGAGATAATAGTTTTTTCCTTTTTCTCCATTAGGAAACAAGCCAGCAAAGGCTTACCGATTCAACATGGTACCCTGGAACACGGTAGACTAAAGAACCCTGTTTCTCCTCATCATCTCCCCATCTCTGGGAATTTGTTCGGAATATTTTTTTTTTAAATCATCATTACGCCAATGATGATGGAAATGGTTTCCTACAGACTCTTCCTGGATGTCAGGTCCCATATTAACCTGCTTTCTCATGAATGCTCAGTGTACAGTCAGATTGTCCTTACGTAGAACACCACCCTCTACTCCTGTTCTTGAGCCTTTTTTCTGCTTAGCTATACTGTCTCAGGAAAAAAAAACCAAACTAACAAACAAAGCAACCAACCACAACACACATTTGTTTTCTTCAAGGACAGAGAGAGAAACAAAAGCAGACTGAGGACCACCACCAGTACGCACAGTGACACCTCCCCTTCTTCTTCCCCCTCACCCTCCTGGTCTTCCAGTCATCTTCCATCAACCGCATACTCTGTTGCAGCCTAACGTTTTGTAGTCTTCTTTTTCTGAGCCCTGTGGAAAGGTGGGAGTTCAGAGATACTAATTTTTGAGGAGCACTGACACATTTTTAAGACAAAAAGCAGAGCACATTTTCTGTACAGGCTCACACTGCCTTTATCATTGTTATGGGCATTACAGTTCCTTCCAAAGGCCCTCACCACTGAGCAGCCACACACGGAAATGAGCACTATGCACACACAGAGTATCAGAGACCCACTGCAAAAGGAGCACATATTTTGAAGAGACATACAAGCAAAAAGTTGAGATGGGAAATATTTTTGCATTGCCTTACAAAGCACAGCTAACTGACTTGACCATTGCTGCTCCACATGTCCACAACAAGGCCAAATGCAGAAACTAGATTTCAGTGTCTTGCTCACTACTAGGTCATCAGACTTCTCTTTCAGTGCATCTCAGCAGTAGGTCCATTTCTTCCAGCTAATTACCTTTCGTGAGTATTTTGACATGCTATGACAAAAACGCTGTTTGCTTCTCAGGAAAATTAAAACTCCTGCTGGGAAAAGCATCAGCACCAGAACCTTTAACCTGCGCAGACAATGAAAAGGAAGCCATGTATTAAAACAGAGCTTTAGCGATTGAGTATGGGAGGAGGGTGCACTTATTAATCACTTTTATCTCAAGGCTTCTGAAGATAAATAACAGGACACACTACAGCGCTTGAATTTTTATCATCACTACATCACCCACCAATGTCCCACTAGTATATCTTATCGCTACAAAAGCAGTTAGCAAAGCAATCCGCAGGATGCTGTGGGAAACATTTCCACCACACCACACAAGTGCATCTCTTCACTGAGATCACCTCCTCAAGCTACTGCTATAGCTATGACCCAAGTAAAATATATATTTTTATTTCTCTCATAACAATCCAAAGCTACATATGCTGCACTGGAAAGAGACTAAAAAGTGACAAGCTGCCTGTAGCATACTGCACGCAGATCTCAGAGGGAAGTACTACTGCACATCTAGTGAAAATGCACAGGACGACCTAAATTCCCATTTCCTCTTTATGGTCTGTTCTCAGCAGATGAAACAAGAGACTCTCAGAGACTAAGATCAGAGAAATCAGCCAAAACAAGATAAGAAAAATATATCTCATAGCAACACAGATGTACTGACCAGATGAGGGACTAGTTTACAGACACTGCTATGGCTCCTGTGCATACAGACATCCAGCCATTTGCTCCATGCGAACATTTGCTTGGATAAGGACTCCCCAGGCTGCACTTGATGTCAGCATAGTGTCAGCTGATCTTTTGGCAGCTAGCCTGCTCGTATCTATCCATTTCCGTTCCCTTTCTAATGCCCACATCTGTCCATGTTTTGCATTTACAGGAAAGGTCAGCAAGACCCTAATGATACATTAAACCTGATAATCAAGTGACGCACCATTTGCAATTACTGTGTGCCTGATCTCGTTCTTCTTACATTCAGAGCTCTGTTTTTTCCTAAAAAACTATGCAGTGCAAGTGTGGAAGCATCTGTAGTCTGACATCTTATGTACATGCTGTAGAGATCACTTTGAATACCACAGAAGGCATGTCAGAAAACACCTGGTCTCTTCAGGCTTCCCAAAAAAAGAGACACCCAAACCCAGGCGTAAACTCATTTTTAGGCAAACATATGATACTGCATGACATAAACATGATGGTTCTTTGCATTGTCTAACAAAAGGCTATACTCTGGTGGGAATTGCCTACATCCACTCATTTTGCTCATTCAGTACACTCTATACATTTTCTGAGTGAAGTTTTTCCTGTGGTCTTTCACAACAGACGTGCAGATGTCATGCTGGTCTTCATGACCTCTGACTGGTAGGTTCTTTAAATGCGTCAGAAAGAACAATTGCCCATGCTGGAGAAAGTCGATGCAAAGACTTATTGTTTTCTCAGTACCATCTGCTGCACTAGGTAAACTAAATCAAAAACCAGTAAAACTGAATGTAAAGCTGGACAATTTTGATTACTATTATGCAACGTTTCTTGTAAAATTTACTCCTCCTCATCTGCATGAAGAAAGAGCAGCTGTAATGCAAGACTTCTATGTCTGCGCAACAGATTTCTAATGCTTTGTCTTGTCTTCTCAACTCATCTGTACTCTTTGCAAGTTAACCAGTCCCTATCTTTAGAAAGGAAATAATCTTCTGATATGTTCCTCACCAGTAAGGTCATGAACAGGAACTTCCTATCTCTCAATGTTCTTTATTTTTTCAAAATAAATTATGTAACAATCCAACCAGAAAGAGTTATCTGAAAGCTCACGAATTTTATGTCATTACATGTAAATCCAACCTTTATTTGTGGTGTGCTGTAAATTATTCCCTGGATTAATGCCACCAAATATCAACGGGACCATTCAAAGATTAAGGTGCCGTACACATTGGATTGTGTATCAGAATCCAGGCCAGTGGGAGATCAAGGTGGAAAAGCTTATTAACAGTGTTGATAATGGAAATGTTTCTTTCCTGATTAATCTAAATTTTGACATTCAGAACTTAATTGACTTCAGATCATTTGGGATTTTCCTACAATTAGGCCACGGAAAAAGCTCACAAAACGTAGCACCTCAGTGTCTTTAATATGGTTTAAAAAAAAAGTCAAAGGCTACATGTCTTATTCTAATAATAGCCAACTACAAACTAGCAAACCTACACAGATAATAAAAGAAGGCAAAAAATACAAAAAATAAGAATAGTTTCAGAATCTCCTTATTAAAGAAAGCATTTTCTTTTGGTTCAGGGACATAAAAATACATACTGCCCCAGATACCTGTTTTCTACATTATTTTCACTTCCTAGTACAGTAAGAGGTCTCGTTGTCTTGGGGATGTCTTCAGGACTAGAGGGAGACCAGAGATTACAGATGTTTGCATCACGTTGTGTTTCGTGAAAAGACTTTGAGTCCTTGAATTTCAAGGGAATTAGACTGGGCAGATAATAATTGAAGACATTGCATCATTTGTTTGCCACGTTTAACGCATTATTAGAGTCTCATCGACCTTCTCTAACAATGTTTGTGGTCTGTATTAAGGAATCACAGAATCATAGAATGTTAGGGATTGGAAGGGACCTCAAAAGATCATCTAGTCCAATCCCCCTGCTGGAGCATGGAAGGAAGCATGATTAGTATTAAGGAATTATGATCAAAAGGAAAACATTATTAATTGTGCTCCTTAAAGGTAATTTCTTGACATCTATATCGTATGATTATACAAAGCCTTCATCTGTTCAGTTTCCTATCAAATGTATGGGATACATTCATTCAGTTGTTGAACAGACCCATCTAAGTCACCAAACAATTCCAGCTATGCAGAAAAGTGATGTATATAGCCCCACATACAACTTCTTGTTTATAGTTCAGTTCCAACAGCCTAAACTGCTAAGATTATAACATAAAAGGATGATGCCAGTAAAGGCAGTAAAACATGTATTTTCTATTACCCTGCCCCCCATCTCACCCTTACCCCTGCTTGCACCTTCTTCTAATTCTGTCTGTGATGTACTTAGCTGTCTGGAATTGATGGCTACTCCTGCACTTGCCTGATGAGGCTCGCAGTGGTCCCAGGCCACTGGCCCTGCTGCCCTGCACCACTGGGTGCTGTGGCCACCCTTTCCAGCCCCACCTGGGCCACACACCCAAAGTTTGCTTGACATGGAGATCAGTTTGGCAAAAAGCACAGGTCTGTTGGCACACGTTTTGCACCTGAGACAGTCAGGACAGAGAAAAGGCGTGCACCCGGAGATCTGGGAAACAGCAGGACATGTTATCCTCACTACCTATCTCCAGATCACCTCATGGGTTTTAACCCAAAACAGAGGAAGGTAAGGCTTCCCTCTCACCAGCTCAGCAGTTTGGGTTTTTTGGGGGTTGGAGGACTGCATGGTTGTGTCTTGGTTTGGTTGTTTTTGTTTTGTTTGGTTTGGGGTTTTTGTTTGGTTTTGTTTGGTTTTGGTTTTTTTGGGTTTTGTTTTGGTTTTCAAATGGAAGAATGAAGCAGAGTCTGAGGTGCAGCAGCATAAGTTTCTAGGGCCCACTTCACTTAGCTTGTAATGATTTTATTCATTACTTGCCTGACATTACCCAAAGAGTCTTGGGAACTGAAACTTAAACTCCAATTAGTGCACTAAATATTGGACAAGCTTTCTTTGAAGGTATTATCAAGTCATTTCAGGATAATGCTTAGTTTTGGAAGAAAGATATCCATTTATCCCCATCCAAATCTTGTGAGTTGATTCTAATCGATGTAGGGCTGTTTAAATAAGTATTTAGTAAATGGCAGCCACATTCCTAGAAAGGTATGCTCCAAAATACACTCACTTCTGCAAGCTGAGGATTTTGAACATTCATGAAATCATTTTAGAGATAAGTAAGACATACTGAAAAGAGCTGGCTATAAATACAAAATCACCAATACAAGCATAAGTTAGCAAGAGCCATAAAGACAGGTAGTGTAAAAATACTTCATCGACTGCTATAGTCCAAAATAGCTTAATTCTCTGTTAATTTCTCTGGGGAAAAACAATTCTAATAACCCTTCATGAAAGGGCTCCTGAAATAGATTACAGTATATTCATCTTTGCTGATTATATCAAAATTGAACAGAGACATCAAGCTGAGCAAAGAAGACAAAGCCTTTATTTGTATCAGATCCTTCAACACAATCTAAGTAAGAAATCCTCTCTCTAATACAAAGAGCAGTCATTTATAGCTTCAGAGCCACCCATTGTGCTTGAGAACCACTGAACTATCTCCAGTTGTTAACTACTGCACAGTGCTGGTTCAGCGAGGACATCACAAGTAAGGGCAAATACCAGCACAGAGCTGCAGTTGCCTTGAGCAAGGCACAGCAGAGTACGGAAACTACAGGATCCACACCCATGACTATGGAAGGACTCTTAAAATACACAGGCTGTAATTCAGTGTAACAGCTGTACTTAAGATGGAAAAGGAAACAGACACATTAAAATTAAAGCAAAACAAGTAAAAACTATCCTCACATTAAATCAGTTTCAGAAGTATGGGTGTCTTTCTTTTTACAGTGGTCTAAAAGAAGGGTAAGATGCAAACAGCACCTGCTAGGCAGTGTTTCTAAATAGCCTGTCTTTTTTAGGAATCATAGAATAGGCTGAAACCACACAAATACCAGCCAAACACTATTTCAAAAGGACTTGATGCTTTGTCAGCTTCATATACCTGAGCTTAAAGTTTATTTTTATAGACTATAATTTAGATAGCAGCTAATCAGTACAACCCTTTTTTCATACAAAAAGGGTGCGCATTTCTTCTACCCACACTTTCCCCACCTCATTCTTCCTCCCAAAAAATAATTGATTGCAAGTTCAAAAAATATCATGGAGACCGCCTGAGCCTTTTTACAAATGGTAACAAACTTTGCATGAAATTGGTAGCAATTAAAGTTTATATAAGAGAGTGAAAAGGAAATAATCATTTATTAACCCATATAAAAAGCTTTCTACACAGGAAAGCAACATATTTTTCAAATCTTACATGTGATCTTTTTGTTTGTTTGTTTTTAAGAGAAGCCTTTTCAGCATTATTACTCTAATGTTCCATGTTGCTATGGGCTAAAACCCTGTAATTTAGGTACTAAAAAGGGGAAATACATAAGTCTGTAGAGTTAAATTTTTCACTGAAAAATCTCCCATGAAGGAAAAAAAAAAAAGGAAAAGTTGAAACTCCAAAAATTGCATTAAAGAAACAAATCTATTGATTCTTCCTACAGATGCAGCCTGCTAACCAGGAATAAAGGAATATTTGAGAACATAAATTACACAGTTGTGGCTTAAAATTCTGTAACGCCTCTGATCTTTTAGTACCTTTAAAACGACTGCAATTCATGCACACCCCTTATATGTAATGCAGAGGCTGAAGAGACTACATTAACAAGAACATCGAGGAGAGTGAGAAAATGCAGTGAATTCTCTACTTTCTCAGAAACAAGACAGGTGGAGTGAAATTCAGAGCACCAAAGCTAAGCAGGAGCTAAGTTGCTGACTTAGGTGTCAGCAATCACCTCACTGTAGGCCCTCAGTTCCCTTGAAAACCACGGGGGGGGATGAAATCTGCTGGTGCTAATATACCCCAATCAGGCCAAGCAACAAATAAAAAAATCCACAGAAGACTTACAGAGATGCTGCAGGAGCTTAAGTGCTAAAGTTAAACTGGGAGACTATCCAGTAAAAGCAGAGTTCAAAATAGAACTTAGATGGGAAGAATTTGGCTGTGAGGTATGAGATGTTTTTAGAAGATGACAGACAGAAACAGAGGAAACGTCAGAGCTGGGGAATCAAGACTCTCAGGAAGGCAAAGATTGATGTTACCATCAAGAGGTATGAGTTCCAGTTAATATACCAACCTCAGAGCAGCTCCTAGCATATGGTCTTGAAAAGAGAGAAGTTAATAGCATTGTGGTGGCTTGCTAATGGGGCAAACTGGTTTAGAGAACAGAAAATGGAGAAGTGATGGCAAAACTGTACGGCAAATCATCTTAGGGGAACGTATGGCGGAGCAAGTCAAACAGTGCAGTTTACTGTACGATGGAGAAAGATCCAAGGAGGTTGATTCAGGAGAGGAGTGATTCAGGCAGAGACACAGGCACACATTTCTGAGCTGCAAGGGAGAGCTGCCTGGCTGACAGGCTGCTCAGAAGTGAACACAAGAAAAAAAGTTGCCTGGGGAAGGTGTGACAGTAACGAGAGAGAGCAAAGACAAAAGGACTTGGGAAGAGATCAGCAGGAAAGCTTCATAAAAGTATTGTTTGGCAAGAAAAGCAATGTTTGTCAGGCTTCTGGGGAAAAAAAATAATACACAACAAAAAACTTTGCTGTACTTAACTGCATGCACTCACAGCAGTGAGGCCTCTTCCACTAACACAGGTGTCTGAAGAGCCACGCAGACCTCTGCGTGTTTCAGCCTGGAAAAAAGGTCCTAATCACACCTTGACCAACGGCATTTTCCGATGTGAAAGTTCGAGTCTGACTGGCAGGAACCCAAGTGAGACACTAAGTCACTAAACTCTGTTATCAGAGGCTTCAAAAGTCATTGTTCAGTGGACAAACCATTTGCCATCGTGCAAAAAATTCTTCCATCAAAGCAAGCTCTACTTAACATGAAGTATTTAAGGTCTGCTTAGCCTCTTTAATGCAATAAAGGTAATAGTAATGAATAAAGGGAAAGTGATACCATGCAAATTTCCGCTGCTTCTTGAAACACGGATCAGAAACTCCTGGCCTGCCATGAAGCAATGCTCAAAGGTTTGGCTACTGAAGCTGCAATATAAAGCTATGCAAATCTTCCACAACCCCTGATCATGCTGTAGCTCAGTTACTCAAAACACATGACACGTTGAGCTTGGATGCTGTTTTGGGCCACCCGTCCCTGAGACTCCTGGGCTTTTGGCTCATGACAGAAATCTTCCTTTATAGTCACTACAGCTTTCTCCAAGTGTCACATTGCTGATTGGCTCTAGGGCCATTTTTCAGAATTGTGTGGCACTGACAGAAAAGCCAACAAGAAGAAAAATATCAGTAACTCCAGGAAGAACTGCTGGGCAGAGCCTCCACAGGGTATTTTACTGCACAGGCTGCGGGCCCGGAAACATACCATGGCAGGTTTGGCCTCTTAATATTGCAGAAGCCACACATCCCCAGAAAAATTAAAACCAGTACTGCAGAGTTTAAGCCTCCTATGATACTCTAGGAGTTATCAACATCCTGAAATTTATAACACAGCTGCCTGAAGCAGTTGCATTTTATAAGCCCACACGCTGCTTTTTGTACAATAAGCAGGAGCTACCAAGTACAGGCTCTTCTTGAGGAGATGGATGACAAATACAGGAGGAAGAGATAACTAACAGGACTGCTTCTTTACATCTTGGAAGTTTTGTGGGCTACTCATCCTCCTCTTTCCTCAGAAATCTCTTACTCATCATTTTTCTCACAGTACGAAGAGCAGTGGAGGAAGGCAGGGAAAAGGTATGTAGATACAGAGCAGTATTATGGTATTCCATTCTCAGCCTAGTTTCTAAAAATTAAAGGCAGTAACAGCTGAAGTACAAGACAAGTCTGGTTTAGAAGCAGCATTGTGGAGAATAAAGCACAAGCCAGAGCGAAAAACTGGCTTTCACTCACATAACACTCAACACACCCCAATTTGTGTACCAAAGCAGATCAGTCCTAGTTTATCGAAATAGCCTAAAATTAATCCCAGCAAGACACAAGCCATTGGATAGTATCCTTAGCAGTCAATCTAGGAGAGAATCGAGAGCAGCTGTTGCAAAGCAGGATGTCTCTAAAATAATCTCTAAACTGCTACCAAGTCCTAGCGTGCTCCTACTATCATCTGCAAGCACAAAAATGAGACAATTAAAAAAATGTCTGTTACTCCTTCTTCTCTCCCCTCAACCTCTCAAGCCTGAGAGCTAACAATGCTGATAAGAAAAATAAAGAGAAAAAAAACACCAAACATTTTTTAGATAACTAATTAAACTGGTAGGTTTTATTTTAGACAGAATTTACACAGTTAACCATCCAAAGAGTATTCAGTCTCCTGGAAAATTTTTATCACGTTGCCAGTTTGAACAAACAAAACATAGTCTATTTTTGCAGCATAGCGACTGACATATGGGTGCTAAAGAAGGGGGAGACTTGTACGCTTGTGGCTGATTAAAGGTAATGTCCCACTCATGCACACATGCACCACAATCAAGCACTTACCTTTATTTGCGTGAGCAAACACAAAAGCAGTCAGCTAGTTTATTAGTCATTTTTCTCTATTTTGCCAAGTCTGTCTGCTTCGTCATCCTTCAAATGATTAAAGCAGGGCTGCCACAAAATCATTCAGAGCTAATTACTTACTTGAAAAATATCTGCCTATAGGCAGGTGTAATTTTTAAAAGCAAAAGCAGCAGCAGTTTTCTCCTGGCATTCTTTGAAGTAATGCAAGATTTGTGTCAAAGAAGTAACTCCTGTATTTACAAGAAATCCTTTAATATATTTCTTGAATAAATTTCACTTAGAACATGAAGACTACAAATCTTGAACTCCTTTAGATTAAGGTCAGCAAATACAGTGAATACATTAAGATGACAGTACAGAGGCACGGACCCATCTTACTGCACAGGTTCATATTCATCCACATCTGGCTTAATGCTGCATTGGAAGATGGAAGATCAAACCAAGGAAAGGTATGTTTGCAAAGAAAATTAAGGAAGAAAAACACCTTAGGATGAAACTACTGGGAGAAGCATTACGTTGACAAGATATTGTGTCATCCCAAGTCTGGGGCGGGGTCATAAATTTTAAAGCACCTGTGGAGAGACCTATATAGACCTATATAGTGTATCAGCAATTATAAACTGTGTGATATTTGTCATTTTCCATAAATGCCCAATTGCTAACATTGTAAGATGAGGCAAAAGTCTCAGGTCTAAAATTAAGTAAACATCACTTCAAATCTCTGCTCTTTCATGATTTAGCAGAGGGAAGTTTGAAGACATGGACCACAAAAGTTCGAGTGCTGGAAATCAATTAGAAGGACCTCCACTCTGGGATTATTTAAAACCTCATCAATGTTTAAATCTAGCTTAAATAGTGAGTTTTAACAAGTGGCAGTAGGGCAGCTGCACCCAAACCAGCTTCCAGTTGACTGGATTGGAATACTGAAGAAATATTTAGCCCAGGGTTCAGTACCAGAAAGGAAAATCCATGTTGCCACAAAACACAACCAAATATTCTGTTCCTTTTAAAAGGAAGGGAGAAGGAGTGCAGATGAGCAGACACAGAGTAGCTGCCACAGGTAGCTGCTAGCTACCCTTCAAGAACTGATAGGAGACTGAGGAAATCTGCAGCCACAACATTTCAGCCATGGGACCAGAAGAACCAGCAAGCCCAGTCAAAGACCATGACTTCTACTTGTCTGTTGTGAATCCCTTCAATAGAGCCATGATGCCTGAAACAAGCTTGCATCTTGAGACAGGAGAAAGTAAAGAACTCCTAACACTGCAGTTTGCTTTCCTATGAAAATGCGAGTGATAATTTGAACAAGCATAGAAAGACTCATTCCTGCAGTATGTTAGACTAGGGCCTAATCACATAAATATGTCCTCTTTTTTAAAAATCCAGCAATCAAATGAAAATAAGGCTTAGTTCAGCGTAGTAACATTGTCGTATTAACCTGTGTATGGTGCAGAGTGAATTGCAGCTTATTCTTCCTAAAATATGCAATGCATTTTAAAAGACTAGTAAGAATAAGGTACTGATCAAGAATAGCAAATGTCAAAGAGCAGATACAACTAGTACCTTATATCCAACCCAAATATTATTCTATAAAAACAACACTTTCAAAACAGTTGGGATTTTTTGTTTGTTTGTTTGTTTTTAAAAAGGATCATTGGTTAGGATCAAAATAGTATAACACAATCTTAGACACATGAAAAGCGCTGATGAAAAAGACAGAAATGCCATTCTTTGGCTCTGACCTGCCTGTCACAATCAGATATTCCACATTTATGGCTATAAAGACAAAAGCTCAGGATCAAAGTACTGAAGTTTAACAAGTTATAACATATCAGCTGAACCACAGCAAACACAAAGCAAAGTCACTTTGCTTTACCTCACTCCACTGTGAATGACATAAGTAAATAACCCTACATGTGCAGTGAGCTAAGAATATGGCTGTGTAAGATTACTAATACATGCTGGCCTGTTAAACATCAGTAATGGGGTAAGGAGTCAGGTGCTGAAGTCAGCAACCTGAATAGATAAAATCAGGCCAAATACATCTTGGACAAGGTAGATTGTTTGCAGGTTGAGGGCTGCTGAAGCCATGAAGAACACCCTTTGACGTATCGGACCATCCCTGCAAGAGACAGTTGCATGGTGAATGTGAATATAACAGTAACACATGCAAAGAAGTCAGGAGATAGGTCAGTCAAGAATAAAAATCAAGACTTACTACTCAGAGTTTTTCTTATGAAAATTATGGTTGTTGTTCACTTCCACTAATCCACTACGAACACTATGCTCAGAGAGTCACCAAGATGGCAGCTGCATAAATAAGGTAGAAATTTTCCCAATTAACAGTTCTGCAGACATAGCAGTGATTCTTTGGGCTTCTCAAGTAGTTACATTAAGTACATTTCCTAGGACAAATCTCCATGCTAACAATTAGTGGATACTGCAATAAAAATCAGAGTGAGTGCTGTGCTAAATTTAACTTTAGCCGGTCTATACTGGACACCACCCTAAATTTTCTGTACGTCATAAGTTCTAGTGCTGGTTTTTTGGCTCTTAGCAATGAACTTTTGCTTTTTCCTTTCCACAACCACTGAAAAAGTGAGGTGACTCCCTTCGTAACAGCAGTGCTTTTCTTGTAGAAGAACAGCATCAATGTGTGATTTCCCCTACAAAGACACAAGTATCTGCCAGGCATTGCTACATCACAGGGTGCTCTCTACTCAGTTACTCCCGCCCTCTGTCTCTATAGCCATACATCCACAAGCAAATCCACCTCCCTTCCTCCCTCTAGCAACCCCTTTCAATTTGTTTCTGAAAAATGCTCAATGACAAACTGGTTTTCCCTATGGTTACAGGTGATTTCTTTAACAGAAATTATTTAAAACACTGACTCCAGTCAGATAACTCTTTATTCTGCAAGTAATTTCACCAATGTCCGTAAAACTTGGCACAAGAAAAGCACCAATGCTTGACTTTGAAGCTGGTTTTGGTATGTAGGATTGGGTGACACACAAGAAGAATTCAGTTTCCCAAGGCAGTTTTGTGCCTAGGGACTTCTGAGCACAGCTGCCAAACAGAGAGGAGAAATCCAAGACACGTTATCAATCATGAGTGTCTCAAGTGTCTTGTCCAAATTTGTCTCCTTTAGAAAATGGCTGGGAAGCACAAATCAATTAACCATTCATAACTCTGAACTTAGTGTATGTCTGAAATATTCCATTTAGCAATGAATTAAAAAAAAAAAAAAAGTAGCCAGAGAATCCATAGGGACATCAGAAGGAGAGATTAGCAAAGCCTAACACTTCTGTGATCCACATTTCTGGGTTTTTTTGGACAGGTATAAGCAAAACCAGAGAACCTCTACTGTAAAATGCAGACTACTTAAGAAATCTCTCTTAGCAAATTTCCTTGTTTCATGCTTAATACAGCAAAACCACCTTAAATATTCTAGTGGTACTAAGAGCATTAAGAAAATGAAAGGTACTCATCTTTTTGAGGGAACTTTTTTAGAGAACTTAGGTTCCTCTAACTATATCTGTTGCCTTCAGACAGCAATCCCCAAGTCCCATCGGAAATCTGTCAGTGCTTTAGACCTCAGCTTGCCTCTGGCTTGCACCTACTATCCACACAGCCCTTCAGCAGAAAGAACTCATGCCACCAATAATTTTTCACCTCCTTGCTACAAGACTTTCTAATATGCCTACCTGTTGAGGCCCAGGCAAGTTGGTTCAAGCCAGATTGGTGCTGGTTTCACCAGTAAAACCTGCAGAAAAAACAATGTGAGTCAGTCCTTCACTCCCACCCTACTTCCAACAGCAGGCTCATGTCCCTCGGAGTGCAGAGGACTGGGCTGAAGCCCAGGCAAATACGAGTGCACTTACAGCCTTTACAAAAACAGTAAGACTGATGCAAACAAGCGCATCCTGTTTCAGCTGGTTTCCAACAGTTACCTAAAAACGTCTCAGCTTTGCTCCAACTATGCTTAACTACCGGCCCTGTATTTCATCTTCCAATTAATCATTTCTCAGTTCCAAAGGTCTGCAAGCAGAAAGGATACATCAGAGCTAAAGCAGGGCTTTTCTATTCCCCAAAGAAGCAACATGCAGCTACCCCAACTCTCATCTGCAAGAGCTAGACCTTTCAGATTTTGTTGATGAACCAGAACATGAAGTCATTTTGTTTAAAAGAAATTACTTCTTTCATCCAAAACCAAAGAACTAAAAGTTCTAGTAGTATTTCTGTTTTCTGTACATTGCTTGTTATCTTTCCTCATGTTTGCTTGTCTTATTTCAAACTTCTTGGGATTTACACTTCAGGAGGGAAGGAAAGCCCAGGTAACTATTACTTTCAGAGGTCCACTAGAAGATTTTTTTCATTTATGCACCCTGTAAGAGAGAAATATTCATTTTTTTAATAAATGTGGACTACATGTCCTCTGTTCACATGATTAATTACAAATTATTTCCCTCCTCTTCAGTCTGTTTCACTTTGAAGTTCTACCGTTGCAGGAGCAGTTATTAAAAAGCAAAATCATTCAGATGAGAAATTCAGGTAAAATGCAAATCCTACAACAAAACACAGTACTTAAACAAAAAAATCCCTGCAAAGTGAGTACGAAGAAGTACTACAACTTTTCATCATTAATAGCAATGGACGTCTAAACACACACTCCAAGGAACAGATGTTCACTATATATTTTTGTTAGATTGCATGGTTTTAGAGGCAGAAATGTAAGGCTACAGGACTGTGACTTAACAGAAGAAGGTGGCCTTCTCCTGTAGAAGAGACAACATCTGTCTCCACATAGAATTACCGTTGAGTATTGATCATGAGACTTTCAGGTTTAATTGCTTGTAACAACCACAAGCAGTACAAACCACAGTAGGAAGCTGGTTAATGAACTTGCAGCAAGCCTAACAATTGCTACCAAGATAAAATTATGACTGTTTTAAATAATAGCACTCCTTTCTTCCTGCATTATTCCCATTTTCTCCCGCTACAAAAATTTACAGATGCTTTTTTCATCTCCAGTCTCTAAGATTTTCATAGAACTAAAGGTTTGACATCACTGGGTGTTGGATCAGAGGAAGAGACAAATCAGACCATAAAGAGAGGAAAATATCCAGGTCATAAAAGGTCTGTTCTGACCAATTTAGTGTCTGGCTTTAGCAGTTTTTAATGATACCAAAAAGAGCCTAGAACAAAGACTCCCTGAGCTGGAGACTTGACAGGTATCAAGCAAAGACAAGGATGGGTTTTGCGCAGGCTTCATTCTCTGTGTACTTATCATTGTGAACTCCATTCACGCACTGTGACCGATTTATGCTCCTGCAACAAAACGGAACTCGAAATTCTTTTTTTTAAAAAAGGAAAATAGTACATCTCTTCATCCTATCTTCTGTTACCTACAAAAGTTTCTAGTTTGTTGTCCCTACTAACCCAAATAAGTGCCCTGTACAGCCATAAATCCAAATTTAGGAGTTTGTATGTATATATAATTTACATACGTATGTAAGTTTTCATATTTGTAAATGTTTCTCACCCAAGGATGTGTATACAAATACCTATTTCTGAGCAGAAGACCATCTAGAGATGTCTCATTTATTTGCTCTCTCCATGCCCATAGCAAAAAAATAATAAATCTAGGTTCCCAGAACTTTATCTTAAACAAATCTGTCATTATTAAGTCAAGTACAAAGAGGAAAGCAGCCAACAGGTCAAAGAAAAAACCCCATAATATTTTGATTGGCCTTTTCATTGTTTTTGGAGAACTCCTGAATAACACACTGTGCACAGTTTAACTGAAATTAAAAGCCACTTTCAAGGGTAGCAACAATTCTGTCCAGCTAATAAATTATCATAATAATTTACTGTCACGAGTTGTCTCGGTTTTTATACCTCATTTTCCTTGAGCGATAAGAAAGCACTCATTTTAATTTTTCACGCAATAAGAAAATTTTCTGTCTTAAAGCCTACATTCACATTGCATGGCAAAGAACTTTTTCCAAAGCAAGATCATTACTGGTCACACTGTAACAATCGGCAAATGCCATATGCATCATATTCCTCTGTAAAACCAAACTTAGGTTCAAAACACACCTATCAAATTCAGGATCCCAGCCTCAATCAACTGTCCAAAAAGAGACAGATGACTAGAAAAGGACCCAGCATAACAATTTAAGAAATCCACAGTCCACATGCAGCACAAGCTCATATGCTTGTCTGCAGATGTTAAAAACTAGAACTAAGGGAAATGCTGAACACTCAGTCCAGTACCACAGCGCTTTCAAGACGAGGCTGATGAGTCTCCTCTTGCACTGTAGAAGGTCCCAGACTGGGTTCTGTCCACCCACGAGTGCTCACCTCTGCCATCAGGGAACACTTTGGACAAAACCAGAGGTAGTAAAGGGGAGGAAAGCCTGTAGATTCTAATACGGGCAGTGATTCGTACCGAAAAATCATCACCTCAAAACGTGAAGAACTACTATGATGTTTGTGCTTATATTTTTTTCTTGGACTCTCACCCGTCAACAGCCACATAGAGCCCTTTATGTCACTCTCCTAGGAGTCGTGTTGCATTTTTTCCTCCATGATGCAAGCAGCCATAAATAGATGTGGGAATCCAAAAATATTAAATGAGTTTTGTGGGATTTATTTTCTTTACTTAAAAAGGGAGGAAGGTTGAAAGAAACAAGAAAAATAAAATTATACAGTGCAACACATTTAATTACATTTAGAATTGTCAGGGGAAAAAAAGAGAATGACTTGAACAAATTTAGCATCTGAAACTAAGTCTGGAGTTTTACAGCACACCATAATGAAAACACACAAAAATACGGAACTGTCCCAAAGCCAGAGTACAGGATGTGTGTTTACCTTATGTAGACACCACCAATGCACACAATAAACACTGCTATCTATTAACTAGACATGCGAATATAGTTTTTCCCTTCTATCTGACCTACAGTCACGTGGCAAAAAAACAATAAGGAATTTCACTAGCTTGCAAATGTTGTGCTTGGTCTGAAATGGTTTGCTTTTCCTCCGTCAGGAAAATATGCCGAACTCAAATCTTGCTAAAATGTATGTTTATATAACCTCCAGAAACCCACTGTTTTTCTTGAACATTTTGCTTTTCACTAACTATAGTCTAAGAGAACCTGAAAAACAAAGATCCAGGAAATTTCTAAAAATCTCTGTGAAAATAGTAGATTAAATCATTACATCTCTCTAGGCAAGTATTTTCTTCACAAAACAGAAATAAGCATCCTGTCATATTTACTGTTGGTTTGGTTGTTTTATAAACTTGATCAGTGAAAATAAAAATTACAAAGCTTCCTACATCCGCTTTGTGAAGAAAGCACCAGAGAGAAAGAATCTTTCCAACTTGAGATCACTGATTACTTCTACTGTCCAAGACATTATACTTTGATTTAACAACTGGTGATTTGACAGTTTTTACTAAATAGGTGATTTTTACTACTGCAACACAGGCAAAATAATATTGAACTTTAACTTATTTGTGGTATGTTAGAAAACAGAACTGATAACACCCATATCACCAGTTATATTTCAAGCTTTGCTGTAATTTTGAGATAACATTTTTCTCCAAAATCTGGAGCACATGGTTTCTAAACAATTTGCAAAGTGCACATCACATGTATCACTGAAACTTTGATTCAACTAAATATTGATATTCCGTTGATATTGATCTTGAAACTTTGGCATACAAATGTAAAATTCTGTTTCTAAAAACTAGACTGTTAGCTATCAGAAGAGTAAAACATTAAACAAAAATCCTCGAAAACATATGCCTGCACATATAAAAGCAATCAGTATTCAAAGTTTCCAGGCAAAATGCAAGGTGAAAAATAAGTGATGCATCATTGCCACTGAAAGTAAAGCCTATCATATCCTTTCTCTTACAACTTGAGTACATGTCCAGAAGAAAAAAAAAAAGTATAGAATTTTTTTCATGCAAATGTTTTCAGGTGGGATTAAACACTGCACAACATTTCACTTTCCTGATTCTTGTTTAGTGAGCAGAAATAGACTGCTTTAAAAGTAGAAGCATTCAATCCAAGTAGAAGACACATGCTTCATGTTCTTCAAACAAAGCTCTTAGTCTGAACAAAAAAAGTTTAATCACTTTGCTCAGTTAAGCCTGAGCATTTAAGAAATATTTCTGGACAAGAGGTTTGAAAATGATCTTTTTAATGTTTGTATGAAACCAAGGTGATTTAAACAAAGAGGCCTTTTCTCTCTATATGTATCTTTTTCATTAAAAACAGGCTTCCAGTTCAAGACCTGCAGTGTGAAGGAAAATATACTGCTGTTGCTCAAACTTTATATGCTACTTGTTTAAGACTCAATTCCTCTGAACTGTCAGAACACAACCTTTCCACAGTTCAAACCTTCAACCAAAAAAAAAAGAGGAGACGTTAACAAACACCTTTGGGCTCACAAGGGGAGAGCTGGTTTGCATCAGAGCTGGCAAAAAAGCCTCTTGCAATAGACAATTCTCTTACACAGTTAATAGCCAGCCTAAAACCAACAAAAACGTCCCCCAAGATACTAATGGAGATAACACTGCAAACGTGAAAGTCCTTGTGGATGAGCATTTTTATTTCGGTTTAGTCTCAAACACTTCTGCTGTGAACTCTGGCTCCAGCCAAGGCTGCCCTGGTCCCTGTTCATGCTGTGAGTGGCAGTGAGGGGCTCTCAGTACCCTGCATCGCCTCAATGCACAAGCAGCCCTTCCCTCCTAGTCTCAGCAAAGGAGGGCCAGGAAAGATTAAGGTCCCCGGTACTGACCCCTACAGCTACAACGTATGTGCACCCACGACCCCGGCCACCGCACTCCCTCCCTGCCACACAGGTTCCTTGTTCAGCTGGTGTTAGCGGGACCCTTACAGTTGTGCAGCTACCAGCTCACCAGGAGGCTGGGCCAAGTCGCATTGCTCAGCTCAGCTCTAGTCCCACAATCCAAACAGCTGATGCAATGACAGAAAAACAGCACTTGTATTGAGTTATAACTTGTTTTCAGCAGAGGACATGGCATTCTAGATCCCAGTTACAAATTACTATGTTAAGCAAATCAGGGGAGAAGCATCTCATGCCCAAGAACCTGAAAATGGCTCTACCTAAGCTATACCATAGCAGTTCCCTTTTTGCCCCACACTGGCCCATTTGTGTCTATAAGCAGCATCTTCTACAGTCTGATCCAAACAACCACTGCTAATGACTCACTGAAGCACCATTACTAATCTGGGATTCATGCCATCATTTTTCAGTCAAGACTGATTAAAGAGATTTGGCAATACTGCAAACATAATTCAGCATCTCTGGCACTGTTTAGAAAACTGTGATCACAGCTTCACATGTATTAAGAATGGTGACCATCTGCAAAATTTCATGCTGATGCATCCAAAGAACATATATCCAGCCAGCCACGTGAACTGTGGGTGAAAAAGATGGGTGGGAAAAGATGATTATAAGATCCAACAGAGTATGATTAAGCAAATAACACTGTTTTAGAGAGGCTAAAGCTCCAGCATTAAAAACAGACACCTTGTGCAATGCTGTCTCAAGTGTGGCAATCACATTTTATAACACCAATTTTTTTATATTAACAACAAATCAAAAACCAAGACCTCTATTAAAAATATAGATAATGGATTTTGATACATCACACCTTAAACCAATAATTATTTAAATGTGTTATCAAACTGCAACATGCTTCTCCCCCACACTTGCTCTTTCCTTTTGACTTTGCCTGAAATGTGTACTCCAACGACAGGAGCAAACCCAAACTGCTTCAAGCATTCTTCTGGCACCAAGAAATGGAAGCAGGGTATAGAGTTAATTAAGACTGCAATATTAAAAGCTGTGGTATCAGCAAAGCGAAGGTGCAGACGGCAGCAGATTTTCTATGACTCTTTACTAGATAACTTGTCTCCACTTCCATCTGAAAGCCAACATCTAGTGCTGTGAATATGGAAATTCAGTTAAAGCCTGGAGGTCGAACTTCTGCCAGCAACAGATTTGAGATTCACGCAGATGGAAGAGAGAAACTCCAGCAGCAACAGGTAGGGACTGCTGCTGCTATGTGGGGCTATGCCTTCATTTAGAGGGTTTGCACATAGTTGTTAGCAAATCCTGTTCAGAGGAAAAGTAGGCCAGTCAGCCTGACAGTGCAAACAAATGACAGGATCACGTTTCCAAAGCCTTCCAATGTGTTGCATGTCCCGCTGATCAACCCCCTACACACATTTTCCAGCAAAAATCATCTTCATGGGGACATCACGGACCTCCCACTCCAGCTTCACGTCCCTCCTGTTCTTCTCCCCCTGCAAGCACCAAATACTGAATGTTGCGGAGGAACTAAATAGCCAAAAAATGCAATGTCAAATACATGTTTCAGTACTAAAATATCACTTTCAAATGTGAATGTGACAGAAGAGGAGGTCTCTGGGAAAGGACTTTTTTGAGCATTTGAAGCACATTGAGCCTGAATGTCAGGTCTGAGCAGCATATGGCAGTTTCTTAGTGTAAAATCAAGGGACAAGAGCGGGACATGTCTGAAAGGCAACATGGAAAACGGCTTTAGCTGGGCTGCCACAAGAACAGAAGGGTTATGAACCATTCTCGTATTTTGGTAAACGTGGGCACATGCCATATACACATACAGGCACAGCTTCTTTTTCTCACACATCCAGACATAAAAAGGAACCATGTAGCTTTATGTTCCTTTTCAGCCTTCACCTACCTCCCCATTACCTTACTCACAGCGGCTGCTCTCAGACCTGTGCAACATGTCATTTAGGAGAAAACCAGGTCTACACCCACATTACTTCCAACCTCACGTACCACAACAGGAAAGCACAAATATATCCTGTATCATTATATCATCTCATTCATCACTGCAAACGATAACCTCATACAAATGCAATACTCTATTACAAAGTATCTGCACTAAAAAAAAAGCAAACAAACAAACAAAAAATCTTTTCCTTACAGTTACCCACCTGCACAATGCCTTTAAACACTATTAACCAAATCCTTCCTCAAAACACTCCCACTCACCTTGTAAAGGGGTGTAACAGCTTGTTCAAAAGTCAACAGGGAGGCAGTAAACAGGATGGGGAAGGGGACTGACTTCCATTTGACAGCTTGGGAAGGCTTACACTTCAGGAAGGATGGGAAGCAGCTCTTCAGAGGCAGAAGGTGTTCCTCTGACTAGAACCAACTCTCATGCTGCCTGGTCTGGAGGAGGGTAGAGTTGTTTCTTACTCATGGGATGTTACCCTCTCTTTATGGTTCAGTAGGAAACAAAAAACCCGTGGTACCCACAGCCACCTGACGGAAAGGACTACAACCCACCATTTTAGTATGCAACAAAGTTCCACCTTCAACACACAACAGCCACAAGAGTCTCACCTTAAAAATATACTAACCAAGTGCCTGGTCAGAAGTAAAAACCTCTTCATTTGGGTGGAGAGAAAAGAAACTGGTATGCATCTTGGAGCTGATGGAAACAGGAAAGATGAGATCATGACAGCAGATTATCAAGGACAGGATAACAAGCCATTTCCTTGGTGTCAATGGCTTGTTGAACACATAGTCAATTGAGCAACCTTGGTTTTATTTTTAAGTCATCTTTCTTCCTCTCTGGAAATTAAGTACATTTGCATCTCTCTTTCTACCCACAGGGTAACCATTAAAGATGTTTTTATATTAGTAATCACTGACACTAAAATCAAAGCATTTGAGACAGAATATTTTAGAATAACCATGCAAAGTGAAACACTATTTCTATATTCATCAACTGCAATTAATAGTTTTCTTTGATTTAGGTATCTGTAGTAGTCAGTGTGTGGGAATCTCATATTTCGCTTTCAAGTTTTATTTTTGCCTGTTTTGCTTTAAGACTCTGATTCTGAAAGTATAGCAAATTCATATCCCTTAAAAATTCTACATGGCCTCTATACTGGACCTTCTAACTCACACAGTGCCTTGAAGGTACCCCTTTCAAGCATTACTTCAGTATTTTGAAAATGTATTGTGCAGAAGGCTGTTTCTCCTTTCATTTTCTTTCTGAGAAATGCAAATGTCCCATTTTTTAGAATTTTGGGTGCTTTCACTTTCTGACTGCTAATTCTGTTAATTCAGTAGTACCAAAGTCCCCTCAGAGGTCATAGTTCCCCTTCCTTGTTTTTTGTTTTCTTCTGTTTTCAAGTCTTGCTTCTTGCAGTTCCCTAAGCTATGCTCTCATGATCTGTGATCATAATTCTAGAGGGTCTTTCATTATCTCTTTCCCACCAACTACATCATAAAAACAATGACAGATAAATTATCTTCCCCATAAATTAATGTCAGGGTCTTTTAAAGTTCGTTTGGCTAGAAGTCATACATATAGCTTTTCCTAATCCTGTCAAACCTTCACAGACAGCCCATGCCTCTCAACTTCTGCTCTACGAGTACCCTTTCTGTTCAGGTATATCTCCTGCCACCTTCATGGCTTCACTGTTTCAAATGGTCTCAATTCTAGTCTAATCCTAATCTGCAAACATAACTGCAGCAATGAGGAATAAGAGGCCGTTGAAAAACTTTCCATTTCCTTCTACTTGTGGAACTAACACTTATATTTGCTCTTTTAGCCCCCAAGCTCTTGACACTTTTTAGGTGAACTGAAGCTCTCCTCATTCCAGAGCCACATAACAGTACCCTCCCTAGAGGCATATGTCTTCATGGGCTCTCCAATCTATCTGCTACATAATAAACCAGAAAAAGAGCAAGAATATAGATAGATTTTTACCACTTCTTGCCTCCTTCCAATCCTTAGACATCACAGTTTAAATGAGACCAACTGTTCACTAGGTCTAATTTATAAATCTCAGTGAGAGGTCCCAGATGGAAATAACTGGGCTACACTGTGCTCTGAGAACCTCAGAATGCTTCTGGAAGGGCACTCGTCATGACAGGGAGCAGCCTGAAATTAAATGCTTCCCATGACCTGGCTCAAAACCTCCAGTTCAGAGACTGTGTAGCTCCTGGTAATGCTCTGCTGCAGAAATGCCACAAACTGGACTTGTGTTTCACTAATTCTTCACTTTCTAAAAGTTCCAGTTAGATGCAATACATAGAGATACTGATGTCGGCATCGACCTGGTATCCTCTGCATAATTTTGCACCCTGAATCCCTAACACAAAGAACCATATACAATTACACAAATCCAGACATCTTTAGAAGCCCATATAAAAGTGAGTTTTGCCCATCCTCATAACCACTGTGAAGGGCCTCAGAGAAACTCAGAAACATGGAGATTTTGTGGAACCCCCAACAATTACTCCCGCAGGAATCACTGTTCCTTCTGACTGTTTTATCAAAGTCTCACAATACTCAGCCTTTTCATGAAAATCTGAGGTCCCTGAAGCATGTATTACACGTAGGAAAGACAAAACCTTTCACCCTATCATTGTCAGAATCGAGCTTCCAAACATGCTGTGCAAGTCAACTTGCGCAGAGGGCAGGACACATGTTAGTTGTTCAGCACCATTCACAGGCACAAAAAATTCAAAGACATGACGGTTTTCAGGAAGAACGGAATATGCTATTTTACTCAATATTATTGAACAGGGACTATTGAGATTGGGTGCTATCCTAAAAGCTCCCAAAGCTGGGAGACAAATATGAAGTCTACCGCAACGACTATTTCAATAACTCTCATGATTTTGAAGACTTTCTGTGATTTTCAAATGCTCAAGGTTGATAATACTACTGCCACATACATTCTCTGACATTATTTTTCAACTGTTGCATGTAAAAGTTAGGCCTCACAACCTTCTTTGTTCAAGAGAGAATTACTTAAGACTTTATTTTACTTGAGATGCGACCATCATGGATTCTCCTAGAAGAACCTTTCACTGGATTCTCAAAACCAGTTTCAAAGTACTATTTCCCTTTCCCCTTCTATGAACCTCATCTGTATAGCTCACCAGCTGCCCGTCCAAAATGCAAGAAGTAGGAAATGGGAGGGGGAAAAAGGTTTGCTCACAGCAAAATAAATTTCCACCCTCAGACTGAAAGTTCTCAGGAGCACCTTTGCAGAACTACTGTACCACTGTGTGTCTCTTCAGTCCCTGTCAGACATGGTGTGGAAGGGAAGACAGGTTCAAATAGCTCCTAAGGTGACCTATCCCACTCATATACACGTCAGTGGAAGGGACTGTGTTGTTTGCTTGCCTTCTTCACATAGCAGCAGATACTCCAGGAGCAAGCACATTCTGGGGATTTTAACTCTCCAAAGCTGGACAGGAGATGTTCAAAGCAAGCCTGGACTGCTATGGCCAAATGGTAATACAACACCACTGCTGTTCCCAGAGTAAGAACTAACACGTTACTTTCGGAGTTGCAGTACCCTGAATTAACTCTGAGATAAGGGAAACCAGTGGGAAAACATGCTTTCACTCCTCAGAGCAACAGAAGGTAAATAGAACAAGAAGGCAACATGAGTGAACCACTGAAATTTAAAAAAAAAGAAGAAAAAAAAAATCTATTCCGATGCCATGCCTTTAGCCCATGGAACATCTATGAGAGCGATGACATTTATATAACAAAACACTAGAAGTTTTCACTGCTTTTCCTGAGAAGTGAAATCTCACTAGAAGAACACTGATCATCACAATTCGTTCCCCACTAATTGTCTCCCCACATACCTGCTTTCTGCTAGGACTGGAGAGCAGTGTTTTTAGAGCAGCTCTCCCTGTGCTTAGCAGCTAGTCTAATTGCTGAGCTGCTTCTACATGGCAGAGCAGAAGCCTCCACTCCACCGGCACCCCAGGGCAAGTATTATCCTGCTGAGAAGTAACAGGCATTATGCACCCACTGAAAAGCACCGCAGAACACATACAAAGAGCCAACAGTGAGCCTGTGATGACTTCTAATGACTTTACTTACATCCCACCAGTCCATTTTTAGCAGCGCTCATTTTACCTGTGGGTTTTGAATACAATTGCTCAGTTCACATCCCCACCTGAAGGGTGCTGAAATTCGCAGTTTCTGACAGCACCCGGATACTTACCGCTCTACTGTAACTGGGCTACTTATGCTATGGAACAGAACTGCTAAATATTTTATGTAGGCATGTTCATTCAATATATTCATCAGATATTTAATCTGAAACGCTCTCAAAATTGAATACAGCACACATATCGAAAACTCTCATTTCAGATTAAATTCAATACAGGAACTTTCACATAGATTTCTTGACTTACTGTATTTTGCTGTGCTCTCTTTTTATAGAGTATATAATCTTCTGGTCATAACAGATTGCTTGCTCACAGCTGGAAAGCCTCTTGGGAGCACAGAACTGTAACCTACCATTAATATATTAAGTACAGAACATTTCAGACACCATGATGCAGAAATCACGAAGACAGAAAGCTAAGTGAGAACCTGATGTAGAATTAACAAGGCTTGTTCCATATCCATCTCTAGCTCAAGTGAAGCAGTAAACCCACAGCTCACATTGGAAGCCTGTGCCTCAGGCACTACTACTGTAGCCATTAGTATTTCTAGCAGAAACTTATTCCTAACTGATATTTCTTGGAAAGGGTAATTTTACTAAAATATAGATTGGGTCAAACTAACCAGAAAAAATAACTATTCTTGGATAATCTGTTCTTGACAAAAGAAACATATTGTAGAAAACATTCAATCAGAGCATATGTAGTTTTCTCAAGTCTTACGAACTTGGCAAGATGAAGTCTGTCTACTACTTGATGGAAAAAAAAAAGCTTAGTAATGCAGACAACTTAGATGGCAGCACACACATTTTGAGTTAGTGCTCAACAAATGCCTCCTCTCAGTTATTTGGGAAACGTACTTTGCCTGGGGAGAGAAAGAGTTTTGGTATACATCAAAGCAAAGATGACCTTCAGCATTTCCATCATTCTTACCAAAAAGGGGAAGAGTAGGAAAGTTTCTGTTTACACTGAAATAAGTTCCTTGCTATGCAAGATTTCCTGCATTTTCTAATGGACCAGTCATTTACATGCCATCACTAGTCCCATGTTGTTTTAAAAATCTCTTATATGCCACTGCATGCTAAACATGCTGTTGTCCCACTGCACAATAGCTGAGATACCTAGGTTCACATGAAGAGAATGAACAGTTTATAAAGCATTTTCTAATGCTTCACCTAGAGAAGAAAAATCAGGTGGGACCAGCAGCATCACCAGCCGTAACTATGGCTCCTCAACACCATTTCTTAAAAGACTGCTTTTTTCAGTTGCTAACATTTTTCCAAAGTGTGTGCCAAGAAATTTTTCATGCTGAGTGTTTGCCTCAGACTGATTTTTAAAGAATAATCATTAGTTTCAGATAAAACAATTAATCTACTGCCAAGAGTAAGGGCTAAAGGAAAATTGTTTTGCACAAATTTAAAAAACAACAAAAACTGGCAGACTTTCCTCTCTATCCTAATCCTTTTAAAAATCACAGTAAACACAGATCCAGTAGAGATTCACTCACAACTAAAATCTCCAAAAAACCTGAGTACTCTTGTTTTCCACAGGAGCTCTAACTGCACATGTAGTGCCCTACAGACAGACCCACCGATCCAGCCCAAGGGGTTCGGAAAACAGTTCATTTTAATAATCATTCAACATCAGTTTGGCTGAACATTGAACTGGGCCAACAAAACCTGTACCTCTAAGACGAGCCTTAAGAAATAAGAGAGAAATACCAAATTCAAAAGAATGGGGGAAAAAAAGCCTAAACCAAAGGAGCAGGAGAACAAGTAGTAGATTTGAAGAGCAGTACTGGCAAAGTTGGATTAAAAAGATGAAGGTGTCAGAAAACCAGGACTGAGGTCTGGGCATAGAAAGAAGGTCAGAAATTACATGGCTGCAAAGAATCATTGCAATAAAGGGCTCATGAGCAGACAGGTATGGGCAGACCAAAGAGACTGGACAAGGAGCATAAGAAGGAAAACCAAAGGGGGCAGCCTAAGCTGGTGCAAGGAGGCTGGGAACCAGCTGTGGGGACAGAAGAGATACTGGACACAGACTTCAAGGGAGAACCAGCCTTCTTCAGCAGAAAGAATAAAGTATTGACTAGCTTGGCGTGTCCAACTTGAGACATCCAAGATTCAACTTTGAAAGTATACAGTTTTTTACATAATGTATGCAGAAATACCTGGGAGGGCTTAGCAGTTCTGTAAAACTGAAACTAGATTTTATATCAGACACTCAAAAACTGAGAAATATTGTATTGACCAATGGCAAAAGGACAATTTTTAAAGACTTGCCTTGCACCACACAGGAACCGTGGGGAGTGGTAGGGTTGCATCCCAGGCCTCTGGAAGGATACAGCTCTCAATTAGAAAACCACCTTGTCCTCCTCTTCCTTGAATCCCCTGCTTTGACCACTATGTAACTTCCAATTTCTGCAACAAATAAAGCTATTACACTCACTGATGTCCTTTACTGCGCAGTTCATCCCCAAATTAGGCCCCTCCCGTGCATTAAATACAACACAGAAAAGTAGATCATCTAACCAAAGATTTTGCATAATTGGAACCCATGAGGTCAAACTGTGGTTACATGGATTGCTCTTTTAAGACCATTATTTTGTAAGCAGTGTAGGTCATTTGTGGTTTAAAATGTTGTCTTCATCCCTATAACTGTCTCATTTGTATGGGGCAGCATCACCTTCCATTCAGCATGAAACCAACAGTGCCGAACAATTCCCCCAACCCCAGAAGTTACGACTGGTGATCCACCCACACTTTGGGAGCAAAAGTTATGATCACTAGAAAAACTCAAGGAGCGTGTTCTTCCATGTTTCTAGAAGGATGCAACTGGACAGCAAAGCAAGTTCATGAGTCTACACAGAGTTAAGTGTCACACAACACTACCTCCTGACTTCCAGCTGTGACACCAACTTTTAAACGTGGCTAGACATACATGACTTTTCTAAAACTGGAAGGCATAAGATACCCACGACAGAATTCTCGTGCAGATAATGTGCATACAAAGCACCTGGGAAATGCCTTCTGGACCCAGACAGGAAGACTTATCCCAGATCTTACATTTTATATGTAGCATCTTCCACAAGACAATACACAAGCACCTTTTTTTAAACAAATACTGTAATGTTCAATAAATTCTGATTTTCACAGAGCTGCTATCAGAATTAACAATGTACTAGTACCTATCGCTTTATGGTAAAAATATAACAGAAAAATGGCACACAGAGGTCACCAAGTAGCTCTGGTGACTGAAAACATTACCACACTGCAGTTCAAGTTTACTGCCTCCCAAGCAAAGTCAATGGACCAGATCAAGTGAACACTCTTCAGAAATGTCAAACCAACAGTTTAAGTTAAGCCACTGAACTTTGCACTAAAGTTGCTGAAGTGCAGTCACATATTTCGTTCCACCTGTCCTATTGTGGGAGACAGTAATTTCCAGCCTAGTGAATGTAAAAAGTAGCTATAGGATCAAAAGAATTGTTAGTGGCAAGACAAAATGCAGCAAGATGTGCAGAGAAATCCAGGTGGGTAAGGGGAAAAAAAAAAAGCAAACCCAAAATCTTTAGAGAGTCTATCAATAAATACTTTATTCTGAGCAACACTGAAAACATACAAACAAAAGAGAAGTTGTTTTTCGAAAGAGAACTCTGAAAAATTAGAGGCTTAACAGACTATGAAAAACTATTCCCTTAACACTGGTCATCACAGAGAAAACGTAGAAAAAGAACGGGAAAAAGAATAGAGGAGACCCCAAACAGGCAAGTATTTTTAATACACCTTATACAAAGCAATTTCATTCTGAAGTCTTATTATAATTCTCAAAGACTGGACAATTCTTGAAAAATTCTTCTAAAGCCTGCATCCAAGCTTCAGACTGCCAAGGATTAAGACTTGAAACAAACACAAACCGGAATTACAGAAAGATCCAACGCCTAACTCTAGCAGTAAGCCCAGCACTGCATTTTCCCCAACACAACAGCTTTAACAGCAGAGAATGAGTGGAAGAACAAATTCTCAGCAAATCCAGTACCCTCTGGGCCTCCACTGTTAGCCAGAGTTTCTACCTTAGAGACTTGTCTTACTCATTACATGGTGAAACTCCAGGCATCATATTCTTTCTAAGCACAGTTCGTTTTGCTTGTATGTGCTTCTGCAGCTGGAAGGAAGTTACAGAAAACTCAGTGATATGGCAGGCTACCACCATGAAAAGAAGCTACTCGAGCAGAGAGTTACTCTGGACTACTTAGCCTTGTAAAAAAGGAAGGAACGGTGCATGTGCAAAGGCACTCACAGACACTGGTTTTATTTGTAGAATTCTGTACAGTTTGTTATGCTGCAGTAAGGGTACCTTAACTGTAAACTGCCTCAAGGAACTGATGTGTGCTGCTTCTGTATATATATGCTTCCTATAATTAATCATATGGTGGAAAGAATATTTGTTCTTATAAAAGTTTAGGTGGGTGGTAAAATGTATTATTTTCTTCAGTAAGATGAAAATGGTCATGCTTCTGAGAGCATATGACCCCAACTTCTTTAAAGTATCTTATCTAGCAATGGGAGTTCGCAACACGTGCACCCTGCACCTGGCCTTTGCCTGCAGGTTCTCAGTCAGAGTGGCACAGCCCCACTCCCAGTATGCTCCAGTTGAGGATGCAGCTGCCAGGGAAGCCCAGCTCTGAGGCCTAGCCCCTGCTTTTGCATTCTCTCCAAGCACACCCCAGCTGGAGCTACAGGTTGAGAACTCTGCCAGTTTTTTTGCAGAAACTACAACTTTGAAGTGCTCCACTGGCAAATGCTGTGAAACAAGGATCAGAAACAAACTGTATGCATTTTTCTACCACTCTCTCTCCTCTTTCTTTTATGGACCATCTACTCTCTCATCCTTCTCGCTCCTTTCCCTTCAGTTTCCCCCTCTACATCCACACTCCTCCCATGCTAGTCCCATTCACCTCACTCAGTTATCTGTTCCACAAAATATGTTCTGTCCGCAACAACTTGGAAGAACAGAGCTGTATTTACAGAGCATAATCTCTCACACAACAGGCTCCTCTGTTAGCATGGCAGAGCAGTAGGCCACAAACAAGATGCAGGCATTTGTGAGAAATGTAAGAACATCAAAGGGGTTACACTCTCATGAGCAGGCCAGGCCTACACATAACAGTTCAAGAATCTCAATGTATTTATGAATATAACCTGCTGATTTCATACAAGGTCTTAGCGATGACATGTGCAGTGAGTACTTTTAGTGAATACAGACACATATTTAAAAATCTTGGTTGCAGAGAAATCCTTGGTCATGTATTACAAGCTGCACAAAAAGTCTCCTTTAACTAAGATCAAGATCTCAACTCGCCTGGAGATTAGGGGGAAAACTACGTTACTTTCTCATATTTCATCAAGATGGTTTTAGCTAAGTTAGGACGTACCTTGGTACTTCAATTTCCCTATTTACTATTTATTGCATATCAGGTAAAAATATCATAAATCCAGAAATTCACACTCGGTGGAAGTATAAACAGTCAGGGTCAGCCTTTTTGCTGAGTGCATACACTTTACTGTAGCTTTCAAACGTTGTTTTCAAGAAGTGCTAACATATTTCTGCAGTGCTGGCACTCCCCTTTCCTCTGCGAGAGAGAAAAGCGGCTAGTTCAACAGGCTGGCAGAAGCAGCAACAGAACGTCCACCTGTGCTGGCTGATGCAACGTGATTAACCCCATTTTCTGAAACAGGGAAAATACAGCAGTAACTGCCAGGGAAGTCTGGGGAGTTTGCCTTCCATTATCTCATGCACACTTCCCTTACGGCATGCCATACAAACCACAAAAGCCGTCTATGACCCTATCAGTCCCCTGTGCAGCCAAGGCACACACGTCCTCCTGTCGGTCACGTCCTTAATTTACAAATGCTTCTGTTACTTTCCTTACTTCACTCGGCCCATGCTTCATTCTCAGCCTGTTTTGCCCTGGTGGTTCTTTGGCTTTGCCTCGCGTGCTGCCAATCTCCAGCGACACTTCCCTTATGGTAGGCAGAGCACTACGGGAACAGAACATGGGAAGCAAAGGAAGGAAAGCCGTGGCAGCGGGAAATGGCTGTGAAGCGGGAAAGGGAAATTTCTCTATCAGGACGCCAGAAGAATCAACTTGGTCTATAGTAAAGAGTTCATCATATTAGGTTAAGCAGCAATAGGTGTGATTTAAACACATTTGAGGCTACGTCTATCTGCCCATCAGATGTGGATGAGGCAAGATACACCCCAAAGCTTTCTTCTTCCGAGGCAAACATTTTCCAACAACCTTTCTGCAAAGGATGTCTGCTTGAGATTTAGGTAGATAATCCAACAATAGAGAGGAAATTCAGTTTGTCAGAAAAGAAACAGGAAGGGAAGTGACAAGCAGAAGCAAAGAGCACGTAAGAGCTCTGAGCTCTGCTGCCTGTGTTATTTCATCTCCTACCTCTAAAGGACAACAAGTGGAGGTTTCAAACTTCATCTCCAAGCGAGGCAATCGCTCTCCACATCCAGGCAAAAAATGGGGAAGTTTTTCCAACGAAGTAATATACAAAAGGCATCCAAGAGGTATTATTCTATTCTAAAGGTGCATCTTATGTACTAGCAATTAGGTAATTAAAATTTGCTGTAACAAAGCACATGCCAGAAGACTGAATTAAATCTTAACAAGGAAACAAGAACCAAAAGGGCATTCTTTGCCTTCTTATTTTCCTTCCTAGTTCCAGTACAATAATACAGAGATTAAGTAGCCCAGAATATACAGGAAACAGAGCAGCCATTTCTCCTAGCAGTCATTTCACTCCACAGGGAGAACTTCTTCCATTTAATACAGCACCTGTGCAACCAGACTGGACTTAAACAGGTCTAACAGACGGCTGAGAATATCCAACCTTCAATACACCTGAGATCTTAAGACCAAAAATTCTACTACCCTAATAGGGGTACAGCCTTCTGTCTCAGCTGACAGAAGTTTCTGCAGAGGTGTGATCACTGCCTTCAGTAACGGAGCCAAACACTCTCTGAAGATCACATGTCTCCATTGCCATACTTTGGCAGGGCTCCTTGTTTCTCCACAGCTCCCCACAAGTTACCGCCTACTATAGATTAAGTTAAAATTTGCTCATATAAAATAAATTAAATCACAGGCAAAGTTGTAATGTATCAAGAAAAATGCATACAGCCTCGATACGGATCCTTGAAAACAGCACTGAAATGATTATTTGCTAACAACTTGGTACTGCCAGCAGGGAGCAGTAAATAAGAGGTCACATCCACTTCAGAGTTTAGAAAGTACCAGATCTCTTAGATTTAAGAATACTAAATTTCAAATTCTTGCCCAAAATACATGTTCTCCCTCATTTGCTCTCACCTAACACTTGCACTGAGAACACTTGCTGTGCTGCCATCCAGCGAGATCTGGACAGGCTAGAGAGTTGGGCGGGGAAAAATTTAATGAAATATAACAAGGGGAAATGTAGAGTTTTGCATCTGGGCAGGAACAACCCCAGGTTCCAGTACAGGTTGGGGAATGACCTATTAGAGAGCAGTGTAGGGGAAAGGGACCTGGGGGTCCTGGTGGACAGCAGGATGACCATGAGCCAGCACTGTGCCCTTGTGGCCAAGAAGGCCAATGGCATCCTGGGGTGTATTAGAAGGGGGGTGGTTAGTAGGTCGAGAGAGGTTCTCCTTCCCCTCTACTCTGCCCTGGTGAGACCTCATCTGGGATTTTGTGTCCAGTTCTGGGCCCCTCAGTTCAAGAAGGACAGGGAACTGCTGGAGAGAGTCCAGCGCAGGGCCACAAAGATGATGAAGGGAGTGGAGCATCTCCCTTATGAGGAAAGGCTGAGGGAGCTGGGTCTCTTTAGCTTGGAGAAGAGGAGACTGAGAGGTGACCTCATCAATGTTTATAAATATATAAAGGGTGAGTGTCAGGAGGATGGAGCCAGGCTCTTCTCGGTGACAACCAACAGTAAGACAAGGGGTAATGGCTTCAAGCTGGAACACAAGAGGTTCCACTTAAATTTGAGAAGAAACTTCTTCTCAGTGAGGGTGACGGAACACTGGAACAGGCTGCCCAGGGGGGTTGTGGAGTCTCCTTCTCTGGAGACATTCAAAACCCGCCTGGACACCTTCCTGTGTAACCTCACCTAGGTGTTCCTGCTCTGGCAGGGGGATTGGACTAGATGATCTTTCGAGGTCCCTTCCAATCCCTAACATTCTGTGATTCTGTGATTCTGTGAATCAGAGAGACTTGCGAAAAAATTGGCAAGATATTGCATTCCCTGTGAGGGCACTGAGTTCCCATAAGCAAGGTAGCCCACTGAATTTCAATCTGCAGCAGAAAAAAACTTTACTAGTTTTTACATTAATAGCTCTTGAAAACGGCATTAGCAAACAGTGGTTCTTCAAGGGGAAACAAATAATCTTGTTTCCAGGACAAGAGGGTTCTTACTAGCTCATCTTCCTTGCTTTAGAGTTCGAGGACATACAAACACACAAGAGCCTCTGTTTCTGTTGCTTAAAAAGTAACCCAGCAAGACTTTCCCAGATAGCTCTCTGCTGCCAATGTAGACAAGCTCCGTACTACAGACTTTTGCAGAAAGAACGATATTGGCCTGCAGATGGAGAGCTACTGTCAACACAGAGAGCCTGACTGTCCAGGCAAAAGCCACTCTACCATCTATGCAGCACAGGCAGTCCATGCTGAGCTTTGACCAGCATATATTGACTGTGCTCATTGTATAGAGGAAAATATATGCCAGCGGGACAGATGTACAACTTCATTCTTAACACTGCTCCGTCAAATCCACGTGAAATGGATTATGGTGCATCAGTACTGCAAAGGCATTTCTACTACATTTCACAACCTTATTCTAGGTTAATAAATGCGCAAAAATCTGAAATATGCGCCGAATCAAATATTCAATCTTTTTCCTTTTAAAACTTCTCTACATGGGAAAAGAATCATAAAAGCTGGTCTGGAATAAGCTAAGGGAGGTTAAATGTTCTTAAACTTCCCACCACTTTCCACAGCGCACTCTGCTCACTAAGCTCTGCTGTTCAATCCCTGTTCCCTGAACGATAGCATTGCTGCTGAGAAAGCAGAGCCCACCGAAAAGCATGGGTGCACCAGGCATCACCAGACAGCAATCGTGAACAGATCCTCTGATTTGCACTTTTTCAAACTCCTGCCAGCAACACTGAAGGGACAATCCCACCTCAGGACAGGACCTCCCGCACACACAAGTGTTTCCGTGAGTCTTTTTGAGCATGAAAGCGTGCAGGTGTGGAGGCTGTAGTGCTACTCATGGTCCCAACCAGCCCACCTTGCCTTGGGGTCGCCCTACCACCACCACAACAACTGCGGCAGATCAGGAATTTCTCAGGGACGCGGGGCCTGCCAGCCTGCTGTTCTACAAACCCACGCCACGGCACAAAGCCGTAAAAGCAGCATCCAGGCTAATATCGAAAAGCACAAATCTCGTGAAAATACCTGGAAACGGGAACACACAGGAGCTTTCAAGCACCTTCTTAAATAAAAGATTAAAAGCAACTTTTTTTTTTTTTTTTTTTGACGTCTCACTCTTGCATCTCTTCCTGAGACAGCTGTTTCTACGCCCTTATTCACACACGGCAGCCCGGCACGGCTCACCTACGCCCAGGACAAACCTCAATAAAAGCTAAACGCGCAACAACAACCCCGGTAAGGCCGTCAAACGCAGCAGCGCGCTGCAGATGGCAACGACGACCGAAACCGCGGCACGAAGCAAAGCCCGGGTGCCAGGGCCTCCCCAAGATGGGGTCTCGCCGGTGCGCGCCCGGGCCGCTCTCAGCACCGGCTCGCGACGGCGGCGCTGCCCCCACCCCGCAACGGCCGCTCCAACGGCCGCCCCCCGCGCGCTGCCACCGCTTCCCCCCCACACCCCGCACCTGACCCCGGAGCTGTCAGCGGCGCCCCCCGCCTCAGACGTACCGGACCCACCGGGCCCAGCCCCCGCCCCGGCGGCACACCTTCACCCTTCGCCCCCCTCCTCAGAGCGCGGCGGGGCAGCTCCGCGGCTGCCCTCGGACCCGGCCGGGCGCCCCTCGCTTACCTCCGCAGCCCCGGCTCGCCCGGCACCGCCCCGCGCCAGCCCCGCACCCCCAGCGGCCCGGAGCCCGCCCGCTCGTGACGGCACCGGCGGCCCCGCCCCCGCCGCTGGGCTCCGCCCCTGCGGCCGCCCCGCCCCGCGGGAGGCGGGCAGGTGGGGAAGGCAGGGGCGGCAAGTAACGGGGAGGAAGGCGCGGGCAGGGGCCTGCTTTCAACATGCCTCCGGTAAGCCGAGACTCGCCTTCCAGCCAGCCGCCTGCTTTTTCGTGCTCTGTCATCTCCGACTCCAAAGGATCCAAAAATACAGAATCACAGAATGTTAGGGATTGGAAGGGACCTCGAAAGATCATCTAGTCCAATCCCCCTGCCAGAGCAGGAACACCTAGGTGAGGTTACACAGGAAGGCATCCAGGCGGGTTTTGAATGTCTCCAGAGAAGGAGACTCCACAACCTCCCTGGGCAGCCTGTTCCAGTGCTCTGTCACCCTCACTGAGAAGAAGTTTCTTCTCAAATTTAAGTGGAACCTCTTGTGTTCCAGCTTGAAGCCATTACCCCTTGTCTTACTGTTGGTTGTCCCCGAGAAGAGCCTGGCTCCATCCTCCTGACACTCACCCTTTATATATTTATAAACATTGATGAGGTCACCCCTCAGTCTCCTCTTCTCCAAGCTAAAGAGCCCCAGCTCCCTCAGCCTTTCCTCATAAGGGAGATGCTCCACTCCCTTCATCATCTTTGTGGCCCTGCGCTGGACTCTCTCCAGCAGTTCCCTGTCCTTCTTGAACTGAGGGGCCCAGAACTGGACACAATATTCCAGATGAGGTCTCACCAGGGCAGAGTAGAGGGGAAGGAGAACCTCTCTCGACCTACTAACCACCCCCCTTCTAATACACCCCAGGATGCCATTGGCCTTCCTGGCCACAAGGGCACAGGGCTGGCTCATGGTCATCCTGCTGTCCACCAGGACCCCCAGGTCCCTTTCCCCTGCACTGCTCTCTAATAGGTCATTCCCCAACCTATACTGGAACCTGGGGTTGTTCCTGCCCAGATGCAAGACTCTACATTTTCCCTTGTTATATTTCATTAAATTTTTCCCCGCCCAACTCTCTAGCCTGTCCAGATCTCGCTGGATGGCAGCACAGCCCTCTGGCGTGTCAGCCACTCCTCCCAGCTTGGTGTCATCAGCAAACTTGCTGATAGTACACTCAATTCCCTCATCCAAGTCATTGATGAATATATTGAACAGTATTGGTCCCAGCACTGACCCTTGAGGCACTCCACTAGATACAGGCCTCCAACCAGACTCCGCCCCATTGATCACAACTCTCTGGCTTCTCTCCTTCAGCCAGTTTGCAGTGCACCTCACTACCCGATCATCCAGTCCACACTTCCTCAGTTTTGCCGTGAGGATGCTGTGGGAGACAGTGTCAAATGCTTTGCTGAAGTCAAGGTAGACCACATCCACTGCTCTGCCATCGTCAATCCACCTTGAAAGTGGAATTCTTCCTTGTATCACCACCTGCAGCCAGGAATTGGGGATTTTGAGAAAGAAAATGTCAGGGGGCTGAGAAATACCCACATTGCAGCTATGAAGTTTGGGCCAATTAATTTGACACCCGCATGTTTATGAGGAGCGGCTGAGGGAGCTGGGGCTGTTCAGCCTGGAGAAAAGGAGGCTGAGGGGAGACCTGATCGCTCGCTGCAACTACCTGAAAGGAGGGTGTAGCATGGAGGGGGTTGGGCTCTTAAGTGACAAGTGACAGGACAAGAGGAAATGGCCTCAAGTTGTCCAGACGAGGTTTAGATCAGATATTAGGAAAAATTTCTTCATAGAAAGGGTTGTCAGGCATTGGGACAGGCTGCCCAGGGAAGTGGTGGAGTCACCATCCCTGGAGGTGTTTAAAAGGTGTTTAGACGAGGTTCTTAGGGACATGGTTTAGTGCTAGAGTTAGGTTATAGTTGGACTCCATGATCCTGAGGGTCTCTTCCAACCAAAATGATTCTATGATACTATGTTTCTTCCATTCATCCTTACTCCTTGTCCAGGCTTCAGGTTGCTTGATAGCGGTTGAGTCAGCTACATCTGTTGAAACTTGCGTAGCTGAATCTGAGCTCCATTTTTCAACCAATTTCTACACCACACGGCTATCACTGAAGGATTTAACCCGTTCAGTGCAAAGTGTAATTTGAAAGAATGTAATAAGACATCACAATCTATCTCTGCCTCATTCTATTATTTTTACAGGGTGCACAAATGCTGCGGAGAAGACAGGTTACTCACAGGCAGCCCTGTGGGAACTCCCAGGAGGTACATGAAGGGCTCCTGCACACAAGAAACATGCTGAAGGGTGGAAATGGTGAGACACACAGACACACTTGTCTGGATGCCTCCAGCCAACTGTGCATGATCTGCAGAGGGCCGCTGCCAACTACCAGTTGAGTCAGTCCCGACACCACTCTACTGTAAGAATTTTAATTTGCCTGCTGCAGTTCCCTGGTGCTGGAAGCTGCCAGCTCAAGTCCTCAATATGATCTGAATTTGGATAGCAAAGGCAGGAGATGCAGCTTGAATTCTTCATTTTTCTTTCCACCTGTTGGTGGTGAAATTCTGTTTTTAGCTGTGTGACAGGATTGAACCAAGCACTTTCATTAAAAAAAAATATATCAGATCTTACAGAGGAGAGCTTTTTTTCAATGCCTAGTCAAACGTGATTTTTAACATTTATCTTTGGTCACGGTTTAGTACAAAGCTGATGAACCATGCCACGTTTTTTAAACAAAAAGACGACGGAAAATACAAGTTCTTTGTATATCATGCAGCTTAAAGCCATCCTCTCATAAAAAATATTAAATATACTTGGCTAGGACAGGCTAGAAAACAAGTAAACATTGTCACCAACACCCTTGAATGTGAATACAGAGTTCAAAAGGGTTAAGAAGCATAAAACACTATAGTTTATTTGTAGCTGATGACAGTTTTAATCATCAATCAAAATAGGACCTTTTAAAAACAGCAGGCTTGGACAACTCCACACCAAGGATCCTTGAAGAACAGCATTTAGTACTGATGTCCACTTAGCATCAGTAAATTGAAGCAGCACTAAAACCCAACAGACTAGAAGGGCACCTGTGTTAAAAGTTGAAAGAGGACAAGGAGAACCACCCTGTTACTTATTGGCAATGCAGCCCAAATTGCCCAGGGCAAAATAAGAGGAAAGCCAGCAGGGTAGGAATGGATAGGGTAGGCAGGTTTTACTTTTTTTTTTTTTTTTTTAGGAGTACAGATTTCTTTGATTAAGAAAACCTAAGTAACAAACCTCAAAAACTCATTGTCAGAGGGGAGTTGTATTTGAGCAGAGAGCTGCCCTAGGACTCTTACCAGGTTTAAGACTATTCAACATTTTCCTCAAAGATACACAAACTCATTGCTGATTATATTTGCAGACAACACAAAGGCTGGCACTATGGTGAACAAAAGAACTGGGACATCATCTAAGAGTTATGGAACAGCTGATAAAGCAAACTGTTCCAAAAAAATTTTTTTTTTTTTTAATATCCAAATCTCAGGTTGTACATCTGGGAAAAGAATAAAAAGTTGTACCTTGAAACTGGGAAAACATCAGAAAACAACAGACTCTGAAAAAGGTATCAGGGTCATAAAAGACAAGGAAATAAACACGAGATCCCAACTTAACACTGTGACAAAATGTGACACGTATCTTGGAAGCACAATCCCCAGTGTACAAAGAAACAAGAGGGGATTTTACCTCTATATAGATCACTGAAAAAACCTGTAACAGGGGTTTATCTCCTTCTTAAAAGATTATGAATTTGTGTGAGCGGACTAAGGAAGACAAGCGTAACAAGATTTTAAGACTTCAATTCATGCATATCATCAAAATACAGTGAGTGGTTTTATAGTTTTAAATGCATTCCCAGCAAGAAAAAACAAGATACTACCGACCTCTTTTGCAGAGTCATCCCGTTCCCTTTTCCTGTAAATGGAAGCTGAAGCCAAATTCTAATCACGAGACAGACGTGCACTTTTAAGGAAGGGATTACTATCAAATGAAGACAGAGATTACATTTTATGCCTTTTTACAAGAGTCAATGCCTTTCTCTAGCATGAATACTTCACAGGAGGTCAGACTAGATGAAAGGATGTTAAACTCTCTTACCTTAACTGCTAATATAAAGCAGGAAGAAAGGCACACTTCACTGGATGTCCGGTCTCAGCTGATAAAGGGCTTTATGTAGTCTCCATCTTTATATTGAGCAATGCAAAATTTTAGAAAACCCACAATCAGTTTCTATTTACCCTCATTTTCTTCAGTATGCTAGCAATCCGACGATGTATAACAGATACCTTATCACTCAGATTTTTAGACACCACCCTGCTACAGCCATGAGAGAGGTATGGCTAATGCAGAATCAAAAGCCTGAGAAAAGCAGTATCTAACAAATATAGGGCCTCTGTGACCTACATACCAGAAAGACTAAGACTTGCCTCACCAAAAAAGCCTTAAAAATTCCTGCCATAATTTTGACAGAAAAATTCTATATTCCTCATGCTTCATGATAATGAGGGACAACACAATACCATTTTACAGTAGCACAATTTATCATTGGAACTTACGAATTACAAGCCAATTTCTATATTCAGTATTTTTTTCCCTAGCTCCTTTAAAGTAAGAGCAGCAATATTGCAAAAATACTTTTGGATATCTTGTTCCAAGTCACAGAGATTTGCTTGTATCATTTCCTCCATTACTAAAAATCTTTAAGAAATTATTCCCTTCCATTTCGCTGCAGCCCATAAATACCTACAGACAAAGAAAGAATATAGCACATGAAAGCTTTCACCAGGACAAAAAAACCTCAGCTTGATATAAAAAATAATTTCAATGTTTATCTACTAAAATACATTATTATTTGAAATGTATCACCTGCTGCTGACAACATTAAGCAGCTATTAAAATGCTAATCTTGTTGCTTCTTCAACGTTATTAATCTGCAATTTTATTTAATACTGTCATTTAACTTAATTCTGTAAATCCTGAAAAATCAAGCATAGTCCACTTCAAGAAGCTGCTCTTCATGTTTACAAAAACTTCTTCCTATAGAGAGTCAACCGAGTCATCAAGGAGCCTACCACTTACAAAAATAACTGGTTAATAATTTTCTGAAGATAGCTGGAACAAGACCATGCCAGAGACAAATAATTCAGCGTGCACATTTGGAAAAAGAAAAAGGAGAAAGGATCTTAAAGTTTCTGGTTAGCGTTCTGTCAACTACAGATTACGATGGAAATTAAGCTCTGTCATGCTCTTCAGCTTTAGACAATGAGATACATATTTAGAATAAATGCACATATTCCAAATGACCACATATCAAGCACTAGGGCAGCATGACTATTTGTGAAATTCATCATGTCAACAAAGCTGCTCCAGTTCTGTATTTCTAAGTTTTCCAACCAAGGGCTTAAACAACAGATACTGCTTACCACCTACGTTCTGTAGCTGCGTTTTTAGAAGATGATATCACTTAGTGCTCGTCTTATGAGCAGAAGGTGTCAGTCTAGTTTGTTCCAGGCTTCCACTGAAATAGTATTATTTTAAAAGTTTGCTTTGAAAAAAAGCATATTGTCCAACCTGCTGCTCTTCACAAACTTAAAAGTGAAGAGAGAATACACAACTAATTTCTTATGCCAATCAGTGAATAATGAAGTTCTTTGCAATACGAATGAATATATTCCGGAAGCAGAAAGGCTTTCAAAATTTTTTTTTTTTTTAAGATGCTTTGTCTTTTTTTTCAACAAGCATAACTTAAATAATAAATGCATGCATACTTGTTAAAACACCAACTCCTTTCACTTATTTTTTTAATATATGAACACATGAGCCTATATTAAACAGATTCTGCTTAAACAATATCGTTATCACTTCATACCAACTTGAAAGAAGAGAGTTGATTACCTAAAGAATGTTCAAACCAGAGTAAATGACTATAGCCTATCTTCATCATAACAAACATGTCAGTGGTTCTGCAATCTGTGTTTACATATATGTAAATACAAACCTGTTTGCAGGATTGGACCACAGAAAGAATATGTTAATTGATTAAACTAGACACAATTACATCGCAGATAGGTCCTAACACTGATGGAGCCACAGTCTCCAATGCGAATCTCGACAGCATTCAGCACCCTTCGAGTCGTGTAAAACAGTTGGGAGAAATTAGAGCAGCAGTGAAAGGTTTTTGCAAACTGCATCCTGTACTTATTCAATACAAATTATTAGCACTGCATATATTTGTGATTCTAAAACCAGTAACGACTTTTTGGTGCCATTTCAGCCTTTTGTCCTAAGCAGTCAAATTTCACAGGTTCAAATACATCACACGTTCAACCTTGCAAAATCTACCACAGAATAGAAACATGTATTTTTTTAAATAAAAGACAGTGGTGTAGCACAAGGCATGAGACTGAAAAGTATCAATATATTCAAATAAAAACATTTTGTGTATTAGGAAAAAAGCTGGAATCGTATACACAAATTTATAGCACTGAGGGCTTTCCATTAATGAAACAAATTATTTTTCACATAAGAAATATTAATAGCTCTCAAGTAGGCCAGTACTCAAAGTCCTAAGGTAATTATATAATTAGTCATTTTTAGACAGAATATTATGTTACACAATATTGGAATTGAATAATGATAGTCTCTCAAGCAAGTCAGTATTTAGACACATATTATATGTATTTTTATACTGCCCTAGATAGCCTCGTGAACCATTAGAAGTTTTGACACTAAGAGATCTTATTGGATCAAATAATACAAGTATTCTGTTAAATTAATTACTAAATCCTTAAATGCCGAACAGTAAACACTGCATTTAATTTTAACACTTGATCTCCACTGGATCAAGCCAATTACTAAAAATATCTTTAACTGGTTATCTGCCTACAATCTGTTACCTGCCTGCTCCTTTCCAAAAGGACTTTCGGCAGGTGAAGCTCGGTGATTATGGCTGAGACAGGAAAAAATCACCCGAAGTATCAAGCCTACAGTCCCCTGTGGAAGGGCAGATCACTGAAGGGTCCTTGACTGACAAAACTGCATACCATTCCCACTCTCCTCTCTATCTGACATTTAATTACCTGCCAAGTGGCTTTAAGTTTACTTTTACTCCCTTTTTAAACTTTTTCCCACCACCCCCCCTGCCCAGAGAAAACTTGTGGTAATATTTTGAACACTCTTACAGACATGACATCAAATTATCATTTTAGTATATGTAAAGAGATATGGTAACTAGATTGGGAAAATAAAGGATGTTTAGAGCACTTCAACAAATGAACTAGCTTTCACGTGATCAACAGAATATGAAAATGTGCAATTGATTTATGATTGCAAAAATAAAACACTACATACAAGGAATATAAACATGCTTTGATCACAGAGCAGTTGCTTACAACAGAATTAAATAATCAACATGCACTCATTCACTGAAGTCATCAATTTTACAAACAATAAGCGTCACATGCATCTGTTCAGACTAAAGGTAAATCAGCCACATGACTATAAATTTTAGCCAAGAAAAGAAGTTACTATGATTCTCTCCCCTCTCACTATTTCCTAATCTTGTTTCTAATTAGCTTCTCTGAAGTTATTAGAATTTCCATATGTAAGAGTTACACTACCATTTATTTCTTAACGACTTCAAAAGGCAGGGAAGGAGGTAGAGAAGGAAAAAGAAATCTTCAGAAACAACTTCTTAAACGGAACCAGTAAGTACTGGCCACAGTCACGGTTTAAACACTATCTAATGCTTGCTACCCCCATAAATCCCACCACAGTCATTCTTGATCAAAGGAAAGCAAAACAGTATTTTCCTTCATTAATTTATATGCTTTTTGACTGCAGCTGTTTTATAACTTATGAAACTATATACAATTTGACTTAAGCACAAAAAAAATTCTAAAGGAATAGCAAGTTTTAAGAAGTATATGGCCGACAGTAGTTACAATTTAAATTAACATGAATGGCAGTTTGAACATTTTACAACCACAAAATGTGAACAAAATAATTTAGAAGTGACAAAGTAAAACCAAGAAAAATAAAATACAAAGTAAATTCATGGAGCACGACTTCCTATAAACACAATGAAGTCCAGATCATCATCCCTTGATGGTACATATGTTGGGATTAGTATTTATGCACTTGCTTGGAAAATACCACTGAAAGATCATCCAGGGTCATCTCAGAGGAACTTAAATATTGTTGTAAATACCTCTAGAACACAGTAACAGCAGCCATGGTCTCCTTAACTGTTGGCCTGAGGAATCCCCTCCTCCCTCATCCAAAGATACATAATTAGCTACATCCTGGCATACGGCTTTCAAGCCATTGACTATAATAATCCTATAGTTCTCTTGTACTTGTGACAATACAATGAGAAGACTGAAAGATAAATCAGACATCCTTTAGCTTAGAGTAACCAAATTTTAATCTAGTTGTTCAACACGACCATATTGCACTAAAAACCATGTATATCAATCATCATATTAAAAAGAACTTGCAGCAAGAAGAAAGAGATGCCATCCTTGTATATGTGGCACTGCAAAAACATGCCACTCCTACCCATTAGTGCAGGTTTATTGGGTAACGGACCCCCTGCTGAGGAAGTAGCTTGCACATACATTTCACAACCGTGTCCAACTCATCACCTCTGGAAACAGCTCTGTCCTGAGGTATCCTCTGGGACAGCAGTCAGGTGAACTCCCAGTTCCATATCTTGTATTATTTGCAATAGTAAAACATGATCAGAATTAGTAAAACCAAAAAAGACAGCTTCATTTCAAAACAGAATCATAACTTCTGCAGCTTATTCTGGATTTTACATATTTTATTGCAAGTGCATGACAAGTACCCATTTTGGCCAGAACTTCCAGTTTTATGCTTGTCTTCTTTTTAATATTTAAATGCACATCCAGGTCAATCTTTCAGAATACTCACACCTTCCACGAAAAAGCTGCAAGAAAGGATGCAGCAGACAGAATCAGCTTACTTTAGTCTCTGTTTTGCTTAAAGTGCTGATGAACCCTGATTTCCCATGGCCAGGTCTCTTCACAAGGACTTCAGTATCCCTTCCTTCCTCTGAACCTTGCCCTGGTATCCAACTGAAAATTGAAGTCAATACATTAAAAGCGCACATTTTGCAAAAGAAATACTTTAGAGTGCTTGTGCTATATTGGCATTTTGTAACATCAGAAGAAAGCACAGAATAAAGCAGAAGTCACAAAGTTAGTGATGTAGCAAACAAATCACAGGGTTCTTCCAAAGAAACAGACATCATATTATCTTAAATATCACACAAAATTAAAATTATGCGATGAGCATCCTGTGCATTCTGAAATAAACAGCATAACACAAATTACAGAACAGCACAGTGAGATGGCAAAGAACACATGAAAACGAGGTAGTGTAGATCTGCTTAAATCTGTTTTTCCAAAGTTAACTGACAAGCTGAAGGAGGAAAATTCAGATTGGGTTGAAGTGGGAGTCACTGCAAATGTCAGTGAGAACGGGGATAACTTAAATACAACAAGCATCTGAAAAGTACCACCAGTAAAAATTGAAATAATATTAAGCTTGTAAAATCTCCAAGTTTCTTCTTGATAGTTACAAAAAAGCATTTAATGGAAGACAAAAAATGGCGGTAAAGCAAAAATTACAGCTACAGCACAGCACTTACTGAAAGGAAATTGCAAATTCTTTCCCAGTGCAGCAGAAAAACATACTTTGATCTCGGGAGAATTCTTCTGAATGTAGATAGCCAATCTTGAAGATGGCAGTTACAGATTGCAAATCAGCCATATTCAGATATTAGATTGAGGACTTATCTTTTACCCCTCTTAACTAACCCTCTTCCAGAATTCAGGGCTGCAGCAAAATTTGTAAAGAGCTAAACTGCAAGATGGCACAGCTTGTCCAAAACCCAAGAAGCTTCCACTTTAAACCTTGTTCTTACTTTAATATCTAAGGTGTACTACAGTTTAATCCTCTGATAAGAGATTATATTTCCTTACAAAGAAAATAGCATCTAGGAAAACCTCCTAATGATTTTAGCATATTGTCAATTATGTCTGCATTTAGTATCCAACTTGTTTTTAAATACTCTTTAAATCTCGCTATTATACTAAGTAACAAATTGGGCAGAGCGTGATTATTGACATTTACAGAGTCAACAGGACAAGAAAAACGCCCTTCTGCAGTCTTAGAATTTGGAGCAGTTAAACAGAACCATGTAAGAGCCAGGCCTCCTCCCACATGAAACTTTGTTTCATGAGGCTCCTTTAATGATCTACAGACAGAAATACAGGCCCATCATCTGGAGATAAATATATTGCTACTGCAGCATCAAATGGGTATTTCAGGCATTAAATACACAGAATTTTTTCCTGTCCATGGAAATAATCATGTCACTTCATGCACTAATACAGTTCCTATAGGAGAGGTACAAAAAGCTGCTGCTATGACTTAAGCAAAAACACAGATTGGAGGAAAAAATTTAGATACACTTTCAGCTGTATATTCTTCATTATGCATCACATCAGCTAAAAATTAAAGGGAGTCCTGCACTACTCATGATTAGAAAGCTTTGATACCATCTTTGCCACATCTTAAGTATTTTTAAGTGTTATAGAAACACAAGCAAGATATTTCTAGAGAAGGAACTCCTATCAAAATTGGGGAAACTTTACATTTTTATAACTGGCTTCTCACTACCATACTCAATAGCTCACTACATAAAAAACCCCAAAGCTTCTTTCTAATGAATTCCTGTCCTCCAAGAAACCTGACAAATGCAAGAGCCTGTTTCAACAGTAGAAGTCTCTTTTGGCAGGACACCCTTTTCACTTAAATGTTGTTTGTTCGCAGACAAAAAATAGCTTGTTAATATCCTACAACTACCTGATATACTCACTTTCTTTAAACCAGCACTTCAATTTAAAAAAAAAAGACCAAAACCTACCTCATTTATGTGTTACATGCTAAGCCTAATTTACTTTAAACACGTGGTTTTTGTCTTGTTCACACTCTATGACTTTCTTCATGAGAACAGTGTACAACATTCCTATTTTAAATGGACTTGAAAGGCAAGAACTGTTCTGCTTAATGACACCAGTTTTCCTGAAGTAGTTTTCTTCAGAAAGCAGAGAAAAAGACAGAAAGCAACCGGGCCACAAGCAGAAGAAAATACAGTGCAAACACTTACCATTGATCTTTTGCATGCAAAAAAAGTCACTTGCAAACTCCTACAGTGTCCTTCCCTTAAACATTGCTTAGGGCTTTTGTTTTCCTGTTAGATGAAAAAATAAAGGATTAAAAATTTAATGGATTTGTGCTGCACGTGAAAGAGCATTCAAAATATTTCTGACAAGATTTACACGGTATCTTACTAAGATATGCGGACCTGCACTTCCTTCTCAAGTTATAATTTCTTTAACCGCTTAATACACAAAGTAACAAGCTTAAAAGGGACGAAATAAGAGCTTCTCTGCCGAGGGCTCGTTGCCGCCAGCGGGAGGCCACCGCCCCGAACCGCACTCCGCTCCCAGGGGCGCCCGGGCAGCGCGGCCCCCGGCCCTGGCAGCGCTTTCCCCCGCCAGAAGACGCCCCCACCTCAGGCAGCAGCTCTCCGTGCAGCAGCGACGCGGGGCTGGGGGCTCCGGGGCTCTCTACCGGAAGGGCTACAGCGCTTACCTGCAGGACACAAGCGCTCTCCAGCAGGCACTGCCGCAGGTCCTCCCTCACCCCGCCGCAGGCCCGCCCGTCCTCCACCTTCTCCTCGTAGTACTTGGGCATGGCGGCAAGGCCGACTCTACGCCTCGCTGCGGCCTACCCACGGGCCGTTACCGGCGGCAGCCGCCGCCATCTTGGCAACCCCCAGCCCTGCCGCCGCTTCCGGCGGGGAGAGGAAGGGGCGGGGCGGCCCTGGGAAGGAAAGCGGGGCGCCTGCGCTGCGGACGTTGCCGGAAGGCTGCGGGTGGCAGCGGCAGCGGCAGCACCGGTGGGCGAGGCGAAGCGCGGGTCGCGCCGCGAGCCGGGGCAGCGGGTGAGGCCCCGCCCTTTCCTCGTGCGCTTGGGGGGTGGGCGGCGCGAGCCCGGCCGTTAGCGGGGCGCGGCCGTTAGGGGGTGGGGTGGGGGTAGTTCGGCGCTGCCCGTCCCAGCTCGGCGGGGAGATGCGGGTCGGGCTGAGGGAGCGGTGGCTATTTGTGGGGTGGGGGCCGCTTCGGGCTGGCGTGGGCTGAACAGCCAGCGGGGAGGCCGGTCAGCCCTCCCCTGCCCCCTGCTGCGCCCTCCGGCCTTTCCCTCCCCGCGAAGCCCTTTGGCCGTTACTGCCGTGAATCGCTTCTGCGATTGCAAGAAGGCGGAGTGCCGGGAGAGAGCCTGCTCCTTCCCGGGCGCCGCCGCGCAGCCCCGCGGGGCTGAGGGATGGGGCTGCCCGACGGGCAGTACTGCAAGCAGAGTTGTCTGGTATTAGTTTTCCACTTGCTGCCTCCCCTGCATTCAGCGAACTGACTGCCAGGCCATGGCAGACTCGCGTGTAAATGTGCTAGTGGAGCACTGGAACAGGCTCCCCAGGGAGGTGTCACGGCCCCAAGCCTGACAGTGTTCAAGCAGAGACTGGACAACACCCTCAGACACACGGTGTGAACTGTGGGGTTGTCACATGCAGGGACAGCAGTTGGACTCGGTGATCCTTGTGGGTCTCTTCCAACTCAGGACACTGCATGATTCTATGTCATACTTCATACTTGTGCATTGTTTTTATAACTTCAGTATTGCAGGTGTAGCCCACATTGCGCGATTTTATTTTTAGTCCTTGTTAAATGCAAAACTAAATGCATCTTTTGAAATTCTTCCTTTAGCAAAATGCTGCCGACCACTTCGTTCAATTCTCGGAGCCAGGGCAATGGTGTGCTGAGCCCCAGAGATGCTGCAAGGCACACGGCTGGAGCAAAACGCTACAAGTACCTGCGGAGGCTCTTTCATTTCCGACAGATGGACTTTGAGTTTGCTCTTTGGCAAATGCTTTACCTGTTTACTTCGCCACAGAGAGTTTATAGGAACTTTCACTATAGAAAACAGACAAAGGACCAGTGGGCAAGAGATGATCCTGCTTTCTTAGTACTTCTCAGTATCTGGCTCTGCGGTGAGTGCAGGAGAATAGAGAGCATAAAAGAGAGGGAAGAAAAGCTTAGGAATGAACATTCGTGGCCCTTCTCATCTCACATACGCACACACACAAAAGGATCAATCCATATGGATTCTCTTTTAATCAAAGTAGAATACAAGAAAATGGCCTAACCTTTCAGAAGTTAAGATGGGAATTAGAAAACGGAGGAGGCTAAACTAATACTATGTAGTCCTCTCTAATCCAACTAATTTTCTGTTGTGTTTCAAACTATGTAGTTTGCTGTAACTTTACAGACACTAACAAAAACCCCATGCTACACAGTAGCAATGCTTTAGTTAAAAAATACTGAACACTTGGTTTAACTGTATGTTACAGATAAAATACTGTTTTTACAATAAAGGCCCTAGTGAGATTCTATATATTGCAGACTTAAGTTATAAACAAAGTGTCTCGTGTAATTTTTAGATTTAATTGAAAATGCAGTGAGAAGCATTATCCTAGTTTTCTTCTGTTATGTAGCATTGCTTTTAGTAATATCAAAACTGTTAACTCTGAAATAAAAGTATGTATAACCACACACATGGTTTGGGTTAACAAGAAACTTCTATAAAACAAAGAATCCTATGGTAGGATTGTGCGAATTTTTAAAAAATACTTTGGGGAGCAACACAATTTGCTATCGTATCATTAAGGCTGAATACAGATGAGCATTTTCCAATCTGTGAAAGGGATTATATTATGAATAAATTTCATTATACCTAGTATTTGGTGGGAAGAAAAAAAAAAAGGGAGAAGAATAGTAAGGAAACTGGAGACTTTGTAACCGTATACTCAAAAACCCATTGGTTTAAGATCTCATGCTTTCTTTTCCATAGCTAATTTTAATAATATTTTTCTCCTTTCAGTGTCGACTGTAGGATTTGGATTTGTGCTGGACATGGGGTTTTTTGAAACAATAAAGCTGCTACTTTGGGTTGTCTTCATAGACTGTGTAGGCGTTGGCCTCCTGATTGCAACTCTGATGTGGTAAGCAGTGGTGTCTGAAACTGAGCTCAGTATTGGTGTTGGGATATGGATAGTCTTGTGCTGTTTGCAAGACACTTGGCTCTCCGTTTCAGGCAAAATTATAAAGTAGGTATTGACTATAGGTTTTGTGCTGTTGTGGTAATTGTTTCAAAATGTTGCTTTCAAAAAGAACGCATCTCTTTCTTTACTGTTTCCTTCAAAAGCTGAATGTTCAGGAAGTCTGTATTATGATGAACATTTCAGCTTATTTTCTTTCTTCTTGAGCTGGTTAATCTTCAGCAATAATGCCAAATTAAAAATGTGATTTAAAAAAAAGCTTTATTCCTTATTTTGGTTGGACAGCTTAAATAATATAAGCTTGAGAATGCTTGTTCAAGGATGGCGATATACAATTGGCCCATGCTTCTTGCTGAATATTTTAGCTATTTTCACTACAAGCAATGTCTGTTCTGTTTTGTGCATGGTGGCTTTGTTGGTTTGGTGGGAGTTGCTGCCAATTTTATCCTGTAATGGCCAGAGACTTACAGAGGGGAAGAGCCAGTAGTGACTCATTCATAACCCAGGTCTCAGTGTGTTATAGATGTGTTCTGCACCAGCAAGGAAACCATGAACCAACAGGAAGCTTCTGTGCTGTGTCAGGGTGCTGAGAGCACCATGGGAAGAACTTTTATTTTACCAAGAAGTTAAGGAAGCTAAGGGCACTTCAAAGAGTTCTTGGTAATGGAACTGACATCTTAAATTTATGCTGATTGGCAGAGGGAGATTCCTTTCCAATAGTGACCTTGGGAGCTCCTGCTTGTAATTGCAAAAGTCAGGATGAGGCACATAAAAGAACTATAGCTGATAAATGAAAGGTCCATCTGACCTGCTGTCCCATCTGGGACAACAACCCATAAATTGCTTGGGAAGAGTATATAGTAATGCTCTCCCTTCCTCCTCCAGCAATTTCTGACTCTGGATGCAGTCTCCTGAACCAGAAAGCCTGAACATCTGCATGTTTACTTCTGTCCATCAGTCAGCTTCCTGAAAGCTCTGATCTCTCCTTATTTCTGAATGTATATTGACTTCTTGTTCCTCTTCTACATGAGGTACATTTTCTGATGTCAGCAGAACTTCAGCTGAAGAAAACAAAGTCTCAAGGCTTGTTTGGTAGTCCGTAACAGCAGGCAGTGCATGTTCTGTTAGCACTTCTTTTCACTAAGAATGGGTTTATCTCAAAGAGTGCTACCTGTCCTCTTTCTGTCCCTGCAGTGCACCATTTCTGTAGAGATGAAATAAACCATCTCTGTGTGAGGTGGACCAATAATGTGCAAGTGCTTTTCTGAAGTCATTTCTGTGCACACAAACAAAAGCAGCACGTAGCACAGATCCGTTTAAAAAAGAGTTCTGGCTCTTTGTGACCAGCAGCGTATTTCAGCTGCTTGTTGAACACAAGGGATGTATAGTTTTAAGAAAAATGTTTTAATGATAGTCTGGTCTGCATAATTCTTGCATATTTTTCTCCCAGATAGCAGAAACTTTGTTGGAGTACAGAGTTTCACATGGCTTACTACCTTGAGCCAAAGTTTTGTCAGTCAGCTTTATATATCCACATTAACAACATTTTCGAATATCTGTTCATGTAGGTTCATTTCTAATAAGTACTTGGTGAAGCAGCAGAGCAGAGACTATGATGTGGAGTGGGGATATGCCTTTGATGTTCATCTGAATGCTTTCTACCCACTTCTAGTCATTCTGCATTTTATCCAGCTGTTTTTCATCAACTGTAAGTAGAATATTTTGTGCTTTCAGCTTCAAAATCATGCTCTATCAAAACAGCTGAGAGCAGTTGTCTCTTTCAGATGTCATCATATCTGATTCTGTCATTGGGTATTTTGTTGGGAATACATTATGGCTGATTGCAATTGGCTATTACATCTATGTGACATTCCTAGGATACAGTGGTGAGTAATAACAACTTCTTTTCTATTTGTTTGATTAAAAATAAGAGTGTGATTTCAGTTTATTAATTTGATTGTAGTCTGTTAGTAAAGTAGAGGCTTAGCTGGGCATTTAAGTAATTGTTGCCTCATGGTAAAAGAAGTTTGATAGAAATTTACTGATCTGTGTTTCCAGCATCTTAACCAAAGAATTTACATTCTTCACCATCCCAATTTCCCTTCTTGTATTAGACTTGTAGCATCACGATTTGTTTTTCTTGTCCCTCTGTAAATCCACTTGAAAATGTTTGCATTGGATCAAAATTCTGTAGTGAGTTTAAGACTACAGTTTTAGGTGAAACAGTTTCCCAGGGCATTACCTATACCAATTACCTCAAGTACTCTTCAATGTGTGATAATGTGGTAGGACTAGAAGGGCAGAGAGGACAAACCTGCCCTTCTAATAAGGCTGGCAGAGCAGTACTGGTTTTTCCTGCCATCTTTCCCTGACGCCATTCTACATGAAGCACCTTTTTACTTTTTTTTTTTTTTTTTTTTTTGAAAGAGCACTGCTTTATACTTTCTGCATTGTTGCTTCTCTTTCAGCACTGCCCTTTTTGAAGAACACAGCAATTCTTTTGTATCCCTTTGCACTTCTCATCATGCTCTATTTGATCTCATTAGCATGTGGATGGAACTTCACCAAGATGCTTTGTTCCTTTTATAAATACAGAGTGAAATAAAACCAGGACTTCATGTATCTAATGTTTATTTTGGTTTTATCTTAGCTATCTTGACAGTAAAGAAAACATTAAGAATATTTTGTAAATGGTTGTAAATTTCTCTTTATTGTAGATAATTGTGTAAAAAAGTTTGAAGTGTCCTTTTTTATTAAAATATTTACAACAGTAAACATGTTAGCAATTTTGTTCAAATACTTTTGCAGTACATTCCTAAAAACAAGTTACTTGTACATCTCTGTAGCTTAAATTTAACTGCAACAAGTCTTTTTAGCATAACTCTTACTGCAGATATTTTGTACATACTGGCATAAGCTCTATGTTACGAGGGTTTTAAGTGACACTGAAAAGCAGATTTATTTAATATTGGAATACCTCGCCTTGGGACTGTGTGAAAGGTAGGGATCTTCATAGCGTTGCAATGGTAAAGCAACAATTGTCTTCTAGATACAGAACTGTCCCCTCCTTTTATGAAAGAGCTTGAGAACAGATTTATTTTAATGACTACTTCAAATATACACGGACAACTCTGGCACACAGAAGAAACAGTGATGAAAGGCACCATTAACATGACCTATATCAGGTTTCCAAATATAGCAGCAAGTTTTTAAACCCAATCTCTAGCAGTCCAGTGGGTATTACTACATCCACCATGATGAGTTGTAGGTCAATGAACATGGCAGGAAAGTACAAGTTTTGTTTGGCTACAGGGGTGGGCTCACGGCAATGCCTGCAGCTGTAAGGTCCACAAGGCAGGAGTATGAACTGACCATCACAAACAATACCTTCTGAAAAATGAAGATGACAGAGTGTTCAGTATGAAACATAAGCACTAGGGTTCAGTTTCCAACATATGCAAGAGTAAACTGGTCACAGTAAGACTTAATATTTCAATACTAGAATTTGATCTCTAAGGAAAAACTATATTTATCTTAAAATACCAAATATGCTGGCAGTGCATCTTACAGTACTGTGTGTTTCAGCACTGTTAAGGCTTGAAGAGAATTGTGTTCCCCTCTCAGCAGACACTGAGCAACGTTCCCCTTTTCACAAGGAAAGTGCTAATCCGCAGGAGGTGAAGGATTCCTGTCAGGACCTGCTTCCCCCCCTGGCTCACAGCACAAGCTCCTGTCCCGCAGGCAGCTACAGCCACACCATACACCTTTTCCCTGACAGGAGTCCTGGCACCAGTGATCACCTGCTTCAGTTCAACAGTAGAAATACTTCATATTTAGTGCCCTATGCTGCGATACCACTGAAATCGATCAAGGACTCAGGGCCTGTGTACATTCCCTTTAGAGATACCAAAGTTTGCCTCCTTGAAAGAAGGCTTCATCGTTCTCAAAATTAAGCTACTTTAAGTTCTAGCTGCTCACAGCAGAAATCAGCAAAACCCTTAAGAGGCCACTAAGTTCAGAAAAGTGACACTCTTGAAGACTAATTCATCAAGTCTACATGGGATGGATTTTTTACAGTCAGCAATCAATGCTAGCCTGAAAACACCAGTTGTTTAATAGCCTTTCAGCATCATGCTGGTGATTGTAAAGATGATTTAAAAACGTAGAGTTTTTTCCCCTTCTTCTACAGTTACTTGCTTTAGCTTTTTCAGAATACATCCTTCCTAGTAAGAACAAATACAGAACCTAGGGTTTATTTATTTCAGGGGAGCAAGGTTTGAAGAGATCTAATTTTATTTTTTTTCCTCCACAAAATTAAAATAATATTTTCCAAGTTGGAAGCAAACTACAAATTACTACAGTATTTCATTTGAAGCAAGTATTTCCCACAAAGAACAGGGATTACTGAAATGATAATATACTTGGGGAAAAAAAGGAAAAATGTTAGTTGTTCAGTTTTGCCAAAGACTAATCACACTCCAGCCCATTCAAGGAATAGCGTATCACGTGGGCAAAGCATAAACTTCTTTGCTCTAAACTGACTTAACGTATTTAAAATCTGCTTTTGAAAGAGCTAGACAAGCAGTGATATGGTAGAAGAGTCCAGTCTCTTATTGGTCCACAAATCATGTTTATCTGTTTGAATTTTTCTAAGCCATCTTTCAGTTAAGAAAAAACAGGTGCATTTATAGGAATATTTTATATCAATGCAAATAAATAGTTGGGATGCCTGCAAAAGCCCTATACAGTGCTTTAGAAACAATCTTTAATTTAAAAAAGTGCTAATTTGGGATCACATCCTGTTCACATTATTTAGAGTTTTCAGCAGGACTACTCAATGAATGAGCAAAGCAAGATTATACTAATAGTTTTGTATTTCCTTGGTCCAGAGCAATCCTGATCAGCTCAGCATCTGGTATAAGAACTTAATAATTTCCCAGATACTGAAAGTTTCCAGTAATGCCTTTGGTTTCACAGAAGTTCTATTTTCTGAAGCTTTAGCAGCATCAGAAGGAGCTAACAGGGTCACAGGATAATGCAATTTATTTCAAAACACTTTCCATTGTTTGATTACTATAAGATTCAGTGGCCTAGAGGGGATTTTTAAGGCCACAACAAAAATAACTTGAAATTAAATAAATGTAGGAAATACTCCCCCAAATCAGGTCATAGGTTTAAGATGCTGAGGAACTTCTGTGGTAATACTGTAACTTAGGACTGAGACATGTCAGAGACACCAGCCCTGCTGGAGTACACCCAGTCACAAACAGTGCCCAAGCTCAGGACTGTTGAGCCAAACCACCACAGTGTTCTTAGACCAGCACCACTTTAGCCTGACTTGGGGATTGGAATTTGAAAGGTAGAAAGCCCCAAACAGCTGTCTGCAGAGATAATTAAATAGAAACTACTTTCACTGCTTTTTCTCTATCTCAGCAAAATTTCCAGGCAAATTTGCAGTACTAGCTGATTACACCAGGTCTGAATTTCCCTGAATCTACAAAACGTCATTTGTATTAGTGTGGCATATTTATTTAGAGAGCATATAAGCTCAGGAACATTTAAAGTCTTAAAGCAGCCCAGAGTATTTCCAACTCCTGCTAGTACAATGTAATAAAAAAGCAACGATCTTTAGAAAAAAACCCACATACTTTACCAAGCACTAGTTAATTTGTTATCTTTGATAAATTTCATCTCAACATTTTTGAAAACTAAATATACTGTTAACCAGATTCCTGCAATCAATGTGGTAAGGTTCTATATACTTAGATATATTAGCAATGATTCATCTTAACTACTGTGAAACATGAGGAACAGTGATGCTTTGAGAATAAGCACACACAGCTTGCTTAAATAAGTGGTACCAGTAAACTTTGAACTCATGGGAAAAGATGAAAGTCACTGTCAGCAAAACTACTTATATCAAGAAATTGCAGTATCTAACATATTTCTGCGATCAAAATTGTAATAGATAGCTATAGTTTAAATCACTTGCATCATTCATTCCCAGGCACAGCTGAGAAGAAAACCTAAATACTTCCTTAGACCTTGGCTAGCTAACGCGATAAAAACCCATTGCATGGCAATAACTGGATGATGTTATAACGAACCGGGCTGTGGCACCACAACAAACTAGATCCACACAGGACTCTGAGCCTGTTCACCCACATCCTAAATCCAAGAATAAACTCCATTTACAAGGCCAGTTCTTAGCTTATGCGCACAAGTCTCTATGGGCAAGGCGAGCTTTCCAAGTAACATTTTATTTCCACTATCTGATACAATCAGAGAAAAGTAAATGAGGTCTGCCTGGTAGCTTCCCACTTTTCTTCAACTTACACCAGTCAGTCTAAACAGAAGGTCTTACTGTACAAATCTTGTCTTCCCTGTGTCCTCAGACAACAAAGCTAAAAACAAAATGACTGTGGTCTGTAGAAGTAGTTAAGCTCTTAAACTTGACTCTTGCTGAAGTGTTAAAGATACTACATACTTTTCCAACAAGGCAGAAGAGAAGACATGTTGCCTCTATAACCCAGTGGTGATGGCTTTCAGCTTGCAGTGGTGGAGAGTCATGTTTAGGCTGCTGCTCCTTACCTCATGAAAAAGAGGCCGAATCTACTAGTAGAACTTCCATGCTGGAGATACGAATTCAGGATCCCCGCTCTAGATCAAGGATCCCGCAACAGGTTTTGACCACAAAGATGTTGGGGATAACGGAGGGTTTTTTCCCTCAGGAAAAACTGGGCCAGCTTTTGAGATGCCAGTTCCAGGAGGTTGGTTCACAGCACAGCTGAGAATCCCCAAGGCAGGGCAGAAGCCTCCTTCCAGTGTCAATCAGGCACTTCGTTCCTATGAAAGGGAGAAATTTCTGCTTCTCTTCTTCTTCCTGACCATTTCTGACTGGGTAACTTAAATTTTCCCATGCCTGTGTCCTTACACATAAGCACCTAAACAGAAGGACCCGTAGAGCAGCGGCAGCATTAGTACCGCAACAATTCTGCTCTGGATTTAATCCAAACCACTTTTTGGTCCTGACCGAGTTTCTGATTCATTTAAGATCACTGTTGTTTCCCTTGAAATGAAAAGGCGCAGGGTAGGAACTTGAAGCCAAATTCAGTTCCTATTAAAAGCTAGTGCGAGTCATTACACTGATCAATAAAGGAGTCAAACTGAAACCTTGCTTTTGAACGATGGAAGAAAAAAAATAAACTATAACTATTCACTGTAATGTAACCAAAAGAAACACTGCAATAACAGAACTTTTTAAAAGGAGACCTCTGTAGATCAAATGTATCTAATTACTAGTAATTGTTTTGCTAAAAGATAACCTCTATCACTTAACGCAAAGCTGGAGAATGATTTTTTTTTCAATACAGAAAATGTATTTGTCCAGGCTAGGAAATGTCTACAAAGATTTTTAGAAAGAACTGTTTGGAATTGAAAAAATTCTTCTAAAATGCAATGGATTCAATCTAAAATCACTGCAGATTTAGTACGTAATACGAAACAAGACATTTCAGCATGCTTTTTCTGTGGCTACAAACTGTACAGAGTGGAATTTCATAGCCCCAAAGAATAATGCTCTTCAGAACTCTGTTAATGCCTCTGAACATCATTCAGATTCTGTATATAAAACCACATAATTTAGAAACTTAATCTAGGGGGTTTTTTAAACATGGCAGTATATTTGAAATATGGTATTAATTTATGTTTGCATCTCCAAAGAAAAATGTAGAAAGATAACTTAGAGAATTCATAAAAAAAACTATATCAATTTAAAATTTTACTGCATAAAAATATGTACTTTTCAAATTATTTTAATAAATTAAATATCCCTAACATTTTTAATATATATCCCTGACAGTCTATAAAAGAGGGTTCTTGTTATAGAAAATAAATGGAACTCCGAAAGTACCCCCTTCATAAAACATATGTAACAATAATTATATTTTTTTCTTCTTCAAGGAATGTAACAATATGTACAACTTCTCTATATTACTATACTATCAAAATAGTACAGGTTAAGCGTAGCAGGGTTCTGTAACCATAAGATGGTAAAGTCACATTAAAGTGGAGGACAACTTAGGCCTCAGACGAATGTTATCAGTGTGGAGCATCAGTTTCTGGATGGATCAGATAAGAAGGGGTAAATACAATCTTCTCATCTACAGTAGATTTCACAAGAGGTAGAGTTCAAGTGAAAAGAAAGAAATTTGGAATAAGGTGCATGCTCAGTATTTTCAATTTGTGACTTGCTAAGGATGTCAGATTTTATAGGAAAAGTTTTCAAGGATTCTTTCTTTTTCCTCAAAAGTAGATTTCCATGCTCAGTTTGGAATCTTTTTAATATGAATCTGAAAAAAAAAAAAAAAGAAGTCACATTTTAGGTCTTACATTTCTCAGTAATAAGATGCAACTGTTTTCAGCATTAGCCAAAATTTTGAGCTTCAACACACTGACAGAATGAAGAAATCTCACATTTGCCGGCTTCATTTTTAAAAGGCTACGCCACCTCTCACCTCATTCAGAATTGCCCAAACTGCTGAATTTTGTATCACCGAAAGCCTGAATGTTGAAATAGGATTTAGACTGGGGTCAACTGTTCCTTCAGCTACACCGTTTTCAAATTTCCCTGCAAAAGAAGCAAAAATATATCCTCAATTAACTCCTGTTCAACAAACTAAAGTACAAAATATGTGTCCAGAAAAATGTATCTGTCATATCACAATTCACAGGAGAAACCTATTGCTGGTGGCTGTAAGACTGACTGGTGTCATTCCGGAAACAAAAGACGAATGGTGATTTTTTTATATCAGATTCAGATTTGCAGCAGCAAACAAGATGGGGCATTATCATCACAGCACACCGATCTGACTGATCTGAACAGGATTACACGTCAGAATAAAAACTTGGAAACTCACTAGAGTATGAGCATGTCAAACTCTGGGAAGATTTTGGCAGGTTTTCATTTAATATCCTAGAACTAAACCTGGAGCCCCTGGCTCATGTGTTTTCAAGGAGGACAAGGGATATCATTCTTGCTTAATGGATTCCTGTTTAAAGGATCTTCAATTATATTAGAATGAATAAGAATCCAATTTAAAAGCCCAGTTAGACTTTACCCTTAAAACATACGCAGCAACTACAATTCATTAAGATGAAAAAACTTCCTTTTGTAAGAACAGGGATGCCCAACCTATGTCCAGCAAGCTAAAGACAAACCATGACCAAAATTTCTCTCCCTTGACAACAAGTATCCTGGCATTTTCCCCAAGAGGTGCTTGGCTATGGAAATGCCAATCTCATCCCATGACGAGACAGTTGATTATCTGTAGGGTGGGTTCAAATCCAGGCCAAGCACACCAGCTCACACAGAGGAACTCGTCCAGTCACAGCACAGAAGAGGCAAGATCCCATAAAACATGGAAATGCCTCTGCAAAAATCTACGTGATAGATCCTGGCAGAAAAGTTGGATGTAGCTGCACTGCAACTAAGAGTTACACTAGATCTTTGTTTATTACATCAGTCTCAGAACAGAAATTGTAGAACCATAGAATAGTTTGGGTTGGAAGGTCATCTAGTCGAAGCTCATCTTCAAAGCTCATCTAGTCCAACCCCCTGCAATGAGCAGGGACATCTTCAACTAGATGAGGTTGCTCAGAGCCCCGTCCAGCCTGGCCTGGAATGTCTCCAGGGATGGGGCATCTGCCACCTCTCTGGGCAGCCTGGGCCAGTGTTTCACCACAGTGTAAAAAATTTCTTCCTCACGTCTAACCTGAAATATTGGAAACAATATTAAGTAAAACCTACAAGGTCATGTACCCAAAATTGAATGATCAAAACTCAGTTTTAGGTTTGTTTTGGTTTTAATGAAAATGTCTTAATTGTTGCAACAGTGACAATACACATTTCTTTCCCCTGTGACATACCTATCCTGAAGAAACCATCCTCTAAGCGTTTGTCTTTGGTTTCTTTGCTTAATACCAGTTCTTCATTCTACAACAGAGCACAAATGGGATCATTTATTTTGACATATGACTTTGCCAGGGAAAGATAAATGTGTGTGCACTCTAGTTATATATTCAGCATCCATCTTTTCTAAATAATTATGAACCAGCCTAGACTAGTTATTTATAGCCTTAGACAAGCTCACACACACAAAATCAGCAGTGTTGCAGAACTGAACAGTATTTGTCTTCAAAGTAGAAAAATAAGTACTTTAAGCACCCCACGTAACTTGCACGTTAACTGCCACGTGAACAGAACACGTGAACAGAACGCATAGCAGATACTGGCATACACAGTAGAAGAAAAGCAAAGGCAAGATCTTGCCTTCCTTTCCTATGGTTGAAGCAGAGATTTCTCTCAGGACAAATGAAATTTACAGCTTACTTTTCAATGTAAGAATTTGGGCGAGATGAAAAGCCATCAGACCAGCGAGGGAAGCATTGCAATTAACACTCCCTCACTAAAAAGGGATAAGTATCAACAAGTTTCTTTAATAAGCACAAAAAAATGAGATTGTAGACCAGAGCTTCAAAAGCAGCTGGAAAATTACAACCAGAATCACATGATCCAATACTAAAAGATCCACTGTAAGAATTTCCTAGGAATCAAAATGCTTGGCAAAACAGGAGATTGAATCCATCCGCTTTTTAATTTTTTTTAATTCCTACTTTTAAGGGAGACTGCTGAAAATGTGGGGTTTTTGGTTTGGGGTTTTTTTGAGGTTGGTGGGTTTCGGTGGTTTTTGTTTGTTTGTTTGGTGGGGTTTTTTTGTTGTTTTTGCTGTTGTTGGGTTGGGGTTGTTAGTTTGTTCAGTTAGTTTTTTCGTTTGCCTTTTTGTTTGTTCGTTTTGGTTTTTTTGAGCGTGTTGCTTGAGTCCCAGACAAATCCAGTCTGGGGACACTCTGGTTTCTAAGGGCTGTTTTTTGTTTTTCTGGATTCTGCTTAGGGAGGATCAGGGTCGGAGTACCTGCATGGGCTTCCAGCTCTACTGAAGCCCACGGTGGAGGAATCATTCCCTCAGGACAGTACCAGTCATTCTGCAGCATCTGCCCTCACATTGGTGACATTTTCTGTTGACATCAATGGCTTAGGAACAGAGCAGATGCAGAATTTCCTGTTTACCTTTCCACAAATCATGTCAATAGCAATAGAAGCTCGGTAGCATTACTTCCTTAAGGGATGTGCCAGTTTGAGGGACATTTCACAGCTGAGTGTAGCCCAAAAAAGAGATGCTTGTTGCACATTTTTTCTCATTATCTTGTGCATTCTTGTGGTATCTTGGGCCCAGATGAAGTGAGGGCTGCTGGTCTTTTTGTGGTTGAATATATTTCCAAAGGCCTTGAGAAACAAAACCCATAAATCTTATAATACGATATAATAGCCCACAATATGATAGAATATCCCACATAATGTGTTGTATAATTAAGATCAAACTGACAAACTCCTTTTTAGGGGTAGGAATGGTCAGAATTTCCTATTTTTGCTTGCTCCCAGGAAGACAGACTGCAAGAATGGAGAAGTGAACTCCTCCATGATCATTTACCTTTTTTTTTTTTAAAGAAAAAAAAAGAGATTCAGCATATAGTAATTTAGGTACAGATTTCAAGCTACCTACACCAGGTGTATGGGAAAAGATAGAAATACTTTGCTAAATAAAATAAATAATAAAAATAAATAAATAAAACAAATAAATAATAACTTAAAAAATAAATAAATAAAATAAAATAAATGAAATAAAAAACTAAATAAAATAAACTTGTCTGAAGTAGTATCTTAATCTTCTCACAGAGTTTTGTGATATAAATGGTTAGCTATAATATCTAGTTGAAGAAAAAGAACCAATATCATCTGGCTTCAAGCAAGAATATACTTTAGATAGTGTGGTGCTCTCCTGAGATGGAACTCAAACTGATTTATAGATAAAAAAACCAAACCAAACAAAAAACAACAACACCACACACATACACACACAAAACAACAACAACGACAACAAAATTAATCAGGAGAAAAGAACACATTCAGTTTAAGAGTCCAAATATTTCAATATCTAGTAAGGTCTGGATGTGTGCCCATTCCTGAACCACGACTATTTTACTCAGTCAAAAAGCAGTTTGACTTAGCTTTCCCTTTTTTCAAAATGCACAGGAGAGGAAAGATTAGTTCTTGTTTTCTTTCAAATAGTAGCAGTGAATTGGAAGAAAATGAGCTTGTTCACCTCTAAATTATCAACAGCACTTGTAGCAGACTGCACCCTGAATGAACATCTGAATAGTTACAATAGCTTTCTGTGAGTAGATCCAATTAAAAAAAGAAAAAAGTATGAGAACATCAGAACATCAAGATCCTACAGTTAAAAATAGAAGCATTCATGTCTCACCCAGTTAAAAAAAGGCAATAAAATTAGGCTTTGCTTTTATCCTATAATGGAGAAGACACGAATCAATAAATTCATACCTGAAAAGGCAAAACTTCCACAGTTGTGTTTAGAAGTATGTCTCCTGGATGCTCTGGATTGCCACTGTGAAACAAGTACCTATAAATGAAAAGCGAAAAATAAAACAATCTACACGCATCAGTCAGAATCAGCTAAGTTATTATGTTACATGTTAATAGTCACCTGACGGATGTTACAATGACAAACATACCTTTTATATCGGACCTACATCAGCTGGCAACAAGAAACGAAAGATGGTTTCACATAGTACAGTAATTGAAAGGGCTAACGTTCTGTATGTTTTAAAGAGTAGTTGGACAATATTTTACTTAGAAAGGTGGTTTCCATAACCCGATCTCGACAGATTGCGTTATACAAAGCGACAGGTGCTGCAGTCACCGCCTGGCATGCCCTGGTGTCACCTCTAGAAGCGGGAGCCCTGCCTCCCCTCAGCCTCTCCCCATCGCTCCCCACCACGTGTCCCCTTCCTTGTGCCCACAGGCTGAACGCTGCAGATCCATTCTGAAACACTTCTGGGCACTCGCCCAAGGCAACATTTTGCCAGGCCAGTTTTCCCCAAGACCATCTCTCCACTCTGGTTCATTGCAAAGTCTCGTTAATGACTGTGCCAGGAATTTTTTGGTGAAGGGTTTGCAGAGAAAGCCATGTGAGGAGCAGCTAAAGTCACTGGGTTTGTTCAGGCTGGAGAAGAGGAGCCTGAGGGGAGACCTCATGGGGCTGCAGCTGCCTCACAAGGGGAGGAGGAGGGGCAGGCGCTGAGCTCTTCTCTCTGGTGACCAACAACAGAACCCCAGGGAATGGCAGGAAGATGTGCCAGGGGAGGTTCGGGTTGGACATGAGGAAAAGGTTCTTCCCCCAGAGGGTGGTGGACACTGGAACAGGCTCCCCAGGGAGGTGTCACGGCCCCAGGCCTGACAGTGTTCAAGCAGAGACTGGACGACACCCTCAGACACATGGTGTGAACTGTGGGGTTGTCCAGTGCAGGGACAGGAGTTGGACTCGATGATTCCTGTGGGTCCCTTCAACTCGGGACGTTCTACAATTCTATGATTCAATATCCACAGCCTTAGTGTTCTCTGAATTCAAGCTTCTATTCCAAACACTGTTTTGTTTTAAACAAAAGCACATTTCGGATATGTTTACATAAAAGGAAAGGCCCCTTTTTTATACCTCTGCAAAGTCCACATTACATTCATCCAGTTGTGCACTTAATGATTTTTTTTAATATGCTTAAAACTATATCAAAACCATCTCTATACATATCAAACAGTGAAGTGTAAGTGTTCAAATTCTAGCTGTTCATTCTCAAACAGCTTTTGCAGTGCTATGCATGTGTAGATAATGTTGCAAAAGACACAGTTTAATTCCCCTGTCTTTATATATAACGCAAACTTCATATTCTTTTGAATACATATTATGTAAACAGGTAAGAATATTTTTTACCACTAGGTGGTATCAATGCTTGAAAAATTCTTCATTACTTACTATTTTTTTCTAGTGGACCACAGAGTTTACTCATATTACTGTCAAAAACTACATAGATACTACACCTACTTAGATGCCACTTTTAACAAGCCTATTTTATTTTTAATACATTTAAATGAATATGTAAAAGTCTATCAACACATTTCAAACCTTTCTTCAATTGGAACTTAGAGAAATTAACAGTAAGCACCATCTTCGCCATTAAATACATCGCAGGGACAAAATTAGTTCAGAAATTATCACTTGATTAAAATTACAAACATTAGCGCAATTTGCAATTTATTAAGACATAATTGGAGATGTAAATTCCAGTCTGTCTTTACCCAGTATGTCTGAAGCCAGGTAATTACTTGCTATTAATCCATACTCCATAGCTACAAGACAAGTAGAAGAAAACAGAGCTCTCTGACTCTTAGAAATGTCTGTGATCCCAGAATGATAGAATTAAAAAAATACACACACATATACGTAACATTTCTTCTATCAAGGCTGAGAAAAAAGTAAAAGCACAGTGTGATATAAGAAAGGTACATTGATTTATATTGAACCGGTTTAAGCAGAGCTGCATAGACTGAACTGCAAAACAAACCCGGATTCAGTGAGCTTCAGCACGGTGTGTTCTTCAAGAAAAGTAATTTCCCCACTGTAGTTTAATGTAAAGGTTAGTCAACTCTAAAGTACACAAGATACCTAAAACATCTACAGTTCTTCCAAGAAAAATCTTGTGACTTTTTGTAAACGTCAGTGACATCCAAAAAACCCCAAAGACTTAGTTATCCATCTTAGGAAGACGCCTTTATTGTACATTTCAATAAGCAAAAAAAAACTCTTGGCAAAGCTGACCAGAAGACTAAAAGTATATTCTGCTGCCTTCTGACCTAGCAGATCTGGCTTGCCACCCTTTGGTCTGTCAGATATCCTAATAGTTATTGGGATTTTTCCTCTTGAAAACCCTGACAATTCTAAGGAGACTTATTTTAAAATATGTATGTGATCAAACACGCATGTCTAAGGTGCTGCCATCAAACAGTCCAACCAAACCACAGACATGCTGCTTTTCCTTAGTGCTTTCTAGTTCAAAACGTTATTTCTGAGAAGACACACCTAAAAAGCCACAAAGAAAGTCCATGATCTGTGATCACTGAGCAATAATGGGTTTGGGATGTTTGGATGGGGTTTTTTTGGTGGGTGGGCAGGTGGGAAGTGGTGGTGCTGGGGTTTTTTTTGTTGTTTGTGGATTTTTTTTTTTTGGGGGGGGGGGGGGGAGGTATTTATTTATTTGGAGTTTGTTTCTTGGTTTGATCTTCAAAACAACCCTGCAACCATACAGCTACAGCCAACCATTTCTCCTACTGAGCCATCAACTTTTGAAACCAAAGTGTGGTTTCCTCCCCCCAGCTACATCAGGGCAACACACACAAAAGTTGGCACAATGCCAAAACAATTTACAGAAGTAATTAATAAAATATGATTTCCAGATTTCCACATAATCAAACCTGCCTTTTTAGTATGTTTTCTATAACTGTCTACCCACATACACACACACATGTAACATACATCTATGTCACATCTTATTTAAAATCACTTAGAAAGGAAGTGGTATTTTTATATCTGAGCCTTGCTTGAACACTTGAAAGATAACACCTACTTAGAAAAAGTTTCACAGATTAAAAACAGAGATATGGATATACATACACAGTTCGCATCTGTGATCAATCTTTTGCTTAGAAATAAAATTTACAAATTAAAAATATATTTGAAATAAGATTTAATTTACAAATAAACAGATGTTCTACAGGTTCTTCAAAAAGTGTCATTAGCTGTTCTTTTGTGAAACTTGCCTCCCTGACACACTGAGAAGCCACGGGCTTTCAAGATTTACAGACTATGAAAGGTTTTTCTGAATACAGCGGCTGAAAGAGCTGGAAGTAGCTGTGCTTTTGGCTACGTTCTTCTGACACCTGTCCTGGGATTTAGAGATGACAGTTCCTGTAAACACTGAAAAAAATTTTTTTCCCTTCCTAGTTAACTGACATTTGTCTTCGGATGGAATCACTAAGATATTCTTGTCTATCTGCTGGTTAAACATAACACCTTCTGAACCGTTCTTTCAAAATCAAAATTCTGAAAGCCGTAGACATCTAAATGCAGTAATCCCAAACAAGTACAAATTCACTTAAAGTTAAAAATGACTACTATTACCTCATGGAGTATTACTTAACAGCTTTTTTCAGATGAAAAAGTATAAACGTGGACACATGTGGACATTCTTGATGGAAGTCATCAGAAAAGTGACTAACAGCTGGTAACTGAAATGCTAATGTATCTGAACCTTAGAGAAACTTTTCCTCTAGCAGAGTCTTTTTGAAGTCACAGGTCAAAGATAACAACAAGCTACTGTAGATATTCAAGAACACGGACATCCTCCCCTCTGCCAAAAGTTACAAAGTGTAGGAACTAACTTGCGTACACTCTTGCATACATAACCTCAGTGTAGTATGACAATAACGGAAGTTGTTAAACATTAACACCTTATGGGGCAGAAAAAATTATACAAAATTTCAAGAGCACTGAAGGTTTTGGAAAAAAAAACCCAAACCAACCAAACAAAACCAACGAGCAAACAACAAAAAAAATGGAGTAAAGTCAAATTTGCAAAGATAACTTCCATTTTCATATTCAGTAACTTGCATATTTACCCAAATTGAGGGTCTGACTTCTTGCTATGGAGCTAGATACACCTATAAAATCAAGCTAACTGGAGGGGGGGCCGGAAATAAAAGCTGAAAAGAATATTCAGACACATCCTAATACACAAAGAGAGAGGAGGGGAGAAGCACGATTATCACACTGACAAAAGGTATCATAAGCTTGCCAATGCAGTTCACTATTACTGTTCTTTAAAGCCTACACTCAGATTTAGAAATACCCCAGCAGTGAGCACCTGGGAAGCTTCTCATCTTTTGTAACATCCCCCCCAAGATATGTATAGATTAATATAAATATTACTAATCTGCACTGTTAGTGTTAATATTCTTCTTTGAATAGCTTATCTTTTCCATCTTCCAGCACTAATCCATCACCTGTACTTTCCAAAAAAAAACCCAAAACACCCAACTACTTGCAACTCTTTACCCTCCTCCTATTTTGCTTACGAAGGGAATGTATCTTCTTTCTCTCACATCAAAGCATATTTAGGCCCAGAAAACCGTTATTCTGTTATCTAATTTGTTTTCTCTTAGGCATTAAAAAAATCTGTCTTACTGTCTTTTACATTTTATTTAAATAAATAGAGGTGCCAACATTTTTTATATATCTAGAAAGGGTGATTCTATGCATCTTCTATTTCATTAAGCAATTAAAAATGAGAACAAAACACAATCACTTCCAGTGAATTATGGCAGCTTCATAAAAAGAAATAATATACAAAAACTCTTTAAAAAGCGCCATTCACATCTGCTGACAATATATTTGGGGTTTGTTTTGAAGGAAAAAAAGACTTCTCTCACTTGATGCTAAACAAATATTCTAAGAATCTATTTATGAATGCAGGCTTTTGTGCACTGTAAGCATCAGGAATCAAATCATTTTCCCTACATAGCCTCCTTACATCTCTTTTTAGCAATCTGATATATTTTAGTATATCTCATTTTCAGAAAAGAAAGAGAGGTAGGAAGGCAGAGAAGAAATGTTTCCTCCCATGTTTGAGCAAATTATCCATAGCAACGTGCAGCATAACAGTTTTTAATTCTGCACAACATGAATTTCTATAAAAACAACATTCAGTCAGCAAATTTTTGGGTTTCTACAGATGCCGTCATCCACTGCAAAAGTCATTATTCACCAATTTTATCCAGTATTTTTGATCACTGGATGCAAATGTGGTAAAAGAAATCTAATCTACATCCTCTTTGTCATTTTCCCAGAATCCTCATTAGGAAATGTTATTTTACTGTCACTGGAAAGTGGTATTAACCCTGCATTATTTCCTTGTGCAAAATACAAACAGAAGATGAATGCTTTTCCCTCTCTCAAGCTCTATTTCTTTTATCTTTTATGCCTCTTACCCAGTCTTTTGCAAAAACTGCTTATACTTCCAAAAAAAGCTGAATTCCTCAAGTACTCACAATAGGCAAGCAATCTAATGAGAGCTTTTCTATCTTGTTATAGACCCCAATTGGAGGAAAAACAAAACAAGACACCAACAGCCCATGAAATTCTATGCAAAATTCCTGGTAAGATTTCACTTCCTCTGCCAAAACCAGCCAGTCTAGCTGTCCATACATAAAGTGGGGTGCATGGTTGAGAACTGTGAGGGATGAAACCTCCATTTTTACAGCAGTGCTGAACCAGCACACCCAAAGGAGAGAACTTTCTCATGTTTGTCAAAGGACCCCAAAGTAGCCTGACCGAAGAGGTGATAAGGGGATTTTGGGGAGTGGTCTTCTTTTATCCAACATACACCTAAGAACTTAATTTTCTCACACCATTTTAAAAGTCAATCTAAATCTTTTGATAAGGTTACCCATACTATTTCCTAACTTTCTTCAACTGAGCAATACATGTAGAAGGCATTTAGCTGGGCAAGAAAATCTTGTAATTTCCAGGTCTACTTCCTGCCGTCTGTTTCCCAGTGAGGACAAGCAGATCACCTTTCGAAACCTGCACTGTGCTCTCTGGAGCACATACACATCAACTGTAACAGAAAAGGATTTGGCATTAAATTCATTTTAACTAGTTTGCATTTTTAGTTTTGGATGTGGTTTGGGGCTTTTGGTGTTTTGTGGGGGTTTTTGTTTGGGTTTTGTTCTTGTGTTTGTTTTTTTAAGGGAGGGGCTGTTCTCTGTCCTGAAATCTTTGCTCTTTAAGGAATTTACTTGCTTTTCCACCACATCAATGTTAGTTAAGAGGCCCTTTTGTTCTTTTGCAAGGTTACTTCTGCTGGATTTTTAATCCAGTGACATGTAGAAAGGCTTTGGGGTTTGGTTTGGTTTGGTTTTTTGGTTTGTTTGTTTGGGGGTTTTGTCTGTTTGTTTTGTTGTTGTTGTGGTTGGTCGGTTGGTTGGGTTTTTTTAGTTGTGTTTTGTCGTTGTTGTTATTGCTGTTGTTATTTGGTTGTTGTGTTGGTTGGTTGTGGGGTTTTTTTAATATATGTGCATGCACATAAACACTTCCCCCCCCAGCTTATTTCTCCAGAAGCACAAATAATAACTCCATTCAGTTTTCTTAAACATAGGCATTTGCCACCATTTCTGGCTGGCAAGGTGCAATTATGACATCTCAGAGACTCGAACCCTTCTGGAAAGCAGGTGCAGTATTTTAGAGTATCTTAAGTGGCACTAGACATCTAAGGTTTAGGCAACAGCATTACGCCTCTTAAGATTTCTGACTTAGAACTGTAAACCCAGGAACACTGCCAAATACACAAATCTTGAATATTAGTGCCATTACAGAGGAAGCAGCATGTCCTTGGCTCAGGCAGCTCTTTTCTTCTGTCTCTGATCCACACACTTCGTTTTCTTTTCCCCCTTTTCACATGAAGCTCTTGCCTCATTGTGATGGGCAGAGTTCCACGCCCGGAGCAAACAGCATCAGCGGCTGGGAGCCCGCCTGCCAAATCCCCGCTGTCAGTGCATCCATTTGAGGATGTTCTTCTCATTAGCACAAAAGCTTATGTAAACACAAAACCCAAAGACCTCAAATTTTCTTTTTTACATACACTAAAACTAATATCCCACCTGAAATATAGTGACAAACACCAAAATATTTTAAAAAATGAATTCAAAGACTTTCAGAAATTTCCTATCGACTGACACCACCATTAAAGCTTCATAAAATCAAGGTGATGTTAAACTTTAATAACCTGTATTATATCTTTAGAATCAGAACAAAGATTATTTCTAAATCATACACTGTGTGTGCGTGCGCGTGTATTACTTCAGCTGAAACTGCCCAAGAAAGGTTGAATGTATTGCATTGTGCTGAGGGAGAGTTTCTACGCTGAGCAGTGATTATGATCAAAGAACAGCTTACACATCAGTCAAGTTACAGCTGTATTATTCTAAAAGTTCCACGCCACTGCCAGTTTTGGAAAGCTGTTAGAAAGTCTTTTTTTTCCTTTGTAATGCATTTGATGTTGTATCTCTGGACCCACAGGAGGACTTGCATTCCACAGGACGGATAATTAACTACATTTTAGATACATACATGACCAACTGCTGTGCTACTTTTTTTTTGGTAGCTTTGTTCTACTTAAAAAAACCATAAATTTCTTTTAAGTTTTCACTGCTAGAGAACCTGTTTTAAAAGCTATGTTTGTTTTCCTTTACGAAGTGGCAGTAATAACAGGCAAGCAACTGTCAATTTTATGCAAATATTTTTCAGCACTGTCACAATAATTTCAAAGTAGACAAAGTAATGTATACATTTAGTTACCAGAAGCCCATCAACGTATTCTTCATACTCAATACATTGATCTTCTAGCTCAAACAGTCAAATATATTTTTCTTGCATGAGTGGGAATTCTATGTTGTGAGAAGATGCCACAGGAAATATATGCAAGGTTAACACCACATGTTCCCTGTGATTCCAGGGTCAACAACATGGAAAATTAGATGATTAGTCTCAAATACTGCACATCCAATATCTATACCAACATCAGAACACAAAGAAATCAATGTATTCTACAAGCTGGTTTATCAAATAATTAAGATCTCAGTTTAAAGCTGAAATTCCAGACTGCAAGTTCTAATTCATAAATCACTTTATTAATAATCAATGTCACATTAGGATGACTACCCAACAACTTGCTAAAAGAGCACCACAACTATGGTGGAACTATAGCGTTAAAAGTAGTGCTAGAGGGGGAAGGAAAAAACAAAACAAAACACCACCAGCAAACACATACGCCACTAAAGACAAACTGCTAATTCTTTTGAAAATATTCAAAGTAACACTACCAAGCAGTTACATACAAGAAAGGATGAGTCTCATATTTTAAAAACACAAAAAATCTAAAGCAAATTTAGATATACATACAGCCTTCGGTTACACACTTCCAAGGGCTTCCTCAATGTAATTAGTGCACATGTCCTTGGAGAACAATATCTGATTTGTGTCAATCACATCTATGGGAGGACTCCAAAACTCAGGCAGTCAAAAAAGAGACTGTTATGACAATGACAGACACCAGCGTCACTTAAGTGCTGCAGTGGAATATCTTTCTGGGATCTGTTTTGTTTTTAAACCAGGATTACATTTGAAATTTACTACCTCTGTTCAAGATTCACTACTCCTGCACCAATATTTCAGAGCCTCCTACATACAAAAAATCCTCAAGCAAAGCCTAAAGTCAAAAGCTCTTTGCAATAAGCTGCTAAGGTACAACATTGTTCACTGACTCCTCTGAAGAAAGAGTAACTACTGAAGAAGTATCTTGAATCTGTTATTTGTAGTGAGAAAAACAAATTCACATTCAGAACAAACATTGAAGTAGTAATGATGTATGCTTCATAAAGAAACTTTGAAACTTGTAAATATAACTGTCAGTTTTAGTAATTATGTGTGCTTTGAACAACAGTGTACATATCAATAATATCAAACAGGTACATTTCAATAATTACATAAGAACCTAAAGGAACAGAAAGTCAGTATTTCTTATCTTTACAATGTATGCTGTTTTGAGCATTTAGAAAACAGCCCATGCATAAAAAAAGAAAACCAACTGAACAAACCAAAACCAAACCATCAGACCTTCAACACTGCTCTGAAATTTGTTCTTAAGAGAAAAGTCAATGGATCTACTTTCATTCTCAAAGATATGTTACTGAAAGAGAGGTATGAATATTCTTATACAAGAATGAGATCCTAGCTTAATATTAAGGGACGTCAGTGTTGTGGCTGGAGATCTTTTGCTTGGAAAAAAACTGCAAAGATTCAGTAGAAGAGCTAATGAACATTAGGCAATTTCAATTTACACATCCCTGGTTTCCAGGTGCGGTTTAGAACAAGCACTGTCTATTCGACTGTTCCATATTCAGCAGGGATCTGCCAACCAGGTCTTGCACAAAACAGCCAGAAACGTTACTCATACTGAGCTCAGCAAAGTAAGCTCAGTTCTGATTTTAACATTTTAAGAGATCCTTGCCAGCATTATCCTTGACAATATTCTCAGGTCTCAAAAATTAAATATTCAAAGACTTAATGAAAGCTAATTACTGAACTGCTATACTCAACAGTAAATTTAAATTCAGTTCAGCAAAACATTCTGCATGGAAAAATAAACTATAGGAACAAGTTAGTGCTCTGTCACAGTGTAACAGACCTGCCATTCATTCAGTCGACTTGCGGTCAATATTTCCATTTAAAAACTTGTTTATCGAGAATTTATCATGGGAGCTATTAAGCAGGTACACCTCAAACTGACTTGGCAGACAAAATTTTCTGTAAATTCAAAGAGGTTTTCTATTACTTAAAAAAAAAAATAGGGGAAAAACTTGCTGCATCTCTTCAGAAACACAAGATGGCTTTCCAAAGTGTCTTTTCTACTTTTAATTCTCACAGCAGATGTATCTACCCACCACGTAAGTTTTCCTAATGGTTGATCCATTTTCCCTTTTCTGTGTTTCAACCTGCAAGTCAGAGTTTTATTTTTGACTGCCTCAGCAAGCATCCTTGAAATATCACGAAACATCATTGCTCCACTTGACCTTCACCCACCAGAGTCTGCTGCTGCTGCTAAGTCAATAAACAAAAAAAGCCCCCAACAATTTGAAATGACAACATCTGTAGCCCTAACAGGCCACTGACTTCAGAAAGGCAAAATTCTGCATTTTTGAGGACACTGTGGCAATAGAAGCTAAAATGATAAAAAACTTTGAAATGGTATAGCTCAAACAATGTTAAGCTAAGTCTGAACAGGTAGCATCAGTCTAATTGGTGGACTTGCTTTGAGGAAGCGACAAGATGTTCCCTTTCTGCTAAAATTAAAGTGTGTTTCTTCAACAAACAGAAATAATAACAACAACAAAAAATCATATCATCCTCTACTGCTAGGACTGTTCTTACCACAGCAGGTAGACATAACTACCTCAGGCCTAGCTACGGTTTTCCAGGGCATTATAATGAACATTGTCTTTTGCACAGATAATTAGTACTTAGTCTTCCCCCAATTCCCTCACCATTAAGGTAATACATATCAAAAATAATTTCTTCAGACCTGTGTATGACACTTGCTAGCAATGCTTCCCAAAATTGCCATTGTGCATCTGACTCATCCTAATTCACCCAAGATGAACATTTGTTGCTTACAGTTACTCTATTCATAATGTAGATACATAGAATTTGTTATTAAAAGAAAAAAAAATTGGACAATGTTTACTTCATAACTTTGAAAAAATAATTAGATTTTTTTAAAAAGAATTAACATATCTGAGTTGAAAAATGTGTATTTTTAAAACCATTGGCACAGGATAAAAATGATTCTGCCTTTAATCCAAGGTGGTATGGTAGTCAGATTCCTCAACACATGCATCTTTGGAAGCTAACCAGGAAAGTCTTTTAAAGCATAATGATGGACTGAAAGAGTAATTTGACATCTCAAATGGCAAAGTTGAGTTTCATAGGTCAGACTAGTTTGGAACAACATAGTAACAAGGAAAACTACTGATCCTCACTATTGCACTAAGCCAAGGTGAAAACTTAGCCTGGGATTATGTACCATGGCACAGGAGTTGACTCACTGGATTCAGTTCAGGACTGCAAAAAAAGGGCTGCTTCATGAGAAAAGCATCCAGTCAAATCAACCCAAGAAACTTCTATCTACCAGACTATAGGTACTGGCCTCAAAAGAACACATGAGCTACATGAAGGAAAGAGAAAAGGAATCCACTAATATAGCAACACTTAGACACCAAATAAACAACTTAGAAGTCTTGGACTACTATGTTGGCACGACAGTAAAAAGCAAAGCAGCAAATGAACCTCAAACTAAGGGATGACTACACTCTATAGCGCAAACTCTGTTATCCTTACTTGATCTGACTAGTAGCTAAAAATAAGTCACCTTTATTCCTCTAACAAATCAGGGTGTTTCAAGGGCATGTCCCGCCTTATTTTTTGGTTAAATTTTGATTTTTTTAAATAGGCCAACTTGGAGTCTTAGCACGGTAACTTTTTTCACGCCCTAAAGCTACATCTAAAAAGCATTACCCTTCAGAATTCCCAGCTTCAGGTCTGGGGACATCGTGATATGCTCCAGCAAGATTTCTGATCTGGACAATCAAGGGACTGAGGCTGCAGGGCACAACATACTGTACCACACACCATGCTGCACAATTGCTCTGTAATTAGAAGCAGACCAACCAAATACAAATAGATTCAAATGGACTTCTTTTAAATTCTCTCATGAACTGCCAGAGAAACACTAGTTTAGAATTGCATTTAAAAGATTAAATTAAAAAGAGCGATACAAAATTCACAGTAGTAAAAGAATAAAGAGGGAAGACAGTACTGATCATAGTTTCAGCTGAACTCAAAAGACCCTGTGTCATTTCACTTTCAGTTATAACGACAGCCCCAAATTCTATCTTTAAGCATTCTTGGCAAAGAAGCAGTTTTAGAGTTGCAACCAAAGGCAAATAATTACTAACCTTTCTACATTGACTGGCTTGTCAAATTTAAATAGAATATAATCCCCAGCAACCGGTGTGACAGCCCAGAAAAAGTCTTCCCCTACATAGGTTTTTTCTAGTGTATGTCCTTGGTAGACTTTTAAAGATGTCGAAACCTCTGCAGGTGGATTCACGTGGATTTTATGCAGTAATGGTTTCAGGAAGTCTTTATCCTAATTGAAAGAAAGACAAACATCAGGCTGGTCAGATAACCTGTTTTATTATGTTCTTTTCCCAAGAGGTTACACTTAAAACAAACACTTGCATAAAATGGAAAAAGAATGCATTACTCATTTTTGGATGTATCACATCCTATACTGATTAACAAGATTAACATGCCGTTAAAGTAAAAAAAAAAAAAAAAAGAAAAAATATCCCCATGCAAAAAACCACAAAAATAAACTGATATGAGCAGTTCTTATTCTTGACAGTATACAGTTTAAATCAGATTTCATTCCTTTTGGAGTAATACACAACACACTTGAAAAAGCCACACAACAAGAAAATGCCTGTTTTCTCAAAGGCTACAAAGTTTTTCATTTAATCAGCCTGCTCTGGAAAGGAAGGAAAATTTTTGCTACTAACTGTGAGTTTCTGGATCTTCCCTGCTAGAGAGGAGTGGAGGCCAACATGCTGGAAAAGAGAAGGCCTGAAGCGTATCCGTAGGTTAGATTTCTGTCGATCACAATGTTTCTGAAAGGGGGGGAGAGAGTGATTAAGAAAGAAAAAAAAAATCACATTAGTAAAACCAACACAAAATTGCTGAGTTCTTACTGCAAGTATGTGATGTTACATGAACCGAAAAGACTCAGTGAGAACCCAGGCCTATTTATCCCGTTGTTCTTGTTTTCATTCCAGAAATCTACCAAGACTGCTGTTCAAATATAATACTCTTCAAGGTTCTTGCACTGAACCTGTTTATTCGGTTTTCCAGCAAGGGTGCTACTTGAGAAATGAAGGACCAAAATCCAGAGTTTATTCCCCATTTGGAACCTTCTCTATGACTGCTGTCCAAGCAGTGGCATTCTGCAGAGCCTCAGTGGAGATTAGACGGATGAGTTTTACGACGGTTACACAAAGAAATTAACTAGATTTTTGCTTTTCATCCTGTTGCATCCATCTCCAAAATCTGCAATAACAGTTACAATACCCCTGAGAACTGTCTCTCTGAAGTTCTTTTTGAGATTAAAATCTTGGTGGGAAGAAAGACTCTTTCAGGACATGCAGTAACCATAATACACAGTATGCCAGCCTCCAGCTCAACAAAACCTACTAATTCACCATCATGAAAACATTTTAGAAGCTTTATAATAAAAATAAACTTACGGCATCTTTCTCAGGGTTACACACTTTCACCCAGAGGATATGGTCCAGTAGCCAATCAATAGGTTTCTCTTTATAAAACATAAATATGAACTCTACAATAAGAGTGATATCTGGAGACTGGAACATTTTACCTGTGATGACATTAAGAATAACTGGAGTTATTTTAGATTAAAGATAGCATTGTCTTTTGAAATCAGTGAGACAACAGAAGATAAGCTTGTGCCAAAACAAGAAACGTTGGCAATGAGCAACTTGAAATAATCTTATTAAAAGCTCCATACATTCCAGCTATGCAAAACTAAATAAAACAACTACTCAGACAAGAACTCATTGTAATATATGTTGGTGCTATCAAAATATTCAGTGTATACTACAACACAGTCTCCTTCAGAACAGAAATTGTCGGTCTGAAAAAATAAAGTCAGACGAGTTATAGATTTGTATCTATTATTCTCCAAGCCATGTGTGAGCTTCGAGCATTTGAGACAAGGAGCTGTTGCAAATGTTACCTTCCCAGTCAGACAATTTCAGCTAAAAAAAGCAGAGAGGGAACACCTACCACTAACTCAGATCCTTCTTTGTAGAAAATCAGAGGCAAAGAAGGAAGCCACTAGAACATAACTAGAAACAACGCAAACCAGAGACATCACACAGCAGCAACTGGAGTTTTTTCTGAAATGCACAGGCCGTCAGCAAACTCACACTGAGGACATTTCTAACTAGCCATACTCAAAGTAGTCAGCTGCCTAATAGAAAGCCTAGGTCCCTCCCACAAACAAAAACTGCAGAACTTCTTCAAGTACTGCCATGACTTCAGGGCTTCCAAGACAGCATACTGCTTGGCCAAGTACAGATGGACTTCTGGGTGGCGCTGTGCCACAGGATTCCTGGGAATCCTGCGAACTGCTTAAAGGAGGCCTTGGCGAAAGAACAAAACTTAGTGTTGAGGAAGAAAGTCTATTTACTATCAACAGGAGCAACTTTTTATGTGGTTGTGGAATACACTTCACTGCCAGCACAAGTGTCTGAAGAGAAAGGTGGCCAATAGGCTGGGCTATTCTGTTAAACTGAATCCAGCTCTTCAGAAAGGTGCCTTCTATGAAGGCTATCAGGAGCAACATGTAACTGGGAGTGGGGCAGTCCAAGGCTGCAGACAGACTGACAGCAAGTGCTTCCACCAGGGACCAAGTGCCAAGTAAACTCCCAAAGGCAGTTCCAGATTTGAGAGCAGATTCAGAAAACATCACTGGGTATGCAGATTAAGTCTGCCTCTACTTTGGTAGGCTACAAGGGAGGAGACAAGGGAGAAATACATGACAACAGATCTCTTAGGAGGACACTAGCTGCAGTGATTCAGTTCTGCGGATGGTGCTGAGATGTGGGCTGTGCTGACTTAGGCATGGGCTCTTGGGGCACATGTGCATTAATGGATCAGAGTCCAATAGAAGCTCCTCAAAGTTTTCTGTCTGTCCACACTTGGGAGTGCTGTACAACACACCAACACACAGCACTTAGCCATATAATTATTTTTTTTTCCCACTTGTAATATGTGAGGCCTTCATAGGCTCTTTAAATAACAGGTTCCACAAATGGCAGAGGTCCTAATATTTTCTCCTACATTTAAGGAAGAATAGCTGGAGCAGACACTAAGAACAGGTTCCTCTCTGAGGTGGCAAAAAACCTTCCCATACTCATCAGAAAATGGGATTGGGTTCTCACCTGTAAGAGCATGAAGTTCTTTGGAAAGGACACTAAGGAGCTGTATAGGCCAGTCTGGATGACAAACGTTTCGTGTGAAGCTTAAAAACTGTCAGCAGGGTAGTGCTCTATTGGCAAAGGTGGCTGAGTGGAAATGAAGAAATGGTGCAGGGAGTCTACCTGATTTAGCCATTAAGGAGGATGTTTGCATTTATATAAACAAAAGAGAGCATGTACTTAAAGTATCACCCTGAATCAGTACTATACAAAAGGTAAATATTTATCTAGCCTTAAGTGATTAGGAACATACATTTCCACTGTGGATGTACATGTGGACTGTCACTCAGAGCCAGACATTTAGTTACTTCTCTTTCTTTTGAGACTCACTGAAGTTTGTAATTCATAGGAGATTATCGCAAGGCAGCATAAAAATACCCAAGGAGCTGGGAGTTCAAATTCCTCTTGTAACAGGGATTGAAAATTTCACCGCTGAAACAGGTGACTGAGCCTGGCACATTATACAATATCTCAGAGTAGATACAGAATGACATTCAGCTTACATATATTAGCAACAAGGATATTTTGAAAAGGAAAGCGTCAAAGTTGCAGGGGCCTTGTTATGTGTGCTCTGACAATGCCAGGTATCAGACTCTTACATAAGGAGATTTGCTTTGAGAATGCCAGGATCTCAAATTGTAAGTTTCTTTATTTTCTAAGAAAGAGGACAGATAGTTAGGGGATCACCTGAAGGGCCTCATTCTTTCCAGAAAACAGATCTGATATGATCTCATTCCCTTATGACTTGTATGAAGTTGGATAAGAACATAGCCAATGAAATAATACTTATTTTGGAATTCTGAGAAGAGTTTGGAGGGGTCTGAGCGAGGCTACATCATGATGCAGTGCAATAAATATGGAAGAAGCATCTGACAAAAGTCTTGATTATTTCATCTGTTGGAATGATGCTATATTTGTAAAGCAGACCATTCACACAATGGGCTGGAGAAGCAAATGTGGTAAGACGTTAACTGAACTGACAAGGCTAAATCAAAGTTGTGCCTTAGAAAAACCCTTTAATTGGGCTGTTTATAAAACGAAAACATTGACGTCACTTGTAAGTGCTTGTTGCAATGAAGTGCTCAAATAGGCATCTCCACTTGAAAATACTCTGTAACTAAAATTTGAAGCTCCCGCTAAATAAGGGACAACTTCTACTAAACTAGGGACAACTGCAAAGCTTTCTTCTTTAAAGACATAAGAAAGATGTTATGATTTTTTATTAGTATATTGTTACTATTTACACTCTATATTGTCATATTGTTTAAAATTATTTCTGGAAGTAAATATTTAAAAATGGGTAGGAAACAATCATATGATTCGTAGAATGTTGTGTAAAATATTCATGCAGAATAACAGCTCTTTCAGCTTGTCACACTTCCAACTAAACAGGCTCCCAGTTTTCCTGGTGATTCATCTCTGCCTACTGCTTTCAATAGCAGAAGGCAGGAGAAGAGAAAAATATGAGAAACCCTAATCAAACACCAGCTGAAAAATGGGACTAGTCAGGTGTTTCTGGGATGTTTATGGGACTGAAACCATCATTTCTAGATGACATCTGCTGAGACAGTCTGTCAGCCACACCTGCTTGCACAGGAAGTGGAAGAGATGCACAATACCGTGCGACTCAGAAGACAAAAACATCCCCACGTCATCGCTCCCATCTCAGTGGAAGCAGACTGACTGAAGAGATCGTTTATCCTCTTCCAGGAGGTATACACGGTCATGGTGCTCTGGAATCCTTTTCTTCTTCTACCCAAGGATAGAGCAATGGAACCACACTGTACATTTTTTCCTTTGATTAGCTCATCTGCTGAAGAGCACAAGGATTACAGTGTTCAGTTGTCATCTATAGTGAAAAGACACTCATAGACCACGTCACTTAAAACCTGAATATTAAGGTACAGGACCCTTACCTACAATTAAATAAGCAAATAACAAAGTGGAAGTTTACTCTTTTCTCTAATTTAAGTTATTGTAATTTTATTTAAAATAGAAACACAATAAACAAATTGTTTACTTCCATATAGCAAACTTGTCTAGGCCCAGAGGCACTTTCCTCTAGGCCTAGATTGGCATACTACTGTCAACCATGCAGTCAACTGGTCCTGACTTGGGGAATAATCTAGTTAACATGGTGATGTCACAGGACACATCAGAAAAAAATTAAAAAATAATAATAAACCACCACCAAACCCCACCCTGGTATGTCCAACTGCAGCCAGTTAGAATATACTAGGTAAGCATCAGCTGGTTGTACTGCACTAGCATCTTCAGACCCAACTATCCTCTCTACTTTACACTGCCCAGCACCATGGAAGGGTTCAACACTGCAGGCAATGCCTTCTCACTTTAATTTGTAATAATCACTGGAGCGAAGATGAACAGGCAACACCCTGTTCCAGAGACAAGCCCTCGTCTGCCTTCAGTAACCAAGGACAGACCTCCACACACTACTTGTTGAAATGCTGTCAACACCTTCCACATCCAGCTTGGCACACAGCATCCCTCACCTGTCACTCCTGTCTCAGGACACCACCAGCACAGCACGGCAGTACTGCCATGTTCGTGCTCGATGTTCTCCTTTTCTCCCTGAGAACACTCTTCCCACACCAGCTCACAGACAGGACTCTGCAGTGAAACCCCTGGCAAAAAAAAAAACTTCTGGACCCCTGACTGAGGCTGTCCTGAGGAGCCCCATACCCCTGAGGCCCCAGAGGAAGGCAGGGCAATGGAGGAGTTTGCCTCAGTTGATGAGGACTGGGTTAGGGACCAGTTAAGCAATCTGGACATCCATAAATCCATGGGTCCAGATGGGATGCACCCGCGGGTGCTGAGGCAGCTGGCTGAAGTCATTGCTGGACCACTCTCCATCATCTTTGCCAAGTCTTGGGAAACGGGAGAGGTGCCTGAGGACTGGAGGAAAGCAAATGTCACTCCGGTCTTCAAAAAGGGCAAGAAGGAGGACCCGGGCAACTATAGACCAGTCAGCCTCACCTCCATCCCTGGGAAAGTGATGGAACACCTTATCCTTGGTGCCTTCTTAAGACATATCAAGGAGAAGAGGGTCATTAGGGGCAGTCAACATGGCTTCACCAAGGGGAAGTCGTGCTTGACCAACCTCATAGCCTTTTATGAAGACATAACAAGCTGGATTGATGATGGCAGAGCAGTGGATGTGGTCTACCTTGACTTCAGTAAAGCATTTGACAGAGTCTCCCACAGCATCCTCACGGCTAAACTGAGGAAGTGTGGACTGGATGATCGGGTAGTGAGGTGGACCGCAAACTGGCTGAAGGAGAGAAGCCAGAGAGTCGTGGTCAATGGTGCGGAGTCTGGTTGGAGGCCTGTATCTAGTGGAGTCCCTCAAGGGTCAGTGCTGGGACCAGTACTATTCAATATATTCATCAATGACTCGGATGAGGGAATTCAGTGCACTATCAACAAGTTTGCTGATGACACCAAGCTGGGAGGAGTGGCTGACACGCCAGAGGGCTGTGCTGCCATCCAGCGAGATCTGGACAGGCTAGAGAGTTGGGCGGGGAAAAATTTAATGAAATATAACAAGGGAAAATGTAGAGTCTTGCATCTGGGCAGGAACAACCCCAGGTTCCAGTATAGGTTGGGGAATGACCTATTAGAAAGCAGTGTAGGGGAAAGGGACTTGGGGGTCCTGGTGGACAGCAGGATGACCATGAGCCAGCCCTGTGCCCTTGTGGCCAAGAAGGCCAATGGCATCCTGGGGTGTATTAGAAGGGGGGTGGTTAGTAGGTCGAGAGAGGTTCTCCTTCGCCTCTACTCTGCCCTGGTGAGACCTCATCTGGAATATTGTGTCCAGTTCTGGGCCCCTCAGTTCAAGAAGGACAGGGAACTGCTGGAGAGAGTCCAGCACAGGGCCACAAAGATGATTAAGGGAGTGGAGCATCTCCCTTATGAGGAAAGGCTGAGGGAGCTGGGTCTCTTTAGCTTGGAGAAGAGGAGACTGAGGGGTGACCTCATCAATGTTTACAAATATATAAAGGGTGGGTGTCACGAGGATGGAGCCAGGCTCTTCTCGGTGACAACCAATAGTAAGACAAGGGGTAATGGGTTCAAGCTGGAGCACAAGAGGTTCCACTTAAATTTGAGAAGAAACTTCTTCTCAGTGAGGGTGACAGAACACTGGAACACGCTGCCCAGGGGGGTTGTGGATTCTCCTTCTCTGGAGACATTCAAAACCCGCCTGGACACCTTCCTGTGTAACCTCACCTAGGTGTTCCTGCCCTGGCAGGGGGATTGGACTAGATGATCTTTCGAGGTCCCTTCCAATCCCTAACATTCTGTGATTCTGTGACTGTCCACAGCTACTCCTTGGGATGGAAAGCAGCCCAGTACAACTCCTACTCCACTGATCTAGCACCACAGCCCATCTGAATCCAAACCAGCCAAGCCCCTGCCTAGGCTCTCCTGAGCGAGGGTAGCAGCATTAGCCTGGCTTCCCTAGGGCATTGCCATAGTCCAAGAAGCAGCATTTGCCAAGGTCCTGCAGTCCTGTGGCCTCCCATGCAGCTGCAGGTGAGGAGAGTGCTGTGAGCCATGGAGCCATTGAGATGCCACCCAAATCCAGCCTACAGATGGCCCACTGGCCATCCCCAATGTGCAGTCGAAAATCAGCAAGTCAAACAGACCTAAGCAAAAACTGCAGTCAATATGCACTGCCACAAATCAAAGACAATGTGAAAGAATTAAAGCAATGGCTCATCTTGCACCGTGTTCATGCACTTGGTACAGTGCATGAGAATAGATATAAATCAAGGAGACTCTGCTGACAAAATTTCAGAGGTTTCAGATTTTGGGTACAACCTACCCTTGGAAAGAAATTTCAAAATCCAAAAGAATTAAGACTCAAAGGTAAAATCCTGCTCCATAAATCCCTAGAGATTTAAAAAATGTGGAAGACTTTCCCCATATTATTTATCTATGCTGAGAAAAGTGAGAGCCAGGACTAAAAAAAAAAATATTGTGGAACATTTTCTGCTATTTATTGTGCCCTGCCAAGGCTTCTATCTGATTTTCAGTCAATTAAAATGCTATCATTAGTGAACTACTGTGGCCCTCTCAGTATTTTGTTGGCAAGTGTAACACACACACAAAATGAAAAACTTCGTTTTCTACAGTTCTCTGAACTGCAAATATCTAAATCATTAATTTTCATTTTTTGCATAAGCATCATTTAATGCATTTGGTCTACACCAACAATAATTTTATACCTGCAAGCACATACCCTAACCACAGTTGAAGTCTTTCAATGCTTTCCCTGTTAATGATATGCAAATTACTGGTGCTAGAATCAGAACCTCTTTGAAGTTATTTAAATCTCAAATATTTGACTTGATCTACTGTTCCCCACACTTCAACTATGTGGACAGCTTGAGCAAAATTGTAATCAGAACAACAGGCCTTAAAACATCAGGGCACAGTAAGATGCAGAGGAACTGTAAAAGGCAACCAAAAGGCTGATTTCAGGGCGCTCCATTAAAAGTTTGTGCCAGCTGGCATTACAGCCACAGCACAGAGTACTGCAGATCCTCTGGAAAACGCTTCAGCTCACAGGCAGCTGGAAGACAAATCAATATTTCTCATAAAAAGCTAGTACAACTTTCCCGTGTTGTGTCAGGGACTGCAGTGCAAATCAGAATCCAGGAGAGCAAAAGATGCATCTCCTTCCACAGAGTTTCTCAGGGAAACAGAATATATCTCACCCATTATTTATTAGCTACTTGACAGCACTTAAGAGTATGCTTTCAGTATTTAAAAAAAAAAACAAACAAAAACAAAGGAAGGCACTTCTGCTCTGTGGCAGAGGTGACAGAATTCTATAATCCTGCTGTCAGTCTAAATAGCTGCATTTGACACTTCCTTATGTAGTACTTGCATAAATTAGATTTTCAGTTCAGAGCTACACTATGACAAAAAACATTTTTACCTAGCAAACTCGCAGGCTGATCAAGGTTTCCAATAGCTTAGAGCAAATCAGCCACTCCTCTCTGTTTTAGAGATTATTTCTAAATCAGTAGCATCTAGGCAATTCAGTGCTCTACTTTCTCTCTTGGACGTCTACACATAAAACTAATCCCCGGTTAGAAACAACTACTTTTGCTTTTCTCCATAGCTATCCACATTACCAAATTACCATAGTATCAGTCTGCATCAAGATCCATAAAGGGATAGCAGAGATGAGGCAAATCTACATTACTTGCATAAAATTTTTATGCAATACATGGTTATAGCACACCAATGTATCTCAAAGCCAGAAATTTTAGTCACTTTCATGAATACTAATTTTTCTCTCAAAACTTAAAAGCAGAATAAGTAGCTCAATTGGGAGAAAAAAAACCCTGATTTAATTTTCTAGGTAGAAAAGCAACATTAAGATGTGTAGCCATAGCTAAATGCATCTGAAATTCTACTGATATCTACTTAAATGGAGGCAAGAAAATACGATACAAGAAACAGAGATGCAAGCAGCAGAAGCTAACAACGAAATTCAACTACAACTATTATCAGAGGCTACACTGAAAAAAGTATATAGACAGTATAGATAAACAACTTTAAAATATTTTTAAACTGTTGTGCGGGTGATTAAGCCAAATCTCAGTGTTAAGAACTATGTACCTACCCCTTCTGGCTTAGACACTGTGCCCTCTATAGCAGCACTGAGAACAGAAAGGAGTGTGAAATACACAAATAATAAGCCATCTGAAATGACATCTACATGGGGCAGACAGTGCTTTTCCAAAACTGTAAGTTGGTTTTATGCCCGTTTTGACGTATCAGTCTTACAAAACTGCAATTTGTAAGCAAGTACTCTCTACTAGCAAATTAAGCAAATGTAGAATGAACATAAATTACTTCTGTAGCCCAGGAACTTCATACGGCATTTACCTTTAAAGTGCAATTAGGACTAGAGCTAAAACGCTAACAACAATTAAGCCCACAATTTAAGTTAAACTGTTCCAAAGTAGAAGCAAAGCCACAAAACCAGTCCCATAACTATCGCGGCAACGGTGCATCTCTGTTGGTAGCCAAAGGCAACCAAGTAGATCGGCTGTGTGGTGGTCAGATAAATGAGGAGACTTCCCTCTGCCCATTTCCTCTCCTCCACTCCATTGTTTCTCTCGGTTAGACTGACAGGCAAACATACAGAGTACCATTTGTATCCTAACAGAGCATATTTAGGAGATAACTACTGTTTTCCTTTCTACTCAGGCGAATCTCTGAGACCCTGAAAGCCAGGGAGTATTGTCTCAGCAGCACACCTGATGCTGAGCTGGAAACAGGATAGAATTTGCCACTCACACAGTGACAATGTTCTCAGTTCTCAGTGTTGTCATTACCACTTAAAAGAATGAATTCTGTCTGTAATTGCTAACCTAAAGATATGTAAATCCTTCCAGTTTTAGGTCAGTCTGACAAGATTAAGAGTTACTTGCAAAACACCTTAGCATGAACTGACCTTGCAGCTTTAGACATTTTGAAGCCCGCACAATTATTTGAGTCTTGCTTTAACACATATCTGCTGGATAAAGTGTCCTTTAGCTGAACATTGCTCATTACACGCTAAAATGATTATGTAACCAATATGCAAATGCGTAACCAATTGGGTCTTTAGGACTGCCCTGAGCAGAGATAAGATTTTGTATATAATGGCTGTCACTTTTCTTTCTGGCATGCTGGCTTTGTTGCAGCATGAAGGCTTGTACAACTCTATAATAAACAATATCTCATCTCTGTGCTACGATCTGGCTTTTTTTTTTTGCACACCAGGTGACAGAACCCTGGTTTTGGGACATCAGTGCTACCCCTACGCGTCACTGAGCTAAAAATTTAGCTCTTCTCTGGAAAGCAGATCCAAAGTAAAAACAAGAGAACAACAAGAATTTCCAACAGAATGACAGAACTCAGGACTGCACTTTATCCTTACATGTACGATTTTCTTCCTGTTCTGAGCTCAATGTACAGCCTTTGCATTGGAATAATTTGTGTTGACTACATACAGGAATCTCCACAGTCTGACTCCGCTTTTGATCTTTCCTCACAGATCTCCAGCTTAGCACTTTTAAACAGATCATGACATATCACTGTGGTAATGAAATAACCTTTTGATTTGTAAAATCTCTTCAAAACTTCTCTTTCATTGCTTTTCTGTTAAGTCTAGTCCCTCTCGGCAAAAACATCTTCGTGTAAGAGCAAAAAATCATAAAGTAATTTTAACAGCACCCTGGTACTCAATCCATAACAGCCTGAGATGGTGCATCAGCTCCTCTCCCTGTTGTTCATTGCAAACGACAGACTAACTACATCCAAGAAGGAAAAGACTGTCATAACTTCTCCTTGATGGAACAGAAAGGTGGAGATAGAACAGGCTTTGCATCCAAGACAAACTGATGCCTGATGATTCTTGGAAATTTCGGCACAAACACCAATGAAGTTGTTTTAGGTGGAGTTAGTTTTCATGCTTTTTTCTTTAGTCAGTTGTGTTTCAATGGCAGCTAAATTCAAAATAAGTCCTTCCTTGCAGTTCGACTGTTAGTATTAATATTTTTATAAATCAATTAACTTTTGGTTATAAAAATGCCCTCTTCTCCAACAGTTTTGAGTTCGCCTCAGTCATACAAAAGTACATGAAACAACTGAGAAAACAAAACAAAACAAAACAAAGAAAAACCCAAGAATGAGTTAAACCAGAGTTCCTAAAAAATGAATTTCTACTTCTTGGTCTATTTCCAGCACAAAGAAGATAGCTTTGAAGTCAGATCACTATTAATTCACAGTCTGAGGATGAATGTGTTCTTTCGAACTACTAAAGTGAACATTTTCTTACCAATGAAACCCAGCTGAGAAAATTCTAGAATCATCCAATCTTCAGAAGCAAGCTGCAGAGCAAAATTTTTTATTGTGCTGAAATAATTCTGCTTGACAACGATGTCATCTTCAAGCTAGAGGAAGGTAGCAGTGATATCAACATAAATTTTTCTTAAAAGCACCAGCAAAGCAATAGGAAAAAGTACAGCTGGGAAATACTGATTTATGATGTATTGCTAACACATAGCCATATATTTCTATATGCAAGCACTGCTATAAAACCTAGACGCTATAGGCAGGAGTAACTATTGCAGGGATCACAGTCTGTCTTTGTGGAGAACTAAGCCAGAATCTTTCCGTAGTAAGAATCCACAAATGTATCTTAACTTATCATTTCAGAACATTGCTTTTCTAGCTTTTCAGATAAAAATAATCCATGAAATAACGTTAGAATAAGTGACATCAGCAGCGGAACAAGTAGAATATCTGTATTATTTGTACGCAAATGTGACTCTGTTTACTCACACCCTCAAACAATTTCTCCCATGAGACAAGAAGCTAAGAGATGTTATCTACAGAGGTGGGATTCACTTCACCTGGCTTTAGCTGTCCAGCAGCAGAACAGGTGCACGGTCCAAACTAATCATCTAGTCCAGGTAGCAGAACTGCCAAGATGGGGTTACAATCCCTTTACTTCACAGTAAGTGCAGGTCACTGCTTGAAGTATCCTGCTTCTCTGTCCTTTCTCCTAGTGCATTCATGCTTTCCCCCTTGTGCTGGCACAAACAGAAATGACTGCCTCATGTCATTCCTTCTAGGAGAGCTGAGTCTCCAGCGGCCCTCAGAAAGCAGTCTGCATAGCTTTGTAAAAACTAGAGGAGATGAGTGGGGCTTTATACCCAAAGTTCACAGTCCCAAAATCTAAATAAAGATCATAAGTGCGGTTACTCACTAAATCTGCAATACCTGTAGGTAAGGCTTTTACTTTAAAGCAGCAAGACATAATAGGAACAATTTTGAGCTAAATTCAATTTAAGAATTGTTTAACTCTGTTATTTAAAACCTATTTGAAAAAGGAAAACCAGTCTAATCACACATTGAAAATGTATCTATATACAACAGTCATATTAAAGTGATGCTGCACTTGCCCTCAAAATAAAGTATACTAAAAATGGATTTTAGCTCAATTTCCAATCAGAAGTATGCTGGTGTTCTTGGCGTAGGCAACCCAATGGTAACTCATTTGGGGGACAAGTAAAAAATCGTAGTTAAGCTGTCTGCATTCCTTCACTTTTTTTACTAAGCATCTTAAGATAAAAAACATCACATAGGACAAAGTACTTTCTCCTTCGGAGGCAGTGTCCTCTGCAAATTATTCCTTCATGTACCATAATCTCCATACTTAATGCCCTCCTTCAACTATGGAATCAAGTTCTCTCTGTTCTCTGTTGGTCTTTCTGATATGTCCAACAGCATAATTTCTGGAGACCCATTTGAAAACTTGTCTCAAAACAAAGATAAATTTACCTGAATGTAATAAACCCCCTTTTTCTGGGCATACATCATAAGAAAACAATAATCCAAGTTTTGTTTTGTTCTCCATCTGAAATAAAATTAAAAGCTTAAGGATTGTGAAAAAAAGATATTTCAATACATGCTGGCAATGCAAAGTAAATCTCACTATGATGAATGACGCATATTAGTGAAATGTTAGGATAGCTGCTTTTGGCATTGTTCCTCCAGGAAATCCTCTGTCTGAAAAAAAGGAACAAAGCTTTTGCCATATGCTTTAATACAGACATAAAATTGGTTTAACTTGAATCTGATTTTGTGAAAACTACCTGACATTTCACTAAAAACACGTGTGCATTTTAAATGGTAATTCAGCAGGAGTTACTGGGGTTTACACTGTATTTCAGGAAGAAAAAGAGTGAATGAAGAAGTTTACATACAGGAAAAATGTCTCAGTTCTCCTCCCAAAATTTAACACTAAATGAATTCAACCAAGCATAGCATTAGGCTCTGATCATGCAAAGAACAGCATGTAGATAGGAATGAGGTGGATTCACATAGCATTTTTAGCATCCCCACACTTTCAAGAATTACAGTAAGAAAACATTTCAAGAATTCACATCCCACTTGGCATTTCATAAACAACTAAAGTGTAGGTGTGGGAGGAGATGGGAAAAGATCTGGGGGAATAAACTAACCTCACTCTCTCTTTTGAGTCTCCAAATGTCTCTTTCAAGTTTGTCAAGTCAGGATAGTAAGTTGCAGGAGGTGCTATTACTTCCACCAAGCCAGAATTAATCTCTGTAGAAAACCTGTCAACAGAAACATCCTAAAGTCACATAAAAGATTCTGAGTTCTGTAGAATTCCTGCTTGCTTTCTGTTGGTACAGTTATTACATCTGGTTACAACAATGACTGATTCTAACAAGGCATGTAAAATAAAACTAGTATATAAAAAAGGATTGCTTTCCTTAGCATCTTCTTCAGAGCAGTATAGCCTCCTGACCAGTAATCAGAATTGTAACTAAATTCTAATCACTTCTTTTGCTTTCTTTTTTCAGAACCTAGAGATTTTTTTTCTATAGTTTTCTTTGAACATATGAAATACAAAGCTCTAACACAGATGTCACAAATTTCCATTCATGTTGAAACAATTCCATCTGCTTATGTTGCACCAGATAATTTAATCCCACTTACTGTTTTAAAATTTAACTGACTGAATCCACTGCCCCTTAATTTGTCATCTATTACTTCGTTGTTCAAAAGTCCAGAACCCCAAGAAACAAAAATGCATGATCTTATATTGCCAGAATACGTTTTATTACTTATCACAACCTGATTTAGGAAAAAACAAAAAGCGAACTAATAAAATAAGAAATCCTCCATTAAAGCGACAACTTACTCTTTTTCCAGGCTCGCAACAACACTGTTAACATAATCAAGATCAGTCTGGAAGAAAAACAAACACAAAAAACAAATAGAATACTTAACAGTTTTGGAGCTATGTTCCAAAGAGCCCAGTAAAACAAACGTTGGAGGTAACTCTACTTGAATATCAATTTCAGCATGTAAGATTTTTAAGTAACATATGAACACATCAAACACGTAACTATCTTACGTCTAATGGGAGAAGAAACAATTCTTTTTTGTGAACAGAGGGGAATAGTATTTGCTTCATATCTGCACTTAACAGGCAGTTCTAATCCAACTGTCACTATTTTCTTGCAATCTCTTGTGCTCAAAACGATCACGGAGCGTTTGTGCAGGAAGAACTTCATACTATTGTTATATAATAATAATATATATGAAACTATCACCAAGGAAAGCTTTCTGGAAAACAGGGCATTGAACACCCCCTCTTCTTCCAAAAATACATCTCCTAAACTTCGCATTTAAAGCTTGGATGTCCCAACCACAGCCAGCCATGAGCTGTTTTCCTGACTAGAATTGCTTTTTTGCATCAGAGGATATATCAGTCTTCACAATCACCCGATTCTTAAAGATGCACAGATTCTAAAAATTACCTGTTGGTTAAAATACAAATTGTGACATTCTAGAAAAAAACTAGATCATCTAACTTGCCAGAACCAGTCAATTACTCAACCTTTTCATTTGGTACACATGCATTCCAGGAAAAGAGAGTTTGTGAACTCAGGAATGTGACTGAAACCCCTAATCTTTGTTATACTTTCTAATCTAATAATATGACATACTATTTATCAGTTTTCAAAAGAAAATTTACAGTCTATAAATCAACCCAGATTCCGGTGACTCATGAGGATTCTGGAGAAATAACTGCCTTTGAAATGCTGGAAACAAAGGAAGAGATCATACTTTTTCTGATGAATTTGGATCATTAAAGGATTATAGAGAGAATAAATCTCTCCCAATCATTTCTATAGAACTACTAATCTTGTTTTATAAAGATGCTTACCCTTTGATCTTAAAAATCACCATTCCTATTTTTAAAGACTTATTTTTATAAAATCCAACATAATGCCAGTGACGCACACTTTTCCAAAAAGGACAACAGTGGGTTTCTTTCAAAAGCAGCTTCTAAATGCTACAAGAATATGTGAGTAGAAATAATTTGTAATAAATTTGTCATACCTATTTTATTCATAAGTGCTATGCCTAGTGCTGGACAGAAGCTCTAATAAGCAGATAAGACATTCACAATTTAAAACTCATCCTGCAATGAGTTCCACACAAGGAGACTCACAAGTCCATATGGACCTAGACATATCACTAAGTCTTTAAATACACATGTGGACTGTTAACACACAGTATCACTGGAATGGGGTTTAAGACATAACTTTTTCTGCTGTCTCTAACAGTTGCAAATCAGTGACTCAGTGACTACCTAGGAATAATTTTAGTATACCCATCTTTAACAAAATGTTTATTTTTTCCTTTTGTTTAGACCCTTTAAAGATAAAATATAGAGAATTTTTTGTTTAGTCAGCATACAAAAAAGACAATTTGAATCACCAGCTGGTACGCCAAACTTGAATTACCCAGTCTAGCATTAATAACTCAAATACTTGTTAAACAGCCCATTCTGTAATTGCATAGAAAAATGCAATATTTTTATATATATACATATATACACATGCACAAAGCAGAAATACAGCTTATTTCCATATAGTATTCCAGAGATTAAAATAAATGCCAACTTCATCCCAACTGGAAGTATGCATCTGGTCACAAGACTGTGCCTTAGTGCAAGTCTCATTAGAGTGAACATAGTTTTGACCTATTTTGCAGGTGTACCATGATGCCTTACTAGTGCTTTTAAAACCTCCCACACTTATAAAGAATGCACCACAATCAGGAAAAAATAATCTAGAATAAAAGGGTTTTTTTCCTTACTTGCCCTTAATGTTTGTGTCCTTCACGCACAAGGTTGGCAGCTTCCCAGTCAGAGCTGCAACCACAATAGCTTCACATTAAAGAGATGCAGCCTGGAGTCTTCCAACCTCATATTGTAACCTGTGCTGCCGTCACACAAAGTCAAAAGAGTCTGGTCTAGCCACACTGAACACGAGATATGGCAAATACCACTGTTGGTTTAGTAGGTAACCCTCCTTCTGAATCAAGAATCACTGCAACAGCATAAAGCAAAAGGAGATGCCATTTTTAGAATGAATAAGAACACTGAGATTATAAGAGTTGATGCCATTTTTCACATGATTAAATGCATTAAAAACTTGATAACCTGCTGTTATTTCTAAATAAGTGGTTGTATTTATATCTACTAGCAGCATCTGACATTCAGAACCAGGATTTCAACACCAAACTCTTCCCCTCGGGATAGCAGGTTGACTGTCACCTTTCCACATCAGAACTTCCAGGGGAAACCAACTCCTCTTGTTACTCAGCCTAACACTAAGTGGGGTCTTTGCCAACACCCTTCAACTGTGGACATGTCCCAGGAAGGTGACATTTGTAAGTTATTTTACACAACCTCATGAAATAAACATGAGAACATGCAATAAATTTGATCAAACTGTGCCTACACCTGTGGGAAGAGTTAACTTTACAGAAGACTTTGTGTGCTGGTTTGACTGAAAGCAAATTTTTGTCATGCAGTTAGAAACCTTTCTTTCTTTCATCTGGGCAGAAACAACCCCAGGTTCCAGCATAAGTTGGGGAATGACCTATTAGAGAGCAGTGTAGGGGAAAGGGACCTGGGGGTCCTGGTGGACAGCAGGATGACCATGAGCCAGCCCTGTGCCCTTGTGGCCAAGAAGGCCAATGGCATCCTGGGGTGTATTAGAAGTGGGGTGGTTAGTAGGTCGAGAGAGGTTCTCCTCCCCCTCTACTCTGCCCTGGTGAGACCTCATCTGGAATATCGTGTCCAGTTCTGGGCCCCTCAGTTCAAGAAGGACAGGGAACTGCTGGAGAGAGTCCAGTGCAGGGCCACGACGATGAATAAGGGAGTGGAGCATCTCCCTTATGAGGAAAGGCTGAGGGAGCTGGGTCTCTTTAGCTTGGAGAAGAGGAGACTGAGGGGTGACCTCATTAATGTCTATAAATATGTAAAGGGTGAGTGTCAGAAGGATGGAGCCAGGCTCTTCTCGGTGACAGCCAATGATAAGACAAGGGGCAATGGGTGCAAACTGGAATACAGCAGGTTCCACTTAAACAGGAGAAGAAACTTCTTCTCAGGGAGGGTGACAGAACACTGGAAGAGGCTGCCCAGGGAGGTTGTGGAGTCTCCTTCTCTGGAGACATTCAAAACCCGCCTGGACACATGCCTGTGTAACCTCATCTAGGTGTTCCTGCTCTGGCAGGGGGATTGGACTAGATGATCTTTCAAGGTCCCTTCCAATCCCTAACATTCCATGTGATTCCTTGTAGGTGGCACGGTCATTGTTTGGATTTAGTTTGAGAACAAGAAGATAACACCCCAGGACAGAGTTAATGTTTTTTAGCTGTTGCCTGGGAGCCAAGGCCTTTCTGAGCTCTCTGCCCTCAGGTGTGAGGCAGCTGGGAAGGGGGGCACAGAGGGGTCAAAGCTTGACTGACATCCAGACTGATCAATAAGAATATTCCATGCCATTAGCGTCATGCTTCATATTTAAGGAGAGTCGGATTTTGCAACTAGAGGGAGACGGAGACCCATTCTGGTTTCTGCTCCATTCAGGAGCTCTGTTCCTGTTCTGCTCCATTTCAGCTCTGTTCAGGAGTGTCTTTAAGTTCAGCCTTTTGCCATCCTGCCATTTTGCAGAGGCCTCTGGGCCTTTCTGCCTTTTTCTCTGTTCTCTCTCTGGGATCAGCTGTTCAAGACCAGGGTGCTGCTTCCTGGGACTGGAATTTTGTTATTTTATTAAACTGTGTTTATCTCAATCCACGAGCTTCTCCCTTCTCTTTCTATTCTCTCCCCCATTTGGGGGTGGGGAGAGTGAGCAAGCGGATACTGTGGTTTTGAATTGCTAGCTCGGGTTAAACCGCAACACTTTGCAGGGTAGCAATGGAAGGAAATCTGGAATAGCCAGATAATTGCTCTAGCCTAAGGATCTTCCAAGCATATCAACAAATTCAGCTAGTAACTGAAAAGCAACAGAAAAAAATATCTATTCTTGACTAAAATCTATTCCCCATTTTTGAGGAAGAAAGCATTTACTGTCTTGACAAAGAAAGACCTAAGGTCCTCTTTATCAACCTGCAGGACATGAGACTGCTGAAAATAATTATAAACTATATATAACATGGAGAAGACAAGGGTATTACTCCTTCAAGAACCTTAAACAGGTCAAGACAAATCCAAATTAATTAAAAGCAAGTCTCCCATGAAAGACAGAGTGTAACTGTTCTTTACGCTTCCAGTGAAGATCATCTGGTAGATACTAGGTTGACTTTGAGGCAGTTATGATCAATTTAAATTCTGTTTCGTGGTATCAGTGCTGTTTGCAGCTACTGAAAGGAAACGTCACTGGTGATCCCAACCAACACAGCACAACTTGTAAGACTATAGCTATGAATGTTTTTGTCTACCAAATCAGAAGGCAATAACAAAATCAGAATTTTTCCTTAGTGAAACTCTTAAGGTTGAAGATTAAATAATCCCCAGGAGTTTGGGACCCAAAATAAAGCAGCAGAAGTGAATCTCTCTAAAAGAAAACTCAGAGTCCATTGTGGAACAAACTAAAGTTTCAGGCTGTCAGTGAAATAAGTTTAGAAATTTCCTGGTTTTGTAAGATGCTTCCCCACAATTTTCTAAAGTACCTTCTCCAGTTTAGGTGAGGCTGCATTTCAAATTGCCATTATTCTAAGGTTTGTCTGAACAAACACTGTTATTCATAACAAACACACAAAGAACCAGAGCAGCAATGAACTTTCTAATATTTTTTACTTATTTTTATGAGTGAGAGTGTGCATAGCAAAGTAGGAAAATATATTAGCTAGCAGACAAAACAAGAGGTTAGAAAGTTCTGATTAACAGCTACCCAACTGTCAGACGAAACCAAGATTTCTACTTGTAAGAAGTTTTTTATTGTTAAATCCTACCTACCCACCTTCAAGAATGACAGAAGGTAGACTGTTTCTCAAAATGCAAGCTATGCTATGCTAGTGTCATACAGCCTTCTACTAGTTTTGTGCATATTAAAGATGAAGGCTGGTTTGTAGTACATGTAAATGTAACTACTCCTTTATAGTCCTCAAATTACATTTGGCTCTTTGAAGGCAACTGCGAGGCTGATATGGTCCCCAGTGAAAATGAGTTTGACACTCCTAGTCTAGATGGTTTGTTTTCCAGAAAAAGACAGGTAGTTGCTGCGTACAGTCAAAAGCACCCTTCTATGATACACGTTCTTTATTTGGAGGACAGAAGGAATATGTCTTCATTATCTTTAGGCCAAGGCAGACCACAGTAGCAAAAGTTGATTGCGATGTCCAAAACTCAGTGTTAGTTCAGTCAGTCATTCGGGTATAAAGTCATCTGCTACTATGTTTCTGAAATAAGTATTACTGTCACTTTGCATCTCACAAATACACTAGATGTTACCAAAGAGATCAGACAACTGTCTATTAACAGTGATGTTCCCTTACCAGAAGCATCAGATAGTTACTGTGGCCCGGGTGCACCTCAGAAGGTGTCTTACAGACAGACAAGTATTTCAGTCATTCAAGTCTAGGGCTTGAGAAAAGAGCACAATCCTGAATTTTATGTTTGTGCTGAGATACTAAATTTGTCTCAGGTATACAGAAGTTTTCAAATCCTGTCAGGATTCTTTTCTGAGATCTAAGAAAGATTCTTACCACTGATATAATCTCATATAAAAACTTTGCTAGTCACTGCCATGAAAAAATGAGTGTAAAGTCCTATGATGGTGCCCAGTGTTGGCAGCCCATACTCTTTGGGCACCAAAGCTTAGATGCCAAGGAAATGGAGATTGCAACATCAGCTTAAATGTCTCACATTCTTACTGACAGGCCAAGCTATCCTTTCAGATATAAGAGATGGCAGTACATCTAGAAGCTGTGTTCATCCTGATCAGTTTTGAGTGAGATGTCCAAACCAAAGGCTACCATCTGTGTAGGCCTTCAAAACTACCTAGTGAAGATAACGTTATCATGTGGCAGAACAGCCTTGTCTAGCTTTGATTTTTAAAAAAATATATATGTATTACACACATACATATGTATATGCTAAGATCTACTGGCGTTTCTTCAATTTGAGATGTGTGGTCAGATCTTTTGAGGACTAGGAATACGCTCTCTAGGGCAGCTCCAGGAAGGGGTGGCTCTCAAGTTCTCAACAATTAGTGGAAAGAATGGAACATCTCTGAAGCTGGGATGATACTAATACCTCTGAGTTGAGAGCAAGAGAGACAAAATACTCTTTTGTTTTCTATCAAGAGATCTGCTGATCAAAGAAACCTATAATTCAGTCCCAGAGCAAGAAGAGCTGAAAATACAGATGCGTTTATTTTGCTGGAGAAGTTGTTGATATTGCATTCCAATGTTAACTCATCCAAAACAGGTTCAGCAAGGTTTGACCCAGTATGTGCACTCAGTGCTTAATTTGCTCAGGCTTTGGTCATACCAGCGCACAGGATGGTACCTTACCGAGTGCTTGTGTCACACTGACCCAACCAGCTTCTTTTCCAAAGAAATATTGAAGGAAAAAAAAAGGTTCTCCACAAAAGGAAGACAGAGAAAACACTACTGAGGTGAACATATTTTAATTTAGCAGTCACTGTTTACATAAAGAGATGACACAGTGACAGTAAAAGATACTCAAGACATCCAGGTTTTTCTAGCCTAAGTGAATTGTACACACAGGAAACAGAGTAACATTTGAATAAGTATCATAATATGCAAGAAGATGCAAGATGTGGACTAGTGCTCCAAGAACAAATGGCTGCTTTATTATTTCCTAGCCAGATGCAATCAGTAGCGTACAGAATTAGCAAAACGCTGTTGCATACCTGTAGTGTTTTCTGATTCTTACTGAAATGATTTGTCCTTCTGATATTTTTGGTCAAATCAAGGGCATCCAGTCTTTCCAACATACACTGATTACTGTTTGTACAAAAGACCATTCTAAGTGCAGTCACTGATTAAGGAAGTGGACTGACAATAAGTTGTGATATATTTAGAACAAGTTTAAGATGTAATTTCTTCATGGTAAATGAGATCTCCACACAGGAAAAAAATAAATTTCTCTAGATTCCAGAAACGTATTTTAATTTGTCTCATATTTAGTTTTGTGTGTGTGTACATATATATATGTATGTACACACGCATACATGTTTGTTGTTTCACTAAGACGACGTAAAGTACTTCAAAACCATGTTTCCCATGTTAATTACAAACCATATTAAATAAAAATACTAGACAACCATTTTAATCTGGAGTTCATAGTTTCTTAAACCTAGAACCTATTCCGAAAGCAAGTTCTCATACAGAGCAGGTTTATGGGATTTGAATCACTTGAAACAAGTCATCTGATGTGCCTATGAACTAGCTATATAGTGAAGGGGAATAAAAAGATTTTTTAACTACAGAGGCATAATGAATCATGCCTATTTATTAGTCATCCTAATGAATATCTGCAAATTATTCTGCAACAAAGTTATTTTAACAAATTGGAGAACACAGACATATGTCAGTTACTGGGACAGTTGCACAGTTTACTGTCAAGCAATTTTAGTAGTTATTTGAACTGGTGATTAGATATCACATCATCTGAGATATTTTAGAATTCCTTGACCTTCCAGTATGGAAATTTACTGTGTATAATTACATTACTGAGAAATATCCATACAGTAAATGAATATGCAGATCTCTTTATTTAGCAACCATAACATCTATATTTACTAGCGCATCTGTTTACACGCGTTCGTGCTGTTTGTAGGTGACCATTAGTGTTAATTTTCAACTTGTTTTCTAGTAAAAAAGTCAAATTTACAAGAAGAGAGTGAGATTAAGCTACTAAAAAAATAGCGGGATTAAAAGAGTTTTTTAGGGTGCTTAGCACAAAGAGATTACAGTTCCTGACTATGGCTCCCAGCAATGCTTCTCAAACACTGTCAATTTGATTTCTCAAATAAAGTCAGCAAGAAAATACTAAAATCCTTTCAAAATATTATTTTTCACATAATTCTCTTGTAAACACATTTTTGTAAAGTCTTGTTCCTTTTTTTTTGGTACAACCTACAGACAAAGCACAGATAGTAATTTTAAGCTTATTAGCAAGATAACCTAACCTCACATTATGACCATTTCTTGCTGTACTTAAACTGCAGAGATGTTGAACAGAGGCCATACCTTTCTTCAGAAATTTTTGCCATCATTTTTAATACAAGCATAGTTGCTCAAAGTTCTAATGTATTTTTAAATAAGCCTTTGTTAATGCACACATGTTAATTATAGCAATAGTCTAACACATTTTAGGCTAGGAAACCCCATAGACGAAGCTATTTTAAAAGATAAAGCCCTTCCTTTTGCTTGAGGAGAAACAAAAGTCCATCAGAGAAGCTGGCCTTCCTCCAAATAGCCAGAGAAAATGCTTAATAATCCTACACTTTTCGTCTTGCAGAAGGAAGCTGAAATATACAGCATAACTCAGAAAAAACACAGCATAGTTCAAGATGAAGTATTTAGTGTACTGTATTATTTATTGAAAGAGTTCCTTGTAGCAATTACATAGCAAACTCTAAGATATTGAACTTAAGAAAATATAAAACATCGTCAAAGAAATACCAAAGCACGGAGAACATAAAATTGGATTAAAAAAATAAATATAAGCAAATATAAGGAATGGTAATAAGAGGACAAGAATTTAAACTTGGGTTCTTCCAATTTTCCCAGACATTTGTGGCTTGCAGTGCCCATAGCAGATATGTGAGTAAGCACATAGTGCTGCTCTCGAAGAGACAAAGAGATAAGATACAGAGGGTAACTATTCCACTCCGGAGCAAACCACACAAGTCTCCTTGGGCACAGAAGCAATAGCTCCCAGGTTAAAATGTTCAGTTGCTTCACAGTGACTTTTGCACAATCATTCCCAAGATGAAAGAGAATTCCGCACCACCTCAAAGCAAGAAAGTTATTTTGCTATAGAAAACTTGCGTATAGCAATATGGCTTGTCTAAGGCAAGAGAAGAAACTTGTGCAGTTGGAGACAGAGTCTGGATTCTGTTCACTCCTAAGTTTTGCAGAAGACAGAGAATCCAGTGATAATGAACAGTCTTCAAAGCTCAGATCTCCTTAAGCAAAACAAAATGAAACTTCAGTTTTAAATCTTGAAAAGAAGCCACACTAGCGGGCAATGAAATTACTCCAACTAATACAGTGAAGAAAAACCCAGTGTTACAGGAATTCAGAATGCATTCTGTTCTCCTGGTATTCTCAACCAATGGATGTTTTAAGGGCATTTTCTGCTGAAAAGAGGATTTATCCTGACAAATAGTTTTTGACTGACTGTCAAGAAAATGAAAACAGGGCAATTTATATCAGGAAACCATAAAAATCAGTTCTCAGGAACAGGTAAAATGTTTACAAACCTTTAAAGGAAAGCTTTAAAACGTGCTGATAATAGAAGTATTAAAATGCCTGATTTTCCACTGATTCATCCCTGAATGGACACTGGCTCTCAGGATTAAAACAGTTTTCACAGTTATAACTAGAGGATTTAAATTTGCATCTATGGGACTCATAAATCACTTTCAGTAAAGCATTATATGGTTAAGACGGATGAAGGTCAAACATTTATATAAATTTCTCACTCTCCAAGTCAGACTTCTGAGAAAAACATAAAGACCAAAATAAGTATATACAATTCCCAGCAGTCAACAGAATTATTTCTGAAAGCATTCTATAATTTCCTAAATTTGACTTCCACTAAGTCAGAGCCAAACTAACCAAACTGTCCAACTCAACACTGTTTGAATTAATCCGTGAAAAAGTCTGGACTTACAATATCCACACTGTCCAGAAAATAAAATTAGTAACAATCTCTGCCTAACATCTCAAACTGCAGCACTCATTAGAGGAGGCACTAAGCAGAAGCATGAAGTGAATGGAAAGAATCCTCCCTAAAACATCAGAATACCTTAGCCATTATTTTGATGTTAAAGGAATATACCCGTCACTAGGTATAAGCATCGGAAGATTTGCAAAATAACCAGTCCACTGAATCCACATCACTATTCCCTTGATAAACTGAAAAAGCTGAGCTCTTCAGGATTGTTTCTCTCGGAAACACAAGACTGTCTCCTTTTCATGGAAGAAGACAGTCATCTATCTACATCTTGAAAAAAAAGTAGATCCTCATCAACTCCTGAAAGGAGTGGTACTTGCAGTTAAAGACTGTTAGAAGACGTGTTAGAAACAGTATAAAAATATTTACATTATTACCTCTCCTATAAAGACAACCATAACACAATCCAGTTTTTCTTCAGGGGACAGCTTATCAATAAGGGAGTGGAGAGTTTCTGTCAGGTATGACTTCACTTTTCTTTTCACTGTAGGTATTCCCATTACAATGGAAACTGAAATCAAACAAAGCAGAAACGTACTTTCAGTGATTTCATACACAACATAGAAAACAAAAATCTTGTCTCATAATAAAGCATTGCTGAAGAAATGCTAAGAGTTAAAAGATGGAGATAACAGCAATTAAAAATAGTTCAAAAATATACCACCCACCATCAGGAGCATGATTAACATAATCACCATCAACACTCAGAGCAAACACAGCAAACACAAAAAAAAGTAATCTGAGACATGCCAGACTATTGCATAGGTAATAATCAACAACCATATTATTAATCAGATAAGGTGCACCAAGACCTACAGAGCGATCAAACTCCCTAACTTGGATTATATCAATTTGAAAATAAAACTTTCTTCACACCTGAAGTATTTAACTTATCAAAGTCGTCTTTTAAAATTACACTGGTGAAAAAAACCTATTACTTTCCTTGCACCTGATTTGGGTTCTTCTAGAAAAAAAGTCCAGGTCACTTGGATTGCTTGGAAATTCTTCATTGAAATCTCTTATCCTTGTCAAAAGCACCTCAAATGCAAAGCAACCTGGCCCCAGCTACAACACTATTAACACCATTTTTCAGCTGGCCATTTGAACCCCATGTTCCCTAATTTTCCCAGAGTCTTTCTTCTGTACCCCAGCCTGTACCCAGGGCTGGCTGCCCAGCAGGAGCACAGCAGAGAGCACCAGGAATGCAGTAACAGGATAAAGCAGACTTCATGAAGTCAGCACCAGCGTTTCAAGCCATCTGTGTGAGACTACTTACCACATCGTAAATATATGAAATCAAACGACTATTTAAAAATGTTGTTTATCCTTCCTTATAGAGCCTGTTTCGCCTAGCAACTACACATTAACAAGCTCTGAATTTTTAAAACAAACACTCAAAAAGCACAGTGACCAGGAAAGAAGATAGGAAAATAATTTTAACTTGTAATTTCCTCTCTTTTTTAAAATTCAATAAATCTGATTCCAATTTCTATTTTGTAATTTCAAACGTCTGTCATATGTTCCCAGTGGGATATAGTACAGGCTTCACTTGAAACAATAAAGGAATATAAGCCTTTTCCTTCCTAAATAACAACATTGAAATAAATGGTATTTATAGTTAGAAAAATAATCCCGTGCCTTGAGCCCGCACATTTGTCACACAGGCATGCCTTCCGTTAAAGGAAGGAGCAATCAAACTTAGTGAAGTAATGAAAAAAATACAGTCCAGGAGTAACTAATGCTTCTTTCAAAAGCAAAGGGGAGGATAAAATTAAAAAAGAAGGGCCTAGTGGACAATAACACAAGCCATTCAAATCAGATGGCACACAGAGAAACAAGGATTCAGTGGTGGCGCCTTCAAGCTTAGAGATGCACACATACATGTGCTTTGAGGTATATCAGCTTGGCTGGGCTTTATGCTATTGATTTTCTACAGTTCCAAGAGTGGGATTCCATGGAGCTATCCTAATGAACAAAGCTCCTCATTTGTGAGGGTTAGAAAAAAGGGGGATTGACAGTATTTCAGCACAACACTGATTTTTTTCCTCTCCAAAGAATGTCCACATTTTATTGATGTAATTATATCTGATTATCCAAGTTCTCACAACTCTTAAGTTATACTTTGAAATATATTGTTCAAATGGCCAGAAACATCAAATTAAAATAATGATATCCATGCATGGGTGCCTCACAAATCTGAAAAGCCTGAGGGGTATCACAGAATCACAGAATGTTAGGGATTGGAAGGGACCTCGAAAGATCATCTAGTCCAATCCCCCTGCCGGAGCAGGAACACCTAGATGAGGTTACACAGGAAGGCATCCAGGCGTGTTTTGAATGTCTCCAGAGAAGGAGAATCCACAACCTCCCTGGGCAGCCTGTTCCAGTGTTCCGTCACCCTCACTGAGAAGAAGTTTCTTCTCAAATTTAAGTGGAACCTCTTGTGTTCCAGCTTGAACCCATTACCCCTTGTCTTACTGTTGGTTGTCACCGAGAAGAGCCCGGCTCCATCCTCATGACACCCACCCTTTATATATTTATAAACATTGATGAGGTCACCCCTCAGTCTCCTCTTCTCCAAGCTAAAGAGCCCCAGCTCCCTCAGCCTTTCCTCATAAGGGAGATGCTCCACTCCCTTAATCATCTTTGTGGCCCTGCGCTGGACTCTCTCCAGCAGTTCCCTGTCCTTCTTGAACTGAGGGGCCCAGAACTGGACACAATATTCCAGATGAGGTCTCACCAGGGCAGAGTAGAGGGGAAATATGTCCATTAGCAGTTCAGAATCTGTTGTTTAGAATCTCAAGCTTTGTTCCCTTTTATTTAGTTACAAAAAATTAAATCCAAACTAAATGCTTCTTAATGTGCACCTTAACATGGGATGAGGTGTGATGGAGATGACGCAGAAAAGAGCAAAGCTGAAGCCAAACTCCTTTGATCTTGGATTCAGTGTGAATTCTAAGAGATATCAGTATCACACAAGCTAAATAAGATGTCCTTGATCTACCAAGTAGTGCAGTAAATTATATTACTAAAACTAGAAAGTTCTCCAGATATAAAACATAAAAGAAACATCATATCAGCATACCTCCTGTCCTTCCAAGGCCAACCTGCACAGAAGGTTGAAGGCTTCCTTCATTTTTCAACAAATGAGGCAAATGGTAATAGATATTTGGCACTTGAAGAGTTTTTCTACTTGTTAGCTCTTTTAACAATTTCAGCGTCTCATCTGCAAACATACATGAAATCAGTAATGCAAAAAACAAACAATATGAAGTTTTTATGCAGTGATAAATAAGACAAAATTCCAATCTTGGTCCTAACTGAGGAACAGAACAAATGATGCATTTTACTGAAGCATTTTATCTTGTGTACAAAGGAAGTCTTTTCTCCTTTTGATTTTTTAACTAAGCTATGGCCAAGATTATTTTCCACTCAGTAACCTTGCTACAGATAGAGTTAACACTTATGTAATCATACAAGATTTAGTGTGTAATCACAGAAGAGTGCTCCATTTATGGGGGGGGGGGGGGGGGGGGTGGTTGTTTGGTTTGTGTTTGATTTTCTGTGTTTTTGGGTTTTTTGTTGTTGTTGTTGGTTTTGTTTGTCTGTTGATTTCTTCTCTCTTCCCCCAGTGGATCAAAATGGGAAGCTTATTAACCTGGAGCTCATCAACATGTAGTGATGCTACTGCAAATAACTTTTCAAAGCTACAAATACATATTGGAATACATTGCACATAGAGACAGAAAACGAAAATAGCATTAAATATTTGACTAATGTTTTTAGTATTTCTGCAACAGAATGAATGCTAACATGAATTTAATTTAGTCCATTAGAGTACTTAAAATAATTCTCACTCCTTCTAGAATAGCTGCCTCTCAGAATGTCCAGGTGGCACTCGAAGCTGCAAATAACAGGTTTTAAATTCCCCTGCTGTGCGTGTTGAGTTTCTTACAGCAAGTGTGAAAACAACTCTTATTCCAAATGACAAATATGATAGCATATGGACCTTTGCAAACTTATGGGCTTTACAATATCAAGTTCAGTAAAAAAACAGTACTCATGGTTTCTGAGAAAAAAATTGAATTGTGCAGAAGTGAGAAAAGTAATACCACGAATGTCAATACTCTCAGATTCTGAGTGCAGCTTCCACAAAGCTGGAAGAGTTCTATTGTGAGTTTTGGTTTGTTTTGATATTAATTTTTGGGTGAAACTAAATTCCTAATCACTTATAATATTGAAAAACGCTTTATCAATAGATGCCATAAGTAGAAATGCTTATTTTTATAGATTCCAATACAGGTACCTTTTACTTTTCCTGCTAACATTTCCTTTAGCTTCAAATGCAAAAGCTGGACTAAACATTCTCTCAAAATATGACAACTCTTTGTATAAATGAACAATGATTTACATAAAACAATCTGGAATCCTCTCAGCTTCAAAGATAGCAAATACTACATAGTATGATGTATACTTAAGTACATTAAACTTAATATAAATCTATCTAATACTAAGTTCTGAGCACAAAAGCTCAGGAATTCAGACTTCAGCTGACTTCCCCTCAGCTCCACAGGGAAAAAAAGAGGATGTCCCAGATGGGATCCAGACATGGTAGGAAGTTTAAAATGTGAATCAATAACTTCAGCTGCATCAGAAGAGAATCTCTCTGAGTATATTGTCTATCAACAAGCTAACTCATTTTTAGAAATCAATGTGGTAATAATCATAAATCCAGTATCAAACTTACGTGACTTCCTCTATTGTTGTTCGCTTTAAAAGCAAACCATACACACAGATGAGGAAGACGAGTCAAAGACTATTTAAATATAACCTTTATCCATACAATTCCTGGACATCCAAGGAAATACAGAGATCAGGCTGGACAGGCCATTAGTGTCAGATAGAGCAATTAGTCCTTAAATCCGCACTGAGGGCCTCTAATTATAACCTTTCTCCTCCTCCCAAAAAAGTCTGTAGAAAACAGTAACCCATAGCACTAATGCAAGTAGATAAGAGATTCAAAAAGCTTGATCCAGTTTTTTTGCTTTGCAAAAATTTTTGGGGTTATATTCTTCATTAAGCCAATACAATGAAGTTTCTGCAACCTACCAAATCAGACCTCTCGCCAGAAAGTTGATATTTATTTGTTATTCATCTTCCATCTAGAATCGTCAGAGTAACTAAAGCAGTAATAGTGTAATTTTGAAAGTTAACTTCAAAACTGTGTGAATGCATACTCTCATATCGCCAAACACAGCTCTCAGTAAACTTGAGCATCAGCCTCTGAAATGGGTGAAAACTAATGAAAGACTTTACCAGTTCAACATTTAATCACCTTATTAAAAAGTGCATTTTATAAATCATTAACAAATACCTTACACAGCCTGTATGTTTTTATATCTTCCAGCTGACTTTTAAACATATTCTAATTGCTGCAAGTTCATCCATTTCTTAAACACTGTTTGCTCACCTTTCCCCTCAAGCTCTATTTAAAAAGCAATGTAAACTACTGTCAAAATATACTCCATATGTTAAATAAGTAACCAGAAGTTCCAAACTTTGGAAGTTAGGCATGGAATAAGTATTCAGTCCCTAAAGTCATAAAAATGAAGAGTGGGTACATCATTAAGAATAGAAATTGGAAAAACAAACAAAATCCCCACAAATACAAAAAATATCCCTACCAGATATAAGCTATTACAGATTCTTTATTTGCACTGCTGAACAGTTTCATTCAGCTTTCTTGGTATTCATTTCTTATTCTATAGTAATAAGAAGAGATATTAGTAGTGCAGAGTTATACAAAATAGCTCAGTCACAGAATGTACCTGAAAAATTATTCATTGCGTTCTTACTCCCATTTGTTTCTGCTACTGCACGCCTGAACTGCTCCAAGATAGCATTCAGCTCAGAAGAGCGTTGCAGAGTGCGATGCTCAGCTATACGAAGACGCTCCTTCAAAGCATGAAATTCCCGTTGATATGCAATCAACTTCTCTAGAGAGAGAGAAAAAAAAAAAAAAGAGGATTCTGGTTATTTTTGGAAACAAACACCTACAGAAAGATCCAGCAAGGGTCAGGGATGCTCAGCTATGCAGCACCTGAAATTCAATGAAGGCACAGCCCAGCACCATCCCACCTGAGTTAGGTTAGCATTCACACAGCATACAGAGGGAAAAGTGAGCTGCACGAGACAGGGATGCAAAACGGGCACTGAGGGGGTATGCCCTTCACCAGATCCACAGACAGGGGCAATTTTTGAGTCCCCATTATGCAGCATCACAAGGTAGTTCTAAATCTTTTCTTGGAACAGGTGCCTACAAACCCTTTATTTGAAGAAACAGAATAGGAGTGGTGCCTTACAAAAGCACAAAATATGCCTTTTGAAAGCCCCCTCTGAATACCTTCTAAGAATGAGTGGAATTCAACAATATAAAGTATCTCTGGTTATGCATCTTTCCTTCTTCCTATTGGTCATTTCCTCAGATCTTCTGCTCACCACCTTCGCCCTCCTTCAGCCAACCTACAGGTACAGACTGGAGTATGTTAAGTGATTTTATACCTTGTAATCAATATTCCAGCCACAGAGCTGTCATCTATAGACATATTTTTTTTGTTATTTACCTATCCAGTCCCAACCTTTTAGTATTGCAATGGTAGGGAAGTAGAAGTTTTGCAAGCAATTTGAATCTCTTCCTGTTGCTACACTACAGCAAGACAGAGTGAAAAAGGAATTACAGTCAACTTCCCCTTGTTAATAATGCTGCATTTCCTCCAACTTCTTTCAATTTACGTTTATTTTCTTTCTTGTAGTTGGAATGTACTGTTCTGATTATGTTTAGAAAACATAATTAGCTAAAATGCCCTGTGTTTTGAAGACAGAAAAATAAAAACATAGTTCACTACCTCTTAAAAACATTTCGCTTGCCAGTCTTATTTTCCTTCTCTCATTAAAACCAAATGGTTATTGCTTTTGTGCCAATGAACCCAGAACACAGATGCTGGCCCACACCACAGTGCTAGGCACACTACACACTGATGACTGAATCCAGACTGCTATTTGAAACAGGATTTAGTGCTTTAGTCAGCAGTATTGCAAAGGCCAAGAAAATTTTCTGGAGTTCCTGGCATGAAGGACGTTCTTAATTGCCAATGATAACCCAAAGAAATCAAAGACTGCTTGGAACCATGTGTACTAGTTACAGTAAGGTTACAAAACATTTTGACAGCTAAATGAATATAAAATTGTATTGCATAGACACCACACAAGTATGTGAATGATATCCCCTCCCCAAAATCAATGGATGATGGCAGCCTATATAGATCCCTGTTAATCTCTGTCTAAATAGGGAAGGACAGGTGAGCGACCAAAGGACAGGCAAAGTTTTACTGGGGGCTTCAATAGCAGTAGATAGCCTCAGAAAGCAGCCTGTAGCATCAGATCTCTCTTCTTGTCTTTCTTCACAGTACAAGATAGCGAAGTCTGGACTTCTGTTCTTCCTGCTTTGAAAAGGCCCAACTTGCCTGTGGGAGAGTCCGTATTTCTCCTGGGAAAATGGTGACAACCCTATGGAACCTCTGGTTCAGACTCCAGCACCCCAAGCAGGATGAGTTCAGGTTTTCCTCTTCTGACTTAGACAAATTCTTGACAGAGACTATTTGTCTTCCTACACTTACCTTAAAGATACCAGCACATCATGCACAGTGCTCTGATGACTCTGGTGTTCGAAAGAACAGCAGAGGCCTAGAAGGAACAATTTACTTAGGAATACGTCAAACAGTGAAGAACTGCAGTAGTTCCTCTGCCATCTCCACTTAGCAAACTCCATAATGCAAAATCAGACATATCTTCTTACTAAACTCAGTTGTAAACAGAGATGAAGATTTTTTTACCTCCCTAATTCAGGTAGGTAGTACATAAACTGGAATTACGAGACCCTTGTAATTCCACAGTAAATTAAAGCTCTGACATAAAACCATAAGAAACGTAGAGGTCAACTGAAAAGGCAGTTTTATCACGCTGACAAAATGAAAACTGTAGTTTCATATCAAGAACTACCAACAAAAATCCCTTACTGAGGAGATGATATTTTCAGGGGAGGTAGCTGTTGTAACACCTTTAATTGACAATTAATAAAGTATGTAAAAAATACAGAATGTAATCAGTTAATTTATTTTTAAAGAAATGTAAAATTATATATGTAGAAGTAAACTTCATAATGGCAGTTTTTGATCAAAGAACATAGGATCCCAACTGTGGCATTGTAAAACAATCATAGAATCACCCCCATCTATACTTAAAGGAGGATCCAGGAAATTATAGGCCCATCAGTCTTAGTTCAGTCCCTGGGAAAAGTTATGGAATGAATTCTCCTGGGGGCTATGACAAGTCAAATGAAGCATGTGATTTGGAATAGGCAGCACAGATTCACCAAAGGCAAATCGCACTTGACAATACGACAAAGTAATCTGCTCAGTTTATGTGGAGCAAGTGGTGGACACTGTCCACCTGGATTTCTAGAAAGGCTTTCTATACAGTTTTCCACAGCCTCAAAGAGAAACTGATGCAATATGGTCTAGGCAAGCGGTCTCTGCAGTGGGTGGTGAACTGGCTGATGGGCCATACCCAGAGGGTGGTGGTAAACAGCCCCTTTTCAAACTGGCAACCTATCATGAGTGGTGTCCTACTTATATCTTCATAAGTGATATGGATGACGGGATCAAGTGGACCCTGATGAAGTTTGCCGATGACACTAAACTGAGTGAGGAAGCGAACACTTCAGAAGGGTGTCACCCTGCAGGAAGACCTGGATAGGCTGCAAGAGTGGGCTAACAAGAACCTTATGAAGGTCAACAAGGACAAGTGTGAGATCTTGCACCTGGGAAAACATAATCCAGGAGTGCAGCACAGGCTGGGATCCACCTGGCTGCAAAGCAGCTCTGTGGAAAGGGACCTGGGGGTCCTGGTGGACAACAAGCTCAATAGGAGTGAACAGTGGGCTGCTGTGGCAAAGAAAGCCAACAGGATGCTGGGCTGCATCAACAAGGGCATTATCAGAGATCAATGAAGTCCTTATCCCACTCTGCTCAGCACTTGTCAGGCCACACGTCTCTAATGTAGTGTTCAGTTTTGGTTCCCGCTATGCAAAAAAGACGTGGACAGGCTGGAGAGGGTCCAGAGAAGGGCCACAAAGATGATCAAAGGACTGGGAAGCCCGCTGTGTGACAAAAGGCTGAGAGAACTGGGCTTGTTCAGCCTTGAGAACAGGAGGCTTAGGGGAGACCTTATCACCATGTTCAAGATGGAGACACTTTTTTTTACAAGGAGTCACATGGAAAAGAGGAGGGGTAATGGGTACAAGTTACTACTGGGGAGATTCTGATTGGAGACAAGAGGGAAGTTTTTCCACAATGAGAACAATCATTCACTGGAATAATCTCCCCAGGGAAGTGGTGGACTCCCCAACATTGGACACTTTTAAGGTTCAGCAGGACAGGGTGCTGGGCCATCTTGCCTTGACTGTGCTTTTGTCAAGAAGCATTGGACCAGATGACCCCGGAGGTCCCTTCCAACCTGGTATTCTGTGATTCCATGAACATTTTTCCCAGTAGAAATATTACAAAGTAGTTCAGTTCTGAGGCTCCCAGTGAACAGTACTGGTTATGCATTTATGGTACTTGAGACCTCAGCCTGAATTCCTTTAAGAAATCCTAGTTGATTGGTTCAAACTAGTCAACATCTCACAGTTGCTTCAACCAGACACATCTGCATTGAGAAGGCTCTCTAAGAGATAAAGTCCTGAAACTCATTCTTCAAAAATGTACGACTGGGTTTTTTTGGGTTTGTTGTTGTTGTTTTCTTTTTGGTGTTGTTTGTTTGGGGGTTTTGGGGGGTTTTTTTGTTGGTTGGTTGGTTGTTTTTTAGGTCACAATATTATTCAACCAAGTAAAACTAGAAAATGCTAACATTACAAATATAATCATATTTTAAGTCCATTACCTTATGAGTATTTTTCTAGTTATTAACACAAAATGAAGTAAAAATCATTCTTCACAAGCACTTAAGTAATTTAAAACATTTACATCTCTAATACTAACAGAGGTAGTTACTTTTCATGTATTTGGAGATTAATGTGTAATTTAGCCTTTTGATACTTGTTTTGTAATATGACTGCCTGTACTTAAAACAAAAAAAATTTAAATTTCTAACAGTCACATCTTTGGCATACTTGAAGCACTTAAAAGCATTGATCAACTGCTCAGATACTTATTACTTACAAACAAACATAAAAAAACCCACAACAGCACCAATACCAAATTTCACCTCATACTGAAAGGCACTGGCAACCTAGAAAATATTTCACAGGCTCTTCCAGCACCACCAACATTGGTCACCACCTGTCTAGACTTTAGAAAAGTAAGCGTACCTTAAAGGCATCACAAGTTTATAAATACTATAATTCGATTTTCCAGAGTTCTTGACTCCTAAGTACTTGTGAATGAGCCTACAAGATTAAATGTAAGGATCTACTTTTATTTAAACTTTGACTTAGCTCAAGTCTTTGCCTTTTTCTTTCTTTTTAATTTGCTTTTTTATTTGCTTTTCCCCCTCCTCTCTAAAATATGAAATCACTTGAAAGCTAAATATTTTCATCAAATAATTAGGCCTTTTGAGGAGAATATGTTACATTCCACTTTCTTCCTCACAAGGAGGAAGGAATCAAAATTTGCAAGTGACTGTAGAAGCTTCTCCAGAATTTCAAGGCAGTCTTTCTGAAATGTGTATGTAGGATGAAAGGCCAGTGCACAATTAGAGTTGAAACTGGCCAGTGCTGTATTGGACAACTAGAAGGGCTTTGTTAAGTACATTAATGGCAAAAGGAGGTCCAAAGAAAACATTGGACTGCAAAACGCATCCTGGGATACAAACACAGTATAACTAGCCAGTCAATAGAGGTGATCGTTCTGCTGTACTCAGTGTTGATGTGGTCTCACTTTGAGTAATGCATGCAGTTCTAGGCCCCACAATTTAAGAAGGGCGTGAAGGTCCTTGAATGCCTCCAGAGGAGGCAACAAAGCTGGTGAAAGGGCTGGAAGGCAAGTCCTGGGAGGAGCAGCTGAGGACTCTGGGCTTGTCTAGTTCGGAGAGCAGGAGGCTGAGGGGCGACCTCATGGCTCTGCAGCTCTGAGGAGGGGAAGGGGAGAGGGAGGTGCTGAGCTCTGCTCCCCGGGATCCAGTGATGGGACCCGTGGGAATGGCTCAAAGCTGCGCCAGGGGATGTTTAGATCTGGCATTAGGAAGCATTTATTTACTGAGGGGGTGGTGAAACACTGGAACAGGCTTCCTAGAGAGGTGGTCGATGCCCCAAGCCTGTCAGTGTTTATGAGGCATTTGGACAACGCCCCTAATAACATGCTGTAACTTGGTCAGCCCTGAAGTGGTCAGGCAGTTGGACTAGATGATCATTGTAGGTCCCTTCCAACTGAGATATTCTATTATATTCTATGACAAGTTGACTTGTAAGCATTGTATATACAGAAAAGTCAACCGTGTAACCAATATTTTCAAAACACATTTGACCATTTAGTGTTTTATTGCTGAAAGGTTTCCTAAAAACCTAAAGAAATTGAATTGATTTCTTGTCAAAAAGTATCAAAACACTCTTTTTCATTGCTGTTACAGTAAAAAGAAAAATACTGAGCCTAAAACCATAAAGGAAACAGCCACATAGATCAGTGGTCACCATTGCAAAAAAATGTTTCTCTTTCTACAATATAATAAATTATTTTTCTTCTTCTTATGCTGAAATCTCAAGTAATTTAAGAAAACAGAGGAAGGAATTCAGACAGTAAGTTATTGGCCTTCTCCAGCAGATGGAAGAACCCCAAACATATCTGTTCTCTGACAAATAAAACCTCTCTCCACCAGCAGTTGTAGCCAATATCAAACACATTTGGTCTCTAATGGTTTCGGCCTACAGTCATATTTTTACTTAAGAATAATACACTGCTTTACATTGAAATGAGAAAGTGATGCTTTCCCACACTTTGCTCTAGAAGCCAAAAAAAAAAATCAAATAAAAATAACTAGTCCTTATACTTCAAATGAAAATATCTTGTAAAGAAATTACTTGAGAACTGAAAGCATTGATTCTTCATAATTTTCTCTTAAACTCTAGTAGTTTCAGCAAAACTCCAGAAGCTAAAACGCAAATATTTTAGCTGGCTTGATGCTGCACTCTTCTCTGAAAGTTAACACTATGTCAACTCATTCAGTAGTTTGCTTTCTCAACTTTTTTCCCTCTTATTGCAAGATTTTGTCCTAAATATGCAGAAGCTAGAATTTAGACAAGCTTGCTTGAAAGTTGATGCAGTATATTGAAAATTCAAGACTCAAATCAAACTGTGAAGGATTGCAAGTTTTGACCAGAGATGGAATCTCAGTTCTCAGCCTACTCTTCCTTTGCTGGGTTATTTATGGTTCTCCTACTAACTGTTTAAAAAAAAAAAAGTCATTTCAAAAAGACACCATTAGCCTAAGTTACAAACTCAGTCCATTCTCCTCTTAGCCCAGTCATGATTACATGATTTGATTTTTCTTCCAAATTTAGACAGCTCAGAAGTGAAGTTTCAAACCAGACGCTAATTTCCTAAACTCAACATGGAGCTTCTGAACATCTTAACATACAACTAGTTTCTTAGTTGTGGGATTTGTACTACTAGTCTAATTCACTTATGTACTTCAACCCATGATTTTTAAGAGCAAAGAGCTTTCCTTTGGGATAAAAAAGGGCATCAAAGTAAAGGAACAAGAAAATATGCTGTAGTTAGAGTTTACAAAAGCATTTTGCAGATTATCTCGGTTCAATTAAAATAGCAAAAGAAGTCTGAATTGTAGCTAAATTACCTGCACTGGCAGAACACTTGCTGTACCACAATTCCAAATGAAACACATAACTGCACAACAAAATGGCAAAAATAACTTGGAAACACAACCAAGACAATTCTGTGGCTATTCAGTTTCAGTGCCATTAAAAATAATCAACAGCTCTTAGTGTTTTGTTCTTGTTATTAGCAAAATGAAATTTTTAAAGCCCAAAGCGTGTCAGTGTTTAAAAGACATTTACGCAAGGCCCTTAATAACATGCTTTAACTTTTGGCCAGCCCTGAAGTGGTCAGGCAGTTGGACTAAATGATCATTGTAGGTCACTCCCAACTGAACTATTCTATTCTAGTATGAAAGCCATGTGAGGATACTACTTTGGGTGCACTTTTAAATTGAATGGAGTACAGACAGCTATAGAATCAGGAAAATTCTGCTGCCTCTTACTATTTGAAGTTTCACCATAAACCACCCACAAAGGAAATGGAGATGGGTCAGTATCAAAGAAAGAACCTAGGTACCCAACCTTCAATTGCAATGCACTTTTGAAACCTTTATACATGTGTGTGTGAGTTGCCATTAATTTTAAAACACAGAAAGTATACTTGAATAGGATTCCTGGTCAAGACACCAGTATTATTAAAGCAACGATCACCAGAAAATACTCAATTCAGTATTCAGAACTACTTAGATCCACCAATGAGGTTGCAGGTGCAATTTAATATTGTTGAGAGCATGCAAGTACATGACAGTCTTGACCAAAGCTGTACATATATTGATATATGAGAATTCAGAAGATTTTTATTTACATATCTGAGGCAGTAGCAGAAGAGGAATACAGAGGAGCATGTATTTAGATGATATGCACACACATCCATCTTTGTTAACGTTGCATCAGGGAAAGGAGGTACAAACACTGCAGAACCAGAGATGTCTGTGACCCTCTACAGATGCCTCTCTCAAGAAATGGGCTAAATAGTGGACTGAGAAAAAGGGCTAGAAACTAACTAAAAAGGGAAGTCTGCATTTCTGGCAATCTCTGCAAAGTTTCTGACTCCATGTAGCCTGTAACAGCCATACTATGATAGCCTGTGACTCCAGTAAAAACCCTGCTGCTCTCTATGGAAAAAACAACAACAACAAAAAAACCCCAACAACAAACATCAAACCTGTGCCTGCTGTGTAATATGCCCCCCTTGGCCTTTTTTTGGTGGGGCTGAGGTAAATGAAAACAGAATTGCATGAAGACCCTTATACACACCAAGAATGTTTCAGTGATTCTCAGTTAGTATTGCCATTCTCCCTCAAGGAAAGCCTTTTACTGTTCACTAAAAGAAGCACCATCTACAACATAAAAAGCAGTATGAAAGTTTTGCAAGTTGTTATTTATCTTATCAATCAATCAAGTTCACAAATAAGTTAAACCACAGGCCATTTCACTACTGGAAGTAGAACTCACTGAACTAAAGTGACTAAAAATAAAAGGCAAACTATAACTTACTCAAGAGCTCTATGGAGGTACAGCTGGTTGTCTCCAAAGGCAGATGCATCAGACTGTCCTGATTTCAGCGAGGATAGAGTTAATTTTCTGCCTAGTAGCTGATATAGTGCTATGTTGTGGATTTAGTATGAGAAGAATGTTGATGAAACATTGATGTTTTGATTGTTGCCAAGTAATGTTTATACCAAGTCAAGGACTCTTCCACCAGAAAGCTGCAGGTGCACAAGTACCTGGAAAGGAACAAAGCCAGGACAGCTGACCCAAGCTGGCCAAAGGGGTATTCCTGACCATTCATGGTCAGTATATAAACTGGAGTTGGCCAGGGGGTAGGTACCGCTGCCCTGGAACCCAGGGGCTATCGGTGTCACAGGTGGTGAACAACTGCATTGTGCATCACTTGTTTTGTATCTTCTTCTATTACTATTATTATTATTATTATTTTCTTTGCTGTCCTATTAAACCGTTCTTATCTCAACCCATGAGTCTGTTCTGGTTTTTTTTCCTTCCTCCCTTTCAATTCTCTCTCTCAACCCACTTTGGGGGAAGGGAGCAGGATGAGTGAGAGGCTGTGTGGTCCTAGTTGCTGGCTGGGTTTAAAACCACGACGCAGACAACAAGATGAGAAGAAGCTTTATGACCTTCCCATATCAACAGCAGGCAGCGGAGTCTTCCTTCAAACTGCAAATCAGCTAAATACCCAAAGTGATAGATATGCCACACAGAGAAAACGGTAACCAGCCAAAGACTTGACACTCATAAAACAAAGCAAGATAAGTACAGAGGGCTTTGCTTTATCACATTGTAGGCCTGATTTATATTTCTTGCTCTTACCCAGCTGAACTCTCAAAACCTCTCATCCCCATTGTTCATTAAATAGGAACAGGAAGAACTGACTGCCATCTGACATGCAAAAAGCTTTAGCTGGCAACAAGGCATGACACACAAATATTCAATTAGTAAAATGGGTAAGAGCAGGAACAGATACCTGATGCAGCAGGACCTTTCCTCTATCCAAGAGGATAGAGGACAGTAGGTACCCGACAGTAGGTACCACCCCACCATGGGTCAGAAACAGTAACAAACTTCATGTATCTATTCGTTACACTTGCATCAAGGATGTTGATCAATTTACAGGTCGATACAAAACAGAGCTCTTAATGGACAGAGAGCTTCCACACTGAGTTTTATGTAGAGTCGGTGGGTGGAGCAAGAGCAGGTTACTCTTCAATGAATTAGGGATTTGTCAACATGCCAGCCACTTCAATCTGGCACAGCTTTTACAGGCATATTTCTTTGTTTGAGCTACATAAGGTGAAAGAGTAAGTTCTGCACTTCCCCTAAAATCAGTTCAGATTCTTTATGTGATACATGAAACCATGGTATCAAGTACATCAGTATTAAGTCATGACAATACCTGCACTGATGTGCACTTCACTCCCACAGAGATGTACGCAATATGTATTTTTTAGACCATGCTTGATCTGTAATATCTGAGTACCTTACAAACTATTTGTAGTTATTACCTGATCAAATAGTCATCTTTGTCCCTCACAACCAGATATTGTTTTAAACTAAAATCCTGCTACACTAATATGTGGCAGTCTAAATTATTTCCAATATCTGTCAAAAAAAGACTGAATTCCTTTATAAAGCCAAAAGAAAGTCTTAATACACTAGCACTTAAGTAATTTTCAACTTAATCTTAAAACTGACACTTTTTTTGACAAAGGCTAGTCTTCCTATTTTGCATGGGTTTTGCAAAATGTAACTGTAAATGCAATTACCCAATACTGCCCTCACTGCACTGTACAATCATCCACATAAAGATGCACAGACAAGAAATACATAGTGGCATTTACTGAGGAAATACAAACATTGCTTCCATTGCCCTTTGGAAGTGACTCCAGAGCTGAGGAGATATTCATGGGGCACAAATCAAGCACAGCATTCTCATATGTCTGACTGAGGAGAGGGGGGGCAGAGGAATTGCCAAACCAACCACACAGGCATGGCCAAAAAGCTCTGTCTACAAAAAAGAGAGATTCGAGATGTTCTAGCATCTACTTGTAATATTAGAGCTTATAAAAACAGAAAATCTGAAGTGTGCTTATAAATCAGATTCTGATTTTGTCTGGAAACTGCCTAAAAACTGATACGTGTTGTCCTTGAAATGTTATATTACCATGGATGACTACTCCCCATAAGCTAATTAGCTTCCTTGCTCTTAAGTGATATTAAAATCTTTTATAAGCAAGTTATGATGAATTATAAAATCTGAAGCAGAAAAGCAATCAGCCATGCAAATACAGAATAAAGCAGTATACTGTAAATGCTAACAAGAGACATGCTATAAATAAAAGCTCTTAAGAAAACAGCTCAAGGTCAAATTTTATCAGTCCTCTTTGAACATTTGATCCTGTGGGCCATTTTAGTTACAGAGTTCGTAGCTATGCTTATTCATAAAGCTATTTTATTATTTTGAAGGCATGAGAGAACATGTGATTGTCTTATAAGTATATTATTCTTTGGAATTAAAAACAGTAAGGTAGGTAATTTACATACAAAAAATACATCCTATTAATCATGACAAAACATTTTCTGCTTCATGAAACAAACAAAAAAGGTCTTGTATCAAGATTTAGGAAAACAAGAGGGCAAGTCATTCTTTTATCCCTAATCTTGTTACTCAAACTGACAGGTCATTTCAGCAATCCGGTACTTCAATCTACCAAAACAATCCCATAGAACTACTGTTTATTGCCCTTGTTTTCCACATAAAGATGTACTTCTTAGGACTAGAAGTATTTTTAAAAGTGCTTACTCAAGTAGCTTTCACTGTGAATAACCACTTACTTTTGAGTGAAGGTTCCGTAGGTTTTTCTATTTTTTTAAAACAACCCAAGAATTATAATTACTTAATTTTTCTTCACAACTTGTTCATATTTAGCACTTCAAGGCTCTGTATAAACAAATGATGGGTTTTTGTTCTTTCCAATTCTAACGCACTAGCACAAGCCTGAAGTGTTTGCTTTGAAACTTTCAGGGCCTTACCCGATCTCATTCCAGATACTTTTGTTTAAACATTCCTTTGCAGCAGGAGCTGAAGTTGTTTCCACTAAATTTTTTTAAGCAATCTGAATAAGATCCTTTGTAATATCAACTGGTAAAATCTTCCTATTTTGAAATGTAAATTTCGGAATCAATTTACTTGTAAACATTCTTTTGAAAACACTAAAAATGCTGCAGCTTACCAATCGAAGTGGAAGCATGAAGTAGTACATCAGGCTGGTTTTTTGTTCTGGTTTTGTTTTATTTTGTTTTCCCCTAAAAAGCTACAGAATAAAACATTTTCTTAGATGAAAAACAATCCTAATTAATCAGAAAGCCAAAACCACCAAACTAGAATTTGACAACTGATGAATGATTTACTTAAAGGGTATTTTAATAGCTGGATAGAGCAGTCAGGAACAGTTTTAAATGTCTCCAGATGCAATTGTTCACCTTTGCCTCTATATACAAATCATTCAATATAGGAAATTTTCTAAATTGTGACCTTTCAGTACAGTTATAAAACCCAATAATGGCATCACTCTCCAGTCTCTACTGATGAGGGCTGACTGAGGGTCTGAATGTTCCTTTGGACACGAGGAATAAAAGGAATAATATATCGGAAAATCCAGACACCCAGACTAAGGAGGTCAAGTCAACAGAAGCATATGGTGGACTGTCTTGTGCATTGGTTTCAGACAATAAGGATAATTAAACACATGATTCGAGATGAGATACTGGCAGCACTTGAGCCGAAGGTCTTTTAAAACAAAGAACAGCAAGCTACAGCGATGGAAAAAAAAGAAAGAAATCGCACATTTGCAATTTCTTTGTCCTGATCTGACTGTTAACTTAACTAGCATTCATACCACTTCGCCTAGTAAACACCACCCAGGATTCTATGGATGAATATAATCCTCAGGGCTTTCTTAGGTTCCAGCTATTTGGTTTTTATCTTATTCCCAGTGCTAAGAAGCACTGTCAACTCTGCTGGCATTTCTTGTTTAAAGGGAAAGTGAGATAAAAAGGTCACTGAAATCATATGCTAAATCAGTTCCACAATAAGCAATCAGCATCTCTAGCCCTGAATAGAAACACTAAGGAATAAACAAAAGCTTCATGGATTCTATTCCTAAAAAGCAAGGCTGTACAAGGAAAATTATTGCAACTTCTGTTGTAGACATAACACAAAGAAATTAATAAAAGAGCTCAGCTGAGTATGCAATCTATTGAAGTCATGTAATTTGAACATTAACTCTTTGCACTGTCAGAAAAAATTACCTTCAAACAATGTTCACCAAAACCCTCCGTTTTAATACTTCATACTTGTCTTGCACAAGACTCAAAGTGTACAGGAGTGTAAAAGGAACTAGGTAATGGTCAACAATAACATCACAGTATTATCTCAAAAACAGGAACAAAATTTCCAGTGACAGCTTTTACAAAGATCATTAGATCACGATTACTTTTCCAAACTAACTGCCAATTAAAAAGCCACACTACAAGTCTGACTAAAATCTTATGCAGACCTACTGCTCAAGCAGCTGTGAAGCTCCAGGTCAGGCAAGTGTTACAATCATAGCACTGAAACGCACTTGAAAGATACAAGACAGGTCGATATCTAGCCTGCGTTCTTGGCAACACCTAAGTACCAAAGCACATTAGCTGAAAGCAAGAATTCCCATTGCATTTTTTAACATATTAAAATAAAACAATCTATTGTACATTTCTGCAGAAATGTGTGTATTAAGCATACATGTTGCATCTATTTATTATATTTGTTTCCATCCTTTAGTTTATATGTGTGTATGTAGATACTTTATTGCTACCAATAAACAAAAATATCTTCTTAAAACTACATAATAGCTAATTATGCTTATTTCTACCAAGACATATGAAAGAACTTATAACCGCTTACGCTGATTCTAGCAGAGTGTCGCTTTATAATGTAATGATCAGCATCTGAGTGGTATTATAATTTCAGTGTTAAATATAATACCAAAAATCTAACACTGGTAAAACACAATTCTTCCACATCGGTTAAAAAAGAGAACAGACAACCCCTTCACCTGAAATACTTACAGATTTGCTGACAGTGTAAACAAATGTAATTACCCTTTAGGTAATTCAATCCCCTACAGCCAGTTTGACTACAAGTCATCTATGAGATCTTGTGTCTTTCCTCAGACCTCAATCAGACAGTATTTTCAGCTAATTTCTACAAACAAGTACATATATCTATATTAAGATAGCAAATCAAAATACTGTTGTTATCTAGTGGTCTAAAAAAAAAAAAATCCCTCCAAGAATTTAAAATGAAATATATTTCTCTGCCTACCACTTTTTTATAAGCTACCCAATTTCTAATTTAGTTTACTGAAATAGTTTTCTCTGCCGTAACAGAATTCATGACAGTAAGGTCTTTGATTCTCATTGTTATTAACTTGATAAGTTAAAAGTGGAACAGGGATTTGAAAGAGAAAACAAGTTTCCATAAAAGCTCACAGTAAAAACATTTTTGTTGAAAATGTTTATTATCCAAACTAGCGTGCACAAACAGTAAAGCAATTTTCCAAATCAATCTGGTAATCATTCGAGCTTCCGCTAAGCCTGTCACTCACATCTTGCAAATAGCCGGTCATCAACTGAACCTCTATTCCACACTTCTAAAGAAATCTCTTCTGTATCTGATGCCCCCACATCAACTTCCTGCTCTAACAGCTACAGTTAGAGCTCTATTTTAAGATTAAAGAGATAAAGTTTTAGTCAAAGGTTACACACATTATTTCTTGTATTCATGATATACTACTACACATAGGACACTTCAAGAGTGGAGTATCTCCGTTATGAGGAAAGGCTGAGGGAGCTGGGTCTCTTTAGCTTGGAGAAGAGGAGACTGAGGGGTGACCTCATCAATGTTTACAAATATATAAAGGGTGGGTGTCACGAGGATGGAGCCAGGCTCTTCTCGGTGACAACCAACAGTAAGACAAGGGGTAATGGGTGCAAACTGGAACACAGGAGGTTCCACATAAATATGAGAAGAAACTTCTTCTCAGTGAGGGTGACAGAACACTGGAACAGGCTGCCCAGGGAGGTTGTGGAGTCTCCTTCTCTGGAGACATTCGAAACCTGCCTGGACGCCTTCCTGTGTAACCTCATCTGGGTGTTCCTGCTCTGGCAGGGGGATTGGACTAGACGATCCTTCGAGGTCCCTTCCAAACCCTAACATTCTGTGATTCTGTGAAGCTAACTGATCGGAAATCAACTTTTTTCTCTTCTCCAGCTCTTGTTACACCAGTAAACTCTGTTGCTAACATAACACAATGTTAACTATACCACTGGAACCAAAGCCAGCCAGTGCCTCCCACAGTGCCTAGTGTCGAGGGATCTCTCCTGATTCCAAGGATAAAATTGAAAATTGTCAGTTAAAAATTGAGAATAAGGTACAACTTCAGTCTTTTCATTCTGGAAACGCCCAAGAATCTTAAATAATAACCATAATTCAGATAATATTGATGACAGACTTAAATTCTAGTTAAGAGGAACATTATAATACACACAGATAGGGCTGCATTTGAAAAAACACAGAATTGGGTATGGTTTAGAGATGACCACTCCAATCAATATGCAGTTGTGAGCACCAGTGTATCTCGATTCTGTAATTATGGCATGACAGCATTTCAAAATTCAGGCCAAGTTGGACACCCGAGACTAGTTTAATCTCAGCTCTAACATGGTCTCTGTGTATCATAAGTTTCGTCATCATTTCACAGATAACTGTCATATGAATTTTTTAAAAAGTGATTATAAGGTTAAAAAGAATCAAAGAAAGGGGATGAGATGAACAGACGTAGTTGATTATGTCATGTGCAAATGCTAAAACAAATAATATACTTTAACAGATCAGAATTTCAATCGTGGCAAATGAAGACGTTAACAGGAAAAGAATGGTCTAGAAGCAGGAACAAACATTTTCACAAGGCTAGAGAAGGCACTACTTGGTTTCTAGTTAAACTTGACTAAGGCCATTGGAATATGTCGCATGGTATAAGCAGCTGAAATTTTTAATTCTTTTGGTGACAACTACAGAGTCTCCAAAATATGCAGAGCAGAAAATAAAAATTTTGGTTTAATTTTCCCATTACGCTGATCTTCATCAATATTATTGAACATTAGTTGATGATGCTATCACACTACAGGGAAATGTGGTTCCATTTGTACTTCAAACGGTTTAAGGTTTCTGAGTAGAATTATAGCTTTCATACTGATCCTTTCTGTAACAAGGAAGTAAAGAGTTTGTGGAAGAACTAGCACAGTATAGGAATTATTCCCATAGAAGAAAAGATCCAAGAAGCATCATGTGGCTGTAAACCACATCTTAATACAGATTAGTTGAAATGAAGTATAGTTTGATTTTCCCTTACATGGAAGACTTTGGGTTTTGCTAAAGATTTGTTCAAAAAAATTTTTGCGTTACAAAAATGGTATGTAAAATTCCATTTTCACTTTTGAAAGATGCAAATCAATATAGTCATAGGGCAGAATTTTCTATTAAGTGTCCTATTACTTTTATGCCATTATTGCAGTAATTCAATCTGCTATAAAGCCTTTTTTGAAAATGGAAGGTATAGTCAACTGCATCAGCCACCAACTCTACAGTTTCACTTAAATACCACAAATGGCAACACCCCCTTTAGCTTAACAATCCCCCTCCTACATTTAATTTCCATTTGAAAAATGCATCTCTAACTTCTCAATAAGCAACACAAAGTAGCCATGAATGCCTTTTTCTTCTATGGCACTTTTAGAATCATAAAATGTCAGAATCATTTTGGTTGGAAGAGACCCTCAGAATCAGAGTCCAACCATAACCTAACTCTAGCACTAAACCATGTCCCTAAGAACCTTGTCTAAATGCCTTTTAAACCCCTCCAGGGATGGTGACTCCAGCACTGCCCTGGGCAGCCTGTTCCAATGCCTGACAACCCTTTCCAGAAAGAAATTTTTCCTGATATCCGATCTGAACCTCTCCTGGTGCAACTTGAGGCCATTTCCTCTTGTCCTATCACTTGTTACTTGGCGGAAGAGACCAGTACCCTCCATGCTACAACCTCCTTTCAGGTAGTTGTACACAGCGATCAGGTCTCCCCTCAGCCTCCTTTTCTCCAGGCTGAACAGCCCCAGCTCCCTCAGCTGCTCCTCATCAGACTTGTGCTCCAGGCCCCTCACCAGCTTCGTTGCCCTTCTCTGCACTCTCTCCAGCACCTCAATCTCCTTCTTATGATGAGGGGTCCAAAACTGAACACAGGATTCAAGGTGGGGCCTCACCAGTGCCAAGTACAGCCTGTTTCCTCGAAACTTACAGTAATACAGAGTTACTGACAACACCAAATTTTAAGCAAGCGAGAAGGACAGGGCAGGGGAAAGATGATACAGTGGCATGTCTTAAGGCAAAAGACGCTGCAGTGACATTTCAACTTTTGAAAAAAATTAACCACAGCCATCCTACATTCGTTATCTGAGTCATCAGCTTATCATTATGACTGTACCAGGGAACAACTTGAAGCCATTGGTATTGAATATACAAACATAAATTGATACTAGGACATTCACAACTTTACCCGCATGAGGACGAATTCTCAACTTCACCCAATTCAAATATTTGATCATTGCAATCACATATAGGTAAAAATAGGTAAAATACCACAAGACTTGATGCAACTCATCTCTGGATCCCCAAAATACAAGAGAAAGAGAAAAATCTTCCATTCAGTTACAGCTCATTCCAAGTTAAAAACTTCAATAAACTAAGTTAAATACAGTTAGGTTTAAAGCAACATGTTACAAATACAGGGCAAAGCATTAGTTTATTTTTCAATGTCTCCATATAATATAAAATTTCACATTTATTATATATAATGGCTTTCTCAGTAAAGCAGTGTGGACGGGAATGAGGGAAAAGGTCCCCTGACCTAAAAAGATCATCTCTACCTATGAATGCACGTGTCCCATTTACATCAGAAGATAAAATGGTTATTCTTCCATCGTGTGTTGACACACAGGGGTTTCAGAAAGGTCTCCCTTATTTCTATTCAGAGCCTCCCTGATAAACAGATATATTTATGCAAATTGAAAATGTTTAATCCAATGTTTCCATGCAAACAAACTCTACAACACATACACCTCTATACATCCTCGAGAATGTGACTCGCAGAACATATGCCAACCAACCAGGCAGCAACTGAGTGGTTAATCCCTCTCAGACATCCCAAAAGCACGTGGACTGTTGCGCAATTGCTTAGCAACTACTTATCACAAATAAGCACTTAAATAAAACTTCCCCAAGGTGTCATTGTGCACACTTAAATAATCTCTGTGTACACAGTTGGGATTTCTGGTCATGCAGTAACCTGGTCAGCAACAGAATACCTGTGCAGCAGCATCCACCCATCCAGGGCTAACAGGCTCTGCATCCGAAGGATTTTTGCCCACACAAGATTTCCATGAAGATTAAAAAAAAAAGTCACGTCCAGGAAAATCCAGGCATATGTATCCCAAACCTTCTCCAAGAATCATCATATTATATGGTCACACACTGTCAAACATTCAGGGCTCAGATTTTGAGAGTTGGGATGCTGTATATTCTCAGACAGATTAACTCAGCTTCAGACCAATGTGGCAAGGAAACAAAGCATATAGCAAAGTAGAACCATGACACAGAAAGAAAAAGCAACCATTCAGTTCTGACCACCTGAAAGCTTCTAAAAACTTTAACATGATTTCTTTCCACCACAGAACTGCCAATAACTCCGAGTTTCTGTACATGTAAATAAAGGCACTCTTACTTTAAACCATTCCCTTCTCTCAGAAGGCAATGAAACATACACATACAAGCCAGGAACTACAGCAAGCAAAGCTAGCTTTCTAAATTAAAATGAGATTAACAATGGTAGATCTACAGCCAAATGTTTAACATTTTAATACATTAGAAGAAAATTCATCTATCAAAAGATAACTGGCCAGAAGCCTGCTACTACCTCACAATTAGCAATACTATTTTAAGAGCTGAAGCTTTTAGAAATTCATATTAGCTTGGGCACAAAATTCAAGCCACAGCAGAAGTTGGTTTCCACACATCCTAGTGGGCTGAGGTTGCCGACACTCCTTATTTCTTTGTGCCTTGACATCTGTGTTGAACAAGCTCTTTTTCTAAGAATATATTCTAATTTGGCCTCCTTGCAAACAACTCAGGATCAAAGCTTCACCATGCTCCCACATCACTGCAAATTAACAACCTTGTAAATCAAATGTGATCCCACCACATTTGTTTTATTCAAATCTCTCTCCAACAGTACCTCTACAGTTTGTCTCTAGGGGCTGTGCAATCAAGTATGAGGGCTGTTTATTTGCACAGCTACTTTACTAGTAATTCATAATGTAAAAAAATATTTAGTTCAGCCCAGCTCTGAACTGAGAAAATCTGCATTTTCACAGCGTTGATATGTAAGATCATGATACATCTGTGGGCTACAACAGTAACATAACTACAGGAAATTTTTAAATGATTTTTGAGCATAAGATAGTAAAATTATATACTGCCACAAGCAAAAATAGGGTTTCTGTTGTTTACTGTTAGATAGATGGGTGTCACATCTGTGGGAAGCATCTGCAGAAAGAAAGCTGCATGAAAGCCAAGGAGACAACCAGAAAAGTAGCTGGAAGCACAGCTCTAAAAGACTGTCTAGAGTAATTGCTTTTTAGGGAGAGATTAGCTGAAATAAAGCCTTGCACTGTGAGCAAGGAAAACACTTTCTATTCACTTCCTGCCATATTCAGGAAAACAAAACATAGTGCATTATAAACAAAACTAAATTACAGACTTACCGGTGTCTCATCCTAAAAAGAAACAACATACAGGATTCTAATCGTAAAGATTGGTTCAATAATTTTTTTTTGTTTTTGTTATCCAGGCAGCAAATAAAGTCATGACTACACAGTAGGAATAAAGTTACTGAATAAGATACTACTCTAAACAGCGAGGGTAAGGGGTGGGGTGGAGGGAAATCAATCACGCTAGAAAATAAAAACAAATCGCTTTGGGAGATTTTTCTAACACAGTGTTTTTATGGTTCCTAGCTATAGAAAGGGCTGTGGATATTAACAATAAAAGGTTAAGTAAACCTGCTGAAATACAAGCAAACATTTTATGTATTTTAAGGGATCAAATTTTACAACAGTAAAGGGCAACTATCTCATGCAAACATCAATATTATTTAGCAATGAAATGCACTGGCATGTAGCTCTTGGCACAGGAGGAGATAAACTTGGCAAAGGCCAAGAATACCTAGTATAACTTAGGTTAGAAGGGACTCCTAGGGTCATCTGGTCCAATCCCTTGCTCAAAATTACTCTTAGTGAGACAGCTAGTTCAAAGTTAGATGATTCTTGACAGCTGTAGGTCTTCCCTACCTGAAACTTATTTTAGGAGTGCCATATTGACTTCAAAAAAACAGCGTAACTCACTCTTTTTGTGCTAGCCCAAATCTCTATTGGTACCAAACGTAGTATTGGTGTCTTTTACTTGTCATCACTGGTTTAACTGGTTCTTGAAAATGCCTACATGGAAATTCTTCACCCCTCCCAACAATCTACTCTAGTATGTAACTGTACTTGCTACTAAAACAACTTTTTCCACTACCTAAGCTTGCTCTCCCTTTCAATTTCAGTCCCTTATATCCTGTTATTCACTATAGCCACAAAGAATAGATTTCCCCCTGCTCCCCCGCTCCCCCCCAACACCCCAAGAACTTTTAAAATGTTTGAAAAGTATCTCCCCATCTCTCTTCTCACACCTTTCCTTCAAGTTAAGTCATGTCAGGACACTGACCCTCCTCTTACAGTGTAAATTTTCTAGATCTTTGATCACTCATCGCTCCTTTGAGCCCCACCTAACTAATCTATTTTCTTTGCAGTGCACCATCCAGACATGGACACAGTGCCAAGCAGAGCAGACAGAAGACTTCCTGTGTCTTGTTGGAGTAGTAGACTTCATACTTCTTTACTTCTCTAACATCCCTTTTCTGTTCAATTTCTTTTATTTTCTAGAATAACGTGATGACTCATACTTAGCATGCGATTTACAGTAAACTGCCATTTCTAACTAGAATCCTAACGCCAAATTTCTTCCCCATTCTTTATGTACACATTTGATTTCCTTCTGCTTTATTGCACCCCATGCGTTTTGTCTGGGGCACTTTCACCTGCTTTCAACCCTCCATTGACCTCCTTCCTGACCAGGGCTTCAATTTGCATAAATTATTTTAAACTTCCATCTCTCTGCCTACCTTTGTTGCTCCTCCCAGCACGGTGCTGTTTGAAATGTAGTAAGAAATCTCTCCCTCTCATCACCCAGATTCACTAAGGAAAATACCAACCACCACAGACACCAGGACAGATCATTGAAAAGCCTCTCTTGCTCACTGTTAAAAATGTGACTATGTAAGTATTGTAACTACTCTAGGAAGATAGTTTTTAGGAAGAAGATAAATACATGCTGGCTTACAATCCATTGCAAAGGTTTCTTCGTAGATACATTTGTAGATAAATTTCTTACAGTAGAGCTGCTAGAGAATAAACAGCCGCGACAGATGCAACTTTCTTTCCTGGGTTGGCTAAATTACTATATGACAGTCTCCACATGGGAGCAGCAACCAGCGTTCCACAGGAGTCATGCAAGCATAGAAGACACAGGCTAAAGAAGTACTAATAAAAGCCACACCGAGCAAAAAGTATTGCCTTTCCCCAGCCCTAAGGGCTGGGCCACAGTCAAAACCAGCACCTCAAGATGTTGGTTGAGTCTCATCACATTCAGTGCTCTGGTAGTAACCAAGTTTTAGAATCCCATAAACTATTGAGCTAACTTAAGAAAGCAAAGGGACAGGGCAGTGCTGCAAAAGCCCCTTCGGTTGTCATCCTTTCCACTGCAGCTCACCAAATCACTGGTGTCAGTAGTTCTGCTGCAACAGTCACAAGACGGACACAAAGACACTCTAAACCTAAGCACTGCCTACCTCAACAGCTAGTATATATACCAAGAAGCCTGCTCGATTCACTTGGGACAGTGGGCTCGCTGCCTGCACGAGGACTCTCAGTAACCATTCCAAACCTACATTCCTGACTGGCCTTAACAAAATTCAACTCCTATGTTTAATATCAATAACCTATATCCCAATGTTTGGGAAACCAAGCTGGAAGTGTATTTTAGGTAGAGACCAGAATAATGTCCATGTGCTGCTGTTAAAAAGAAAAAGGAAACTCCTATTTCCTTTAATTTCAGCTCCTGGAAGATCTGCAACAGAATTTCCAAAGGAAACCAACACTTCCCTTCTATTTCACAGAGGAGGAGGAAAAAAAAAGACAACACACACCTTTCTTCTCCTCCAAACAAACTCACTGGCATAAACTGTTATATACACTTTCTACTTTAGCATCCTACCCTGTCCCTTCCCCTGCCTCCACTCTTCCCATTTTGTAGTCTGTTTAAGTTTTTCAGTTGGTTGGCTTTAATTCACATCCATGGGAAATCAGCACATAACTCTGAAAATCAGAATGCGCAGCCAGAAGACTGTTACCAGCATTTACTCAAACGAAAGCTTCTCTTAGGATCAAAGCACAAACTAAAGTTGGTTGTAGTTGCAAAATACTAACATGCATCTCTCAGATTTCTGATCTATTTTTAAAGAGAATGTTTGCATAACCACTGCCAAAGGAAAAAATATACCTCCTGTGCTCCTTGCCCCATTTCCTCCATGGTTCTGTAGAACTCTTCTCTCTCCAGGAATTAATATTCCTGGTTCTTAATCCAAAATTTTCTACCGTTGTCTGATGCCTTTTGGTTTAGCCTCGGTTAGATTTTCTTATGTTTGTTGTTAAGTTTAGATATTTTTCAGCACTTATGATTATTGTGGCTAACAAACAGTGCAGTAATTCTAATTTAATGAAAATAGCCGGAGAAGAACAACAAGAACAGTTTTATTATACAGCCTAGGCCATTTTCTCTCCAAATGAGAGAAAACATCAGGTTTAAAACAAAACAATAGCTCCAACCATCATTACTTAAGTATGAATGAATATTCAGCAAACTAGGAATCTAGGTAAATATCTCAGAAGTAAGTGTCCTCTTGGAAGTTCTCTCATGTGAATTTTAATCAGTGTACCAAAACATGCCAACCCTATACAGTGAAGAGATCATATGGTTATGACAACACCCTTAAATGAACTGAAAACCAGAAGCTTTTTCAATTAACTCTTCATCATTAAAGAAGAATATGTCTTACATGGGAAGAAGATGACATACCCTACCAGTTTCAGATTGCTCTGAAAACTACATAATTTAGACAATCCTGAGGGGTTAATTTGCATCAGATTTTCCTGACACATATGCCATCCAGGTCCTCACCACTTTAAGTAGCCAAATATCTTCTAAAAATGATGCAAGACACTGCAAACTACTGTCTATCACCAAGAACAAAGTACACATACTTCAAACAAAAAAAAAAAAAAATTTTTTTTTTTAATCAAAGGCAGCAGGATCAGAGTAGAACTTTAACACAGGAAGTTAAGCGATTAGGTTGATGAATGCTTTGCTGAGGAATCTCAACCTACCACACCTACCCAAACTCAGTATTTACCTTCCTTACCAACTTCCATGCTGGTGACAGGCATCAGGAAGTTTGTTGACCCAAGGAAAGGCTCTTGAGCATTACGGAGCATAATGCTCTTCCTGGAACATTATGTACTCAGACCCATAGTCACATTAAAGATCAAAGCATCAAGACTATGCTCTCTACATAGCACACAACAGCTTTGATGTAATTTTTGTACTGTTTTGTACTGGTTAGATCTTCCTAAGAGTGGTGCTTTTAGGATTAAAAAAAAATAAAATAAAATGCATTTCTGTAGCTCACAAATGAGGGGGCAAAGACTTGTGACCCTGTGCAGGTCAGTAGTACCAGAAAGCACGATTCAGTCAAAAGAGATGGTGTTAAGCAGAAAGTTATTGCTTGCATAAGAGCTCAGTCTTAGGGGGAATTCAAGGACATGTTACACTGAACTGACTAACTGTGAATGTGAAGTGCACTGCAGATCCTTTAAAAGTGGTCCTTCTGTGCAAAGTAATCAGCATTTTGGTAAGATTCAATTTCCAACATCTACTTCATTCATGCTAACCATAGCACATTTTTAACTCCTAGGAAACAGTCTTACAACTCTTGTTCATGAATCTCACAGGAGAAGTCTTTCCTGGGTATATTCAGAGCTTGTACTGCTTCCTGACAACTCCAGTGCTTCTAGACACTGCACGGGGTCCAAAAAGTGACAAAGATCGTGGCCTAATTTTGAAACGCTCTCAAATGACCAGGGGTATTTCAGTCAACATTCTTCAAACATAGCAAACTTTAAAAGCAAAGCCATGTAATTGGCCATTTCATACAAACAGCAATCCAACAGCCCCCTGAAAGGCTATTTACACAATCAGACCACTGAGCAAGCTAAAGCCATGCTGTTGCCAGTGATGGAGCTTCAGAGTATTTCCTTCAAGCCCTGAGAACTTTTCAGCATAGCCCTAACGTTTGTAAAGCACTGCTCTGCAGAGGCAAGGTTTTGTACTTTAAACTAGTACCAAACTTTGTATCACTTTTAAGTGTCTAAATCCTATCCTGCATAGACTGGGACTAGGTACATTTACCAGAGGAAGACATGATCTACAAAAATACCACATCACCCCTGTCTCATTGCTATTCTACAAATGTTTCTGTATTTTAAGCGACAATTATCCAAGATCTTAGTTCCTCAATAAAATTAATCACTTGAAGACTAGATTAGGGTTGTTATAAACAAGGCTCTATGCTTGGTAGGTAAAATTTCTTCTAGTTATCACTGAGAAGCTAGCTATTTGGGGCTTTGCTTTTTCTCTTAAAAAATGTAAATAGTATTTTCTTTCCAACTATAGACTTACTTTGATGTCCAAAGACTGACAAATACCTACAGGAATCTAGTGCATGCTATATAAATGAAATGAATAACAAAAGATGATGATCAGAGTATGTGACACCCCATAGCCTTTCAGTGAATGGGGACAGCAAGCTTTTATTTGCTTCTAATCAAGACACTCAAAAATATGTAATGAAAAAGTTATCAATTAAGATACCATCCTGCAAGGCTTACTAAATAAATATTAAATGATATTAAGCTGAAAAAAATCCTGGATAAATATATATCGGCAGTTTCTGAACCTTTTCCATTGGTGCAAAAATGTCTCTGGTTGATTGAAAACGTGGTACAAATGAACTCAAATCTGTTTTGGTTTAAGACAATCTGTGCAAATCAATAAAATACTAATTGTAAGTTAAAAAGTAAAATAAAATTTTAAAAATGACATTCTATGTGTAAATTTCTCTTGAAGCAACACCTTAAGAGCAAGTTATCTAGATTGTAGTTCTACAACTGTGATTTATGATTAATTAACACATTACTGATGTCTTGTTACACTGATTTTTATTCAACAAATTACCATCTTAATGCTCAACAGCAAGATCTGGAAGAAGACAAATGCGGAACTTTTATGCCAACATTAATAAATTATTGATTCCAGGCATCCATATGGAAAAAAATAGTATAAAAAATAGAGCAGTCTGACCAACAAAAGCTTAAATTGTCACCAAGTGCCACATATACTAGTGGTCTCCAAATAGCAGATTTTTGTTAATTTCTTTTAACAGATACTTTTCTTTGTGTTATGCTTTGACAAAACAGAACGAGGCTTGTAAATCACATGTCAAGTAAGAAAGAAAAAAAGCATGAGAAATAATTTCATAGATATAAATCTTTCCTGAAGTGAAAGCAAAATTCTTGTGAGGTTCCTCAGCGATAAATGAATCAGTAACATAAAATGTAACAAGAGAATGTGGTATTAGTCAAAATAAAGAAAATACTACTTACAGTGCTATTCAGATACCCTTTCCTTGTCAGTCTTTGGCACGTCTACACTTTTGTTGTCCAATTAAATGATATATAAATATTGCCACAACCTTGAGAACCTGACATTTTTCCTGCTGCTCTCATTGAGAAGGCTAGCCTACCAACCAACTGCCACAGCAGAGATCACACCACAAAGCATCTGCTTCTCCTACAGACGCCCAATGGGGCGGGGAAATCAATATGCCACAGGATTCATCTGCTTCTTTGACGCTTAAATAAGGGTTACAAGTTGGCTGTGCTACAACAGACAGTATTGCTGGAAAACCTCAGCTTCCTTTTATTGAACCTGAGGCATGACTGAATATTCTCAGCAGAACAGTCAGAACAAACTATGTAGCAATCTCATTTGATACAAATATGGGTTTTAAAAATAATTGCTTTTTGAAGGACATAGTCTACTGTTTTTGAAGAGATCAGATATTTATAAAGAAAAAAAATTCCACCTTTTTTTTCTTCTAGAAACCATTGCTGAAGAAGTTTATTTGTTTTACTAAAGGACAAAATTGAAACATCTTACTTGCAGCAAACACTCCTGACCTTCAGAAAAACTGAATTTTCCAAGGTTCACATGGAATGGAATTAGATCAACAAAGATATATAAAAAAGTAAAAGTTTATTACATAGAGTAGTTATTTGATTTCATGAGATCGCTCATGTTATTATAATAGATACATTTCCCATTGCCTGGTCAATTTGCTCATATTACTTTATTTCTGATCTCATACTCAGACAAGGAATATTTTACATTTCCTTCAAAGACAACAAGAAAGGTCTTTCAACAATGTTGACTGGCAGTTTGCCACTGCCATCACTGAATCATCAGGGAAGACAGAAAGCAGCACCAAAAATAATAATAATTCTCCAGCCAGGTCCATTTGCCATATGTTAGAAAGGAAGAAAAAAAACAAAGCCACCCATAACAACACCACCACCACCACCACAATCGGAGAACACATGTTTTTCCAATGACCATAAACCGGGAAAACAAAACAAAAAAAACAAACAAAAAAACACCAAAATAAGACAAACAAAAAAACTCCCCAACAAAGAAAAACCCAAAATAAGACAAACAAAAAACCCCAAACAAACAAACAAAAAACCACACAAAAAACCCCCACCAAAACTATAAGCCTGGAGCAAATCCTTCCTCCAACAGCAGCATTTCTTTTTTTCTTCTTCCTTTTCTTTTTTTCTTTTTAAATCAGGATCACTCTAAGTTAGTTTTCCTGAATCTACTAGCACGTGTTTATACCTCACCAAGGCAACACCTTCTGGAGCAGAGGTAGTCAACAGGTAATTTAAAGATTTCTAGCGCAGAGCAGCACTGCACAGCCATACAGTTAAATGAAGGTCAATCTGATTTTGGAGCCTTTTACTTACCTTTCCCATTTTGCCACGCAGTATACCAGGACAAACTGAGGAAAGTAGTAATGAAAACTAACACGGTGGCCACAGTTCCATTTCGGAGCCTCATCTCATTTCAGCATCACAGTTGTTTATGTTCTATTAGCGACGAGGACCTGTCTGTTGGGCTTGCTGCAATGAAGTCAGCTCAAGTCCACCAGCAGCAGCTGGCCAACAACACCACCAAACGTAGCTCTCACATATCAGAGGTGTCATAAATCAATCCTTTTCAAACTGTTGTAAGCCTTCTTATAGTTCTCATAAATAAAACTTCTCCTTATTCTTTTAGTCCTGTTTAAAGGAAACAAAATTTAAACAGATTATGCTAGAAATACTTACAAGAGTCCCCCACATACCAAAATACAGTGAAGAAATACTACTGCATGCTCATTATTGTGGCTTGCGTATATCCCTCTTACACTGCCTCACTCTTGGCTCGGGGAATAGACCTTATTAGATTAATTTGTTCTTCTCCTGTTAAGACTGCCTGTATCTGGAGGAGCTGTATTTCACACAAATTCGGTCGTTAAAGGACAAACATACACATCACCGACATTACAATTTTCTCATAAGCTCAAGGCAAGCTCATGTGTCATTCTGGCAGGTGATGAACTGATACAAGGGTTGTTTTCAGGAAGCCAGCAACTCAAGGCCCCACTCCTAAGTACTCACTTTGACAAAACTCCTCTGAAATCAGTGAGGACTAATGTAACTGCAGCAGGAGAACCATCCCCAGTGAACTGAGAGACCAGAGCTTTCAACAGCATTTACAAACCTATATCGTTCATCTTCCTCTGCTCAGCGCAAGAATATTTGATCCATCCACAATAGCTTTTTCCTATCTTGGCTGCAGCACGGACGAGTCACACATGCAAAGACTGTTCAATTTATACCAGCTGGCAACTATGCAAAAGCCCCACAAAATGCCATGATATGACCATATCACTCTATCTCCACCACACAGGCACATGGACAAAACAGAAATTACCCACGGTTCAGTTTTATTTCAGATGAAGGCTCCATATCCTGAGATTCAAAATCCTCAACTGACCAAACACAGCCAGCATCTAACCACACTATCCTAAGTGAGCAAGACAAACAGAAGAGTGAAATAAATTTGCCAACTTTAAAAGATGGGGGGGCAGGCAGATTTGTTTTTAAAGCACTAAATCGTCCTTTACAGTAGTTCAGACATCAACATTTGGCTTTCTTTTAAGGCACTGACAGTTTTTCACCACTATAAACTACATCTGATACAAGTATGCTACCCAGCAATAAATAGCTTTCTCTGAATTTTCTTTGGAAGCAATCTCTGTCACTCTTTGGCCTGGGTGCATTTAGAACAACAGGAGGAAAATACTTTTTTATTATTCTGGTACCAAGAGATTCCAGTCAAATTTGAACTACTCTTCCCAAGCTTGTATCACAGCACACACTAACTTTACCGATGAGTTTGCAAAACAAGATGTAACGAAGAGGCACAATTAAATGAACAGAAGAGAACAACAAAGTTGCAGAACTACATGCTCTTGCATTCAAATCTTGGTCACAAGATCCAGTTTACAGAAAGTGTTTACCTTCGGACTGTGATTACCTCAAATGCTAGTAACGTGCTTTGTTTTGAAGAACTTTACGCGCAGGTAGGTTTGTGGCTTTAAACATTAACTCAGAAATCACAGAGTACCTATGAGGAAGGGAACAAATGCAAGTACACAGTAAGCAGACAAGATGGGTGGTAAAATTCAGTAAGAAACAAAATAATGAGCGGGAGTAGAAAGAACTGTGAAAGGCCTCATGATAGAAGAAACCTGAATTCAACACAATGAAAGATAAAGACAACTGGGAGACCTATAGAAAGTGAACACGGACAGCACGGCATGCCAGGAAATATCACCAGCACTTTGAAGAGGAGATGGACATAATAAAAGCCAGAAGTACAGGCAATAGTAATTAGGTGAGAAGATAAAAGTCTGTGTGAACTTTAATAGCAAGGAAAGGCAAAGACCTTAAAATGCCAAGGTTTTATAAGGTCTGTCTACAGGAATTTAAGAAGTTCAGGTGATTCTCAGACTACCAGAATAAGAGACTAGGATACTGACAGGGCAATGACACTAACAGTTTAACACAGCTAAAGTGGCTCTGAAGCAAGGATGCCTAAACTGTAATCTACCATTAGCATTACTTTAGCAGCAGTCAGATCTCTCTGGAGCAGCTCAGGTGTGCACAAATGACCTGGCTGCAATCTAGACAGATTATCCCACTGGGGGCAACAGACAGCTGGTCCGACATGCAAACAAGAGAGGGCAACCAGGAGGGTAAAAATATCATCTGATGATGCAAGGAAAGTGAACCACCTGCCTTGCCAGAAAACTTGGGCATCACTTTTACAATTGCTGCAATAAAATCAAGATGACGTGTTCAGGGCTTCTTCCTGTGCTATTTGAGTCCACGGAAAAATACAGCTTGAAATAATTCAGAAAACAAAAAACTAAACTAAAAACCCCGGTAGCAACATGATTAAATTAGCAGTGGGTATGCACATAATTAACAATTATAATGGTTTAGAGTTGGCTGGTTCTGCTTTTATCCTTCTCTTCTGGTGCTGTACCCACTCCTCTTAGCACAGGCACCAGCAGCTCAGCAATACTTAGATGATTATTCAAGCGTTTCACTATATCAAACTGCATACATCAAGGCCATGCACAAACCAGAAGCATTCCAGCTTTTAAAATTGCATATAGTTAAACCAGCAGAAACCAATGTGTAGACACATATAAGTTATTTAACCCCCAGGTGGTCACTTGAGGTTTGTTCAATAATTTACAACACAAACTAAAGAAATTTAGCCAAGGGGTAAGCCAGTTAGACCTGACATTACAACAGGGTATAACTAGATAGATGAAGCCTATGAAATTTTCCAGTGCCGTTACAACCTGAACCTTTCCCACTGCGGTCTGACAGGAATGACTCTGGTAGATGCTGAAGGCCGTGGGTACTGAAGGTACCTGGCACCTCTCAGGTGCTGAGAAACACCTTAACGAACCACATCTTACATAAACCAAGAAGTTGCTGTATGCATCCAGACACTCCCAAAATACATACTGAGCGTATTTCCAACTGCAAAGCATAAAACCCGGTGCACTTCAATGCCCCTGCAAAGGCTCTTTACATAGTTGCTGAAGGGTTAGATGGTGCAGGATCAAAGCACGAAGGGTGCCAGACTTCTGAGCGGGTGACGCACCTCCCATCCAGCCAGGAGGTGCAAAACCACCCACCGCGGCAGCAGTGCTGCATTTAAAAGGTTTTTCTTTAAGGCACGGGAGAACGGTCCACGATTAAAAGACAACGCGAAGGAAAAAAGCTGGAGGAGATTCGCCAAACAGAGGCTTTTCCACCTTATTCCACCCCGAAACGCTCCAGCAACCGGCGCGCCGCCACCCGCCGCCGTTGACGGCCGCTCCCCGCGGCTGGCCGGCGCCCTGCCATTTCGCAGCCGAATCCCCTCAAGCACCGGGGAAGGGGGATCCGCTGCCGCCGTGGGAACCGTCCCGAGTTAATCGGGACCTTCCCCGCTGCCCCTCCTCCCCGGTCGTGGCTATTTAGCCGGGGAAGCGGCGAAAATCAGGCTGGGGGAAGATACGCACCGGCCGCCGCCAGCTCTGCCGGGCGGCAGAGGGCGAGAGCTGACGGAGCGGGAGGGGAGGGAGAGCGACGGTCCGGGGAGCTGCGCGGCGCCCGGGGCATCGGAGGGAGGTTGTTTGGTGTGTGTGTGGGGGGAAAAGGAACAAGGACGGGAAACCGCGAACTCCGCCGAGCTCCCCTCCTTGGGCTCCCGGCACGCAGGGAGGAGGAGAAGGAAGGGCGGACAGGGGGAGAAGGGGCAGCGGCAGCAGCGCTCCCCGGGGGCTCCTCAGCCGGAGAAGTAGGGGGAGCAGCGCCGCTCTGCCCCGGACCCCAGCGCCGCCCTCCGCACGCCCCGCGGGCAGCCCCAGCACGGGGGGAAAGCGGGCAGGGGGTGGCAGCAAGTCCCGCTAAGGAGCCGCAAGCACTCGCCGCCCCGCAGGTGCATGTGAGCGCGGACACGCAGACGGGGGAGCCGGACGGGCCCCCAGCCTCCCGCCTGCCCTCCCTGCAGCGACACCGCAGAGACCCGCGGCTCCGGGAAGAGGAGCGCCGCCGCTCCACACCCACTCCGGAGAAGAGGGAGGTCCGGCCCTAGCCTCCCAAAAAGCCGAGTGGGTTGCAGCTGCTGCCGCCGCCCGGCTGCCGGCTCCTCCAAGCCGGGTCCGAGGGCGAGCACGGAGGCCCGGGACCCACGGAGCGCCGCTGCCATCCTCACCTGTGCGGTGCGCTGTGCTCCGGCAGGGGGAGCCGCGGGGCGCTGGCGGCGGGCGCGGCGGCGAGCGACTGTGCCGGGTCGCACCGGAGCTCCTGCTCCCCTCGCCCGCCCGCCCGCCCCTCCGCTCGTCAGACCCGGCTCACGCAACCGCACACGTCCCGCCCCGAGCGCCATGGACCCGCACGGAGCTCCGCCCCGCCCCGCCCACCGGCGCGGAAAACCACGCCCACCGGCCGGGCGCCGTCCCGGTCGGCAGCCAATAGGCGCCGCGCCGGAGCGCGCCGTTCATTGGCTGGGCGGCCTGTCGCTCTCTTCGGCGGCGGCTATAAATTCGTCAGTCTCGGGAGGGCTCTTTCAGTAGTCGTGCTGGGGGCTGAAGAGCGGGAGTGGCGGGCAGCTGCTCTTTCTGCAGCATGACCCCCGCCCCCTTTAGGTTGTGCTCTTTGGGGTTTATTGTTCTGGAAGAGCCCCAAGAGAGGCTGAGCTGCTACTTGCTGCCCCAGCACTCGGTTACTCGCTGCCCTGGGGTCAGCTGCAGGAGATCCATCCTTTAACTTGTCTCTGGTTGCTTCCAGGGTCAAGCCCTCGGCCTGCTGTGTATGGGTATGTTTCTATTACTGAGAATAAATTGAGTTCAGCAAAAGATTTCTCATGCTGCTGGTCAGTGCCAAGCAAATTGGTTGTGTTGGTGCTGTGTGTGATGCGCTTGTTCACCAGCGATGAGAAGTCACAGTTGTGAATTTTACCTCTCTCAGAGCTAGTATCAAGGACTGGGTGAATTAAAGAGCAGCTTGTTGCTTCACACCAGTTAAATGAGCTCTCTGTCCTTTGTACCGTTCACAAGTGTGGCTGTGAGGAGAGCCTTTGGTGTGCTGCCCAAGAGGCTGTTAAACATGGACAGCTCTGGAGGTGTGAAAATGGACTTGCTTTTCTCCAGAGGGTTGTTACTGTGTAACCAATGAAAGAAAGTCGGTGGCAGCTTTCCTCTGTGGGTTCGTTATTTAGGGTTGTGATGTTTCTGTTCTGTAAGTAATCCCCTATCTTCAGTGGTTTGTTTCATGTTTTCCAGGAATTTCAGGCATGTTTTGGAGTCTGAAAGCTCCTGTTAAAATCAAATAACACCCTCAGGTTAGGGTAGGATCCTATCAGCCTTGTGAGAGCGCTACTCTTACCGTATAGTGCTAACTGCTTAGCAGTGTTCAATCCTTTTGACTGACTTGATGGCTTCCCCTTTTTGCCTCCCACCTAATTTAAACAAAGTCTACAGTACACATTTTTACTTTCAGTTAAGGCTCTTATGCTATGTATAGTGGGACAGTTCCCCACTAGAACTTTATAAACTGTTCAAAAATCTTTCTAATTATTCTGTCTGAAGAGTGAGATTTAACAAGTCTCCATAGTTTTTTTTTTTTTAACCAATGCTTAAACACATTACAATATTTTTGCACATTTGGATAACTGCACAGTAGCCCTCAGTGATTTTTCTGGCTTTCTCAAAGCTTGCAAAGAGGAGCTGGTGGCAACTCAGGCAGAGTGCAAAAAAGCAGCTCTGGAGAAGTTTGCGAGGTCTTGACACCCAGGCTGTTCTGTGATTTTATTCTTTGAGCAGTGAGAATTTATTATGTAAATGTATGCTTCAATCCTCCCTTTTATAAAGAAGTGGAATGAAGTGGATTTTTTTTTTAATTTAAAAACAAATTCGGTACAATAATTTTCAAACAAAAATTAGTGCATGTGTATCCTCAAGTGCACACACATGCATTTACAGCAGAATTTTCTGTAGAGATCCCAATAAGCTAAAGACATTAGAGCCACCATTGTTTGCCTGTAATAGATTAGTGTTGCTTAGGGATATGAATTTCTGCATTTCTGTGCCGGAAAAAAAACCCCGGTGGAGACATTTTCGCATAAAAGTCCTTTTGTCAGGAGAGCTCAGTCTGCTGAAGAAAAGACTGTTACAGGATGAGTTTAATGATAGTTATTTCACAAGGACTGTCTGAGCCTTCCTACTTTTTGATCTTTCATGGATTGAGCATTTGCATTAGGAAGGTTTACTGACTGGACCTTGATGGTACCCTATGACCTTCCCCAAACAATAGAGTAAGTGTAATGTGGTTGTTTCGCAGTTCCTCTGACATCTTCCCCTGAAGTTAGTTTCCTGAGAAGGTAAGCAAAGTTCAAGCCAGGAGAAAAAAAAAAAAAATCAACATTGCCCTCGTTGGACTTACTATAGCAATAATCAACTGGCTCTTGGCATATTCTGCTGCTTGACATGTGGAAAAAGTGTGCAGTGAAGGAAAATGCTGCAGCTGCCAGAGGAAAGGAATTGGGGCTGTTTGTCTGACACACTAAAATATCCCTTAATTCTGGTGGGGGTGGCAGCTCCCTTTTAGGCCTGAACAACATATAATGCCAGCAAATTTTAAAATTCTTTCTTCCTGCTGAGTTATTATTTCATCCTGCAGCCACTACTCTTCAACTGGAGTGTCAGCTTGAAATTGGAGAAGATTAAGCACTTCCAAACACTTTGTGTTTAAATGCAACTGTTGAGGTGCTTTAAACCTTGACAGTGCTTTAACAACTAAAATAGGCAAGACTTGAGGGAAGAAATTATTTTAGAAGATGGGAAGTTTAAATCCTTAGTGTTCCATCTTTAGATGCTGAAAAAAACCAAAAACACAACACCCCACAAACACACACAAAAAACCCACCAAGGGGCTTGCTTGCTATTATATACCAGCAGGAAAAAAAAAAGGGGGGAGAAATGCATAATCTTATTTTGACAGAGAGGAGATTTCATGCTGGGAAATTTTGCTAAGGTATTACCTAAATGTCAGAGCGAAGACAGAGTGGCAAAAGATGCTCCAGGACTGCTGTAATTTCAAGTGTGCTGTGGTGACTGTTTCTGGCACACCTGAGCTGCCGACTTCTATAGGGCTGTGCCATTCCTGCCATTCATCAGATTTGGAGCTTGTTTTATCCAGGCACTTTTCCCGATGCATTCAGAAGCATGACAGCATTTTTGTCCTGGCATTTCACTGTGCTCGTGTTCTGGCTTTCCCAGGTGCTAGGAAGGATGAAGAAAAGGTAGAGGTGCTTGGCAGTGGCAGCAAAAGTCTTAATGGTCGCTTTGCTGAAAAATGGCTGTCTCTAAATTGTCTGTATCTTCTGACTGAAAATTGAGTCCTGTCTCAGAGACAGGATTTGTTCCCAACCTGCCACTAACCTTGTTTTTTACAAGATCAAACACCTTGGGATTCTCAGTGTGTCTACCTCCATTTCACCTCAGTTTTGCTTTTTTCAACTGAAAGGCTTTAATGACATAATTTCTTTGTTTGTTTTTTCCTGTATGCTAGCTGGACACCTCACTCAGTGAAGCTGTATCTCTGCTGTGCCTTTGCTACACTCCCATATTAACAGTAAAAATTAAGAGAGGCACAAAAACACCCGGTGTGTATCGGGGAGGGATTGGTAATGGTTGCCTCCTGCAACCAGTCTGTGCCCAGGCTGTCTTATGCTGTCCCTACGGCTGGTGAAAGGAAAAGCAAACTCGCCGCCTTAAACCTGGTGTGCTGAGGAGCTGTGCATCAGCTGATGGTGCAGTGCGGGGAAGATTTGAGGTCCTCACCTGGCACCACGGCAGGGCAGTAGAAGACCAGGCTCATGAGGAAGGGATAAAGGGATGTAGAAAATTACACTAAAATGTGATTGTAGATACAAATGCTTAGTAGCCAAAAAGTGCCACATTTAGGAAATCTTTATTCTGCCTTTTCTCTGACTACGTTATGAAATAATCTTCTGTTACATGTTGTGATGCTGCTGTTCCACACAGATCTGTGTCTCACTCAAAAGTCAAGTGTGATGGTGCCATCCATTCCAGTAGGTGAATTGTTGATCTGCTTTAAAAAGATAAAAACTGACATAAGAGAGGGCAAATAATCTGTCAAAGAAGTCTATAGAGAGGGTAGGAACAGAGCTCGATCTCCAAACTCATTTTTTCTCTACCTGCGCCCCCACATCACCGTCATTTCGCTCACTGCGGAGGTTCTGTCTGAGCCGCAAATACCTCTGCCATATGCTCAGAGGTGATGAACACACATTTATTCATTGCCTTCTGAAGGCAGAGACTTTTAAACACATTCCTACTACTACATAAACATAAACCTGGAAACCGTGAAGTTCATATTGTGCCAATATTGCTGACGGTAGCTGAGGTCCAATGCCTGGGTAAAGAACAGTCAGATACAGTTACTGTTGAAGAGATAGTCCAAGCAAAAGGAAATCACATTCAGAGTTAAGGATTTTGATTGCCAGCTCATTTTGCACATGCCTGCTCCGTGGTACACTCTCTGCTAATTTTAAAAGACTGAAAAATTTTCAGGGAAATTTCAAGAACTAGCCTTTGTGCGTTGGACTTCATCATGATAAGAAAAGCACACTGAGAAGTTGTCTCCTTTCCCTTACCTTGGAGTAACTTGGTGGCTGGTCCACCAGCAGCAGACTCAGGCCCTCAGTGAGTACAGGATTCTGAAGGTACTCTGCTGAAGGTTTGTTTTACTCTTTCCTAACAAAATTAAATATAGGTCCAGACAGCATGAGGAAAGAATCCAAGTCAACTTTCACAGGCAAAAAAAAAGGTATTTTAGAAGGATCTGTAAAAATCCAGTACATTGTCTCACTGGTAGATGAAGCTTTGGAGGAGACTGTGACTCCTGTACCAGTCTTAATTATTTTTGTGCAGAATTGTTCCAAACTGTAAAGATTTTCTAGGTCCACTCACTGCAAATGCCCAAATACCTACTTGAACAATGCACAGTTAATGCTCTAGCATATTTGCCAAAGATGTGGAGCTTTGTAAAACCTGAGCTAAAATCTGCAAAAACAATGCAAATCTAAACTTCTGACTGCCAAGAAACACAGACTAAAACTTTATACTCCAGACTTCTGGCACAGGTTCCGCTGCCAAAGAGTGGGCTGGCTGCACGTTAGTCTTTGCATCATTTTCTTTGTCTCACCTCTCTTTTTGTCTAGTCCAGCCGGGCTCTTCATCACCAGTCCTCCTTCCCACAGAAAGGCAGGGTTGTGCAGGACATGGTTCAGTCCACTTCATTAGGACCAGATGTTAAAGAGTCAAAACCAGGCACCAAACTGTTGGCTAAAACCTGATTCTGGGGCAATAAGCCCCCTCCTACTCTTGCCCCGTCACCCAGGAGATGTCTGATCATTGGGTGTCTCTTTCTTTCACTGAAGGGCAGATCTGGACAACTTGTGCAGACCAAACTGGAATCAAGGGGTTGCTGCCACATCCCTTCACTTTTTGTTGTATTTCTAGTGGCAGCCAATAGCTGCAGCAAGAACTCGGCAGGTGGAGGAGTGAAGGGAAAGTTTCCTGTGCTTTCTTGCACCAGCTTGACCTCTTTCTTTGTAAAGAGTACGAGGTAGAGGATGAACTTGGTGCATGTTTTCTGCCAGTAGACACAGCATGGGGCAGGGGTTGAAAATTCCTTCTTGCAGCAAAAGATGAACAGAGGGTTGGTAGCGACAGGTGAAGAAATGGGGTTGTTTACAAGGATGGAGCAGGCTGTCTCTCCATGAATAGCATGTGTGATCCTCTGTGTTCATTCTTGGCAACTTAATTCCCATCCAAGACTGTATATGTGGAACCCAAAGCTTGAGACAACGGCTGAGTGAGAATTTGCACTATCTGCAGTCATGGGCTGTGGCCTGCCAACACTTGATTCAGCATTGCCTCAGTCGCCAATAAGGCATAGCCCTCACTTTTGTACTTCTCCTGTGCCACTCTCCTGTCTTCCCTGACTGCTTTGCCTTCATAATCCTGTACTGAAATTGTGAAGAACAACCAGAAATTGTTAAACTTGTTTTCACTGAGAAGAGACAAATTCATGAGCACCTTGGCAAAGCATGACCCTGCAATGTGCATCCTTCTAATCGTGTCCAGCCCCATCACATCCAATGTGGGTAAAATGTTCAAATCTTAGGTGCATCCCTAAAAACTGGTAAGGGGTTATTGGTCTCCCCATCAACCTGCCCTTTCTAAACTTTACCCTGAGAAGTGTATTCACTGTGCGTGTCATTCCACACCACAGCAGGGTCACAGACAAGTGGGCAAAAAACCATTCCATGGAGGACGAGAGCTGTCATTTGAACCCAAGGTATGTGCAAAAGTGATTCAGTCAGCAGCTGATTTGGGGCAAGGAGAGAAGACAGAAGGAATGATAGCTTTAAACCCTGTTGCTTGAATTACCTATAGTACGTGTCATTAACCTTAACTTGTATCCCTCCGAGACACGCACGGCAAGTGTCAAGACAATCCCCGTGAGCGTGTGGACTCTGCAGCACTGGAAATAATTATCAAAGCCACTCCCCGTTTAAGCTGGCAGAACTGCTGTTCTGCTGTAGTGAGAAGAGCTCATGCTTTGCCTTTACACAGCAGGGATCCAGGCTGTATTAAGTCGTCCTGACTGGCCCTGAAGGCTTTAGTGACGTTTCATTTGAGCGTTCTCTTTCTGCCGATTTAGAATCCCATCTCCTCCCTACAAAGCAAACCTGTAGTTATTCAAGCAATAGTGGAAGATGGTAAGATGGCAATGAAAACATAGGTAGGACAGGAGCATTCTTCATGGCATTTAGAAATGATGAGTGTGATTTCCCACATCTTAGGACTTTTTAGACCAAGGTTTTAGGAAAAAGAGAAATGAACCTCAATCAGACAGGAGCCCTACCTGTATATCTGGAATAACATGTAAGCAGCAACAGCTTGGCACTGCCGCAGCTCCAACAGACAACAAAAATGACAGTAATAACATAAGAGCTTTGGGACTATCAGACAGCGCCATCCCCCAGGAAGGACACTAAGGACATACATTTTAAAATGAAACAGTGTATTCCTTTCTTCACAGATTCAAAAGGAGCTTTAGATTCCCATCTCCACATGCAAGCTAGGTGTTCAGCCTCCTTTCAATTGCATGCAGATTACTCTCTTGGCACACAAAGGGAAACCGGCAGTTTAAGAGCAGTATGTTGATATTGTGTTTTATTCCCCAAAAATACTTTTCAGAATGACAGCTCCCACTGTGATCCCACCTGCTGTGCAACCGCGTGGGCAAATGCTAATTCCACCCACCAAACGCGCAGGTAATGAGAGTGAATGGGACGGGGGTCAGGAGCAGACACCAGTCAAATCCATTAAGTACCACTGGCAGCTGGAGCACACTGAGCAATTAATAAACTCTTTCTGAACTTTGTAACATGTCAGCGATGACGGATTTGATAACTACACTGGCTGTATCACTAGCATATCGCATGGATGTGTACTGTTACTGCTACTCCTATCCTGAAAGGAGCAGAGCTGTAACAAATTACAAGGCTGACGCATACAGAGTCCTTTGGATTTGAGGATGATTACACGTTAACCCTAGGTGACAGAGTTGTGGCATGTGTACTAAAGTGTTCAAAGTCAGGCCTCAGGACGACTCATCTCAAGATGAGCGTGTTTATGGATAATTAAACCCTAGAACCATCAAGGGCCGGGTTTTGTCCCTCATCACTAGCAGGGAAAACTTAAGGACAAGGTGGAGAGCATCACGTTGGATGAAGAGCATCATGTTGGGCACTGCGAAAGTGGGCTTGTGTGGAAAGCTTTCCTCCCTGTCTCTCCCATGCTGCAGGCTGCGTTCCAGCCCACAGCCCTCTTTGTCCCCCTGTGCTGAGGTGAAGTTGCCAGCTGTAGGAGGGTGAGCCCAGGGCTGGCTTTGCTCCCCAGGGACCACATCTGAGAGGGTAAGTGGTTCTCAGAGGGGAAAACTTCCCACCTTCTCCTTTGCAGAGTGTGGCTGCAGCCTGACTCTCAGCCTTCCTCTCACTCTCATCCCGTTTCATCAGAACCTGTTTGTATTTTTAAATCACAGTGATACCATATCTGCTGCTAATTGCAGCCCAACAATACCAAGTTGGAGTGCAAACAAGGCCATCATCCAAGTATTGTTTGGCATAACCAGAATGCTGCGGTTGTGAACATTTGCATAATGTTTAATTATTTAGTCAGAACATAAAATTTGTCTCTCTCTCAAAATGTTTTTATGAAATGTCTCAATAATTAAACACCACTATGTTTATTAACAGCAGGGAAGATTCATGAAATGTATTAGTCAGAAACAAGCAAGTAACTACATCTTGCTACAGTAATCAAAATATGCCAGTCCAAAGTATGTCCCCAAGCATGGCAAACACCAGCATGAACTCCTATGTGCAACCGAGCAGAATATGATTAAAAGAATAACAGTTCAGCAGCTGTACCTCGGAGGGGTCAGGGAGCCAGAATTCGATGGCTTAATTCACTCATTAATCAATATATATTATTTTGAGAAGACCGATTCAATTATATTGAGTCAGCTGAAGTGACCCCTGTGCCTATGAAAGGTAAAATTTGGTGTCAGCTGGAGGCCTGTGCGTTGTGCCGCAGTCTGGGGAAGGCTTCTGCAGGCTCCTGCTCCCCCACGCTGCCTGTTGGACCCACGTACTGGGTGACAGGCCTACGTTTGCACCCCTTGTGTGGGACCTGGGAGCAGGGAGGTGTTCTTCATGGCGTTCTTCTAGGCAATTGCCCGACAGGCTGAAAAAAAGTCAAACAGGATCTAGGAAAGTAGGCAGAAACATGTGATAAAAACATCTGTCTTGACAACATAGGAAAAGGGTTCGTTCCACAGTGTTTCTACCATTGTTTGCTGATAGGGCAGAGAGGTGTGTAAATAGAAAAATTCCCCTAACATGAATGGTCAGAGTATGGGCTGAAGTTGCTGGATGTGTTGGGGATGTCCCCAGCACCAGGCAAGGCCTGGAGGTTCTTTTAAGCAAGTAAAGCTGACAGGCTGCAGAGGAAGAGACGGACACTGGCTGTCACACACCGCAATCCAGCTCAGTCAAAATAGTTTCTGTGCCCAAGTGTAAAAGCTGCAAATTATACTAAATTGTTTGAAGGGAAGGCAGAATTCAGGACCAGAAATTGTTTCTTGTTAAAGGAGTAATCACCAGCTAAATTAGGAGGAAGAATGTCTCATGTCCTGGGAACAAGCATTTGCCTCTAAAATCAAATATTTTAATAATTTGAACATACTACCTTACATATAAGAGAAGCATAAAATTCGAGGGTTATTTTATTTAGGCCAGATGGAGATTTTTTATTCTGCCTTTTAAATTCAACTTTATACTTCAGCTGTATTTCAATAACATTACACAAGAAATTAAGCTTGTGTCTTTCTGCCCTCTCAAAACTCATCTGTTACGTGCTAACAAGGATTCCAAATTACTCGAGCCAATTTCTGAGACATGCATATAGTTAAGAGAATCCCTTTTAGCCCATCAGTTACATAAAAGCAGCCAAGGAAACCACCTCTTTTCCTCCCATATCCTTGGTGTAACTTCTAAGACTCAGGCTGAGTGTTACTGTTTTGCAGGACTGTGCTGAGGGTCGTGTCAAACAGGAGCTGGTGAGGGTACGGATTACTTTGGTGGGTAGACTTGAGGAGCTGTTTGTGCAATGGGGTAAAGCAAATGGGGAAAACTGCACAAGTCTACCTGTTCAAATAGCCACCCTCTGCTTTCCCCCCATGAAAATGTCAGTCCATATAAGCAGGCCCTGCCAACAGATGCTGCTGTTTTCCTAAGGCAAAGCAAAACCCTCCTTCTCGTCTTGCTTTTGGGAAGTAGGTCACAGTAAAATCTGCCTCCCCCAATCACCTGTCCATGATCATAAAGTAAGATAAATGATATCGTCACGTTTATGGGGGAAATTGTGGTGTGAAAAGGCAATTCAAAAGCTCAGTGTCTCTCTGGAGAGCAGCTGACAGCACGATCCACCATCGAAAGTGCCTTGCAACCTGGTGCCCCGGGGTGCTTGTGCCCTGCTCTCTGCTGGTGAACCGAACTCAGTGGCTGGATGGCACGCTGAAGAAATGCAGCCTCCCTTTGACAGCAGGCAGCCCATTGCGGGCTGGGAAACAAACTGAAAATCACCGAGGAGGAGGAGGAAGCAGCTAGGAACAGTACAGGAAAGACATGCACCTGTTGGAGAGGGTCCAGAGGAGGCCACAAATATGATCACAGGGCTGGAACAGCTCTGCTGTGAGGACAGGCTGAGAGGGTTGGGGTTGTTCAGCCTGGAGAAGACAAGGCTCCAGGGAGACCTTACTGCGGCCTTTCAGTACTTAAAAGGGACCTATAAGAAAAGTGGAGACAGACTTTTTAGCAGGGCCTATTGTGACAGGACAAGGGGCAATGGTTTTAAACTAAAGAAGGGGAGGTTCAGGTTAGACATGAGGAAGAAATGTTTTACACTGAGGGTGGTGAAACACTGGCCCAGGCTGCCCAGAGAGGTGGCAGATGCCCCATCCCTGGAGACATTCCAGGCCAGGCTGGACGGGGCTCTGAGCAACCTGATCTAGTTGAAGATGTCCCTGCTCATTGCGGGGGGTTGGACTGGATGACCTTTGAAGGTCTCTTCCAACCCCCAAAAAAACAACCAACCAACCAAAAAAAAACCCACTACCACCTAAAGGCAGTAAGAATTCCCTGCTGAGCGGTAAAGGTTGGCTCTGTTATCTCTAGCTCCAAGTTCTTTTTTTTGCATTGCTTTTCTTCCTTCTGAGGTCGTAACACCACCTTATGCAGGCCGTGCCCACCAAATTTGATAACACGTTGTCCAGCTGGGGTTAATGTATGGTTTGCAGCATGCTGTTTGCAGTGTGCTGGCAGGGCCTTGCCTCGGTTGGCCCTTGTGTTTCCCATCCTGTGAGCTGGATTTACTGCACCACTGAACCACCACGTAGCCCCAGGGTTTGAAAGAGCGTAGGGGTGAGCTTTGAAATGCCACGATGCCAGGGTATGGGGAGTGACTTGCACCACAGCTCCTCATACTTGAGAGTCTCTGTTTTTTTGTGGTTCAAAATAAAGTCATGAACCAAACAAAAGGCTTCAGTAAGCAAAAAGCAATGCCTTGTGCCTACTTGAGGGGAGCGCTGCAGGAAGAGGCAAAGGAGTTAAAAGAAGTCAACCATTGTGTAAAGGAGTGGCCAGATGAGGAGATGATGTCTGTTTTGCCTGGACAGGCTCAGGGCCTTATTCTTCTGCCTGTCTGCAGGCAGCCTGCCCATCAAAATTATCTCCTGTGCTGAGTGCAGAGAGGATGAGCCAACGGCTTATTAAGGAGTCTCTGTTATTTCTGCTGAGAAAGGTGGCTTTTATTTTCCTGAAGGGTTATTAAGTGAATTCTCCTCTGGTCATAACTCTGGATGTTTTCCTCTGGCCTTTCCAGATGGTTCTCCTTGGTTCTTCAATGTAAGCAACACTTTGGAGGGCTTTACTGATAGTCTTATTAAATTCAGGGGTTGGGAAGGAATAAAAATAACATGGAAACAGGATTTCCTTGGGAGACATGATCACCAGAGCATGATGTGGGGCGAACTTGACTCTGCAGTTCAGCAGCTTCCAGTTTCTGCAACGGTGTTGAAATCTTTGCAGCACCTTGGGCTGTTCCTTGCACAAACAGTCCCATGACTGGAGCCCAGAGACAAGCAAACACCGTTGCCTCACCTCAACACGGTCTGACACCAGCCGCTTGTTGGGGAGGGCAGCATGGGTGGTGGTTGGTGGTAGGAGGGTCTGGCTGGGTTCCTCTGCCTCCTCGCCATCTCTGATGGGGCCATGTTTTCCACGGTCTGGCCTAAAAGCAGCATGGGTGGCCTGGTTACCTTGCCCTCCTGGAGCTGCTGGCATGGATGACAAGTGACAGCGTGGAAGCTACGTGCTGGTAATCATCGCAGGACCTGTTGGTGCAAAGTGCCTTTTTCCAGTAGACAGTGAACGGACATTTCTTTCTTTTTCTTTCTATTCTTTTATTAAAATGTTTCTCAGGCAGAGTTGACTTTCAAAGGCCGGGTAATAAATTACATCTCAATTCTAAACTTTGGGAAAAAATGGGGACTACTTGCTACAGTGAGTTAAGAGGCTCTCAGACAATATGGTACCTGGCTCAGCATCCTTGAATAAGCTTCAGCGGATTTAGGAACATGCAACATCTACCATTTCATATGCAAATAAGTAAATAAACAAAGCAAAAAATAAATCAACAATAGAAGTATTCAAACTGAAGGTGTGTGAGAGGAAGGAAGGAAGGAAGGAAGGAAGGAAGGAAGGAAGGAAGGAAGGAAGGAAGGAAGGAAGGAAGGAAGGAAAATGGTCCTCCATCACTTTGCTTCAGGAAAAGCTTATGCAGGCTTAGCTGTGTTCCTAACAGTTCCTAAAACAGCGATTTGGGATCCCAGAGATGGAGATAGTCCAACATTTTCCGGACTGACCTCCATTTAAGCTGCCTTAGGTGAGCTAGAGAGGTTTTCTTCTGGGAATGCAGCCAGTGTACATAGAGAATTAGAATTTGCGGGTGAAGAAAAGGCACTGCGAGATATTGTAAACAAAGATGTTCTGAACGGACTATGTAAATACATGTCCCATCAGTCTCCAGCTACTTTGATGCAGAGAATTATCTGGGAGTAATAATCCATAAAAGTCTTCACGTGGTATTTATTTTGTGAAGTCAGAGAATAACAGATCCATGCTGCAAAAATGCAGCGGTTCCTGTTGCTTGTTGAGCAGCTTGGTGAACATCAGGAATATGTGAGCCTGAGACCTGTGCTCACTTGGAACCGAAACGCCTTCTCCTACCAGAGTTAATCCCCTGCAGCCACTCTGTGCTGGATGACACAGGGTGACATTCCCTCGTCCAGGGTTTTATGACATGCAGCACTGCCCAGTGTTCACAAATGGCTTTTTCTTTTTTTGGACTCTGTAACAGTACAAAAGTAATCTTCTAACCGCAAACACAAAATCCTGTAATTAAACCTTTGTTACCCACAGCAGAGCACTCGTGTATACAAAGCAAACATTTTGGCAAGTTTATTATGCTCCTTGAGACTAAGAGGGAATTAATGGCGTTGCAAAATTACAGCAAGCTGCTTGCTATGCCACTGCTGGATATTTTCACTGGCAATAAGATTTTATATTCCTCTTCATCTTGAAAAAAATGCAATAGATTTAGTAAACGTTTTTACTGTCAAAAGCAACACAGTGCACAACACCAGATCAAAGTAAAGGCCAGAGGGATATTTTGGCCTTAAAAATTGATTGCACTTTGCTGTACATTAAAAAACATGTAGCTGTAATTTTTTACTTAAAGTTACTAAACATTAGGAGGTAGCTAATTAGGATAAGCCAACTAGTAAACTGTGTAAGTCATCAAACCTAGAATTTTTGTGCTGAAAGATGCCCAATAGACACTTTCATTTTCATTGTGTGAAGTCCTTCACCGCTGGGAAGGACAACTGCCTGCAGACTGTCACCTTGCTCGTCACACGGGAAGCCAAAGATGTAACATGCAGCACTCTTCTATTTTTCAAGTCCATTTTGTTGTTCTTTGACTGTAATTCCAGCTGTGTTAGTTTATGTGCATGAGTCACGAACAAAGGGTGAATTTTTACATTGTATTTCACTGCTAGATGTTATACACCAACAATATATATTGCAGCTGCCTGAGCAAAATGGATCAGCCTGAGTCAGTCATATCGCTTCTCAGCTGGAAAAGCACAATGACCTCCTTAGGAAAGCTGATGAGATCTGAAAGGCTGATGGCACCGAGTGTGAAACATAAATCAGTTCATACAGAGAAGAAAAATGTATTTCTATTTGCATCTTTCCATCGCCACAAACGAGCCATTTGACCAAAGAAGAATACACAGGCTCTAGAACTATTTTTTGCCTACCAGCTGACAGGACAGCTACAGCAAGACCAACTTGCTTAACCTTTTGACTTAGAATGAAGAAATCTGGGTACAGATTGACACCGTAAGAAAATAAAAATTCCCCCTAGTCAGTCAGATCAGAGGTTCAGGTGGCCACATGTCTTCTCTTGCACAAAGGCCAGGGCCATTGGCAGTGATAGGAGTATATGAAAAAGATAAGCCCACCAATCACACCTCCTCCCAAAGCTTTTCCCAATCTCCCAGGCCAAGGCCCTGGCTTTCCTGTTGAGCAGCACTTGATGGATTTTTGTCTTCCATGGCTTTGTCTAGCTGCTTATTGAAGTCAACTAAACCTTTGGAGTTGACAGCCTCCTGTGGCAATCAGTTCCAGCATAATTGCGCATTGCATGAAAAGTAGCGCATCATGTTTCTGCTTCTCTGAAGCGTGTTTTGAGATTCCTCCATAATTATGGCAGAATTGGTCGAGGTTCTGAGTTCATTTCATGTTGGCTTGGGCAGCCTGCAGGATTGCAGTCCCATTCCCTTGGAGGCTGGGTGCAGGTTGCTGATGGGTTCATAGGGTTCCACAAAGCCATCTGCCACGGCTCACGGCAGTCATTCACACCCACTCGGTGCTAAAAACTGAGCATGAGTCAAGGCAGGTGAAACCTTAAGGCAGAAATACCTGGACCACGTCACAGTCAATGGCAAAACGCAGGCTGATGTCCACACCACACCTCCTGCCTCAGCATGCTCCCAAATTCTGATCCCAAATAGTGCATGAGGAGCAGGGCTGTGCTCCCTGAAGAGCTGATTCCCCTCACCTTATCTCCTTGACACATCTGCAAGGTTGGGGGGACATGCACGGCCTTGTCTCCTTGAGATTGTGCGAGTCTTACCACAATACCTCTGCCTTTCGCCTCCATTATTCCTGAGTATCCGTCTATGAAAACAGGAGATAGTCCAAGAGACTTGTACCCTTGTCCATACAGCTGCACAGGTCACGCTCCAGGAACTCAGTCATGATTCAACAGAGTTTTAATAATTTTAAAAAGGGAGAGGATTATAAGGAGACAGACCATAACTTTAGCTATATTTCCTTAAAACACTGTGCTCTTTGCATGGAGTGGCAATAATTGGAAAATACCAATTTAGTCTTTTTTATGTATTATATTCCTTTAATACAGAAACTACTTTTTCTTTCCAAGATTGCTACAAAAGGTAATAGCAAATCTTAAAATTACACCTTATGCTAATGAGTTATTTATTACAGAAAGGGTGTTTAGGAGAGAGAGAGAGTTAAGATGTTTTTTATTGTACCTGAAAAATGTACCTATTTATACTGTAGAACCTAGAATATTATTTGACTACCTCCCAAAAAATCACTTGAGATTAACAACTGTTCATGCTTGCTCATGGGGAAGCAACTTGAAAGTTGTTTGCACAACCAACCTTAGGGCTACAGAGCCTAAGGTTGCGTGTCCTGTAATTAACTCTCTATTTCTCTCGTTAATCTGTTGAACAGAGAGCTGCCTTGCCACTTCTCATTTCAGCAGGTATGTCCACACCGCTTTTTGTGACCTGCATAAAAGAGAAAATCCCAGGCCAGTTGGCAGAAACTCATTTGAGTCGGGACCAATAACAGCTACTGTGATGGGCTGGAGCATGTCTGTCCAGTGGCTGCATCACATCTGTCCAGCAGCTGCATCAGGCCTTCAGCAGCAATGCAGGCTGACTGGCTTTATCCAATGGCTTTGACAATAAAACTTGTGTTTCCTCCTCCTATTTTTGACAACAAAAGACAACCTGTCTGAAAACCGTACCAGTGTCTTGGATGTTCACATGTTCCAACACCCTCTTTCTTTATTCAATACAAAATGTAATTGTCACTGCCGAGTTTCCTCCCTACTGCCTTAGAAAAGGTAAGATTTTGAAACTGCAAATGCAGGTGTTAGGAAATCCTAGGTTTCCTTAAGTTGCCCTACATTTTTCCAAAAAGACTGTTAACGTGTCAAGAAAAAACAAAATCACAAATGTATACTTAAATAAACCCAGGGAGTGCAGTGCTGAGGTAATACTTCACATGTACATCCATACACAAAGCAAAATGCTTGCCTTAGCTTGCATCTAGTTTCAAAGAAATTCCCTAATGGGGTTTGTCGTTTGCTTCTTTAGCTCGCAGGGAGGTCTCGAAATATATTCAGAGCGATTCTGGTCAATCAGCAGCAACGATTTCTCTTGTCAGTCTCATTAAACAGGTGAAGGTGAAGACCCTGGGAGACTTCGTAAGTGGGAGTTCCAAACTGGTGGGGGAGACTCAGGCTGATGAGCATGCGAATTTTATATAAAGGTAGTAAGTACACAAATGCAACACAGTACTATTTTTTAATAAGATTAACTAAGATAATGTAGGGGGTGATATGTGAAGCTGATACTGCAATGAAGCTCACAGTTTTTACCAGCATTTCAGTTTGGACTCTAGCTCAAGGCTTTTCAGTTCTTATTTTTCAAGTAAATTCATAATTTCTACTGTTCTACGCTCCTAATTGAGAATGATGATTTCACACAAGGGAAAACCAGTTGCAACCAGATAAACTCAGGTAGGAAAGTAACTGTGAATGCATTGATGGTCTTCCAACTGCAGTTCAGTTTCCTTACTTTTCACCTGCTTGCAAACATTGTACAACCAAGGTAGCTCACAGAAAGAGCTGAGGAATTTTTATTTGTGACCATGCATAAATGTGCGTATTAGTGCCTCATGAAATGTAACCTAAGCCCAGAAACTGTATCACTTGGTTTGGCAAACACGCAGCTCAAGCAACACATTTTAATGTAGTACTCACTAGCAGCTATTCATTAATACCTCCATGGTCCAAACAGCTTTGATAGAAAGAATGTCAGGCGATTCTAGTGAAACACATCAACAGAATAAGGTTGTTAGTGCACAATTTATAAATGTAAACAGAGAAAACCATAACAAATAGAAGTTGCCAGCAACAACAGAAGCTCAGCAAAGTTTAGCAAAGGTCCTGTTTCAATGCAAATGTCATTAAAAGCAGAAAACGCTGGAAATACATAAGGCAAAAGTTTTATTCTCCAAAGTGTAAGTATATCCTTAGCATAATTTAAGTAATCCATTGCCATTGCAATCCTGATTGCTACAAAGTCGAAGGTAAACTTTTTGACTGTACCTATTGCACACTTTCTCCACAGCTGTATAATAAAACCCTTCTCATGTATCAAGAGATTCTTCACTGTGATTAGCTGGTCTGTAGAAGTTCAGTTAAGTAGTTGACGTAATTATGAAAGATGCTGTTCATCTGCATCCTTCTATTTTATAATCTGTGGCATATCACTCCAAGCTTGTGATTTCTTTTTGGCCAGTTCAAACCACGATGGCTGATCCGCAGCAGCATTACTGGCTTTCTTAAAGTGGCTTATTTCTTCTTTATCCACCAGTGCTGGTGATGGAGCTACTGTAAATAAAACACATGGACATTTCATACTCACGAGCTGTGCACCTACACACCCTGGCTCTCTCGTTAACAACTTCCCATGCCTTGCCCTACAGTAGAAAATCTTTACATTTCACATGGAAGCTTCTTCTACAACATATTATTGAGACAATAACCATTCCGTGCCCAAAAGAATACAGTTTTTCTCATTAATAATATCTTTTGGTCCCTAAACTTACCAAAACCAACAGGGTGACCTGGATTCCTTGCCATGCCCTGTGTTTAACACTCAGGCCAAATAAGAGAGAGTCTTTTCATTAGCAAGAACATTCATTTGCAAATTCCTCCTTCATCCAGCCCCCAGCTCACAGGAATTTTATTACCTTCCAAACTTCTGCCCTCCTTTCAAATTGGAATTTACCAAATAGATTTAAAGTTATTGTGGAAGGACTGATGGGCAGACAGTTTGTGATCACATTATTCCAGCTTTCTGAGGAAACCACGTTAAAATTGAACACTACTCGAAATAATTTTCCATGCATTTTACATTTTACACTGGGATAGTGCATTTGGAACCCGGTTCTGTGAAGTAGCCTAGTGCTCTCAGTTCATTTCTTTCAACAAGAGTTTTGACTGTTGTGCAATCAAAGTGGTGAAAGGAAGATGCCACCAAACAAAACCCCAGACGTGAGTGCTGAGAAAACAGTTTGCCCCTGCTGATGTGAGGCTGGGGAAGAGATTAGGATCCAGCCTCTACTCCTTTTGCAGCACACTCAAGCAAGATTTCTTCTGACAAGGTTGTGAGATAGCAGCCTACATTTTAAGCATTTTATTTCCTACCAGGAACATAATGTGACAGTGAATTTGTTCTCAGCAGCGGCTCCTTCACTTCAAACTTTATCTCTTTCCTCTGTTCTTCAGAAGGGGTTTTAGGTGCCAAGTGTGAAGGTCTGCTCCATTGCTGCTTCACGGACCCCTAGACACAGAGAGGGATAAAATCCAAGTAAAGCAGAGAGAATGACACCGGTTTGGAAGAGCACAAGCAAAGGGAGTGGATGTGGTGCCTGTCATGGTCTGAAGACCAGCGCGCTTGTCTCACATTGGTCCCACATCTCTCACTTGAGCTGATACCTGTACAGAAAGCTCCAGTGATTTCACGTTAGCATCCACAATACTCAACTTTACAAATAAAAACTATCTCTCTGTATCTCCTATTCATAACGGTATCTATAAGGAGGTAGTTATAGTCTTCAATGCAAAATGTATTCCAAGCCCTTTGCACACTTCTACTAACATATATAGGATTTAGAGACAGCCTTGTTCTCTCATGTTTTCCTTCCACCTCCCACATTTTGTGGATTAGAGCACTGTATTTCTGGAGGGTTGACAGTATAATGGATTTTCCATAAAAAAGAAATTGAACACATCCTCCCATGGATTTTCTTGCCAGTATCACAAACTACCCTGAAGTGACAGTGCCTGGTGCCATGTGGGAGAAGGAGAAAGTGGGAGTAGTACAGTGGCACCAAGCCTCATGCGCAGCAGTCAGGAGCATCTTGGCATGTTCCTCTGTTAGCTGATATAGGGAAACAAAATGCATGGCATGAATTCCAGGGAACATTGCCAGCTAAAATCTGGAGTTTCCTATTCTGACACAAACTGTATTTTGGGATCATTTAAACCCTTGGTGTTTTAAGTACTATGACAATGTTGAACATTATTACAGTTCATAATCTTGCCTAGACATTTTATTAGGTGTTATTTCTTGTTAATGTAACCACTGCTATTTTTCGTCGTCTAGAGATCTCTTATTCCAGGATATAATACAGCTATCTGGGTGTCTAAAAGTACCATGTCTGAAGCAAGAAAGTAGGCCGTTTGCACTGGGAATGCTATACTGCTATAGGACACACATGCTCCCGCATCAGCGGCGGGTTCTTACTGCGCACCAGGCGACACAGGCAGCACTTGCAGGCTGCTGCTTCCCTGAGCCAGCCCAGTACCAGGGAAGCCTTGTCAGTATTCTGGATTAATGCCAAGCGCTTCTGTGAGCACAGCTTTGTCATCTGGGAAGATCCCTTGCTACAGGTTTCACCTTCTTTTGCATGGAATCTTTGGAGAGGCAGCATCAGCGCATATTCCACGGCACCACATGGGCGTCCGAGTTATCCACATACAGAGAACCAGAATTTATATCTTGGCACTGTCTGCAAGTGCAAAAGTTATTTTTATCCCATTTCACTTCTTGAGGCTCTAAAAATTGTTACCTAGGAGCTTCTGGGACCGAGCTGTTCATTCAGTGTTAAATCAGTCAGGAGGTATAGGAGGTTCAATGAAATGCTGTGCTTGGAAAAATAAAGAAAATGTATTCCCTCTGTATTGAGAGAGATCTGAGATGGTACAGTTCAGCACCTTGTTTTGGGTATTGTACCATTAGATCTGGTAAGTGTATATTGGGCACCCAAAAAATTGTATGCACCTCACATAGTTCCAGAACTTCTTGAAGATATAAAATTACTTATCTGAGCAATGAGGGGACTCTGAATCTGTAACACATTTCCAAGAGCAGTGTCTTTGCTACTTACAATGATATTCATTAAGCATCTGTAATCATTATGGCACAACTGGTAATATAACAGTAGATCCAAAGAATACTACAGGAAGGTCACACAAAAGCATCACGAATTTGTACTGTAAGTACCTCTGCTCGTTCCTTCTCTTTATTCTGTTTCTCTGTGTCTGACTTCACATCTGGAGCCACAAGTTTTTCTCTGTCGAGTTCCTGCTCCTGCTGCATGCCCCTCTGCTTTTGCCTCGCAATGGAAACCCAGGCTGGCTCTATGGGACTGTCGGGATCTCTTCCAGGGTCTCCAGCAGCCACGGGGGAAGGCACGCGTCTCTCTGTTGGCAGGTGATTTATGTACATGGTTATTTGAAAGATGTCATTAGCTCACGCTTGCTCAATATGCAGATTGGTCCCAGGACATGTGGCCAGCTTGGGTAAATAGGAATTCTGTTTAGTTTGGTCTCCAGGGAGCAATATTCCTGTGCTCACTGTTTCAACTTACCGTTTTGCTGGTGAAAAACACTTTGCATCTTTGTTCAGCTACAGTCACAGTGTCACTGCTCTCACATGAGGGAGATGCAGAAACCCATTTCCCAGTCTCCCCCTTCTGCCTCCTCCTCCCATCTGCTCTGTGGCCTCTCAGAGATAAGCAGCAGCTGGTTCAAAGCTGGACACAGCTGGACCGCGGTGCTGCAAAGGCAACCCCCTCCCTGCTGCCTCTGCCCTCACCCCCAGCACTTCCCATGTGCCCACCGCGGCAGCCGGAGCCTTCGCCTGGTCCCTGCCCTCCTTCCCCCACGTTGGGAGCAGCCTTCCTTGCATGGCCCCGTGATACCTGTGGGTCCTGTGGGTGACTGAGCACAAGTTTGTGGTGTTTGAACATACAGAAATGCTGCTAAAACCACAGGGTTAATTCGTGGTCTTTTCATGTGAGTTTTACTGTGAGTTATCCCTGCTGATGCTGACCATGCTCTCCGTTGGGGCCGGCCACTCTCACGGTGCTCTACTGGAACTGAGATTTCAGCGAGACAGGAAAATAAAAGCACGTCTAGTGTAAAGGGTCAAAAGTTCTGCCCTGATGTCCTCACAACCGCCACCCAAGGACGAGTGGTACCCAGAGGTACGGGGAAGTGAAATACCCTCTATGCAAGTATTCTGTGAAGGAAAATCCTGCCTGTATGGTGAGCAGAACTATATCAAGAGGAGAGCCTCAGCTCCTCTGTTGGCTCCAGCCCTCAGGTTCTCCACTTCTTCACTGGCTCACAGTGCACTCAAAATTCAGTTTTCCAACCGTGTGGTTTAAAAGACGAACAAGAACAGCACTAACACCCTTAGAGCCATGTTAAAGCCATGTCACGGCCTTAGGGAAAAACAATTTAACTTCTCCCAGCCGTTTCTGGCCACTAACATACCCAAATTTACAGAAGGCTATTCCAGAGCAGAAGCTAAGCTTCTCATCTTCAAATCACATGTGGTCCTGCCCCTAGGAAAAGTTACCTAGGTAGCATCCTTTGCAGGGACCCAGGAGGAGGCAGACCCATCCAGGAAGGATTACTGTCCCAGTGTGCCAGCCCCCCTCGGGGCTCAGCTGCTGTGCTGGCGCAGAGCTGGGCCACCCAGCCACAGAACCCCGTGGAGACAACAGACACATTTCTGGAGGGGTATGGTCTCATTTAGAGGAACGTGGCCCTGATCAGGAAAGCAGGCAAATGTCTCTGAAGGCACATTTGAGAAGCCTCATGAAGGCAGAGGAGATGAAAGGGATGATGCTCTCCCAAGAGCTGGAGTCTGCAAACTCAGGCACATTACGAAAGCCCACAAACTTCCTTTGCTCAGGGACTTTCCCAAGTCATTGTTGTACCTCACCAGAGACAGAGTAGTTATTTGAGCAAGAAAACAGTGTAAAGCCTATGTCAGCTAAAAACCAGAAAAAGAGAAAACACAAGTTTTGCTTTAAGGCCAAAGCAAGATATTTTGCCAGCTGATGCCTGCATTTCCCTTCATGTTCACCTCATGTGATCTTGCAGGGAAACGTCTGAGAGAAACAAGACAGAAAGTCCAGCTGTGCAAACGCAGCACAGTAAAGCAGGGCCCCTGGACACAGGAAGAACTTCCCTCTCTCTTGCACGGAAAGTTACTCCAATTCTCTGCATCCCGCCTACACCCCAACTTTCCATGCCAACAGCTGTTCCTCCCATATTCTTCTCTTCACTAGCTGCCCTGGCTTAATTTTTGTCTCATTTTACAGGATGATCGAGAATAAGACTGGAGAGATCTCAGGATGTCATCTGGTCTATCCTTCAGCTACAAGGCAAGATCAGTTGCAAGATGATTTCCACATAAACTGTTTCCTGACAAATATGTATCTAGCCTGTTCTTAAAACCCTCCAAAGATGTGACAGATTTCAGAGTTTCCCGAGACAACCTGTCCTATGCCTTGGCTCTTCTTTCGCTGCCAGATCTTTTCCTTGTTGGGTAAGTTATATCTTCCTTGCTTTAATTTAATTCCTTAACTTCTTCCCCTGTACACTATGGACACAGGCAAATTACTCATAGCCTCCTTGTGGCAGCCTTTTATGCATTTGAAGACTTAAACCATGTTTTCCCCATTTTAAAAACTTTTCTGATTAGTCTTATTCTCTAGATCGCTCTTGCGTTTGTAGGAATTGTCCTAACTTGGTCCAAATCTTCTTCAAAATATGGTGCACAAAACTGGCACGTAGCACTTGAGATGAAATGGTGCTGGCATCAGGTGATGTGGAAGGACCACCTCACTTCACCTGAGATGGTCTCCTGTACACATCAATCAGTATGATGAGTTTCTTGCAGAATTATGTTATTTCTGTTTTGTCTTTAGTTTGTGAGCTCCAGATCGTGTTACTTCCCCTCTTCCATCCCGCTTTTGTGTCTGTGCATCACGTTATGTTTGCACACATAACAGAACTTTCGACTTGTCTGTAATGAAAATACTATTTTCAAACTACATTTCCACTTTCTCAAGATAATCCTGATTTCTATTACTGTCCTCCAGTGTGCCCACAGGCTTTCCAGCTTGGTAATACTTGCAAATGTAATAAGCACACACTTAGCTCTGTCACCCATGCCCTTAAATACACTGAATAGTGTCACACCTAAGATGGCCACCATCTAATACGACAGTGAATCATTAGCTGGCACTCAGTAGCTTTGCATCAATGCAAGGAATAGCCCCACCAAGACTGTATTTATAGGAATGTCATGATATTCATAGGAATGCCATAATATTCATAGGAATGCCCTATGACACCAGCTATCATTTGATTTGACTGCTCTTGACCAAGCCATGTTGGTTGGAACTTGTATCTACGTTATCTTGTAGACGTTTTGAAATAGCTCAATTATTCCTTTCAGTATTTCATATTAAGACAAGTGGTATATAACCCCTTTTCTCCCTCTCTCTCTTCTCTATCTCAGCTGCCTTTTCAAGAAGTGTGACCTTCTGGAGTGCCCCTTATCTTCCACAATTTGCCAAGATAACCACTATCAGCTCAAGGACTGCTAGCCCATCTTCTCCGAGTATCCAATCTAGCTGAAGATGTCCCTGCTCATTGCAGGGAGGTTGGACCAGATGACCTTTGAAGGTCCCTTCCAACCCAAACTATTCTATGATCCTGTGATCTTAGGACAAATTTCATTAGGACCATCCTCAGTAAACCCACAGTTGAATTGACGTGATGTCTGCTAGTGCACCTGCCACCACATTCTTTCTTGTGCTTGTAGCCCATGCCCTTGAACCCATCTGCATCTTTTTAGGTCATGAGCAATTTGGGCAGGATCTCTTAATGGATTACCCAGTAAAGCTGGGTGCCACGCTTCATCAGTTCCCAAAGCCCCACTGTGATACAGACTGACTGCCAACGCTGAAGGTGATGGTGATGTGTAGTCTTCCTCAGAGGGGAGGATCCCTCACGTAGTACATAAAGTAGCTTTTCACTTTAGTTACCTTCTATCCAAATTAGTTAACCCATTTTCCTAGCATCCTGTAATGAATAACGATCCAACATTTAGGCTCAGTATTATGAAGATGTTTCCTCATTGAAGCCTCCCTGTGCCCTGCTGCACTCATCCTGTAAATCCATCCCATCAAACAGACCCTTCCCCCCATGTACAGGCCTCTTCTCAGCCCAGAGAAGACTGGGCTGCTTCTCTGATGTCCAGCTACAGGCATGCCACCACACACATTCTTTTCCATCACATTTCTACCTTCTTTCACTGTCAGTAATGTCTCAGTGCTCACAAACACCAACATCTTCACCCTGAAGGTCCTTTCCAGTCCACCCACCAGCTTTCCCATGATGTCAGGAGCCAGGCTTCTCCCTTGACACTCCTATTGATGTATGTCTTAGAATCATAGAATCATTTGGGTTGGAAAAGACCTTTAAGATAATTGAGTCCAACCATTAACCTAACACTGTCGAGTCCATCACTAAACCATGTCCCTGAGCACCATATCTCCAAGCCTTTTAAACAACTCCCGGGATGGCAGCTCAGGCACATCCCTGGGCAGCCTGTTCCAATGCCTGACAACCCTTTCTTAGTCTCTCTGATACAAAATCGCCCTTTGTGTTTTGTCCCATTTTCCCTGTCACACCACAAGAGCTTTCTGCAAACACCAACTGAACCGCACATTGCTCTTCCTCTGCTCCCACCACACAATTGATACTGACAAAATGACTGCTATGCCCAGCGTCTATTTACTGCACTACATTTGATGGTCTTATTGCTGCCTGTGCTCCTGTTTCTCTGTCATCCTCATGGATTTAGGATTCATCTTCCTGTTATTTCGATGTGCACTGCCTAGCACAACGGGGTTCCCAGTCACGCAGCAACATGTCTGGAGGCCGCTATTATAAAAATGTTTTTCATAAGGCAGATACTCCTAACGAACGCACCAAGCACTTTGGCTCCTCAGACAATTCTCCCTGATGAGACGCCAGACATCCTAGTCATGCCAATTAGGAGGCAGCCGAATTAGAGCCAAGTATCATCCCATAAGAGATGCTATCAGAATGCCTCTGTGATAGCAGGGAACAAAAGCTCTTTATTTTATATGTATCTGTACGGGCCTGACTTAGGACAGCAGAGTACTATCACCTTCAGAGGATCAAGAGCTTCTGGGAGGGGCTTTCTTGTTTATTTGGGCAATTATGTTCTGCCCTTGTTCCTGTGAAAGTCTTTGCTGCAGAAATCCAGGCAGGCAGGCAAAGCAGGGGACATGCCTTCTCTTCAGCAAAAAAACCATCAGATGCAACCTGTGCAGGATTAGCTACGTCTTCTGTCAGGCAGAATTACTGTAAGGGGTAGAAGAGGTGTATTCACTATTTATTATCTTTCCCATTTCCCAAAGGTTTTACATCCTCCCACCTCCATCTAGAGAAGGCTTCTTGGCAGTATATATGCACCATTTTTCCAGCCATAAGGATGAAAGGTGGTGAAGTAATCCAGGTGAAATAAGCTGGCAGTTTGAGGTGATCTGAGACTGTCCTACGGAGCTCTTGGTACCCTGAGGGGCACGAAAAGGCCAAAAGCTTTCTCGGGAAGCGACTATTCACAAGAGAAGTGCTGCTTGCACATCTTCTTCCTCAGTTCAGTGACTGCCTGATCACCTTGAACAAGCCTTCCCTATCTTATCTCATCCACTCATGAGACAGTCTGCACACTTTTATGGTTCACCATGTGGCAAAGCACAGCATTTAAGAACCAGACAGACAGTGCAACCAAAAGTAGTCAAAAGCACAATCTAATTCCTGCTTCTGCTGTACATGGTGTGCACAACAGCTGGCACAGCAGTTCCCAGCTGGTAAATGCCACTTTTAGGGTGATAACGTAGTACGAAATGCAAGCAGTGGCATCCTGTGTTGACAGCTGTGTGAGTCCGGCAGGCCATAGCCACCACAAATGCCCTGTGTTTCACTTCTCCTCCGATGAAGCAGGGCTAAGCCTCTTGCTTCTGCATTACGCTTGGGAGACTTCCTGAATAAAACTAAATTCTGAATCGTATTCTTCAGTTCTTATTACAACATGTTATTTTAAACAATATGCTATTCAACTTGTTACTGAATAACTTCATTAGCTAATAAAGGATATTGCTGGCAGCGATTTGTATCTTGTTCGCTCACAGTTTTAACCTCGTGATTGCATCTTTCCCTGGTCTCCTTGGAGCTGGCTTGGCCTGAGGCCTTCTGAAAGATGAGTGAGCCCCTTCTTCCCCTCAGGATAAGTCACCGACAAGTGGAAGATACCAGGTCAGAACTCGTCAAGCCGCTCTGTGTGTAATGTCACCCCTTATTAAAACTAACATTTAATGCAAGCTGCTAAGGTCTTTTTCTGCCACTTGCAACCACTCCCAGAGGCTGCTGAAGTCCTCCCTTCTGCTCTTCACCACAGCCACCAAACACACAGACAGTTGCAAGACCAGCTGCTCCATCCGCCTTCTCCATCACTTTTGCAGCTTCCAGACTGGCCACTGAGGACGAGCCCTGAAGCCAATGAACCACAGCCACCTTCTCCATTCCCTCCCGCAGATCAGAATCACTCGAGCTGCTCTCCGCTGGGTCAGACAGCAACAGGGCTGGCTGCCTCAGTGGACCCTAAGGATTCCCCTTAATAATTCCCCTGCTGCAGCCCCATTAAATGCAGGTATCTGTTTCCTTCAGTGCCTCACTCAAGCACTTTTTTTTTTTCCCCTCAGACTAAAGCTCTGATCTTATAGATGAAATTTATTCTGCCTAAATATTGTGGAAATGGATGTGTACACTTCTCATTGATAGTTGGATATTATCCTTTAACTTGTATCACACTGGTTGTGTGAACAATAAGATGAAGATAAAACATTAATCTTTATGTACAAAAGGAGATCTATGATTGACTTGTTATTGTGCATTCATTTATACACACACAGAGAAAGTGAGAGAGAAATACATACCTATTTCTGTCTATTGACAGACAGATATACTCAGTGTATTCAAGTGTATCTGGGGGTGTGTGTGCTGCTTATATGGATAACCACTGCAAAGACATATTTAAACATTACCCTGAGATTTAGGGATTGATTTTTTTTTTAGAGATGGCCTCAGATATTGTACCTGTTTTCTTTAAATCTAGAAGCCTTTGTGCACACAAAATATAGTAGAGACTCTTTATAACATTTAAATCTCATACCTGAAAATGAACATCTTATGCCTGCAAGGACTTCAGAGAGTGGTTGCTCTTTACATACATCTGTGCAGGCAAAAGGTCAGAGGCAGAATATTAGAGCCTTTTGAAAGTCATACCTCTAACAGCAAGCAAAGCTAACTTGCGGATTCCCTGCGTATTTTAAAAGCAAACATACTCAAAACTAATCCAAACAACTTTATACAGGGAGATAACACCCCCTGTATACAACGGTGTCATTGTTTTATAACACTGCTTATGCATGCATATTTAATTCCACACTGTTGTATCTTTGCTCATTTATAAAACACCAGTTATTTTAAGAAGGGCTTTACAAATGCATATGGCATTTAGTATATCCTGGCCTACATATTTCCCTTTGTTTATTAAAGCACTACATGCATTTGTGTCAGTGTACACACCCACTTCTTTAATGCCAGACAAGGCTGTTCTAAAAGATTTGGCTAAGTATTTCTGACACTTCTTTCTTCTCTAAGCTTCTCTGTGAGGTACTTGACTTTTGGTTGGATTTATACCACTGAAGCCAGGAGAGTCTTTTTTTACACCAGAAACTGCTATGTTTGCATCAAAGTCTATTTCACTGCTGGAAAACAGCCATATTGCAAAACAGCCTGACACAAGTGAAAAAGCAACTTCTTTTGGAAAAAAAAACTAAGACAGATTTCTTTTCAGCTGTAGCCAGGACAGCATTAAAGCAACGTCTTTTTTTACATAGAGAGAAACATTTTTCTTGTCATTTCGGAGCCTGTATTTGCCAGACAATACACACCAATTTCATTCGCTGTTGCGTTCACCGTCCCTCCCTGAGCTCCTTTTCTCTGTTAGAGCATGTCTCCCTGCTACAGTTCCTCAGTTACTGATTTTTATAAATTCTAACATGCACATTCACCCAGGTATTGCTTATGGCTTTGCTCCTGTGACAACCTGTTGGCATATGTTAATTGTTTCTGCCCTTTACAGGATTTACAGCAAAATGTATCAGCCCCAAACAACATAGCTTAACCTTTTAATTCTTACAAAGACTTGTGCCTTTGGTTCCAGAAACTTAAAAATTACTCCTCCTGGGGTGACTAATTTCACACAGCCATTGAAGAGCCACCTTGCAGGGTGACAGAGACCTAGCAATCCCTCACTAGTTCCCCAGAAACCTCTGGAGAGCAGGAGCACTGCTTTCACTGGGGTGGTGGGCCACCATCTCTCCCATAGCCTTGGGTACCAGGAGTGCTGAAAAAGCTAAAATTGAACTGAATGAACCAAATTGCTCCTGCTCACCCCACGACACAGCAAATTGACTTTTTTGAGATGAGTGTACATGAGAAGGGAACTGCAACCCCTTACATCACCGTATCACAGCTCGTCTTCTTGTTCAGCACAGGCATTTCCTAACATGCAGTGGGAAGAAACTCCATAAAGTCTCTCCTGATGGTGACCACAGCTCTTCAAAAGGGCCGATGATCTCAAGGGCTAGGAGAGGGCTGGGTGCCAGTATTAAGGGTAGATGGACAAAATAAAGTGGGTGTCCCAGCTGATCAGGTGGCTGGCAAGCCATGCAATCCACAAAGGGCTGTGCTGATCACGCTTGTCAGATTTCTCCTGCTCCCGATTCCCTGGGCTGAGGCACACATTTCAAAGAATGTAAAATGACATTTGGGCAGTGGTATTGCCCCACTAAGTCCTCATTGCGTCCAGTTGCTTTCCTACATCTTAGAGAGGGGCATCGCTTCTGGGGCCACAGCACAAATGCCCTCACCAAGGCTGGTGTGGTGCCAGGGCAACCAGAGGACGTGAGGACACCTTGTTCACCCACAGCCAGCTCAGGTTGATGTAGCAACTTAGCACAAGGAGGTACTTGGTCAGATGTCTAAGCAGAAAGGTCTCCTGAGGGGTAGGAAGGACCCCAGGTCAGTTTGAAGCAGGTTCCTTTGTATTTAGAATTAAACTATTTCTGAGTCTGGCAGGCCCACATATCAGAACCCATTACCAAGCAACTCAAAGCTGGAAATAGGTGGAAAACTGTAGCAGCGTTGCTTAAGGTGGTACAATAAGATCAGTGGGGCATTAGATAAGGAAGAAGACTAATTACCATTGCAGACCAATCTGAACCACTGTGTTAAACAACCCCAGGCCATATAGATTCGGTGTAATACTGTCAGGTGGAGAGGAACATGTCCAAAACAGGGCTCCTTGACCTGCAGCCCCAGGTTCAAATTCCAGGTGTGTGTAACCCTGCCAGTGGGGCCAGGGCACAGCTCTCACCTGCAGACCCTATTTTGCAGAGGACAGTCCTGAGCCTGGAGGCAGGAGTGTCCTTCACCCCAGGGCTGAGGAGCAAAAGGAGAAGCCTGGAGGAGAAACATGTTCTCCGGCTCCATTTCTTCCCCTTTTCCCTCCTCCAGCACTCGCTGTCCCCTGCCCCACTCGCACTGCAGGCACCTGGGGCTCAGCAAGAGGGATGAGAAGACAGGCTGTGTGCAGGACTGCTGGTACCTCCGCTGCTTCCTCCTGTCCTCTGCCAGACCAACCCTACCATGCCAGGTCTCCTCGCTTGTTCCTGGTATGACCTTCCTCAGAATCTCAATCGATCAGAGATTTGGGCGTCACTACAAATAATTAACTACTCCTCAGGGCAGGGCATGGGGGAAGAGGCCTTTAAGGGGGGGCTGGGATTACACAAAGGAGGAGCACCTTGCTCGCGGGGTGCAGGGAGGATCTGGCTGGATGGCTGTGGGAGCCTCGTCTGGCCGTGGAGGCAGTGAATCCTTTATGGCTGCGAGGAGAGCAGGAAGCTGTAAACGTGGCCAGACCCCTGCAAAACCATCTGCGATCCTGCAGCAGGTGACAACTGGAATCAGCTGTCTGGGGCCAGGAGGAGGCTTTTGTCACCCTACAGGACATGCGGCTTGCTGTGTCCTGAGGTCTTTTGGCTTGATGTTTCCCCCGCTCCGAGGCCCAGAGACTGACCCCAGCTGGACAAGAGCAACCACGGAGGGGAGCTCTGCAGCAGCACAAAGAAACCTTTTCATTGACTTGGCCGCAATCTCCTCCTGACATTCTTAACATCAAACTCGTGACCAGACAGACTCAGGGCAGCGAAGAAGTTTCTCCCGCTTATCAGAAGACCCAAGGATTTTTTTTTTTTTCCCTTTTGGCTGCTCTCTGAAGTAAAGAGCAGAGGTCTCCTGCTAGAAATGCTTGAGCGTACTTTGCCTCACTTGTTTACTGTCGTTGCAAAGACCTCAGACAGTGGTGCCACTTCCAGTTCTTTCTGTTCCCTGCCTGTAGCACACAGCATATTAGTCTCCAGAGGACTGATTTTTTTTTTTTAACTCTAACCCAATTATATAATACAGACAACAGGGTGAAATTTAACAATCTGCAGTAGACAGGATCTTATGGTTTCTCCTGGCTTTAAACTCCAGGAAGCTGCGGGGTAGTTATTTTTTGTTTTTAAACAAGAAATGAGTAATGATAAAGATGGATAAATGAATAAGCAAAGCTCACAGGAGACAATAAATAAATGGCGTGTTGAGCATGCCAGGCAGTTACTAGTATTTCTGCCTCAATGCTATAGTGACAAAGAAGGTCTAGAGGTTTGAGTCACTCATCCCATGCAGAGCACTCCACTTAATATGTGCTCTGGGCTTTTAAATTGCCATACAGAAGCTCTGAATGGGGATGCTTAGTGGCCTGATATTTCTGTTTCACAATACTTGCTAATGCACTTTATTTTTTGAGTGTCACTTTGAACATCCTTTAAACAATGCCCTGAAATGCAAAAATCACAGGCAAAAATAACTTATTCTCTCTGCTGCTTCTTCCCTGCTGTCCTTCTGATAATCTTTTCAGCAAAGGAGAATCAGGGGGCAATGTCACTGAAGGCAGAGCCATCAGCTCGCACTCCCCAGTGTCGCTATTGACACGACAGGGCTGCCTCACGCTCTCTCACAGATAAGGTCATTCCTCCTGAGTTAAGACAACTTTATAAGGTAGGGGGAGTCTTACCAGGCAATTTACAAGGATTTGTCTTTTTCTCCAAGTCTCTATCTTCTTTTCTGGATTCAGGAGAGTGAACTGCTTTGTCCTGTTTCTCCTTGTTTGCAGCAGTATTTGGAAGGGTGATGTTTTGCAAGGCTGGCTTTTTAGGCAACGGAGGTTTGCTACTAAGCTGTTCAGAAGACTTAGCTTTGGGTTTGATCTTTTCATTTAAAGAATCACCAATATTTGTATCAGCTGTTTTTTTGATCTGTGCCTTCTCACCTTTCAGAAATGAAGTAAATCCCTCATTTTCTAAATTAATCTCTGCACTGTATCTTTTAATCCCTTTTGATTCTGGTGACGAGTTGTCTCTATATTTCAAGGACAGTGAGGTGGATCTAAGTTTCACTTGAAAAGGACTTTTATCTTCACAGCTTGGCTGGTTCTGAGGTATCACTGAAGAATCGCTTGGCACCGGCACCGCATCGACAGCCGGAGAAACGCAGCCAGCCAAAATTTCTGTAGGTTGGCCTGAGTTCTCAGAGTTGGACTCTGGCAGCCAAGCCTGCTTTTTGTTACTACTTTTTTCCTCCTCCAGATCTGATCCCTTCTGCAAGTCTTCTTTCCACTTCTCATTTCCCAAGGAGACCTTTGCTTTGGACAGGAAGAATCCAGTATTTATTGGGCTTGCCAACTCTGATCTTTCTGGGAAATGTAGGCTTCTGGTCCTTGGTCTCTCCCGTGCAGAGGAGACAGAAAACTTTCTCAAGGCATTGAGTTCATTGGCTGCTTTTTCAGCTTTCTTCTCCGAAAGTTCCTCCTTGTGGACCAGCGACTGACTGTTCTCCTTACCAGAAGCAGCTGCCTGTTGTGCCGTCTTTGTTTTCTCCAGGGAGCAGGAAGCAGATGGTCCCATCCATGTTGAGGAAGCAGGATGTGAAACATGGAATGAGTCCATGGGCTGGAAAGAACCTATGGAAAATTGCTTGCTGGACTCTGACAACAGAGCAACTTCTTTCTTTGTGTCTTTATTACCTGGCATTTCCACAGATATCTGTTCATCCTTCTGTATATTTTTTTCTGACCCTTCCAAGCAAACAATACTATTCTTACTAACTGAAATATCTTCTTCAGATGCTATTTTATTTGCTGAAAACACAGTAGGAGGCTCCTTATTGTCTCGATTTAAAATATTGATTGACACATCGCTCACATCCTCAGCCAACAGAACTGGTGTTTCTGAGGAATGTTCTTGCTTTTGTACTTCTCTGTCTGGACTGGAGTAGGAAGACGTTGCAGAATCTTTGCCTCCTAACAGCAGTGAGGACTCAGACTTCACACACGTTGTTTCCAGTGTTGGTTGGCAGCCCTCTGGTTTATTCTCTGGTAGCGGAACTTCCTGTGAAACAGCAGACTCAGAAGTGGGCTGAGTCATCGCTGGTCTTGAAGCAGGAGGAAAGTCCTCAGGCATTCTGGGCTTCGGCCAGGAAGCCACATCCTGCGCTGCAGCTGTGCCGCATGGCAGTTCTTCATTGCTGGCTTTGAATACAGCACGTGGCAAGCCTGTCTGCCTCTCCTTTTCATCATCCTCTTCTTCTTCTTTTTCTTCTTCTTCTTCTTCTTCTTTTTCTTCTTCTTCTTCTTCTGGGGTACAGCTCAAATCAGTCAGAGATTCAGACTGGGTCCTCTGCAAGAAAGAAATTCAGAAAGCCCCATCACCATGTACAAATTCACTTTTTTTCTTATTTGTCATTACATTTATAAGCGAGATCTTAGAGAGGAAAGCAATACTTGCCTCCAGTGCTGAGCTTGCTGTTTTCTCAACCTACATACTGGATGCTTTTTTATTTAAGCAGATCCTGGAATATGTATTTAACCGATATAAAAGCAATGACTGACACTTCCTCCTGCACTACTAGTGCTTTCATGCCTTTGTAGATGGCAAGTTTATAAAAACAATGGCCATTGGGCTGCCCTTGGCACTTGATTCCCCAGAACATACTGGATATGTTGTGTTGCTCTCAGGCAAAAAGCAGCACTTGAAAGAGAAAAATCTGTCCCTTTGTATTTTGCTATTCCATATTAGCATTAAAAATAAAACAACCCATTCTTCCTAAAGCATGACTCCAAAGAGCGAACGGTACAGAGAAGGAAGATCAAAAACCTAACAAGTCAGTCCAGTTATGACACTTTATGCCAGCTGAGTATCTACCCCATATGGCCGTCCTCTGTCTAATCCCACTGCCACAGAGCATTATAGCTTTGCCTCCTTCATGTAGAAGACTTCTTTTCCTTTCAAGAGTTAGATTATTAGATAAAAGTTTATAAATGCATATGTAGTTATCTGTGAGGTCTTTTGATTAAGCTTCAGGTAAGGACTGGCTAAATACACAGGATTATTTGAAAGCACATTATGAAGCTGCTGAATATGCGCTTTCATATGGTGCCCGTATTAGCTCACTGTTTCACTGTAGTTTCTTGGGTAAATACATATTCTGGATGTAGGCCCTAATTCCGAGAACAAGAAACTTGCACTCTGAAGATACTTTTAGGGTTCTCTTCCAACTTCTCATTTTGAAAGTGCAATTGCAAAGACAGAGCTGCGATGCCACCTGCATTCACAATCCACATACACAGGAACATAAATGCACAAGACATCAGTTAGCAAGAAGCAAGGTGTGCAGGCAGAGCTGGGCAGGAAAATATTAAAAATGGTATTATCAAAAGATGTGAACACCCCTCATGGAAAACCAGGAGGGCTCAGCCATCTGGCAGTTTATGGGCAGACTGGACAAAGCAACTGTATTTCAGTAACAACGTTACAATGGAAGAGGAGGTTTGATCAGTGAGTGATTGCTTTACATGCATTTCCAGATAACTGGCTTCATTGTGGTGCTCTATCGAGCTGAAAGATCACTCACAGATTTTGCAAAATACAGCATGTGAGCAAAGTAATATTTAGAGAGAGAGGAAATAATATTTCTGGTGTTAAGTAAGACAATTTAATGGCTTTAATGTGTTTAAAACATTGAAAGAAACCACAAACAATAAAATGAAAATACTGTAGTAAGAGCTGCAAACTTTAGTTCTAAAAGAGCAGGGAAAGAAGAAAAATTAAGCTATGCCCTTCATAAGATATGACAAAGAATCTGATAAATGGTGTTTTAAAAGGATGGCTTTACAAACAACGTTTTTTAAAATAATATACACTTTTTAATAGTTTTTAATAGAGGGGTTTTTTTTTGTTTTGGTTTGTTTTTTTGTTTTTGTTTTTGTTTTTTTTGTGGAGACTTATTTTAAGTCTCTAGTGCACATAAAGGGTTTACAAGTTTCGGGGCAGGGAGAGAGCTGAATTAAGAACAGACCTAACAAACAGAATTTGGCTCCAATTAATAGGTCACAATTGATTCTTTCTGTACTTTTTGAAAATATTAGCCAAATTATATTTGGGAAGTTAAAACAGCTCCATCAATAGTCCCTCAAAGACTCAAGATTTTACAGGATCTTTCAGACTAGGAAAAATACACAAGTCGATCATAACACTTTAAAAAAAATTTTTTTCAAGTAAGAAATGAAGCCGTCAGCCCCAACTTCTGCATCACAAACAAGATACTAAATTGTATTGCATGATAAATTTAAGAAGAAATTGTTACAGAAACTCACAATATTTAATCTGTTCCTAGTGTCTACTCCAGCTATGTAGCCTCATCAAATAACAGCTGTTAAAACCCAATTAAATATTCAGGCCACAATCTGACTTTTCTTATACCTGAGTTTGAAATATAAAGTCCAGTGAGAATTTTCTGGTTTGGTGTCAAAGGTGACACTGCTTATTTTCAAAAGTACCTGGGAAAATCTTCTCATTTTGCTGGATCTCTGATTCCGGGGTTTTATTAAAAGCTTGTGTTTAGCAGCAGAATTGTCCAAGCAAGAGGAAAGCTCAGGTGGAGCGTCAAAATCAGCTGCAGGCGAGATGGTACTGTCAGATATCTGGGGAGTTCCAGTTTTAGCACTTTCATGCCTGGGGAACAGCTGACCGTCTGTAGAGCGAGATCTAGAAGAAGGACCCGATGTAACCTGAAAAAAAAATGAATCCCCGGATAGAGAATTAAAAAAAAAAAAAAAAAAAAGAAAACAAAGACATGGTAATAACAATTCTACAAAGAAGGGGCTAAGGTTGCTTCTTTTTCTTTTTGACATCTCTTTAAAATACATTGCATTTCCTAATGCTGCACATGGAGTATCAGTGTTAGCAATTCTGTGTTTTTAGCTGCTTGAATATCATGGTATACTGTCCAGTGGAAAGGACCAAGTCACCTTTAACCAGAAGATCTAAAGCACACAAATACACAGCCACCAGGTTTTAGAAGACAGATTTATGAAGAGTATTCAGTTTTGCAATGTAAAGGGCCAGTTCCCTTTCTGCATCTGTCCTCCAGCATCTGTGTCTGGGCTCCCACCCATAGATATGCTGGGCTGGAGCATCTCTACTCTAGCTTACTATCCTTCATCAGATCCCTTACAACTCTACAACACCCTCCTCAAGACAAAAGAATCAAATGTCAATGGTGTTGACACTTAAATCACCTTGTGTTTTTTCCTCATGTATTCATATCTGTAAAATAACTAGGAAGTTTAGCCGAAACGTAACATTTCATTTATAGACTATTCTGGGGAAGGAAACCATGGGCAATTCCTACTAGAGGCCAACACCCCATCCAGAAACAACTCCTGAATGCTCCAAGGGGTGCAGCACTTTCACAAAGCTGGAATTCAGCCTACCTGTGCACTTCACCAAAACCTACCCCAGTCTCAGGGCTGATGCAAAAAGAAGACTGAAAAATTTATGAAAAATGACTCTAAAAAGGGTTCTTCCTTTATCTCAGATTCAGTTTCTGCAAATAGGCAAAATCATATTTCCAAACCATCTGTCATGGTATTAACACGACCTCTGACAACTTGTGACCACTCCCTTCGCAGGCTTGAAATTCCAGTTCATTTCGTTAGAGGAGCTTTCCTCCTTTGCATGCTTTCTTCTGAGGGCTTCCTTCTTCTTTCTTCTTTCCTCTTTCTTCTTTCTTCTTTACTTCTTTCTATTTTCTCTGGAAGCAGTATTTTACTGAGGGGGTTGGAGGGGAGAAGGGGAGAGCAGGAGAGTGTTCATTTTATTCAAGGAGGGAAAAAGCATCAGTGTTTTTTGCAAGTGGAGTTCTGCATTATGCACTGCAGCCAAAAGATACTACGTAGTGTGGCAAGGGCATGCTACGGCTTCCTCAACAGCCAGGGGAGAACTCCCATTGATTTTAGCGGAGGCTGGATCCACAGCTTCCGATCATCCTTTCTATTAAAAAAAAAGGCAAAATAGCTCAGCTGTGCTGAATAATGGATGCTCTCATTAATTTTCACTCTATAATACCTACAGCCTAGTACTCAAACATGACTAATGTACAACAAACGATATGTGGCTGCATTATACATTAGTATCTAACAGTGAATACATTGACATTTCAGCTCCATGATGAAGACGCAGCACATGTTCTCTTTCAAGGCACGTCATTATTTGCCTGCCTTTCTTCTGGCTTCTGCTTTTCCTCGAGAGCTTTCCATGTCTCTCGTTGGCAGTGCTCAGTGTTGGCCATTACACTGGAAAATCAAGAATCTGGTTTGTTACTTAAATTTCAGCAGCCCAAGTGAATGCCAGCTTGGAGCCGGCTGTAGAAGTTGCCTGTCCCATGACGCCTGGCTCTGATGAAGCCTGCTGGAGAAGGGGACAGATGGCAGACCCCTTTCTCCAAATCTCACATGCACATGGCTCAGTCGTCCTTCAGCTGGTTGTGCTGGGTGGCACAAGGTGGGGGATCATGAGGGAACCGCATCCCCAAAGCCCAGATGGGACAGTTGTGATCCTTTTCTCCCTTCTTCAACCCAGGAAAGCTTCCAAGACACAGCAAGGTGCCACTGCTGCCCGAAACCTCAGGGCTGTGTTGTGCAAAACTCCTTAGCCCCGTGAGCTGGTCTCCTCTGACTTCTAGAAGCAGGGCTGATCTCTCCGAAATGATGGGTAGCAGATCCTGCAGTTCAGGAGGAAAGCCTTCGGATGGGGGTACTTTCTGGCTGTGCTCTGAAACTGGACTGGGATGAAGAGAGCTCTGAGCTCAGTGATGGGGCATGTGGAAAAAGCTGAGCAACTGCAGAGTCACCACCGTGTCTCAGGAGTCAGCGAGTGAGTCAGAGTGATGTTAATGGAACAACAGGGAAACATAAATCCTCCTGTAGCAAACGTGCACCTGGACTGGACAAATTCACAGCGAGCCAATATCAGTTTTCCAAAAATACCTTTTTCACGTGTTCTGTTGGTTTGCTTTCAAAATATTAAAATTTCACTCCATATAAGCAGTTTTTCAAACAGCTCCATGTGGAATCTAACAAGTGTGGCCAGAAATCTCTGCTGAGCCCGCTAAGCCCTGCTGCAGCTGCCCTTGAAATACATTTTGCATAATTAACCAGGAATAGTCAGCTCAGGACACGCTTCTCCATTTCCTTTCTGCAATTCTCCTCCACCTCCCCTTCTATTTCTAGAAAACGCTTTTCCCTTTACCCGCTATGTTGTTTCCACCATGACTCCAGCTACAGACAACTACAAGGGACTCTTCAGAGCCTTTCCAAACCGCCCTTTAATCAGCCAGAAGGGCTGGCTGCTGATTGAAGAAAGCCACCTATTTGCCTGTACTCATGCTCTGAAAACATCACTTCAGCAAAATTCACAGCTCGCGGCCAGAATCTGACTGAAAGCTGGACCTCTGACTCCTGAGCAGCAGTGTCAGACACTGTCACCAGGCAAACGCTTTCTGTATCGGTGTGAGGTATCCTTGTACTTAAAGCAAGGGTCTGGGCAGATTTCAGAGGATCTAGATTTTGTTCACAGCTCCTCAACAGGCTTCCTCCCATACCCTATGCGTGGAACCCAAGCAGCCTTTCCTGCAATTTCCTATGTTTGAAAAAAGGGATGCTGTTTCAATGTCTAAGTCTGGTTGGTCACGCTTGGAGATTAAATCATGTCTGTGAAGTTTGCTAAAGGATATGAGCTGTTCTAGAAGAGTTTAATTTTTATCGACGGGAGATTACTTGGCGTCAGAATTATGTTGATAAATAATCGTAACTTTTATATTAGATGGACAAGCATTAAAAACCACAGCAAACAGACAGGCATGCAATTACACACACACAAGGTTGTTTTTTGCAGCAGACAGGCAACAAAATAATATTTGTATCTTATATTAAAAAACCCCTTAATATATGTAATTGCTTGGCCCTTAATACATTTGGCAGAAGTTACCTGTTCTTCTTCTTCACTGCCTGTTCCAGCTAAACTCAAAGAGCTAAGGTGCTTGTGAGAGTCAGAGAACTGTGGGATGGAATGAGGAAGAGATTCAGTAAGAGATGACAAACGAGGTGGATATACTTGCAGAAACCATCTACACAAAGTGCACACAGGAACTGACAATGTAAGTTGTTTTTCTCTATAGTCTTAAGGATTAGCAAGGACACTGCAAACAAAGTGTAAGACATGCAGATAAAGAATGAAATAATGTATCACAAAACTATAATTTAAAAAGAAAAAACAGTTTCAAATTATTTTATGTTTCTTTTTCTGATGACAGTCTAGAAAAACATTAAAGAAGAGAGCTCTCTTGTCAGCACATTCAAGGGAGAACCCAGCATCCCCATGCATGCGCACAAACACATCCTCTCCTTCCTAGTTCTGCATTTTCTGGCATGATATTTATATTTTAACAGGAACAGAGATTCTAAGTAGCTGTTTACACAGAGAGATAGCATTTTCCTGTTTTGAGTAAGGTAATTCAGGCATAAAGTAGTGATACATATAGCAAACCAAATAATTTATTCTGCCTTCCACGCATAGGTAAAACAAGTCATTAAACATTGATTTTTGTCAACACCAGAACTACTCACTCTTGTTGTCGTGCCTGAATTTAGGTTTTCACGGAGCAAAGACATTTCTGGAGGGCTCCTGGGTAATCCATCATCCTCAGAACTGGTCCCAGCATCCTCTGTTCGCTTTGCATGAAGTCCAAATGTAGGCGGGGGTCTCAATTTCATGGTAGGCTGGAGTTTCAGCTGCAGCATGGCATAAAATACATTAGCATGTGATAGTGATGGAGGTTTCCCCAGCACATTTTTTTAGCTCAGGTCAATGAGTTACCTTTATTTTAACTTCACAATTAAATGATCCAGAGCACAGGACATCTCATTTGAGGCATTCTCTTAGGGAGCCAAACAACCTATCCATTTTTCAACTATCATTTAAGTAAAGCAAGACATAATAGTGCTGTCTAATTAACAGATGTGACATTTAATGTAAGCTGCAGACAGATATTACTTACTAATCAAATGTTCAACCACAAATATTATCCCAAAAACTCAAGCCTGGTAAGCCATTCCACTTCTTGCATTTGAAAAAGTTATGTTGTGTAAATTACCTGTAAAGCTCTAATCCGATCAGAAACGTTTTCTTGAGAAAACACTCTTACTGGCCTTGCAGGCTCTTGCCCAGTCTCAGGGATGAAAATGCTATCATGTGACAAAGCTCTGCTTCCCATAATGCCTTTATGTCTCCTAGAATAATACAACAAATGAGTGAAGGCAGACAGACTTTTTGCCAGTCCTATTACTCTAAACTCAGGTGATTTGCTGAACATGGAACGGGAGACGGGTGTGCAGCACACATCACACACCAGAGTCCAGACTTCACCAGGAACTAAATACAGTCATTCAGGCTAATCTAGGGAACACCTTTAAAAACCAAACAAAAAGTTGCAAATGCTGTTATCTGTCATGTTAACAAACTGAATCAAGGTTAAGGACAGTTTAACCCCAGCAACTGAGTTATATGGTATGGAAAAGCTGCTGCCCCTTGGCTGGCAGCCAGCGGCTGGGTGGTGTGACACGGCCACAGGCGAGCCCAGGTGCAAAGTGAAGGGAATTCACATAAATGAGGCCGTACCCGAGATGGACTGACTTCTTGCTAACGTAAGAACGGGTCTTGCAAATGACTGACCAACACCATAGGAAGAATAAGTAGCTTTTACTATATAAGTGTGGTACAGCGTTTAATGTATCTCTGCAATGCAGGTCATTAAGAAAAATATTCCAGGCAATATAGTTTTCATATAGAATCATTTGCATAAAACTTTACCAGATGCTTATAAGGTCCTGTGCTCTATACCAAGATCCCCGGGATTTACCCTTATGAGCCTGAAGGACACATTTTTTAATGGACATCCTTTGTGGGCTGGTGAGAGGAAGCAGGAGATGCTTTGTGGGTAGCTTCTCTCGTATTCTGTTTCCTGCTTTTGATGCATGTGGTACCGTAACTTCTTTTGCAAATGTTACATGTGGGGCACGAACAACTTGTTTCCTCGTGGCAATGGTACAGGAGACCCACGGACAGCCAGCTTGCTGCTAGGAGGTCTCTTGTGCCCATTTTCCTCAGCTATGCTCATAGCCTGAGTAGGGACCAAAAATACGTGCACATGGCATTTCTTCTAGAACTCCCTTCTTTTAATTTTTTTTAAGTAAGACAGCTATGAAATGGCAAACCAGAATACAGAACTGTTTGGGTTCATGTAACTATGAAGTTAATTGAACAGACACTCTACAGAAGAAAGAAAGAAAGAAAGAAGAGAACTGTGTATTTTTGGATCTTAGATACTGTCATAAGGACATTCGGCAACATAAACAAACATGGCAGAAAATAACATTTTCCTTGTAATGGCTGCTATAAATATGTTTGATAAAACAATAACAGGAAAAAGTTGATTTGTATTCCTGCTGCAGAAGGAAGGAAAGCCTGCTGCTTCTGCTTAATGCATTACAGACATTAGAAGAACAATTTATCTAAGTGAAAACGTGATCTCTGCAATGCTTCCAGAGTCAGACAGATCAATAGCAATTTGCAAAATAAGTGCCAGGCAGGGCTGTGATGGCTGCTCAATGCACCGACATATTACAAAGACTGCAGCGGCAGCCAGATAAGCAGCATTGTTCCACGTGCACATTTATGCCAGCATGCTACCTTTGCTTTCTCTTTCTAGCAGACACGCACCTTCCGGATGCGTAGTGGAGGTACCTTGGATGTCTCCTCAGATTATGAGTGCTCGAATTGATTTTCCTTCCATTCCAGGAATTTCCTGGTCTTTGTCTGTCTAAGCAAATACTAAGGAACAATAAGGTATCGACCCTGCAAGTAACAGCATAGGAACGTGGCAAAACCAGCCAAAGATCGTACCCACTCGGACATGACCTTGTTGAGTCGGGCATGAGGGGGAGAAAATCTGAGCATCCATGTCTTAAAAATATGTTGTCAAACAACAACACTATAGCTCACTGTAAGACCTGGTGCTGCCAGCCAGGAACTCCTGGGGCTTCAAGCTGGACTATTACTGGTGCGAATGCCACAGAAGAGCAAAAAAAAAAAAAAAAAAGTTAATAATTTATTTTGGTTGTTTGGCGCTGCCTGGTGGCCGTGTTGTATAATGTCATATTAACTGGCTGGGATGGTTTCCCTCTCCCATCCCTGGGCACAGCAACATCTCTTGCCTGAGGACCAGGAGGCTTGTCAGTGCAAGGACTTGCTTTTTAGGCAGCCAAGGGGCTCCTCCGTCCACCTCTCCATCCAGGAACACATTCGATCTTTAGACTGGGTTTCTCATGGTTACCTTTCAGGAGTGGGGAACATTTTGGCAATGCCTGAATGAAGACAGAATTTTCAGAGGCAAACAGATACACAGGCCTGGTCTAACTACAGACATTAAACCACAGGTATCTACATTGGAGCTGGTGACCCCTGGCTCCCGTTTACATTCAGTGCGGGGAAATAGAATTGTAGAACGTCCTGAGTTGGAAGGGACCCACAAGGATCATCGAGTCCCAACTCCTGTCCCTGCCTATAACAACCCCGAAATTCACAAAATGTGTCTGAGGGCATTGTCCAGTCTCTTCTTGAACACTGTCAGGCTTGGGGCCGTGACACCTCCCTGGGGAGCCTGTTCCAGTGTCCACCACCCTCTGGGGGAAGAACCTTTTCCTCATGTCCAACCTGAACCTCCTCTGGCACTTCTAGAGCCTGGTTCACCTGAATAACCTCAGAGATCTACGCAAGAATGGTACAAGCTCTCTTAGTAATGTTGACTTCTCTCTGCTGATTATAAAAGGCAGCTGGTGACTAACTCAGATGCAGACATTCGTCCTTTGGTCAGATGAATCCCATGTACACAGAGGAAATAAAGGCTTCGCAGCCCCTGGTTGCTGCTGATTTCAGTTCCAGCCATCCCCTTATCCCTTCCTTGCTTTCAAAACCTGAGGTAAATGGCTAGGCTTCTACATTTCTTTAGCAATCCTTAGGAGTTGCATCTTAGGGGTATAAGACAATCCTGGTAAGATACAAGCTGAGTACCTAATTCGTTTTTAAAGATGGGAATTCTTTTGGGATTTGGGAATTCATTCTTTTGAAACAGTAACCTAAGGCTCATTTATGATTAAATGAAAGCTTTTTTAGTTATTATTTCTTGTTGCGCTCCATCCAATTCCCTTGCGATTTCTCTTGCATCAGCCATTTTAATTTGTACTTTCCTGAAAAAGGCAACTGTTTGAGAATGCAGCATTCTGAACAAGAGAAGGAGGCAATCTGCGGTGTATTTCACCTACAAACACTGTAGCAGTTCTGTATTTGTTAGCCAGCTAGAGTCCAAAGACTTACTCAAGTTCATCTTCAGAATCATAATTAACGTGCATGTCATGAGAGGCTGCGACGTCACTTGTTGACTGGAATAACTTCAGATCACTGCTCCCAGAAGACGACGTCTCTTTCCTTTTCTTTTTACCAAAAAACTTTTTGAAAGATTTGAACTTTGATTTTTTCTTTCCTAAGTGAAGAGACGTAAAGAAGATGCAATCAGCAGCATGTGCAAGTTTTTGGAACAATAATCATTCCTTTATAATTTCTGCATAGGTGGATTTTTTTCATGGAAAATGCAAAAAAAGTCCGCTCTTGCATTAATGTTTTTCAAGACTATACTGATAGCATGAAATTACTATTATCTTGGAGAATGGATTGCAACATTTATGACACACAAGAAATAATTTACAGTGGAGAATCTTTCTGAATAGAATTTCTACTTGCCTCTTGAGAAAATTAGACTGTGAAGAAAAACTGAGGTATTAACAGCCTGGGATACAGTTAGAACAAATTACAACTTGGAAACCCACTGCCTTTGTTCAGCAAGCTAAATAATGATGACAAGGACAATGTTACCAAAACCAATTTAAATGTAGAAAAGGCTTACACAGGTGGAATGTGCAGTGTCAGGAGGCTAATGCTTTTAAAAAGTCAGTTTTATAACACAACCCAGAATATTTTGAATGCTAATTACAAAACTCAATGGATCACAAAGTACTAAACTAGAAATCAAGCAATTATCTTGAAAAGCAATGCTAGTCTGCTCGCTGAGGAAAGACCTTAATTAGGACCAGTTGCAAGCTCTGTGAAGGGAGCTACTTAAAACTAAATCAGAGTTTTGCACAAGACATCCCAACAACTTGTGCCTGTCCCATATAAGCTGGCACAACGGCACTGAGGCATTCCTGCCGGCACTTCACTTATTGTCAGATCTTGTTGGGTAAAAAAGTTAACTTGGTCACAAGATGCTACAAAAATCATACTTCAAGTCTCTGAAAATGTCAAAAATGTAACAGCTCTTGGAGACAGGAGGAGAGAAAGGGAGAATGCGTTCTCTAAATAAACAGATTCACTTCTATGATAGAGCTAAGCCATTGAAGCTCAAGGAGTCACAGCACTTTTCATTCACTGGGGAAGGCAGCAATTCTACCTGAATTGTCCTCTCCATCTCCTTCAGTCTCTCGCATCTTAGGGTCCATTATCCTTGAGGAACTCATGTGACAGCCACTAAAGAAGGTAGAAAAAGTGTCACTCAAATCAACAAAATAACAGTACTTCACTATATATGTGTATACACAGATACAGGCAAGTTACTAAAATATAAAAATGTGAAATAATATATTACGTATAGGCTTTTATATATAAACACATAGGCAATATATGTCTAAATACATATATCTATATATAAATATACATACAATATAAAAATATCCTATAGGATGAACCTTATTAGGCTAAGGTATAATAAATTCCATAGAATATTTCCACTTTCATAAGACAATAGTACAATTTGTTTTAGCTAACCACCTAGCCTCTCTTGACTGAAAACTGAGTTTGGTGAGATTCTCAAATGCTTCTAAAAGCACGCATTGAAGGAGGTGGGCTTCTTTCACTCTCCCTCTCTGGGCCTATGCAGGACCACAGAGAAAATGTTCTTGTGATAATTACAGCATTTGGGTAACATGTACAATTAATGTTAGTGAAGAACCGCACGTATTTTTCCTTTATATCTAAATTGAAGTATTCTACAGATTCTAGTTTTTCTTCATTTTTTAAGGAACTTGTGAAATGGTAACGACTCTTTTTACTCCTTTGGTTGTACAGACAGCAGAAAAAGACAAGTAAAAATAAACCCATCTATTTTCTTCTTTTCTTTTCTCTTCTTTGCTTTTTGGAAGCAAAACATCGTTTTGCTTATTAAGGTTCCTAAATTAAACATATATTTCCAAAATTGTGCAGGTTCTGTGCCTGAGGACAGAATATCTGTAATTTAAAATGCACTTCCAGAACAGCAGTCTTTTTGTGCTCTCTTTGCTTCATCCAGAGAGCTGTAGTTTCATGGTCAAGGCAGAATTAAGTCATGGACTGGATGATGCAGAGTGACTCTTTGGTGACAGATGCTCATGCCACAGCCTGGATGGGAAGGTGAGTACTCCGTGGCTATTTTGATCCCCTGAAGCACCAGCAAACTTAAGTAACGAGGCTCGTAAATTCAAAAATTTAGCAAAATGGAAAGGAAACATTTATTACTCAAGTCTAAAACACGACACATTGCCTGAACCATCAGCAAGCGCTCGAGCTGGGCCATGACGAACGGCTGCATGACAGCAAAGAGAAACACAAACATGAGGGTCAGCAACTTCTGGTCAAAGGCATCTATTATGTAGGGAGAATAGTAAGGAACTGGCCCTAGAAAAGAGCAGACATGGATGATACATGTATTTTTAAAGTAAATGCTGGCTGAGAGGTGACAGATAAATATGTATTGTGGACTGTGGCATATCTAGTCGATTATTAAACAGGCTCGGGGTGCCTCAGACTCAAGCTGCTGGGTTGCAATAGCAATGGCAGGAGCACAAATCAATCCCTTCAAAGCCTCAGCTGTTCTATGCATGCCCCATGGCACCCATACTCTTATCATCTGCATCCAGAGGAGGGATCCTATATTCTCTAAACAAATTATGGATGCCATAACTAAGATCCCCAGCTGTGGCCCACTGGAATAACTCTGCTGCACCCAGCTGCACTCAGGTGAGGGTGTATTTTTTTAATCCAAATGTTTATATGCCATACTTTGCTGGTTCTGAATAGCAAAGGCACTGCAAGATAAATACCCACATCATGAAAGTGTTAGTTTGAAACATGCTGGCAAGTATAAACATGTTCTCTCTGGCAAAATTCAAGCAGATAATAGATTACATTTCTGACAATCCAGAAATGTACTGTTGTCCCATCTCAAACCTTAGCAGCCAAGCCTCTAGAGAATAAAAAAGATGTTTAAAAAATATTAGCTCCACTATAATGTCAGAAAATATTTTTGTGACTGACGTGTGACACCTGAAGTCATGAAGTTTTACCACTGGGTGTACCAAACATTTGGGGACAGTAATATATGACCAGGGGTGCACCATACACCTCCTCGCTTAAGAGAAACAGAAAGACACTGAACCTCGATGAGCTTTCTCCTTGCCAGCCATACATCTTGAAGCAAGGTCCTCGCTCCCCTTCTGATCTCATGTGGCCATTTTTCAAGTCTGCCACATTTTTGCTGTTTTCTAAGGTTATTTTAAGAATTACTGTGTCATTCCAAAAAGTGCCCAAGATCTGGAGAAAGCAGCCTGCCACCGGTATGCTTTTGGGGATGCCTCCCCAAGGGTGCAGCATGGGGTGCAGGGCTGGAGCACTGCCTTGTGAGAAGGAGCCAGGTCCTTGGCCAGGTCCCACCACCGCTGCTGGAGTTGTCCCCGGATGGCTCCCCAGTGTCACCTGGGGGAAGAGCTGGCTGCTGTGCTGTGGGAGAGCTGCTGCAGAGATCCAGGCAGCATGCAGGGAGGAAGGCTGTCTGGGTAAGATGGCTTTGGAGCGAAGAAGAAAGTGACTTGAGGTGCAGGTCAGAGGCACTCGAGGTGGAGGTGACACGGGGTGCAAGCACCAGCAGCCTCAGCATCGCACACAGGAGCCCAGAGACTCTGATGTGCCCAGCAGGGACACAACTATTTCAAGTTATGGTAAATAAATCCCACAAGTTTGGGTCAGACGGGCAATATTTGTTTTGCAGTGAGGGGACTGTAAGGCTTTTAGAAAAACTGCATCTCAACTCTGCATGTGATTACAAGGATTGAGGAACTGTGTGGACCTTGCACGTGGATGTACCTCAGGTTTTCAGTTCAAAAGGCAAGTTTCCAGCCCGAACGCAGAGTCTGATGTGACTCCCTCACACACAGGAGGAGGAGGAGAAGGCAGCAGCGGCAGCCCTGGCCGCAGTCGCTATGTTGTGCAAACACGCTGTGACGAGGACCACGAGGTGCGGCCACCCGCCCAGAGCCAAGGGTGCGGGAGTTTTATGGCTGCTGTTACCAAGGGGACTTTTGTTTGTGTCAAGAGATGAACAGGCACCCGCTTCCTTAACCTGATGACAGCAGGAGGGGGTTGGCAGGCGGCAGAGACTGCAACAAATTGCAAAATGCTTGGCAGGTGGCACGCTGGTGGCCAGGTTTTCAGAAGTATGCTCGAAAGTCAACAGATCAGTTTTCAGCAAACCCTGACTTCAAGCAAATACTGAAGCTGGGACTTAGCTTGCTTGAGTGTTTTGCCAAGTGACAGTTTCCACTGGAGCAATATCCTAACAGCGTGTGAAGAGATCCTGGCCTCAACGAGCATCCGATGGCTGCCAGAGATCCCTCTGCAAGCAGGGTCCTGTCCCGCTTGAGGTCTCACTGAGCCCAGCTGCAGACAACCACATTCATTTCTACCTTAAAATTTACGATGACGTTTTTATTGACATGGGGAAAGTTGTTTTTCCTTTTAAATGCTTCCTTTGCTGAACGCTTTTAGAGAAACTGTGGTTTTCACCTGCTCACCACGCACTATTTTCTTTCCCAAATATATAAATTCAGAGCACTGTTCTATCTGTATCTCCCCCTTTTTCCTTCAGTATAACCTATTTTAACAAATTTAACAATATCTTTAGGCATGTTTTCAATCTTCCAAGCTTTTTCCTCAGCATCTGTAACAAACCTTCCATTCTTAATACATTAATCACAGGAGAGATTCAATTAAAATATGATACTTAGGAGAAGGGGGGGAAAAAAAAGGAACAAGAAACCAGCAACAGAGGCCAAAGTTTAGCCTTGGTATGACTATAACTGCTTGTCACTTCTCTGATGTAAACAGAGATTCGAATGCGTTCTCTGAAGCTGAATTTTATCTTCTTCAAAGCTTTACTTAAAAATCTATGTTGACCTACAAGCTTAATATCTGTTCAATGAAAGGCTGACAAAATCCAGCAGCTTTGGATCGGCAGCCACTGGCACGGGTGCTATTCGGCGTGCGCTGCTGCCTGGGTCCTGAGGCTCGGCTGTGGAGCGGGGCTGCTGAGATTTCTCATTTCCAGCTTCCCCAAGGATCTGCTCAAGTCCATCACTGAGTTAAATCACCCTGTGATCTGAAGACTCAGCAAGATTCACATCCTAGAGGAGTAGTCTGCATCACCTCTCCTCTATTAGCAAGCACAAGATTTACCACACCACTGGCAGTCGTACTATTTTCTTTTTCTTTTTGTTTTTCCTTCTTATTTTGTGTGGTTCTTTTCACAGCGGAATACTAGAGATACCTTGTTTATCAATTTATTATGAGGTTTTATAAGCCCAAAATGTCTGATGATAAACTGCTAAATATTACACGAGCTTATAACAGTATTTTTTTCTATATTGGACTTTTCCCAGCAGAGACTTTTTGCACTTTCCTTCTTCCTTCCCATGCCCTTTCTAGATGAGCTAAGATACAAGAAATGCAGCTGAGACTATGAGTGCGGATAATAGAGAGGGAATATGACAATCGAATGGGTGTTTATTCCAGTTCCCATCCCTCCCAAATGTCAGTACATTCAAAAGGTGTCTCCAAAAAATCACAGCTGAGCTGAATGACAGTAATTTACAGCTTTTATTCCTATGATGTATAAGAATATTGTATTTCTAGTAGGCAAAAAACCACCAGGAATTAAAGTGATTTAAGAAAATCTGAATTTAGGGAAATTATTTCATGTGAGAGGAAGACCTGCCCTTTTCTCTTTCCAGTACCATGATATGCACTAAAATCCCTACTGATATGGCACAGCCTTGTGGATTTGGGAAACAAACTGCAGGGATTCTGGGGATATAAAGAAAACACAAATACTGAGAAAGACTCCTCTAGTTGTAGTAACCAAACCAAAAACATCCTAAATACCAGAGGTAAAGATTGAGGCAGCTTTTCTTCACCCACCCCCTCTCTGAGTGCTCACACCTGAAATGATGGCACCATAAAATATTGGAACAGGAGGTTGCCCAGAGAGGTGGTAGATGCCCCATCCCTGGAGACATCCCAGGTCAGGCGGGACGGGGCAACCTGATCTGATTGAGGATGTCCCAGCTCATTGCAGGGGCTTGGACCGGATGACCTTTGAAGCTTCTTTCCAACCCAAACTATTCTATGATTCTGTGATCCCTGGGCCATGCAGCCCCTTCTCCTGTCATATGGACTGCAGAAAAGGGACAGCTGGAAGTTTCCAGGGGGAGCAAGCCCAGGGCACCCATCGTGATCCCCTGCCAGCAGCAGGCACATCAGCAGAGCTGCCCCACCTCTGGAGATGCTCCAGCTCTCTGGCACGTGCGTTACTGAGAGCACCATCTGGACACAGCTCCAGGACACCACGTCTTGGCACAGTCACCCGCCTGCCAAGCAAAGGTTTATCCCTGCACCTAGAGGAGAGTATGTGCTGAAGACATCGCACAATGGGATGTGCTAGAAGGAAGCATAGCACAGTAGGGTAAGGAGCTTGTGATGGGGAAGTATTCACACAGTGCAACAACCTGCTGTTCAACATGCCTCTCTGCTCAGACCTTCACCTACTAACAGAGGTTCCAACATCACCCCCCGCTTTCATGCTCTCAAACCACTTTCAGTGCTCTCAAGTCATAATGCTCGAGCTTAGCCGAAACTTAATCTCTCACAGCATGCCCAATTATAAAGTTGCTTCCAGAAGTCATCCATCATCTTGAGCTTATGTTGCTAAGATAAACCTCTCCTCTCTACTCCCACTTCCGCAAGAGGAGGTCTAGGAAGCACGGTGAAGTGAAGCTCCTCGTGGGCTAGCACAGCACATATGAGCCCACGTATCAGGAGTGTCCACATGAGTGAGATGCAGGTCTCTGGGAATCCAATTAGTTTGTATAAAGACATCCAAAAAGCTCACATAAAGGGACAGGAGAATTTGATAACAACCACAGCACCATTTCCAAAGCCATAAATCTTCTTGCTCCAAATCTCTCTTTCTGTCAAAGGAATACAGGTTTTACAGAATCATAGAACATCCCGAATTGGAAGGGACCCAAAAGGATTGAGTCTAACTCCTGTCCCTGCATGTGACAACCCCACAGTTCACACCATGTGTCTGAGGGTGTTGTCCAGTCTCTGCTTGAACACTGTCAGGCTTGGGGCCGTGACACCTCCCTGGGGAGCCTGTCCCAGTGTCCACCACCCTCTGGGGGAAGAACCTTTTCCTAATGTCCAACCTAAACCTCCTCTGGCACATCTTCCTGCCATTCCTGCCATTTCACTTTTTATTCAGCCTCCAATTTTTAAATCGAATGGACAAATGCACTTGAGTGCATGCTTAGATACACACACCCATCCTAGGAGCTCTATCCAGAATGCCAGCACTGTGACTGAAGGGCCATCCTCCCTTTCTACCACATCAGCATCTATATAGGATCTATGCATATTCTAGCTGCGTTCCCATACTTTTTAAATGGGTAAGCATTAAAAATAATTTACCCACAGAACACATATTACCTGAGAAATGGCATTGTTTTCTTCTACTATACCTAAAAAAACCCAGGCTCACGCCAAACCAAGAAGAAAAATACCCTGTCACTTTTTATATACAATTTAGCCTTCTATTTTCAAAATTGGGCAATCATCTCCTTCCATTTTGCTCAAATGTTTTGAATCAGTAAATTAAAAGTATTACTTTGCAAAGTCTCTGACATCATGCGTTCTCTGCTGGTTTTAATAATTTAGTGAGGATGCTGTAGCACCTACTTTTTTATGCTGACAGATGTCCATGAGGACATCATCTTCAAAATGTGGTATTTTCACAAATGGTTTATTGTCTAAAACATGATAGCTTGTTATCCATCTTCATCAGTCTCACACTGAACCTGGTGCACCTTCCTCATCTTTTCTTCGCTGCATTATTGGTTAATCATAGAATCATAGAATCATTTGGTTTGGAAAATACCTCTAAGATCATTGAGTCCAACCATTAACCTCACACTGTCAAGTCCATCACTAAACTGTGTCCCTGAGCACCATATCTACACATCTTTTAAACGCCTCCAGGGATGGTGACTCCACCACTTCCCTGGGCAGCCTGTTCCAATGCCTGACAACACTTTCCAGAAAGAAATTTTTCCCAATGTCCAATCTGAACCTCTCCTGGTGCAACTTGAGGCCATTTCCTCTTGTCCTATCACTTGCTACTTGGGAGAAGAGACCAACACTCTCCACGCTACAACCTCCTTTCAGGTAGTTGCAGACAGCGATCAGGTCTCCCCTCAGCCTCCTCTTCTCCGGGCTAAACGGCCCCAGTTCCCTCAGCTGCTCCTCATCAGTCTTGTGCTCCAGACCCCTCACCAGCTTCGCTGCCCTTCTCTGCACTCTCTCCAGCACCCCAATGTCTTCTTGTAGTGAGGGGCCCAAAACTAACAGAGGATTTGAAGTGCGGCCTCACCAGCACCGAGCACAGGAAGACAATCACTGCCCTAGTCCTGCTGGCCACACACCAGTGGCCACACTGGTTTCTTTGCTTGTGGCTGACATTTTCTCCAGCTGCTGCTACCCTTGTAGCATGCTCTCATGTTATTAGAAAATCTGTGTATCGCACAACCACCATGGTCTGGTGACAGCCTATGTGCCAGTCCACATGCTCAGAGCAAGGCTGGCCATGGGTGGCTTTGACACCAGCATCCTCTCCGTGGCTGTGCAGGTCCTATGCTGGCATCCACATGAGAGCACCCAGCCTGGACACAAGATCAGTGCCCTCCTCTTTAAAACTCTACCTTTTAGGGATCCTTCCATCCTCTTCGCAGTCACTGTCAAAATGAATAGAGCTAGCTGTGAGAGATTTGCCCTTTCTCAGAAATGACTAACAAAAGTTAGTTGCATCAATATATAATCTCTTCCAATTCTGCTCCTTGTGCCAGAGTTTGTTATTCCTCCACCTCCAGCATCAGTGGAGAAATAGCAAGCTGTGGCATAGGGACTGGCTACGTATAACCACCGACACACTACCATCTCTCTGCACCAGCCCTTTCCCTTGCAGTGCTCACATCTCTCACTCAAATCCCCTGTTGCGTACTGTGTAAACATAAGGTGGTGCCCAGTGTCCCTGTGGTCACTGACAGAAGAGACATCAAGGGATCTCAAGTAATAAAACACCTGGTAAAAGGAGGATGGGAGAGAGGAGATAGGATACAGCTCACTGCATGGGCTCCCCTTCCCAGCCTTTGTGCTAACAGGGTGATACCCACCATGACCAGCATGTCAGGCTTCATGGGCTACGACAGAAAAAATAGAAGAGGCAGCAGGTGCATCTTCCCAAGCATGTCACTGGGTTTTCTGGGTGTTGGGTTGTTTTTATTTGCTTCTTTTGCTGCTGTTGGGCAGCGTGCATCTTCCCTCGCCTAACCAGCCCAAACTCCTCCCTGGTGCACCTGTCCCCGTGATTCCAAAGGCTGTGCAGATTCTTGTGTGGGATCTTCAGCAGCCCTTCTGTGTGCCCCTGCCAACAGCACATTCCTTTCTCTATTACAAGCACGACATATTTCCAAGGGACAGGAGGGAAAAAACCCCTGCTCTACTTGTTTTTCTCAAGAATTGATCGACCTTCCTTCCTCCATTGTTTCTGAGTGGACTGAGAAACACTCCATAAAATAAACCTTTCTCCCAAGCAGCCTTTGAAGAGTGAGCTTTTTGGTTTTTAAAAAACTGCTTTGCAACAGAACACACAAACATGAGTGGTCAGAAGGCACCACTGTGATTGCCCAGCCTGATGTCCTGGGTGGCACAGGGAATAGGCTGTGCCATAGAAGGGTGCAGGGAACTCTTCTTCCCTGATAGAGCTCAGTAATTCATGGGTACACACCTTGCCATATGCCATATTTTGTTCATGGGAAAAGCCTTAGCTTGTGTGCTTTCTTTAAAAAAAAAACAACACCAACAACAAAGCAAACCAAATAACCACGTAAAAGAATTAAAAGCGTGTGTGGGGGGGGAGTTTGCATTGGCAAAAGAATAAAGCAAACCCATGTGAAATGTTTTATTCCTATGGAGTAACTCCTTCCTTCTTGCTTTCAGTTCTCTGGTGTTTTGTGATTTAACAGAGGGGCCAGGAGATCTATTCTACCAACACGGAAAGCACGGCTATTAAAAGACCTGTTAGAGTAATAAAACCACATTGGTTCTCCTCCTTCTTTCTCAGCATACAGGAATAATACAGACATAGCTGTTTTACACAAAGACACAAGACCTCCCCCAGCCAGCTCCCTAATAGAGACCCTCTGCTATATTCAGGAGCACAAACAGCTCAACATACTACCAGAGTTTTAGGCTTGTATCAGCCATTTTTACTGACAGAAGTACAATCTGTATTTTTAACTTAAATAATAGAGAGTATTCATGTAGAACACTTTGGCTAATCACGTTCCGAAGTTCATCTTTTTTGTATGATAGCAGACTAACGTCACTTAGAGCCAAGGGTCAGTAAAGTATTAAAAATTCACTGTGCCTTCCCTTGAAAAGCAATAGAAAAGAAAGCAAAATGTCTTGCTTTAGTTAGAACAAAATTACATTTGATTCTACATGTCACAATTGAAATCATTCTTTAATTTGGTACTGGGAACATTCCTGAAGCTATTTCACAAAAATCATTATACAAGGTCTTTTGGTATTCAGAATGAGTATAAAAATCAACCTTGTTATCAGGTCTCAATGCCTCTAAATTCAAGGAAAAATAACAGGCTTTCATTGATCCTTCCTTGCTTTTTGGAACCATGGATACAATAAATTGTCTATATACGTACACACACAATTTTTGGCAAAGAAAGAACAAGACTCACCTGGAATCACAGCAAGCCCTGAGGAATGGCGCACTTACACCTGCTGCCCCATCAATTAGGCTAATGTAAGCTTGTTCTTGTACAGTGTGGAGGTTAATGGGATTTTAAGATGCAGAAAGTGTTTAGCACTACCCAGAACAAGATCCTTATTCAGCTTTATCTGCTATTCTGAAGAAAACTCACAGGGCCAAGTTAACCAAACAATGAAGGCAACTCTTAATATCAGAGCTGAATGTGGCACAATTTTTGTCCTTTCTGAGCCCATCTATACTGCATGAAGTAGTTACTCTCAGCTGCATATTGTGTGGTATACGCAACAGTGTCATTTCAACAGTTTTATTAAGTTTCTTCAGAAGTTAATAACAAATCTTTTCAAATGTCAGGTTCATCTGAACACAGAATATAGCTATATTTCACGCCTACTTCCAAATATTTTGCCATTAACATGATGAAAAGTACAGTCTGGTTTGGCCAAACACAAGTAATGAGGAAAGTGCATGAAATAAAGAGATTAGGCTGGGATTTACTGGCTTCCTTGAGAATTCCGATGCTGGAAAGACAAAGCAATCATTATGATCATCTATGTACCATGTGCAGAACAGTTTTAATATTGAATATTGAAAGAAGAGAAAAAAAGGAAAGGAGGTAGGGAGTGCAAAGAGATCTAATTAAATATTCTAAGAAAAGCCTGAGCCCTTCCAAGCAGAGATACACCAGCCTACCAGCTGAGACCAGCCAGAACATAAGCAGGTTGATTTCCAGGAGCTGCTCATGTAAGGTGTCATCGGGGCCCCTCAGTCCTCAACACTCCCTTGGCTCTGCCTCTTTTCAGCCCACACCACTCCGCCGAACCGGCTGCAGTCGTGCGCTAACCTGGAGTCACCTCGGATGCAGGGATAACAAGACGATGCCATGTCTCCAGCCCAAGGACCCGTTCGCCCTCCTGGGTCATCCTAGCACGAAGGAGCGGCAAGGATGGAGCGAGATGCAGCTGCTGGAGCCACAGGAGGGCAGCGGGAGGCGGCGGGGAAGGGGAGCATCTTCCCCTGTGTTGCCTCCGCAGCGCTTGCACTGCAGACTCAGGGGCCAGGTTCTCCCTCAACATCCACACAGACCATCCAAGAGGTACAGCCACTGTCAGCACAACCTCAGCCCTCTGAAATTTCCCCAGGCAACGGCGCTCGCATATTTCAGCAATAACTGCTACCTTGTAAACACATTCCACATTCCTCTTGCATTAAAGCCCACAGGCCAAATACAGAGCTGAACGGCCTCTCATCTAACTGCTGTACAAGGCCCATTCTGAAACAGGCCATGTGGTAGGCTTTTAATTGGGAAGGACCTTATTTAGCCTCTTTTGACCTCTCCTAATTCAGTCTCTCTTGGCTTTCAATGAATAATAATTTTCTTGAGCCCAGATGGGAGAGAGATGAGCCATGGGTACTTTCTTCTACCTGAGTAATACTCAGATCACTTCCAGAATAAAGAGCATAAGATTTTTAATGCAAAGTCACAGCAATGCGTGACTACCACAGGGACTTCAGGTAGGAGTCCAGTTAAGTTGGACAGTCTTCCTAACCCAAATAATTTATTATGTTAACAAGCTGGAAGGTTGCCTTCTGACCATGCCACAATAAACAACATTGTTGAGTCCTTTCATCTTTGCTCGAAACTTCCTGCACAATCTGTAAGAAAAACACAACTGGATTTTGCAAATGTAATCGCCCTAATTTTTTGTCATTTACTCCCTCACAACATGTACTTCCAAACTTTTCATTCTTACTGTCCATTCAGGATATATTTGCTGCTTTGTGTTTGAAAGAGAGATACTTTCCTGCAGTTCTTCTCTCCCCCTATACTTGCAGGTCTGTGCTCCAAACCACACTCTGTGCTCCAAAGCAAGGATATGAGCAAATGGAAATAACTGCCGCTTGCTCAGATTCTCATTTTCCCCTTCGCTCCTTTCCTGCAGCAACAACCTCAGTGAAAATAACCTCTGGCAAGTCACTCTGCACGTTTCACCTCCAGTTGCCACTTAGACTCTCAGACTTTTGGAAGTCAATACCCTGAATGCAGTTAAATAGTTTTTACTGCTGCCTTGTCAGAAGTCAAGAGCCAAGTCTCCAGTGCTCCCTGCACCACAAGCCCACTCATTCCCATGGACTGGGAAGCAGAACGCACTTGCATGTGCCAATTCGTCCAGGACAAGTAACAGTGAACATGTGTGCTCATATATTCAGAAGATTATATGCAAAAATGTTACATGCAGAACAAAACAAAGATGGGCAACCGGAGAAAGTACAAGAAAGGACAGCACTGAAGAGCTCAAACCTTCCCTGACAGTATTTATAACAACAGTATGGGACATGGTCACTGGGAGGGCTGCTGCTCCTTATCTATCCAGAGCAGAAGCAGAAGATGCTGCCAGCCACAGTGTCACACTGATTGTGCATCCTCTCTCATCTGCAAAACAGATGGATCCAGCCCTGACAGCACTTTCGTCTTAAGCCAGTGCAGAAGGATGGGTAATAAACATGGCTATGCGATGCTGCTACTCCTTAGGTTTGATTTCCTAAGGAAACAACATTTTACAGGTGGGTACAAAAGTACAGAGAGATTAAATGCTTTCCCTGATGTCCTTCAAGGAGTATCTCATCTCCATCTCAGCTCCAGGCCTGTGCCTCAGTCCAGCTTTGCTGGAGCTGATGGTACAGACTGGGGTGCCCTCTCTGGTCCAGTGCCCAGCTCCCCATGGCACCCCATGGTGTAGTGGAAAGCAGGAGGCAAAGGGAACTGGATCCCGCTCCCTGGATCTCTCTTGGAAGGGGTCCCATGGGCCACTGGTGGGGAATACACTGGGAGAAATGTCCCCCTTTTCCCACAGCACCACTTGCCCTCAGTCTCTTCTCATTTCTGCCACTGGGGCAGATATTCTTCCTGTCCTCCTCTCAGGAGCATTTCCCTTGTGAAACCCCTCGCTGGTTTATGATCTCTTTGGCAGAAAACTCTCATGTGCACATTGCCCCTGGCTGCATCACCCTTTAGGTGATGGAGGAAAGAAGACACATCAGATATTAATAGGTGTAAATCACCTTACTGCGAGGAGACGTCTCTCCGGGGAGGACAGAGGGAAGCCAGGGTTACTTAGCAGCTCATGGGTAGGTGCTCTGCATTCCCAACCCCACTGTCCTCCCCCCCATGCCAAGTAAGTTCCAAAGGCTACATGGGAACCTGGAAATTATGTTTAAAAGGGGCAGAAAGGAAAAGACCCATTTGGGGACTTATCCCATTTGTCCCCAGGCTCCCTTCTTTGAATACACCATGAATGTTTTACTTCCATACTCAAAGCCCGATGAGATGCACATTATTAATTTATGACGATGACAAGATTATTATGGTTAATTTAATATGTGCAGGCACTTAACTAACTACTGTTGGGAAATATTTGTCATTAATTCAAAAATTTCCTGCCAGCAATTAGGCAGATATAGCTCAAGTGAGCTGCAGAAATCCAGCATGACATAAAGAGCTCTCATCTGCCATCACCTTTACATGTGACTGTACAATACTTGAACACTGCCTGATTTAAATGAGCACAACAAAATGTGCTGCAGCTTTAGTAAATTAAATGGCATTGGCATTCAAACACTAGAAAAATCTAACTTAAGAGGAAGCTCTTTCAGATGTAGGAAGGGGAGCAGAGAGGCATGAAACCTCCCCGTGGAGAGCGAAAGGGCCACCACTGGGAGAGAGGGTGGCAGAGAAGCATTCCTCACTAAAGCTCAGAAAGCAAAACCGTGTGAGCGAAAGCTGCTCGTGGTGGGCTTTCTGCCCACCTCCTGTGGGTCTGCCATGATCCCAATCAAGGTAGGTGGCGCAGAGTGAAACCAACAAAGTGGCTTCATTCAGGGGCAACCTGTCATGCATGGCACAGCCCTCCAGGCCATCCCACCCCCCACCCCAGCCACTCCTGGAGAGGGAACTCAAGCTGCTGTTTCGTTTGCTTTCCCAGGGTGGCAGGCAAAAAAATCTGTGTGTACAGAGCCAGTTACAGCAACAAATTGAAATTCCTGCCCAAAATGGCCAGTTTCATGGCACCTTTGCAGGGGTCCTAGTACTTCTTGGCTTTTTCCGATCCCTTGGGTAGGTTCAAAGTAACAGAAGAGATGCTCAGCAGCCATCCAGTGTCTCACAGAGTTTAGTGATGAATCATTTTGCTCACAAAGGCTCTTTAGCTCTGTGTTTTTGCAAGTCTTACCACTATCAGGTACAACCCACCTATCAGCCCTCCCCAGCACAGGGCCTGGCCTTTTTCAGTTCTCTCCTGAGGAACAGCATGTTTTGGTACACCTAAATCTTTGAGCTTCACATACGCCTCTCAGGATAAAACTTCGGAACATACTACGAGAAGGGACTTCCTGAGCATTTATTTAGTCCTCTGTTGTTGCTGGCAAACACTCCATATAATCCTTTCACAGGCTGATTAAAGTCTTATTTGGAAAACATTTCAATTTTTCCCATCCCTTTGACTGAAATGGTATTCCAGAAATTTGTAACTCTAATGGTTAGAAGTTCCTGGACTCAATGGCCAGTTTATACCTGTTTATTAATGGTTGAACTCAATGATCTTAAAGGTCTTTTTCAAGCAATACGATTCTATGATTCTATGATTTTTGTCCCAATGCAATCCTTTTCTTTAGGCAGCTTTTCTCTCTTGCCAGGGGTATTTAGAGAGGACCACTGTCGCCCCTTTCATCCTTCATCTGTGAATCCAAACAAGCCGTGGTGCCTTAATTTCCTCCCAGAGGAAAGCTCTCCATTCTCCTGGCCATCTAACTAACCCTCCTCTGCACCCGTCCCACACTGAGCTCACCTTTTCTGACAGATGGATGCCCAGAACCAGATACTGGATCCCAGATGGCCCCTCTCCATAGCTAGATGACACATGGGTCACTCCTGGATTTAAGCTCCCCAGCTCCCAGCTAGACTTGCACAGGTTGGCAGACAGGCACAGGGGAAAGCATTCACCTTCCAGCTGTAGCCTGCTTTCTACTGCAGAGTCCAAGGACCTGTCTGAGCTGTTTGCTATCAAGAAATGCCATTCTGTGAAAGACGTATATTTCAATAACCTCCTCAGACTTCGCTCTTTCCTACATCCAGCCACCCAGATCGCTGATGCTGGCTGCCAATACCAGACTACAGGACCCGTTCCAACTTCTTTTCAAACCCAAAGCATCAGTGTACGCTCCCTTGGCTGGACTCACAAGGGCCCAGCCATCTGTGTATCTGCAGAATGTCTCTGGTGTAGGTGTAATGGGAAAATATTTAGCCTTTTACACGCAGTTGGCAAATGTACTAGCTCAAGCCTGAGGAAAATCTGACCCTCTCTGCTTAGGGGCCTCCTTCCTTTTAACATTTTTTTCAGACAGTTTAAAAATATTTGTGAATTATAGCAACGGGCAGGGAAGAAGATGTCTAGCAGAGCTCCCAGCTCTGACAGAAGAGCATTTCTAAGAGGACACTGCAAGGCTTTGTGGACAGAAGAAAGATCAGGGAGTGCTAGACAACTTAATCTCCCGGGTTCCATGCTACCCTCTGAGGGTGCTGCTTTACTAAAATAGCTAGATCCAAGTGACCAAAGAGGTTTCTACTGTTAACTGTCTCCTGAAAGTTATTGACCTTGACACCGGAACAATTAAATGAAATGTGAAGCACATCCTCAAACAGGTATTTCTCCTTCTCTGTCCTACATCACCTAAACACACAGTAGTGTGAAGTTACACACTTGGGAGGGCCTTTTGTAATAAAGAACATCCTGAGCTGCACAATGATCCTGCCCTGGTACAGATTTTTTTTCTTCTTAAGTGGACACATATACTGTGGTTCCTAGGAATGGACATATGAGTTGTCCCATATGTGTGATAGAGACAAAAAACTCGGGATAGCAAATCAGACATGTACACTTTGAAAAGCAGCCGCTGTATCAGGTATGCAATGTGAGACTCTGGGAATTGTTTTTCTGAATACTAAGTGTGGAAAATATCAGTTGAAACGGCACTTAGTCTCTCTAAAGAAATCAACTCCTGAATGCCTTAGAGTGAGCACTCAAATTAAACAGCTTCATATTAGAGATAATTAAAATGTATGGCTTAAAAATAATCCAGTCTTTTCTGTCCCTATTCACAACCTACCACTACAGCCTCCTGTGCATAAAACCTACAAACATGCTTGCTGTGAACCTGTCCCAGAGATGTGCAGCCGGATCTTTGGCCCATGTCACTTGGCAGGCCTCTGATGAAGTTAACTGGAGCTGTGCCAAATCGTATTGCTGAAGACCTGGAGTGTATTGTTTATAGACTACTGAAAAAGGCAAGTTAAATAGCTTGTGTGCACCTGGAGACATCCATTTCCACATTTTTCAAAATATGAAAACTGTGTTTTCTGTGAGGAGTGGTCCTTCAGAAAACTATGATGCCAGCCCTGTACCAGCACTAGATACAAATATACTCTGGTATAATTCCTACTATCTTTGCTATCTGTGAACAGAGAAGAGAGGCTACAGCACAAAGGCGGCGATATTTTTTCCTAATTTTTTTTTTAGAATGGTACATCGCTTTAATTTTTACATTTGTCAAAGTTCTTCTACTTGTAATCTATCAAAGCAAAACAAAAAGCAGTAACAAATCCCATTGTGTTACCAGGCAATGATTGCTGGCCTCTGCAAACAATACACAGTTAGAGGGACTTGCTGCTTTCCATTTTGTAAATGTGCTACAAGGAGCCAGTTGCAGCGAGAGCGTGGCAACCAGCAACCCTTGATCATTTAAGGATTTTTCATTAGCCAATTCTACAATAAATTAACTAGAGAAGTGGGAAGGTTGTTTTCAGCTCTTTATGAACAGACACCACAAGGAACTAGGGAAGACAGTTCATCTTTCCACTTAACTTTTTTACTTACCGTCCGATGAAACTTTAATAAGTACAAAGGCAGGTCAGTACTCCCACAACTGAATGTTGTGCACCTGTGTAACCAAGAAACGCATTACACCTGTAGGAAAACAACCTTTAAATCACCTCACACATAAACTTTCTTCAGCTGCTTACCTGCATATGTTCCTGTTTGCCAGATTCAACGTAACACAAAAGGCTACTGGTGTTTCAAAAGGGATCTGTCACCTTGCCAGACACTTAAGGGAAAGCAAAATCAGCAGAGGCACTTTCAAGTTTGCATGGAGGATTCTGCAAAGTCTCGATCTGGTTCAACTTGGATAGCGCACCCCACGTCTCATCAGTCACCCAGCACCAGGCTGCGCTCTGCCTTCCCAAAGCGTTATTAGCGCTGCCCCAATCCCTTCCCCAGGCGGTCCCTGTATCTACGACCGAAGGAGCCGGTCAGAGGAGAAAGCACCAGTATCCCCCAGTTGCTAGGAAACGAGCAGGGAGATCCTGACCTGAATTCTCAGTGGAGGCTGATGTTGTTCAGGAAGCTTAGCTGGGTCCTTCCTGGAAAGGCAGGGACCTGTCGAAAAGTTACTCCTGGCTTTGCAAAGGCCACTGCGTGGCACCACCTGGGACAGAGGGACAGCAGCTGAGCTGTTTTTATGACAAAAAGGCACTTCTTGTGAAAACGGGAAGTGCACATACAAAAATGGAGGGTGAATTTTCTGTTCTTTGTGCCAATGAAACTAGAAAGTTTAGCCTTAAAATAAGATCTTCGTATTTCAAATATGGTCATTAGATAAAGTGGAAGAAACCACCCACCACATGCAGAGCCTCAACATTAATAAATGCAATAACAGAATATTAAAGATATGAAAATCCCAGACATGCATGCTACAAAGCCAAATTCATAACATAGGAAACTGAAGAGAAGGAAATCAGGAAAGTTAATGATGACACAATAAATCTGCATTTTTTGACCTTTTAAATATTTTAAATTACTGCCATGCCGTTGTATTAATTACTCTATTCAGCTTGCAACCATCTCAGTATGCATTTTCTAAAAGATGAAAAGTGAGAGCTGAACTAGACCTGAACAACTAAAGCACCTCTGGGTCCCTTGGGTGGGGTATATCTGCCCCTAGTTATCCTGTATACTGGAAGGAAATAATGACTCTTCAAATGCAGCACGATGTAAATGTCTCACACAGACCCAATTACCTGAAAAAAAAATGTCTGTTTGCTTTCTACTGCCTCCAATGGGCATCCATCCTCTTGGCAAAATCAGCCGGAAAGCGATGCTGCGCACACCACAGGTGGCATGGTTTCCGCAGGCTGGAGGGGCCACCAAGGCCAGGAGGGACGCGGGGTGCTCGTGCAGAAATGAGTCCTTTCATTCCAGCTGGATGCTTCCCCATCGCGTCTGGGCATGTTCTCACATGTGAGCAGCTCCCTCCTTGCTCAGGCAGATGCTGGCAGTCACAGAATCATAGAATAGTTTGGGTTGGAAGGGACCTTCAAAGGTCATCTCGTCCAACCCCCTGCCATGAGCAGGGACATCTTCAACTAGATCACGTTGCTCAGAGCCCCGTCCAGCCTGGCCTGGAATGTCTCCAGGGATGGGGCATCTACCACCTCTCTGGGCAGCCTGGGCCAGTGTTTCACCACCCTCAGTGTAAAACATTTCTTCCTTGTGTCTAGCCTGAATCTCCTCTCCTTTAGTCTAAAACCATTAGCCCTTGTCCTATCGCAACAGGCCTTGCTAAAAAGTCTGTCCTCATCTTTCTTACAGGCCCTTTTTAAGCACTGAAAGGCCTTCTCCAGGCTGAACAACCCCAACTCTCTCAGTTCCCAGACAGGAATATCTGCGAGGACGCACAGCCGAGACAGGGCAGTAGCTCCAGAATGACCTTTTCTGGGCACATTCTCTGCACGAGAGATCTACAGTGGGTACAGCTACTACCCAACCACCACGTGGGCAAAAGCTCTTTTAAAAAGGGGTCTCAGGCCCAGGAGGACTGGCCTGTCATGTCTAGAGAAGTCCAGCTATGACCTTAAAAGGGAATTACTCCTCAACTTACAACAGCTCTCTATCTGTTAAAAACAAAGCAATGTTTTAATGGAAGGGAAATGCACACAAGTGCCGTTGCAGAAATGCCAGACCAACTCAGCTGTGCAACAGCACACCTAATGCTTAACTCCTGATGTGTGTGGTGTACCTCCAAAAAGGCTCTTCTTTTGCTATAACATACAGCCAGGTTCAGTGGCCTAATACAGCTGTGCACAACGCAGGCTAGGGGTCAGACAACAGCCTCTTAGCTAGGCTTGAAATCTCTCCCTCCCCCATAAATATCCATATTTACCCAGAGAATCAGTCTGTCCCTGCAGCAATCACAACTGCCCACAGATGAGTATTACAGTGCTTCAAGCACCTTTCTGAACAAAAGCCAAAGCCCATCACGTTGATAGGAAAATTATAGTTCTTTTGTTCCCTTCTCTCATCTTTGTGCAGAAATAGGAAGCGCTCAGTGTTAAGTCCTATTCCAAAAGCACTTAAATTTCCAGACAAAACAGTTATGGATGTCATGACCCAGGGAGCAGCAAAACTGAATTAGTCCATGTTTTAAAGAGAGTCACAATAAAAATATCTTTATAGATAACCAAGTGACATTTGGAGGAAAGAAACTGAAAATTTAAGATGTTAAACACATACTCCCTGCTAAAGTAAAGATGATCATGTAACAGAATACTGAATAAAAGTCAGAAATCATAGCTCTGTACAGTGCAACTGTATTTTAAGTAGTGCAGGTATTCTGAAAAAATTTTCTTTATGAAAGGCCATTCTAAAGATACTATCATCAGAAGGCAGAATGATGCAGAGAACCTACTCATAAAAATATTTGTATTTTAGATAGTGATAGATTCATTTTTTACCATAGATTCTTCTTTTGCAAACCAAGTGGAGTGAATGTCACTCAGAACATTTTTTCCTACAAATTCTTCCAAATGGCCTTAATGTTCAGCAACACAACAAGCTGACACTAAATAACAGAAATCAGAGAAACAGAGAAAGCTTTGCAAAATGAAAGGTGCAGAAAATATGCACTTCTAATAATGAGGTCCTTAATAAAGGTAAAGAGAAATTTAAATACAGAAGTATGGAAGATTTTGGAAGAAATGGAGAATTCCTGAGTCTGAAAGAGGAAAAGGGAAAGCCTTTCAGGGGCACAAACTTCAGATGTGAAAGAGGAGGAGGAAGATGAGCAAAATACTTCTGGATTTTTCTGTAGACAGACTGAAGGGCATTTACCAGGACTGTCATGTGGGTAGAAAGCCAAGGAGATATTTGGTGAAGACAACAGTGCCCCAGGTAGGTGCCAGAATCCAGTGACCTCCTGGCCATAGATGAGCAAATAGCTCAGTGATTTGTCACTGACACTCTTGGAAAAGTTGCTAATTGATTTATTTAGGTGTTTTCAAGCATAACCAAAATGCTGTGAAGACTCATGGGAAGTTTTAAACTTCACCTGTACAGACGAAAGGGTACAGGGAGCAGAGTGATGACAGGCAACAAACCAGTGAGAATCGCAAAACAATAAAGCAGTTTTATGTAAGAGTGAGCAAAAGTATGTAGATGGGAACAAAGCTGCTGGGAATGCTGATTCAGGGGAGAGCCCAAACTGAGCACCCTTCTTCCCTCTTAACGTTTCCTCTGGTCATGTCTTGAGCAGCAAGAACAGGTGAGTAGTAAAATGGATCCAGGTGGGGTAAAGAAAAGCCATTCCATAGTGTTAAAAATAACTTGTCACATCTTCCTGTTGTCTAAACTGGCATAACTCCACCAGGTTAATTTTATGCCAGCTTAAGATCTGGCCAAATGCACTGAGTAAGAGGAAGGCGGCAGTTCCCCTTACATGCTTCACTTTGCCTGCGGGCAGGTTTCAGCAAGGCATGTGTTCATTCCAGGGGAAGATACTTAATGAAGGATTTAATATTCCTGATGACTACAGAAGGATGCTAAAGTACCAAATCCACCAAACACACCTTGTAAGATATGTTGTTAAAAATTTACTTTACTCAGCTATGTATTTGTAAAGCCATGTAAAACAGACAGTTCCAAACTGCCTGACTTCCACTGCTGAAAGTCAGGCGCTGCTGTCCAAATCTCTCGCCAAAGGTATAGTTTTACAGTAATTGAGATAGTACGTAATCCGGTCACATCACTGCATACATCAGTAATACAGTACCGAGAAATCTCCTGGTTGTTTGGAGGCAGAAGGAGCCATGTGAAGCACTGATTCACGCTGATGAATTGTAACCAAGCAACACCGCCAGCATCCCTCCAGCTCATTGTTCCTCTGAGCTGGGGAGAACTGCAGCAGAACAGCGCTGAAAACCTGCCAAACTCCCACTTCCCCTGTTTAAGGACACCCATCCCTCTAATGCTACATATAGCAAATACTTCAACCAAAATTTATCAAAACAAACTGTTACCTCCCTCTCAGTAAAAATATAATGCCATACCTGAAGGCAGCCAATGAATTTCTGTGTGTCCACGGCTCTCTTGTAAATAATCTTTACAAAAGAAACAGTTCAAATTTACTTTACACGAAAAGTGCAGGGCAATGAATTATTCATCTGAGCAGAGGGACAGAAATACTGCCTTTTTGTTAGTCTGGCTGTTAGATGCTGAGGAAAACTAAAGACAACTTTCTCAGATACAATAACTAATCAGTAGCAACACAGATGAGATGGAAAGGAAGTAGATACTTTAAAAAAATTGTTCAGTGAGAGCTGGCAACTATATTCCATGTAAGTATCTGAAACCGATAGTTAATGCACAAAATATAGCTACTACATCATCATCGACATGAACCTTATTATCAACAGAGGCATTAAAAATGACATTACAATACTGATTTTTTTTCCTTTTATTGCAGTTAAGTCTGAGTGGTGGGATTATTTGTTCTGTTTAATGTCATGGGCCTGGACATCAAGACCAAAATTCATTGTAAAACGATCCATCATTGCTCTATATGGGAATAAGAAGACAACATAGTCTGCCAACAAAAGTGTCAAGTTACCAGAGAACCTGAATTTAGAAGATGTGCCACAGCGCTCCCGTTTTACTTGGGGAAAAAAAAGAAAAAGCACACGTATAAGTTAGAAATAAGATACAGAATATACAGAATTGACTTGCTCCTATAATGTAAAAGACAGGCTAGCAGCTGTGTGCTTTTCTCAGAGAATAAAAAGCCAAAGCACTGACCTGTAAAACAGAAATAGTAATAACATCTGCTAGACTTCTGGGCTCTGAAATCACATTCCCTGAGAGCAAGTTTCCCAAAGAAAGGCTGGGCACTTATGTAAGATACCATTTCCCTTTTCAGTGAATTGTGCTTATCTCTTGAAACTACTTAAAAGCCTGAGTGCAAAACCACGTTACATCTCTCTACTCTGGGAATAAAAGTAGTAGGGCAAAGTAACAAACTGCCATGGCATCGGCATAAAAACAGATTTATTGATGTCTTCCAGAATTTGGGATATATTAGATCACTCTCTTTGCTTACTTCCTTCTCTTCTTTTCCGTCCTTTTCTACAAAGCAGATGTGGTCCTCTCAATCCCACTGTGGGGGATCAAGCAGTCCTGTACTCACTGTTCTACATGGAGTATCACCAGGATCTCACATGGGCAGAAATGATGCTGCTGCTTAGGCTGTCTCTGCTTGGCAATTTAGGGTCTTTCCTCTAAATGCACAATGCTGCCAAAGGTTTCAACACTCCACAGAACTTCTTACAGGTCAAAGTCTGCTCTCCCATGGCATGAGTTCCCAGCAACTTCCCCTCAGTTGTGAGCAGGTATTTAAAGCAGAACTTGGTCTCATCTTCTTCTTTCCCCTCATACACTTGCCAGATGGCTTTATTTAATGTCTATTCCCCAGACTGGCTCTTAGATCGATTTTTTTCCCCTACATTTGCCATCTGCTGGTCCAAACAGCTAAATGATACACTTGCACTTCAATCTCACAGCATTGATTCATTCTTGCCACCAACTTTGCATCCAAAATAGTATGGCAGGCAGACCGGCAGGTCTGGGTAAGGCCTCACTCCACCAACAGGAATTTCTCCTTCTGGTGCCTTTGTGAGCCATCACCACAGGAGCAAAGTTGTACGGGGGAGCAAAGCACAAAGCCAGAGCGAAAGACAAGTATCAAGAGAAACTGAACCATGTTGTCTTGCTGATGGAACGTGGTCTGTGTTGTAGCTCTTGCCTGGAAGGAGGATTTGCAGCCCCAGCAGCTGGCGTTGTGTGGCCACATAAAAAGAGAAGGTGACACGTTGTGCAGTGGCTAACGGCAGAGAATTGCATGTTGGCTTCAAAAATAAACAAATTCTGTGTGGGAAAAAAAACTTGACTTAGATCCTCTGATTAATTTTCCAGGGGCTTTGGGTACCATCTTGCATATCTAGTCCACCCCCATGCAGTGAGCAGGGACATCTTCAACCGGACCAGGTTGCTCGGAGCCCCGTCCAGCCTGGCCTGGAATGTCTCCAGGGACGGGGCATCTCCCACCTCTCTGGGCAGCCTGGGCCAGTGTTTCACCACCCGCATTACAAAAAATTTCTTCTTCGTGTCTGGCCTGAATCTCTCCTCATTCAGTTTAAAACCATTGCCCCTGTCCTGTCGTAACAGGCCCTGCTACAAAGCCTGTCCCCAAATGCCTGAGAGCAAGGCGTTACTGAGCTGCCTGAATGTGCGTGTTTTACCCATCTTGTTACCTTAAACCCAGAATTTTTTAGAGACGATTCCGTCTCTTGAAGGTTTGCACAGTTCCAAGCACAATAGTTCCTTGTGCTGGCTGAATCCTTTGAATGCTACAAGAATACAATTAAAGAATAAGAGAAGTAAAAAGCTTGGTGCTATTCATACCTGAGAAGATGTTACGTGGTTCCGGACAAATCATAGCCACAGCAACACTCTTAACAAACACATTTTCTAATCCTCTCGTCATTATTGTTGCTCTCTCTTAAAGGTGTTTTAAAGACAGAAAAAAAATTCCTTTCATGAAAAAATATTCATTTCATTTCAAATCTGAATCCCACAAAAGACCAACAATTTATCCAAATAGTCTAAGTGAACAAAAGCTTGAGAATTCCTAGTTCAGTGCTTAAATGTGCACACACACTTGTCTTTTTCTGTTTCTCTTGTGGTTTTGGTGGCTCAGCTGACATTCAAGTAGCCTGCCTGCTCTCAGGTTTTCATCACATGGTGAAGTGGGAACAGTGTGAGGTCTGCAGCATCTGCATCTCTTAATGTTTAGATAAATGCTGATACTACAGACCTGGTCCTACTTTTCCAGAGCTTCCCACCTCAGTTACAAAGCTAATAAACCTATTCCAGCTGTCCAGTGTCCTTGGTCTCAGCAGCCCTGATCCAATGCCCATTGAGGCCAAAAGAAAGATTCCCTAATTACCCAGTGAGTGCCAAATCAAGCACAATTAGACTCGAGTGCAACTGAAGAAGATGTATAAATTCTTCTGCAATGCAAATGCCTTCACTACTGAACTGTATTGCACTGACCCGCCTGCTCCAGAGCTTCGTGTGATCTGACATTTCATACACCACCCAGCATTGAAGGGAGTGGCGCCGAGAAACGGATTTCTTGAAATTCCCAAGCTGCTTTATGTCTTATACTTCACGTTAGTGGTTCATAAAGAAATAACAATCAGATTTCTGGTCGTCACCATCATGAATGGAAGGATAAAAATTCACTGCCAAGTTCTGAAATGTTACATCTGCTCAAGAAAGCAGAACAAGCAGCCAAAACCTATGTGTCACAGAAATGTGTAAAACGGCACCAGATCAAGCACAAGGCAGGTCTATATTTGAAAGCTGCACTGGTACAGATGTTAGTAGGTGTAGTGAATAAAGGACAGGAAGACTGTACCACCAGTCGGCATATCCATGGTAACCAAGAGAGGATCTCCTGGGGAAAGGAGTGGCGAGATGGGGAACAAAGGAGCTTTATTCTTGTCCCCTTTGCAATAGGGCTAAACAGCTTTCACACTATATAGCGACATTATTTGGTTGGAGCCATGTTCAGCCCTGGATAACAACAGCAAAAAGGAAAAAGAACAATATGGGTTCATCAGCATCTTCAGTCCACAGAGGGCTTCTCTCGCTTGCACTGCGGCCCGTGTCTCTGCCTGTTCACAGCTGTTGTTCCACCGAGGCTGAAGCTGACGCAAACACACCCAGTCACGTTACAGCCAACTCATAATACACACAATACAGTATAGTACCCAAGACATATACTGGTCGGTTGGGGCATGCATGCTAAAGAAAGAAACAATGGCCTCCTATGCAGCTACCAGTGTGCAGCATTTAGGTACAAAGTACTAACAGAGCTCATTTCTCTTTGTGTATATGAATACGTTCTCAATATGTTTATGATGCAATTGCATCCACTCTAGGCAAGGTTTAACAATCTTTACTGTCTTATAACTACTCATAGAAGTTCTATTACCGTCGAACGATGACAGCCATAGAAACAATGAGCTCTTGGCATAAGCAATGAAATGACGGGGATCTCCATACAATACCCAGTGATACCGGCCTCCTCCCACGTGGGCCTAATGCATTACTCTAATAACCCAAAGAGCAACCACTGGAGCTCCCGCTCCCCTCTATCTGCACCCCAAACGAGCCCCGCAGGGCCACCGTCTCTCCCCATTTCCTTCCAGTTATCACTGGGGCAAGAGGCAGCTCTGTGGCCGACACTGAGCTGAGCCCACGGGGGACAGCTGCTGGGTACCTGAGTGCCGAGCTGCCAGGCAGGGAGCCAAACAGGACAAAAGAAATAGGCCGTGTTGCTGTATGCGACCTCTGAAGTAGCAGGATGAAAAATTATTACAAATACAGTTACTTTTAATAATCTCATTTTCTTATTCTCCCTACCCCTGCCACAACGTTCAGTTTATTCCATTTGTGAGTCTGGCAGCTCTCTGCACTTGGTACATTTCTCTGGCTTATTCCTGGTGCAGGTTCTCCCCGGGCTTCACTAGAGGCAAGAAACAGTGACATCAAGAAGAAAAGGGGAGAGAAAAAAAGCCCATGGCAATAAAGCCTCAACATACTCAAAAAGCCATCTGAACATCAAAACAGCAGCAGCAAAGCTCCTTCTCTTTTTAAATACACCTTTTGTCTCCATGCTATACTATTCACAGATTATTTTTTTAATAGTCTGTTCTAAAATAAGTCGGGCATGGTCTTGTTACTAAATATTTTATTATTTGATAATCCTACAGCAGAGCAAACTACTTTCCTAATCTGGAATAAAATCTTAAATTCTACAGTGCCTTTAAGAAAATGGGGCTTAAGTACCTTTTTATTTCTCCAATGACATATAAGCCCAGGGAAAAGTCATTTTCTCACAGTTTTCGTTGGTTTTGAAAGTTGTATGTACACAGTTTACACCTTCACTTTAAGAGCTACATGAAATCAGCACTGATCTATGCAGCACACAGTGTCTGTATTTCTTGATTACCTTCCCTCAGGCTTTCACTGTAAGCCAGTGATATTTTATTAAGAGATAACAACGTATTTGTATTAATTTCCTTCATCATATTCAGTTTCTTGTCACTTTGGCAGGTGGTATAACTTTTAGGCCCTTTGAGCGGGAGAGCAAAAGGATGAATAGCTTGTGACTAAAGTCAACCCCACATGCCAGAGGCAGGTTCCAGCTGCACAATGAACCTTGGTTCTGACACATTCAAGTTTGTGCTTTGACTCAGCAAAGTAAATAACGCTCTTTTCAAGCAGTCTGCACAAAGCTGTCAGGGCGTTCTGGTTTAACGCACAGCACGTTATCAGACATTACGCATCCAACACAATTAATTAAAACATATAAAAACTGAAGTGTTTTCCCCTGATATTTGACAATCTGCTTTTCCTAAGCAAAGTGGCTGATAGTTTAATATGAAATGCCAGGAAGACTAGTTAAAACTTGAAGTTCATTTTTATTAAGAATCTTTTCATGTAAGTAATCCACTTGCATTCACCTGTCACAGCAGCTCTCTCTCACCTACACTAAGCAAATGGCTTTCGTTTCCTTACCCTAACCTATTACAGCAGATATTGTCTCCAGATCAATGAACAGATCTGTTGTGGAATACAATATTGTAACGAAACTGCAGCTAACTCTTGGGCTGAGCTAAGACAAGCTCTCAGCTTTAGTCCAAATTTGATAACAAAGTAAACAGAGTGAGGATATGCTGAGTACTATTGTAAATTCCAGCCTAAAGGCTTTATATTATGGAGATACAATTGACAAAATGTAGTGTGGTAGGAAAAACAATGAAACACTTTTTAGCGGAATTTGCAAGTTCATTTTGTGGAGATGGAGCCAGGAAGCCCTGCTGAAGGCTCCTACCATCATCATTCACAGATCCAGAGTCCCCATGAGTCCAACAGGAATGTTCATACTGAGATGTACCTATTTGCACACATGAGCCTCTTTTATAACTTAAACTATTGTTGTGATTGAGCTACAGCTTGTGGCTTTCATTCAGAATAAGACTGTAAAGCAGCTGAGCTGGTTATTAAACCAGGTAGTTGAAGTAATGTGAATAAAAATTACAGAATTAGACTTAAAGGTTATAGTCTAATTTCCAGTAAACCCATTAATTTATTTTGCTTTAACTAAGAAACTTGCTACATCAGTTTCACTGCAAGAGTTGCTGAGAAAATTTTTGCAAAGTTTCAGGAAAGCCAACTGAAAATCTTTTGTGTACACGACAAACAATTTACAGTGCTCTCTGCTCACAGTCATTTGCCATCAGATTCACAGGGCCAGCTTTTACTGGAAAATCCTCTCACCATGAGAAGGATTGTGGCAACAACCTCTTTACTCTAGAGCAGATAGCATTTTCTTACAGCTCTCCACCAGAGTCCAAATAGAAACCCTGATATGCTTGTGCTAACAGTGCTGAGTTACACAAGAGACGGTAATCAGCTGTAAGAGCATAATTTTGTCAAAACAGCAGGTCAGACAGCATTATCCTTCCATATACTGCAGACTTACTGCAAATGTCACAGAGGAGCCAGACCGTGTACTTGATTCAGATATCTCTGAAATGGACCAACCTTCAGTCCCATAAATACTTTGAACTTTGCTTGTTCAAGGGTTGAAGCCCACTTGGGAATCCTGGAATATCAGATATGTGATATTAAACTGTTATGCATCCATGATTTCAACTTGTTTCTATGAAAGAATTATCTTCTACCATTAAATTTTAGAGTAAAAAACAATTGCAGAAAATAAATAACCCAAGTTATTGTTGTGATTTGAGTTAAGCATTACTGAAGCAATGGCTATAATTCAGAGTAAGTGTAAAATGCAACAGAACTTCTTTATTCAAGAAGATAATGAAAACCACAGAACCATCATCTATATATGCACGGCAAGTCCAAAGAAGCAACTGATACTATGGGCCAAAGGAGATGTCCCTTAAGACTGCTATCACAAACGCAGATGCTTGTATGGCAGAGATGTTTCTGTCGGAAAGAATGAAAAGAAGAAGAAACTCTGTAGAAAAAAACAATACAAGAAAGGCAGCAGAAAGCCTAAGAGAGAGCCAGAATAGTCACTGGGAAAACTTCCCTGAAAAGGCCTAATAGCAGAGCACCACTGGTACAACAAAGCCAGGAGTGATGCTCCAAGAAGTCTCCCTCCTTTTGGTTGAATTCTAATTCACCCATGGAATCAAGGTTGGTTGGTTTCTGTTTTTATCAGGATTAGATGTGGCTTCATCACCAGAAATTAACATTAGCTAAAACTTATTAAAAATTGCCTGGTTTTGACCTAAGTTTTGACAGCCTGAACTCAAGTGAATCCAAGGTCCCAGCCCCAATTCTAACCTTGCAGCCGTTCCTCATTCTGTCCTGCCCAAGTATTTATACATGCTACTCTGTGTTCTCAAATGCCTGCACAAAAGTGGAAGAAGCAGCAGATCCACTCTCAGGTGAGTTTTGTTGATTTCTTTCACAGCTGTGGTCAGAATTATTAATGGAAAACCTGTCAAGAGAAGCTGCGGAGTCTGTTCAACCAAGAGGCCACGGACACGAGGACAGCTATTGCACCACACCGACCAGTGGGACTCGACACTCGCAGGAGCTGTGCTAGAAGGTCCCCTCTCCCATGCTGAGCTCCATCAGCCTTTCACAGGAGCCAGTAACACTCCTCACTATATTCTGCAGCCCAGGTTACCTTCATGTTACCTTCACACCATCACGGCACTCCTTTGGACACGCGGACACGGTGTGTACCTGTGAAATTTTGCCCGGCAGAGAGAAAAGCAGATTTCCTGAAGTCCCTTAGGCTTCTCAGCTGATTGCTGTACGTGCCACGGTTTCCCAAAACTAATGAGTTGTTTCGGAGAAACATGAAACCTATGAGGAGAACGTGTCAATTCATTCACAATATATGCTCCTTTACAAATGCCTAACACAGATTGGAACTGACATTTAAGATGACCCACACCCTATATAAGCCTCACAAAAACTGCCTAGTTATTCACTTTTCCAGCTTGGCAAACTAAGCCTCCATACTCAGTGTCATGCTAAAACATTTGTTAAAATAATTTTTGGCTTCCTTCCACTCCAAACAAATTCATCAGGCAGATATTTCAACTCATTTTTGACTTAAGCAAGCAGAAGTAGGGAGGTAGAAAAGTAAAGGCATAAAAGCCTTCATTAGCTAGAATATTATATATATTTTTTCACATTTTTTTCTTCCACATAAGGATAATGGAAGGTTTTGGCTATTTTTGAGGTCACTGTCTCCAATTAAAAGTAACGCATGAGCTTTAAACAAATCAGACAACCGTGGAACAATTTTAATCCCTGAATGAATAAATCCCTTGAGGGACCTGGCTGCAGAGAAATCAATGGGCAATTCTATTAAGCCTTAACGGCAAATAAGGCACAATCTGGCTTCTACAATAAACCTCAAAGCCACAGATCCTGTCATAAGAATTCATCAGATTTGTGTGATCAGTTGTCAGTGTGCGGAGCCCGATTATTCCCAGAATGTCTTCTGCTTACAGCAGCTGTTGGAACAGCATTGCACTAGATCATCTTTGGGTTAGGGGCTATAGTTTTACGAGAAAAAATAAGACAGTAACAAGCCTTAACTGAGTGAATATTCATTTGTTCCAGGGAACTCCCACCCTTATCAGCACTCTGCTGCTCCCTGACCTTACCTCTAGCTCAGAAGTGTTAACAGAACTGTCAGCTGTGACTGCGAGCGGCTCAGCGTTTGCTCCCACAGCCTTTCACAGCAACATCTAAATGACCTCTCCTGCCCTACAGACTGGAAGTGCTCTTTAACTGTAGGATCAAACACAAATCATTCATACCAAGTTAAAAAAATACACCACAGGCTGGCACAGAAAATAGAACTGTGCTAAAAAAAAAAAAAAATCATCAAAACAGAAGAGGCAACTTCCCCTCCCCTTCAATATAACTAAACCCTCACCTACTGACATCTCTCAGGGTAAGGACACAATCACGTCGCTTGGTATGGTTGACACAGCCTAGCCCATATCCAGGGGTCTCTGCGGCGTACCTCGGGCTGCGTCTATCTGGTAAATGAGATGCTATCAGGACACTTCTGTTGCACCAGAACCAACGGCTTGAAACCAGACTGCTGAACTTGCCTGGTCCTCAGAAGAGGCCAACTACATCCACGCTGCTTGTTGAAAACCATCAGCAGCCCATCTAAGCAGGGCCATGTCCGGGGCTGTTCTGACAGCCCCAGGGGACAGGTGATCAGTGACAGCCCGACCGAGGAACATTCCCTGTGCTGTTCAGTGGTCTTCCCTGCCCAGCTACCCAAACTGTTCAGATCTGGGGCACGTCCAAGGTGCGTGACAGCTGCCTCCTCGCTCATGGAACCCAACTGCCTTTCCTTGAAACCAAGGCACGTGAACAAGGGGGTGAAAATAAGACACGAAGAGCTACCACCCAGACAGAGCTACGATACGGACATGGCACACACGGTGCTCAGAAGTTCAGAAGTACTCACTCCAAGCGTCCACTCTTCAGATATATAGTTCTAGAAGGTCAAGTTTTGAGAGCTATTAAATGCATAAAAATAGAGATGGGAGCCATCACCTCTTGCAATGAATAGGAATCATGAGCTGGTAAGATGTACAGTGGGATTTTCAGGTTAGGTGCTTCAGTCCTATTGCAGTTGACTGGAATTATATCCCTGAAGATGTTAAAAGCCTCTGTGTAAGAGAGATGCCTCTGTTATCCCTTGGCACCCAAGCACAATGTCTCTAATCCATTTAGCTGGCCTATGAAAGTAAGAAATATGGAAGCAATACTACAAGCAAGTGTTTTCCTCCTTCTCCTGGGTAAATAAAAAATATCACCTGCATATTTCAGTTTTGAGATCTTGCTTCAAGTCTATCTCTGAGCAAATAAATGGAAGTCCCATGGAAGCTGCTGAGGTAAATTCCAATGCTGCCTGGTAGCATGAGACACAACACAGGCAGAAAAAGTTAAGTAGTTTAATTCACACTGGTTTGGCATTCTGTTAAAGGTGTTTTGTGCAAGTAAATGAAAAGGGGAACCTAAAGTCATTAGAAAGAACAAATGATTTTCATAGTGACACGTTACTTTTTCCCCAGCATCCTTTTACTGATGCATGCTATCCAGAACTCTGCAGTTTGCACAATCAATTTAAAACACCAATAAACAGTTATCATGACACTTAAAAAAAATAAACTAGTAAATAACCACAGAACTGTTCATCAGTCAGTTCAGCAGCAATTAGATAAGCTGGCTTTACAGTCTGCACCAGACTTTCTTCCTGCTTTGATCACACTTATAGAAAGATGCAAAAAAGAGCTAGGCTGTAAGATTAAAAAAAAAAAAAGAAAAAAAGAAAAAAAAAATCACACACATTGTCTACCATAGCTCCCATTATTTTGAATCAGATAACCTTTGAGTTAAGTACATATTCGAATGAAGTGGACAGTATCTTCTTATGAAGCAGATTGGTGGGGAACAAGAAACCCATGGACCAGATACAGTCTATGACTTTACTTTGATAATTTGGGGCTGAGTGATTTGGGGGGGATGCATCTGGACAAGGAAGAAAGTGAATCTGTGCCCTGCCAAATGGGTCTGACAGTTCTCTCTGGGCTGTGGAAAAAATATTCTCATTTCTGCTCTAAAGCAATTAGCACACTAAGAGAAAATGATGACACACTGACACAAGGTAATACACCGCATAAACCTTAATGGTAAGTGGGAAGGACGGAAATAAAAAATGTTATCCTACTTACTCTAACAAGGGCTGTCTTTGTCAAAAATAAGTTGGATGCATTCATGCTGGGAAGCTAAATTTAATATATCTGAAATAGGCTCTATTTTCATAAACCATTGAACACTCCTCTCTGAGGAAAAAAAAAAAAATCAGTCTTTAGAGCCCATCTACCTTCAGTCTCCCAAAGACACCAGTCCCTTAGGATAATTCAGAATACTTAATGCACTACCTTGTCTTTCTTTAAAATCTTCCTTTCAAAATCCTGGGAAAACACTGATGACGAGGATGGCATTTTCTTTTTCATGCTTGGATTATGTGCCAGTGTAGCAAAATGCAGCTACCACTGCTGGCCTGAATGGACCACACAAGACACCAAGAAGGAGGACCTATCTCTGCATGTCTGCATATTCATTCATGCCTACAAAACTGAGGACACACAGGTCTAAGAGACTGATTGACCTATTTTAACTGCTTGCTTAACTGGTGACCAACCCCAACAGGTTTCTCATCTGCTCTTTTTGATTCATGCTCTTTTGTACACTTGTTCAGGACATGCTGTTGAAGGAACTAAGGACTGATCTCTGGCTAAAGACATCAAGTAAACTCTATTTTATTATGATGCTGCCACCTATAGTCTTTCTGAATACCACACTACCCCTGCACAGTTTTGATTTTTATTTAAATTTCTAAACATTACATTGTTTATCCTTGGATAAAACCCTCAACGCCACCCCACTCCCTCCCAAAGAGAAACGTAAATAAAAGGTTTGGGTGAACATTTTTTTGTCATCTTTCCATCGTGATTTCCAGCCCAGTTTTTTTCCCAGTTTTGCCTGTTCTGATGTTCCCTGAAGAAGACTTTGCCGTCAGCAGCTTGAGAAGAGCAGACGATTCCAGGTGAATGCTTACCCAACTAGCACCAGCGGTTCCTTCCGAACAACAGAGAGCATGCCGGAGCACACCACACAACCTGCCTGCAGGGCAGAAGACAGGGATGGAAACCAAATCTAAAGTTCCTCTGAGGCCAAATGGAGAATTCTCACATGCTATTCCTATGTATACTTCATTCATGCTCTACACAAAGTCGTGTAAATTTGGAATCGCCCCATTTTGGAGTCTTAAGAGCAGAGACCTAAGCCACGTGGATATTTTGCACAGCATTCTAAGCCACGAAACTGTCAATTGAGTAATGATGCATTAAACACGATACCAACTCAGACGGCTTGTAGCTACAGAAATGAGCAGTTCATTCTTCTTCCAGGAGTGGACAGCGTTTGTCCATCCTTAACCTCTAATTTGTCCAAGCACCTGTGTCTTTCTAGCACGTTTCCATGGTCAGCTGAAGCAGTGCAGCCCTTGCTTCTGCCCAGACTCCTCATACCTTGCAAAAACCTTAGCAATGCTGATTCCAGTATTAAGGAAAGAATGTTACAACTGTAAGATTTCAGGAGTTACTAATTTTGGTGGCACACAGTGCCCTTTTATCTACACATCTGAGTTTTCTTAAAGCTCCACATTATACTGTATTTATAGGCTCTTTCTTCAGTTCTGCAATATTTTCCATTTTAGGAAGGAAAGACATTTAACCAAGTGTAGAATCAAATAAATCCCATAATTCTAAAATACAGGCAGCTGATAGCATTGTATTAGACAATGAGTTAGAAGATGAAGCTGTTCCTTTGTTATTCTATTTTTCTTTAAATAGCAGAGTTGCCAAAGCTGATGTGACAAAAGAAGAATGACATGGAAAAAGAGAAACTGGATAATGTTCTCATCTCACTTATCATTTCAGATACAAAGAGGTAAAACTGCAACTTGTCTCCCCTGCCCAGTATCTTCGTGTGCTACAGATAAAGAAACAAAGTACACTGATTTTTTAGCTTTTCAGGGATGCAACATGAAACAATGCCATCCAAAATAGATTGACTTAAAAAAATAAATAAAAAGAAAACAAAAAAACCAAACAAACACTTTTGCTGTTTAAAAAAGCAGAGGTATTGTGTATTTTTATCCATAGAATATAATAAACCATTTATGGAGACTGTAGCTTAGCAGTGTGAGCTGGAGCATTTTTTTATAACTCTGTGTACTCTCAAGAGTGTCTCCCTTGTAAATTCAGACTTTCACTTCATACCTATAATCATAAGTGTAGCCATAAAAGAAAAAGCTGAAGTTCAGAACAGTCAAGACATTTTCCTTGGAGGATTCTTTTTAAAGCTGCTTCTGTCTTAGCTTAGCAACAGACTTCATCAGAAAACCAGCTGGTAGAGGACACCCCCAAAACTATGTACCACCTTGTACACACGTGGGTTTCCCATATGCCTGGGGCTGACTGATGAAATCTGCTCTGAAGCAGCCGAGAGCACAGAGAAACACGGGCCTAAGAATTCTGAGAAACAAAACGTACCAGAAGAAATACCAAATAAATCAGTGTTCTGTTTTATCTCATTCTCTTTGAACATCAACACACAGGTTAAAAACTGATTGCCCAAAGTAAGTACTCTTGTAATTACACTTCACTCGACTCTTTCAAGGTCATGGAAAGTCAATGGTGACAAACTGCTAAAAAATCCCACTTTCTCTCTTATGCCTATTTTGACGCTTATTTCTTCGAGTCATCAAGTTAATTTTCCTCTTGAATTATTTCAACATTTGTCAGAATTTAAGGAACCACCAATGCATACGGTGAAACTTGCTCCCATTTCAAACATGCTCGTTGTACAAAGGCAGATACACCATCTGCTGTTTAAAGGGCTCTAACACAGTTTTCTGCTAGTTAAATTCCCACAAACACTACCCGATAAGCTACTACTGCCAAGAGGAACTTTGTTGGCTTCAGCTGAGGCTACACAGAGTATGGCCACCAGGAGCACTGGGACTTGCAAGAGGTATGAACACAATAAAATGTTACCCTTGAAATCCAGACAACGATTATTTAAGTCTCAGCTTCATTGAAAACATCACTGCTGATTGTTTTTGCAGAAACCTTACTGACATATTTATGCTATACACCCAGACTGCTGTCAGCATTTTCTCAAGTGCTGACAGACCCAATTGCTTCTTTTTGAACTGCCAAATTTTTTAGTTTCACCTTGTTAAAACGCATAAAACAGATGTAGGTATTTTACACTCAAAATTCTACAACGCAAAATGTTCACACTTTATAGACATAAAAAATTAAAGTACTCCAGAAATACTGTACAGATTCTATCGTTCATTGTTATATTTAATGTTAAAACCTTTTATTTTAGATGTATTTCACAGCAGCCAAAGACCCCCTTGCCTCTTACATTGCACTTTGGGAAGAATCCACAACATCTACCTGCAAAATGTTATCCTGACACTGAATTAGAAAGATCTTTCCATTAACAACTTGATGAGATCACACGCATCTAACGAGCATACCTTAGCTTAGCTGTCTTCACGTAGGGTGATGGAGTAGGCGAGGCTGCAGCACTACCCTGAAAAGGCTCTGGGGAGTACAAGGAAGGACTTGTGCCAGTATTGGCTGACCCAAAACCATAAACTTAGACAACCTGACCTTATCAAACCCACAGCTGAAGGATGAAGAAACACAATTTTGAGAGAGTTCTGCGGACTTTGGGATGAGTAGTAGTCCACTTAAATGCTTCGGTACAGATAAAGCCATCTTCCTTAAGGGACAATTTTGTCCATTAATGGATATTTCATTATAACAAAATGGGTAACTAAATGGTGTCCTACCTTGACCTTTTTGCATAGTCTCTCTTTTCACTTTAATAATACAGAACCATAAATCTCTCAGTAAGAGAAGACTGCATATTTAATACCTTGGACATATTACATTTTAGTGGTATATGATTGAATTTCCGTCTCTCCTGTGGTTGTTAACTCTCAGAGTACGCAAAGCTGGGAAATGAAGCAGATTTTCTACATGAGTGTTGCATGTTACAATCCTGGCACGTACAGCCTTAGTTCTGCTGCCTCCCAACAAAGACTTCCGTGTTCTAACGGATGTCCTTTAGTATTTTGGACTGATACAAACCAGACACATTCAGTTCATCAGCACCCACAGTCCCAGAAAGGCACTTCTAGGTATCTGAAAACATAAAGATAAATGAACTGTGCATAGCTGTATATATACTACATTTAATGAGCCAAAGCCACTGCTTGCTATTAAGAAGCAAGACTTCAGAGGATGAGATAACTGATGCACTCCAGCTGTGCAGGGCACTGGACAAGAGATCCGTGACACTAGTGAAAACAGACTTAGGAGACACCTTCACTTTGTGCACAGTGAGTGCTCCGCAGAGTCCCTCTCCACAGCATGGTTTGGTTACGGTGCCCCAGTCAGAGACTGGTTGTGCTGGTAACACGCACCTGAAACCAGGAGTGGAATGGCTGGATGCTCTACGAGGTGATGGCCACTTATCACATCTTCACACAAACACAGGGAGAACTTGTCTCTGTGTCATTAGACATCAATGATTTCACTTCAGTCCTGCTGAATCTGAAATGTAGCTTTGCCACTGCAATAAATATTTGCCAGAGACATTTCCATAATTTAATCATATTTTCAGTTCCTCAGTAACAGTTTGGTGCCAGTCCCTGCTATTAATATTACAGAGATCTTTGTTTTCTCTTCTTTGGTACTCTTCCATCATGACTATAAATACTGAATCTGCCAGCCAAGTGACTTACAGCTGCAAACGTCCTGCACAAAGGGACAGCAGAGGATGTCAGTACTGCTCCAGGCCACACGTGAGCAGAGCCCTTTTCTCCGCAGAGCTCAGCAGCAGGCAGAAGGCACTCCTGTTCCTACCCACTACCTTAGAAGCAACACTGCCGCAGCCACTACTGCACAGGTTACGTTTGGTTTTTTTCAAGAGAAGAATCATACTTTACATATCCATGAGTATACTTCACGCTAAAGAAAACATTTTTAATTAAAACCACAGTAGAAGTAAAGTTCACAAGGTCATGGTGAAAGCAAAGAAACAAGATCTTCTGCTGTCTGTAAACTCTGACATCTGTACATAAACAAATTAATTACCCGTCATTAGAACCACAGAAAGTTCCCACTTCGTCACTGGATCGAGATAAATGCACTTGCTCCCTTTCCTTTAATGACAAGCCAACTCCTACCATGAAACTAACTGCCTTCTTTCAATGATTAAAGAGCTACAAGGCAAGTACCAGTAATAATGTTACATTTTTCCCTTCTGTAATCTAATCTTTGCCCTGTAGAAACTGCTGATGAGAGCTCACTTCCACTTAAAATTTACATAAAAACAACCTATATCATGTTGCATGGAAAAGGACTGGTGCCTCAGTGTTTATTGGCACAGCGACCGGAGGAATGAGAAATTATTCCGATGCAAAAATGATAAACAGCCTGTATTGGTACCAAACAGGCTTTGATGCACACTTACTATTTTGGGCGGCTAATGATACGTGAGTGATAAAGCAAATGAACTTTTTAATGACGATAAATACAGGAGAATATACAGCACTCAGTAGAGAACATCACGTCCAGCTGAAGAAAGATTTATGGGAGCTAATTACAGTGTGTTAGATTTACAATGGAAAAAATAGGAGAAGAAGAAAAACTCCTGGAAGATCTTATGTGTGTCAACTCGGAATAACAATTTACTTTCAGACAAAGGACGTAATGTATAGTCCACTGCACACTTCTAGCTGATATTTATATTGCTTTAGTATATCTACATATAGAAAGCCAACGACATGCATGATTATATGCAAATTAAATACAATTAAACTAGCTATAGAAAAAACCCTAGGTTTTTAACTAGCATGAAAATATGCAAATAATTAGTTCTTATATTGATATTAAATATATGGGGCGTTCAGTTAATTGTATGGCAAAACTGGTAGGATGATGTCTTCACAACTAAAATAAATTTCATTGCACCCTTAAAGCTTTTTCAGTTGAAGAGATTCCCACACAGTGATCTCAGACCTATCAGTGGCAATTAAAATTCAATACACTATCTATACGATTTCCAGTAAAGTTTGTCAATAGAAGTTAATATAATAAAGAGAAAAACTGACTTGTGATATTTCATGTCTCATGTCCAAAAATACATGAGAGAGGGGAAGAAGTCACAACATTTAAGTACAATTTCAGGCAATAGGATCAGTTGGTGTTTTAGGAGACGTTTGAGGAGCGGGAGAGGGAATGGCACAGCCTTTTGGGGCAGGAAAACACAGCCGTGAGCTGCACTTGGCCTTCCTGGGGGGCACTGAGCTGGTGGGAGCACAACCCTGTTCACCTCCAGCGGATTCACACCTTGGATAGACCTCGAAGTCCCGACAGCAAAGGAGCCTTTTGTGTACATGGAAACCAGCGCCGGTGTCTTCCCTCTCTGTGCCTTCGGCCCCTCAATTAAACGCCTCTTTTGACTCAGATTAAGTGTCTCCCTTCACTACACTCTTTGAAACACAGGCTCGAGAGCAGACAACGGGAAACAGGGCCCTTCCCCGCCGGCGTGGCGGGCGGGCACGGTGCTGGGGGGCCGCCCTCCCGCCCCCGACGGCTGCGCCCCGCCGCCAGCGGCCGCAGCGGCTCCAGCTCGGCCCGACGCCCGCCGATCGGCAAGAAGGAGCCGGCGTGCGGGGCTGCCCTCGCCCCTCTGCGCCGCCCCCGGCGGATGGGGCTGAGAGGAAGGGGGATCCCGGCGGCCGGGCTGCGGCGAGGAGCGGGTCGAAGAGCGAGCCCCGCGGCTCTGCCTCCTCACGCTTCCACCAGCCGCCCAGCCGGCAGCGGGGCTGCCCCCGCAGCGTCCATCTTCGGGCACCTGCCGCCGCTTCCTGGCAGGTTTCCTCGCCCGCTGCCGGTAAGACGCGGGGGGGTTAACTCCGCGGAGAGCTACTTAGAGGCTGCCGGCGGCGGGGCTCCGCACTGCCGTCACTCACCTGGTGCCCGTGCGAGCAGCGAGGCGGCAGCCCTCCGGTGAGCCCTCCCTGCCGGCGGCACCCGGGAGGCGACGGGGAGTGAGTCAGGCGGCACCGGCCCATCCGAGCGCACCGCGCCAGAGCCGCCGACCTGCAGGCACCTGCCCGCGGCGCTGCCTCGCTCCTCCCCGCCCGGCCCGGCAGCCACCTGCGGCGCAAGACCCGCCCGCAGCCGCGGGGCCAAGGGCAGGGCGAGGCGAGGCCGCAGCGCTGCCCGCGGGGCTGGCGGGCGGGGTGCGGAGCTGAGGGAAAGGGCAGGACGGGCAGGGCAGCCCAGGCCGCCGCGGGTCGGCGTCGGGAGGATGTTTGGCCGCGGCCGGTCCCTGAGGGACGTGGGGCTCAGGAGAAGAGAGCAGACCAGCAGTTGTAAACCAGCTCTTTCCCTGCTAGTGCTGTCTGCCTTGGCTTTTCTTTGCCCTTTGCCTACTCTTAGTGGTTTAAGGCAGCAACCGGCCTTCTCCGGGTCTTGTCTTAAGCGAGTTAGACTGTTGAGGTTGGTGGGGTAATTGTACCGTGTAGCTACGGTCAGTAGGTACATCTGCTAAAAGCAGACCAGACCCAAATTACAAATCAGTCAAGATCCTTACAGAGGTATCAGAGTGAAAGGCTCTAGCTGAAGTCGCTTGCAGCTGTGAATAGTAGTACATTTGGATATTCAAATACTGCAAGAGGTGAGCGAGGAAGGCTGGAAGAGTTGCCTGGAACAGCTGACAAAAATAGAATCAATGGAGTAGTTTCCCACTTCATCATCTATTTCAATACATCTCTCTCAAGCTTGTGAGTTCTGGTTTCAGCATGAGCCCATTTTTGTCCCTACAGAGTCTCTCTGGTGGAGGATAGCAGTTTTGCACAGAAAATACTGGTGTTGCCTGAAAAAAAGAACAGGCACCACGCTACGTTGCCTCACAGTCCCAGGTAAAAGCATTAGAATGAAAAATGCTGTGGAGCTTGCTTGTTTCTTAGGAAAGCAGTAAGGTGAGCAGAAATGAAAATGGAAAACTAGTATACACTCATTCAGTCTTAAAATGAGAAATCATTTCAATATTACTTCTAGAGTAGCCACTATGGGTAAAAACAAAAACCAACCAAACAAAACCCCACAGGTTTTATTTCTGTTAAGTAGCATTGTTGTTAAAATGCATATGCTATTCTGGCAACAGTAATTTTATAAAATATTACTGTGTAGATGAAAGACATACTCTTGCATAAAGCAAATTTGAGAAGCACATTGTTCACCTGGTAGGTTGCACTGCAGCTCTGACAACAAAAAAAAGTTTTCTGCTTTGTGTACTCTATATAATTGCTTGGGTGTAGGCTGCATTCAAGATAAAAAAATGTTTGTTCTTCTCCCACCTCAGGAAATAAAACCACTGAAAATACAATGTAGATGCGGAACACAAGCTAGGAAACTCAAAACTAAGCTTGGACACTTGCATCTGCTGAAATAAATGGTTAAAGTGCTTAATGGATTTTAATAAAAGTCAAATGTGGGACAGCATAGAGAAAAATCGAATTGCAATATATTAGGGAGTCATGTCAAACAAATCCATTGGGTGGAAACATCATTTCAGGCCATGTCTTATACATAATGTTTTCATTATTAGCAAACTCTGTTCTTTCGAAGTTTATTAATAAAAAATCTGATCCTTGTAATGAAATAAGGATATATGTTCTGACATTGTCAATCCAAGTCAAGTGACAAGAAAATGTTATCTATTTTATCAAGCTATTTTTCTTCTGTGTGGAAAGCGTCCAAAATGTAAAGCTAACTGTGAAATATCTTTCCACGTGTTCAGATAACTGTTAATACCACAAAGCTATGTATGATTCACTCATTTCACATACTCCCTCTGCTGGAAATTAATCTGAAGGTTCAGTAGACCAAAGATCATTAAGAGTACACGATACATTTAAAAACCCTCTTGCTGCTTCTATTGAAAGATCACATTTCTTTACAGACACTCCAGTCTGTATCAGTAAAACCACTCGTATTCCTGGTTGCAAGGCTATTCATACTGAAATCACCAAGATGTGGAAGGAGGAGCTAATGCGAATTAACTAGTTATATATTCCATGTATACTAACTTTATGTGCATTCTATTATATAATTTAAGATCTGCTAATATCGAAGTCAGATTAAATAAATATACAAAAACAAGCGAATAACAAAACTGCTAAAGTATTAATATATCTGATGCTGACAGCCACATGGCTCTCTAATACTTGACAGTCTGCATGATACCAATGAGATTAGTTGCCCTCAGAAGAAAGGAGGGGATAAAAAACAGCTCTAGTACTACAAAGGGTACCTTGCACCATGAGCCTGCATCCTGGTCAAAGACTAAAACCACTTGCTTTAACACTGACAGCAGAATCTTAACTCTGATGAGACGTTGCTAAAGTTCAAGCTTTACTAGTGACTGAAAGAAAAAAAAAAATCAGTTTTCTTTGCGTGGAAACAGCAGGATAAATCACACAGATACATGGTTCCAAATGCTGCTGAAAGGTTGCTTGCACAGATTTTACAAAAAGCAGTGAAATACTTTTACCCAGCAACACACAATGAAGTCTTCCTCCTTGGTGGGGCTATTATACTGGTAATGGAGATACTGTTCCATATACATAGTAGCTCCTGTTTCTTCTAGTGTGAAGAAAGAGAGACTGAATAGGGAGGATACCAGAGGCACTGAATTCTTTCTTCTACAAACCCTTTAAACCAGTTATGCTCAAGTAAAATACCTTCTACTGATTAATAGTGACAGTTTCCATTGCCATAGGTAAGCAAACTCAGTTGAAGACAACTCCATAACCAGTGGCTAGAAATTAGAAGAATATTGCTGCAGGAGAGCATGGATACTTTTTCAAATACTATACTATAGGTTTCTTTGTTATGAAAAGCAGATAATTTTAGATCATCACCAAGTAGCTGAGAACAAGTTTAGCGTGCTCTTATTTCGTATAAAACCACAAATTGTATTTTCAGGTTTGCCTATGTAAAAATATTGCGGTAAAAGGCAATTTTAAAAATGTATATAAATCAAGTATAGCATTGTTCACATTGCAAATAAGTGTCACGAATGCAAACAAATGATAAGTAGATTTTTGGTGCATGTTTCTTTCCGACCAAAACAGTGTAATAAAGCAACACCAAGAAAATCACCCTGAGTACCATGAGTAACCCACATTATGAAGAAATAGATCCTGTCACAAAATGCGTAATAGATTTCTGCTTGGGCGTGTTCAATAGTACTTCCTGTTTTTTGAAAAAATCAAGGTGTTAAAGATTAGAGAGGCTGCAACAGTAAAGAACTGTAAATACCATTTGAGCTCATTTCTATCCTTACTTAAGGATGAAGCAAAGTCTCATATTCAGCAGTGGTCTGAAGGTTTTTATAATGTACTATTGGAGCCGTACATACAATTCCCAACCAACAACCACTGTTCAAGTCCTCTTGGGCTATTACTACAGACAGTGACAACAAGCAGCTTTTTTGTTAAACTGAACAAGGCCAGCAAGGTGAGGTGATGGAGTTGCTCTTTACGTGAGAGAACAACTACAATGTACTGAATACTGTCCAGGAGTGGATGAGGAGCGAGTTGAGAGTCTGTGGGTGAGAATTAAGGGGCAGGCTGGCAGGGGTGATACCGTTGTGGGAGTCTATTACAGGCCACCAGATCAGGGTGATGAAGTTGATGAGGCCTTCTACAGGCAGCTGAGCGTGGCCTCACAGTCACAGGCTCTGGTTGTTATGGGGGATTTTAACTACCCTGATGTTTGCTGGAAGGACTACTCAGCCAGCCAGCCTCAGTCCAGGAGGTTCCTCAAGTGCATTGATGATAACTTCCTCATGCAAATGGTGGATGAGCCAAGTAGGAGAGGAGCGCTGCTGGATCTCGTCCTCACTAACAAGGAGGGTCTGGTTGAAGCAGTAAAGGTTGAGGGCCGCCTTGGCTGCAGCGACCATGAGATGGTGGAGTTCAGGATCTCATGTGGCAGGAACAGAATACCAAGCAGAATTGCAACCCTGGACTTCAGCAGGGCCAACTTTGGCCTTTTCAAACAATTGCTAGGGGAAATCCCGTGGGCAAAGCTACTTGAAAGTAAAGGGATCCAAGATAGTTGGTTAACATTCAGGGACTGCTTCTACCAAGCTCAAGATAAGAGCATCCTGATACATAGGAAGTCAAGGAAGGGAGCCAGAAGACCCGTGTGGTTAAACAGGGAACTGCTGGGCAAGCTCAAGTGGAGGAGGAGAGGTTACAGATCCTGGAAGGAGGGGCTGGCCACTTGAGAAGAATATAAGGCTGTTGTCAGAGGATGAAGGGAGGCAACTAGGAAAGCTAAGGCCTCCTTAGAATTAAACGTGGTGAGAAGGGTCAAGGACAACAGAAAGAGCTTCTTCAAATACATGGCAGATAAAACTAACACTAGAGGCAATGTAGGACCACTAATGAATGAGGTGGGTGCCCTGGTGACAGAAGATACAGAGAAGGCAGAGTTACTGAATGCCTTCTTTGTCTCTGTCTACTCTGCCGGAGGCTGTCCTGAGGAGCCCCGTACCCCTGAGGCCCCAGAGGAAGGCAGGGCAATGGAGGAGTTTGCCTCGGTTGATGAGGACTGGGTTACGGATCAATTAAGCAATCTGGACATCCATAAATCCATGGGTCCAGATGGGATGTACCCGTGGGTGCTGAAGGAGCTGGCTGAAGTCATGGCTAGGCCACTCTCCATCATCTTTGCCAAGTCTTGGGAAATGGGAGAGGTGCCTGAGGACTGGAGGAAAGCAAATGTCACTCCAGTCTTCAAAAAGGGCAAGAAGGAGGACCCAGGTAACTATAGACCGGTCAGCCTCACCTCCATCTCTGGGAAGGTGATGGAACAACTTATCCTTGGTGCCATCTCAAGGCATATCAAGGAGAAGAGGGTCATTAGAGGCAGTCAACATGGCTTCACCAAGGGGAAGTCATGCTTCACCAACATCATAGCCTTTTATGAGGACATAACCAGGTGGCTAGAGGATGGTAAAGCAGTGGATGTGGTCTATCTTGATTTCAGTAAAACGTTTGGCACAGTCCCCCACAGCATCCTCGCAGCTAAACTGAGGAAGTGTGATCTGGATGATTGGGTAGTGACGTGGACTGGGAACTGGCTGAAGGAAAGAAGCCAGAGAGTCGTGGTCAATGGGGCGGAGTCTGGTTGGAGGCCTGTATCTAGTGGAGTCCCTCAAGGGTCAGTACTGGGACCAGTACTATTCAATATATTCATCAATGACTTGGATGAGGGAATAGAGTGCACTGTCAGCAAGTTTGCTGATGACACCAAACTGGGAGGGGTGGCTGACACGCCAGAAGGCTGTGCTGCCATCCAGCGAGACCTGGACAGGCTGGAGAGCTGGGCAGGGAAAAATTTAATGAAATGTAACTAAGGCAAGTGTAGAGTCTTGCATCTGGGCAGGAACAACCCCTGGTTCCAGTATAAGTTGGGGAACAACCTGCCGGAGAGCAGTGTAGGGGAAAGGGACCTGGGGGTCCTGGTGGACAGCAGGCTGACCATGAGCCAGTCCTGTGCCCTTGTGGCCAGGAAGGCCAATGGCATCCTGGGGTGTATTAGAAGGGGGGTGGTTAGTAGGTCGAGAGAGGTTCTCCTTCCCGTCTACTCTGCCCTGGTGAGACCTCATCTGGAATATTGTGTCCAGTTCTGGGCCCCTCAGTTCAAGAAGGACAGGGAACTGCTGGAGAGAGTCCAGCGCAAGGCCACAAAGATGATTAAGGGAGTGGAGCATCTCCCTTATGAGGAAAGGCTGAGGGAGCTGGGTCTCTTGAGCCTGGAGAAGAGGAGACTGAGGGGAGACCTCATTAATGTTTATAAATATGTAAAGGGTGAGTGTCAGGAGGATGGAGCCAGGCTCTTCTCATTGACAACCAATGATAAGAGCAGGGGCACTGGGTGCAAACTGGAACACAGGAGATTCCACTTAAATATGAGAAGAAACTTCTTCACAGTCAGAGTGACAGAGCACTGGAACAGGCTGCCCAGGGAGGTTGTGGCATCTCCTTCTCTGGAGATATTCAAAACCCGCCTGGACACATTCTTGTGCAACCTGGTCTAGGTGTTCCTGCTCTGGCAGGGGGATTGGACTAGATGGTCTTTCGAGGTCCCTTCCAATCCCTAACATTCTGTGATTCTGTGATTCATAGTCTGATGTCTCTCAGTCGTTCCCCCCCGCTGGGCTCAGATGCCGAATGAGTTGCAAACCCAACGTTCTTCATTCAGTGATTCCTTACAGGGCACAGGGGAAGGGAAGAGAACGAGACAGGTGTGCGGCGCGGGCTTGAGCGGTGGTAAAACCGGGGATCGAACCAGGCACCCCCCAGACCGGGGGTCCGGCGACCTGGCCGCTCCTCCAGCGAGATCCCACGGCCGTGGAACGCACGGCGCCCCCTACAGGCCTCTCGCCGCCCTGCGCGCCCGCCCGGCCCGGGGGGCACCCACCGCCTCGCTGCCTCCCAGCACCACGCCGCGCCGGCACCGCCCGCCTCACAGCCCCAAGTGCTCCTCCCGCACACAAACAACAGCCTCTCGTCCCCGTTTTTCCCCACTTCCTCTCTGCACACCACCTGCACACCCGCTCCAACCCCACCTGCCCCCCCGTCGAAACACACACACATACAGCCTCCACCCACCACCAGGATGGCCCCGAGTCTTCCTCCCCGCTCCCCTGCCTGTTGCTCCCCTTCCTCCGTTCCTCCTCCAAACTCTGCCTCGCCTGCCAGAGCCCAAGACCTCCTGCTGCTGCCAGCTACCTGCTCGGGGCCTGGGAGCAAGTGACACCAAAAAGTCGGCAAAAAGACTCCTTAACACTGTTTTAAAAGTGTTAAAGAGCAGACACTCCTATTGCAGAGCACCAAACGTTTGGAAGATTGTTCCTCTAATCGAGCGTGTGCATGATTTGCGCTTCTTGGTATTGATTACATATACCTCTTGCATATTCATTTGTTTCTACCACTTATTTAATGCATTAAACCTAAATTACTTCCATAAGCCCACCTTTGCTGGAAGTCCATCTTTGGTATTTGAGAGTCTTCATCAGGGGTGTCTAGTGGTCCCCGGTGTTCTTTGCAGCCTGGTGCCCCTCCTGTGTCAGCTTCTTGACCTAATTTCTTGAGCATGCACACTGTCATTTTGAACTACTACTCAGCAAACGTCATGTAACACTTTCTTCATTTAGTGGAACATTCCACTTTCCCAGCTTGCAAGCCAAGGACATCCAGCTTTGCCTCATGTCCAATCTCTCTAGAGACTGGGTTAAGGACCAGTTAAGCAATCTGGACATCCATAAATCCATGGGTCCTGATGGGATGCACCTGCGGGTTCTGAGGGAGCCAGCTGAAGTCATTGCTAGGCCACTCTCCATCATTTTTGCCACGTCTTGGGAAATGAGAGAGGTGCCTGAGGACTGGAGGAAAGCAAATGTCACTCCGGTCTTCAAAAAGGGCAAGAAGGAGGACCCAGGTAACTATAGACCAGTGAGCCTCACCTCCATCTCTGGGAAGGTGATGGAACAACTTATCCTTGGTGCCATCTCAAGGCATATCAAGGAGAAGAGGGTCATTAGGGGCAGTCAACATGGCTTCACCAAGGGGAACTCGTGCTTCACCAACATCATAGCCTTTTATGAGGACATAAGCGGGCAGATAGATGACGACAAAGCAGGGCATGTGATCTGTCTGGATTTCAGTAAAGCATTTGGCACAGTCTCCCACAGCATCCTCGCAGCTAAACTGATGAAGTGTCATCTGGACGATCAGGTAGTGAGATGGACTGTGAACTAGCTGAAGGAAAGAAGCCAGAGAGTCATGGTCAATGGGACGGAATCTGGTTGGAAGCCTGTATCTAGTGGAGTCCCTCAAGGGTCAGTACTGGGACCAGTACTATTCAATATATTCATCAATGACTTGGATGAGAGAACAGAGTGCACTGTCAGCAAGTTTGCTGATGACACCAAACTGGGAGGGGTGGCTGACACGCCAGAAGGCTGTGCTGCCGTCCAGCGAGACCTGGACAGGCTGGAGAGCTGGGCAGGGAAAAATTTAATGAAATGTAACTAAGGCAAGTGTAGAGTCTTGCATCTGGGCAGGAACAACCCCCGGTTCCAGCATAAGTTGGGGAACAACCTGTTGGAGAGCAGAGTAGGGGAAAGGGACCTGGGGGTCCTGTTGGACAGCAGGATGACCATGAGCCAGCCCTGTCCCCTTGTGGCCAGGAAGGCCAATGGCATCCTGGGGTGGGTTAGAAGGGGGGTGGTTAGTAGGTCGAGAGAGGTTCTCCTTCCCCTCTACTCTGCCCTGGTGAGACCGCATCTGGAATATTGTGTCCAGTTCTGGGCGCCTCAGTTCAAGAAGGACAGGGAACTGCTGGAGAGAGTCCAGCGCAGGGCCACAAAGATGATTAAGGGAGTGGAGCATCTCCCTTATGAGGAAAGGCTGAGGGAGCTGGGTCTCTTGAGCCTGGAGAAGAGGAGACTGAGGGGAGACCTCATTAATGTTTATAAATATGTAAAGGGTGAGTGTCAGGAGGATGGAGCCAGGCTCTTCTCATTGACAACCAATGATAAGAGCAGGGGCACTGGGTGCAAACTGGAACACAGGAGATTCCACTTAAATATGAGAAGAAACTTCTTCACAGTCAGAGTGACAGAGCACTGGAACAGGCTGCCCAGGGAGGTTGTGGCATCTCCTTCTCTGGAGATATTCAAAACCCGCCTGGACACATTCTTGTGCAACCTGGTCTAGGTGTTCCTGCTCTGGTAGGGGGATTGGACTAGATGGTCTTTCGAGGTCCCTTCCAATCCCTAACATTCTGTGATTCTGTGATTCATAGTCTGATGTCTCTCAGTCGTTCCCCCCCGCTGGGCTCAGATGCCGAATGAGTTGCAAACCCAACGTTCTTCATTCAGTGATTCCTTACAGGGCACAGGGGAAGGGAAGAGAACGAGACAGGTGTGCGGCGCGGGCTTGGGCGGTGGTAAAACAGGGGATCGAACCAGGCACCCTCCAGACCGGGGGTCCGGCGACCTGGCCGCTCCTCCAGCGAGATCCCACGGCCGTGGAACGCACGGCGCCCCCTACAGGCCTCTCGCCGCCCTGCGCGCCCGCCCGGCCCGGGGGGCACCCACCGCCTCGCTGCCTCCCAGCACCACGCCGCGCCGGCACCGCCCGCCTCACAGCCCCAAGTGCTCCTCCCGCACACAAACAACAGCCTCTCGCCCCCCGGGCCCCTTTTTCCCCCCTTGCTCCCCCTCTGTAACCCTCCTCCAGCCCCGCTCCAACCCCACCTGCCCCCCCGGCAAAACACACACATACACCTCCCAGCCCGCCCATCACTACCACGCCCCGAGTCTTCCTCCCCGCTGCTGCTCGCTGCTCCCCTCCCTTCCTCCCTGCACCAAACTCTGCCTCGCCTGCCAGCACCCAAGACGTCCCGCTGCTGCCAGCTACCTGCTCGGTGCCTCGGAGCAAATGATGCCGAAAAGTCAGCAAACACACTCCTTAACACTGTTTTGAAAGTGTTAAAAAGCAGGCACTCCTATTGCAGCGCACTGGACACTCGGGGGATCGTTCCTCTAATCGAGCATGCGCATGATTTGCACTTCTTGGTATGTATTACATATACCTACTGCATATTCTTTTGTTTCCACCACTTATTTAATGCATTAAGCATAAATTATTTCCATAACCCCGCCTTTGCCGGCAGTCCATCTTTGGTATTTGAGAGTCTCCCTCAAGGGGTGTCTAGTGGTCCCCAATGTTCTTTGCAGCCCGGTGCACCCCCTGTCAGCTTCTTGACCTAATTTCTTGAGCATGCACATTGTCATTTTGTGCTGCTACTCAGCAAACGTTATGTAGCTCTTTCCTCATTTAGTGGAACATTGCGATTTCCCAGCTTGCAAGCCGAGGACATCCTGCTTTGCCTCATGTCCAGTCGCTATCGAGCTATTGTTTCTCTGTTAGGTTTCTGTTACATTAGGCCTAGTCTTGCTACATTAGGCCGAGGGCTTTCTAAAAGATTTTTGCTCCTCTTATCAAATCCCCCCTTTTCTTGAAACTTGTTTGTATAGAACATGTCTCATAATTATTAGTTTCTATAATTTCTGTACTGGAGTTGGAAACAGATATCACTGCACCACCTAAACCAGTGAGGTGTAAGGCAGGCTAGAATGCGAACTGCAAGAATGTGTATCGTGATTGCAAATAGATATTTAACCAATTTAAGTTTGGTAGCTACGAATTTGTTGTCTTCTAAATTTCCTCAGATCCCCTGGTGGTGTCATCTGGGTTAACTTTGTGCAAAATTTGTGTTTGCTGTCGTATTTGCTGTACGTCAGGAGAAACTCTTCCACTGTGGTCTATGTATGCACAACAGCTGGCGTTAATGACTGTGCATACTCCTCCTTGTGAGGCTGAAGGTAGATCTAGGGCCATCCTGTTTTGCATAACTACTTGTGATAAGCTGGTAGCTTCTTCTTGTACAGCTAGGAGAGCATCTACAGCTCAATTGTCTGTGCTTTCTGTGATGGCTGAGATATTGATTTATGTTTTCTCTAATTCATTTACTCTAAGCCAAGGTAAAAACTTCTTACAAAACTATGAAATCTGGTGGGTCGCTAAGCTATGGCATTTATGACTCATCTGGCATGTGTCACCTAGGTTCTTAAACATGAGCCCAACAGGCTTCAATTTTTGCCAGTTCCTCCAATATTCGGTACTAAAGCTCCCGGGGTAAAAGACCCTTCCATCCGTAAGGTAGCGCCTTCCGCGCAGCTTGTCCACAGAGTCAATACCGCTGTACTGTGCTATTAGGGACCGGCCATTTGAAATTTTGAGTCATGGATCCGACAGTAAAATTTTTGCACAATTTGTTGTATTGCCAACTTGTGCTGAGCAGTTTAGGCCTGTGGTATCTCCGCTCACACACGCCGTACACAGGAATAGTTATAGGGTAATTCCACAGGTACTTGCACACTGATTGGTAGGTCATCTTTCTCTGGATTATTTCTCAAGGAAGTTATGGTTTTTATCCAATCTCCTGTTTCCCTTACATCTGAGAAGGGCATTCTAATTGTATCTATCCCTATCTCTTTACTAGCATACTCTGGCATGTGCCTGCAGATCCAGCAATCACATCTATTGCTTGGGAGATAGTTTGGATCAACTTTAAATGTGCGTTCATATCCCAAGGCGCTATCCAAAACCCCCGACTCTCTAGAGAAACAATGCTAATAATAAGATAATCTCCCTCTTTCCTTTTGGTAGGATGACCCTCTTTGTCAATCAAAGCTTTAAGGGAGGTGTGTTATCTGAGACCCAAGGGCCTACTGCATTGTTTGCTCTCGAATAATGAACCCAAGATTTTATACTATCCAGCTTCAATGCTGTGAAAGTTGGTCAGGAGCACTTCATATGATCCTTTCGACTCAGGCTGCAAAGTTTCGGGGTCCCAGCCTCTGAGGTACGTCCAGTCTCCTGGTTTGAAATGCTGAGCCAGAACTTTGGGTCCAGTTGTTCTTGAGGTCGTGACGAGCCGCTGCAGATCCTGTAGAGTTTTACTCAAAGACAGAAGACAGAGATTGAGGTCAACACCCCCTTTAACATGCATGTCTCCAGGGATATGTGGTATTTGGTAAGGTCGCTCATACAGCAGTTCATAGGGCTAACTATCCCTGGGCTGGATTCTTATTCTGAGAAGGGCTGTTGGGAGGACTTGCACCCAGGTCAGGGAAGTTTCTTGAGATATCTTGACTGTAGCTTGAAAGCCTAATTCATTCGTTGTACCTTGCCGCTTGACTGTGCCCGGTATGGAGTATGCAATTCCCATTGTATCCCTAGGGCTCTACTCACTTGATTGACCACATCTGCAACACATTGCGATCCACGGTCTGAGGACAGCCCTACTCTGCCTTGCTGCTGCCTTTGTGGTCCAGGTCAGGCTTTCCTAGCGCATGCATGATTTGGATGGACTTGGGGCTGGGCAGGCAGGCAGCAGGCCAAAGGGTTCCCCTCCTGCAGTGCTGCTGTGCTGCCTGGGTGGCCCTGGCTGTGTGGCTGCCGGGGGCCGGGGAGGCAAGAGCAAGAGGGCCAAGCGGGCGGCAGCCAGTGCAGGCTGGTGAGTGGCAAGGAGGAGAGGCAAAGGGCTTTGGGCGTTTGGTGCCAGACCAGGTGGGGCTGAGGCGAGGGCGAGAGAGCAAGGCAGGGGCGTGGGGCTGGCGGGCGGTGGGAAAACCGGGGATCGAACCAGACACCCTCCAGACCGGGGGTCCGGCGACCTGGCCGCTCCTCCAGCGAGATCCCACGGCCGTGGAACGCACGGCGCCCCCTACAGGCCTCTCGCCGCCCTGCGCGCCCGCCCGGCCCGGGGGGCACCCACCGCCTCGCTGCCTCCCAGCACCACGCCGCGCCGGCACCGCCCGCCTCACAGCCCCAAGTGCTCCTCCCGCACACAAACAACAGCCTCTCGCCCCCCGGGCCCCTTTTTCTCGCCTTGCTCTCACTCTGTAACCCTCCTCCAGCCCCGCTACAACCCCACCTGCCCCCCCGGCAAAACACACACACACTCACCGCCACGATGGCCCCGAGTCTTCCTCCCCTCTCCCCTCTCCCCTGCCCACTGCTCCCCCTCCCTCCCTGTACCCAACTCTGCCTCGCCTGCCAGAGCCCAAGACTTTATACCCGTTTTTGACCATCCTCTTTATGGTGGTCATATGCCCAGTCATCCTGTACATAGCAGTAATTCATTTGTCCAGGACATCTGTTTTCTAGGTGATATTAAGTTACAAATTGCCAATCTTCTCGACATAAGATCATTGCATGCTTTTCTGGAGAAACTTGCTGGACCATAAATCATTTCCCAATTTTGCATTACCTTGGCCAAGGGCTTCCCCTTTTCTATACCAAGTTTATCTCCCATGGCTAAAAGAAATTCAGGGAGACCCTCCCGTTGAGTCACGAGGTTCAGAAAGGACCTCCTTTCTTTCTAAACTCCTTCAGAGAGGAGTCTAGGTGTGGCTGGATCCAATCCTAGTCTCAGACTTGAGATATCTAAAAGATATCTCAAAGATAGTTTCCTATTCCCAAGAGGGATTAGAACCCCATTTATGTGTGCTTTATGCTGATGAGGCGATGCACTTTGCACACATAAACATGCTGCAGCAAGGAAGGGACTCGAACCCACCCTGGTACTGAGGAGGATTTGAACCCCCTATAGTTTTTTATGTACCAATTTAGATCTTGGCATAGCCAGTCGTCATGGGATGCGTATTTTGGCCAGAACACCTTCCACCCTATTATGAGCTCCTTTGTCCAGACAAAACCAAAATACTTTATCATATTCTGTTTATCCTTCCTTTTTGTGCATCACATGTCTCCCCAGTACCCTGGCATCCTCCCTAACGGACTGTATGGAGGAATGTCATCAGTGGTTTTTCCTTTATCCTCCCAAGGCCCAGCATTTTTCTTTATATTTCCCACTCCGAGTCCCAAGGCTTCTCCTTCCGCCTCATCTCTCCTCTCAGAATGCCCCCGACCACCAAGGTAGCGCTTAACAGTCGGCTTTCTTACCTTGGTCCGTGCACAAGTTGCCTGGTGGCTTGTATTGTGCCTACCACCTTTTCCTTTATCCTTTCCCCTGTGGTTTGCAGGGATCCTCCTTCTTCAATACAGCCTCGGGGTTTCTGTCGGTCCCTCCTGGAGAGAGGATCCACAGGACCTTTTAAATCGATGGAGGATGCCTTCCCGTCCTTCATGGATAGGGACCCCTAGGATGACGACGTCGACTCACAGATGAGCCCCCAGACTTGTAGGAAACGATGATCTTGCCAATATAATAGGCTCAGGTAGGATCTCTCAGCAAAGCATATTATATTAATGATTTTGCCAAATGGGGTGTTCTACCTAAAAGTAGGCACATGTAATAGGGCAAAGAGCCCCTGCTTACATCCCCCAAAAATGGCAGCTGCAAATTCCCTCCCCTGTTCCCCATTGGTTGGTATTGCAGGATTTACAGACTGCCCGACGCCTGCCTCAATTTACATGATTCTTTCATCTCATTCCAACAAAACCCTGCCCCTTATCGATCTATTTAAAATATGGATTCCTGGCTCTTTGGCTGCCCTTTCCTCTAGATTAACTTTTTTGAAAATACAGGAATCAGTTTTCATTCCAGGAGTAGTTCAAAGAGACTTTGCTTTACACTAAGGATTACAGGCCCTGGTTGTCGTGGGGGATTTTAGCTTCCCTGATGTTTGCTGGAAGGACTACTCAGCCAGCCAGCCACAGTCTAGGAGCTTCCTCCAGTGCATTGACAATAACTTCCTCGTGCAAATGGAGGATGAGCCAAGTAGGAGAGGAGTGCTGCTGGATCTCCTTCTCACTAACAAGGAGGGTCTGGTTGAAGCAGTAAAGGTTGAGGGCTGCCTTGGCTGCAACAACCGTGAGATGGTGGAGTTCAGGATCTCACGTGGCAGGAACAGAATACCAAGCAGAATCGCAACCCTGGACATTCTTTTCAAGCAATTGCTAGGGGAAATCCTGTGGGCAAGGCTACCTGAAGGTAAAGGGGCCCAAGATAGTTGGTTAGCATTCAGGGACTGCTTCTACCAAGCTCAAGATTAGAGCATCTCGACACGTACAAAGTCAAGGAAGGGAGCCAGGAGACCTGCGTGTTTAAACAGGGAACTGCTGGGCAAGCTCAAGTGGAAGAGGAGAGTTTACAGAACATGGAAGTAGAGGCTGGCCACTTGGGAAGAATATAAGGCTGTTGTCAGAGGATGAAGGGAGGCAACTAGGAAAGCTAAGGCCGCCTTAGAATTAAATCTTGCAACCAGGGTCAAGGACAACAGAAAGAGCTTCTTCAAACATATGGCAGATACAACTAACACCAGAGGCAATGTAGGCCCACTGATGAATGCGGTGGGTGCCCTGGTGACAGAAGATACAGAGAAGGCAGAGTTACTGAATGCCTTCTTTGTCTCTGTCTACTCTGCCGGAGGATGTCCTGAGGAGCCTCGCTTGATGAGGACTGGGTTAGGGAGCAACTAAGCAATCTGGACATCCATAAATCCATGGGTCCTGATGGGATGCAGCTGCGAGTGCTGAGGGAGCTGGCTGAAGTCATTGCTAGGCCACTCTCCATCATCTTTGCCGAGTCTTGGGAAACGGGAGAGGTGCCTGAGGACAGAAGGAAAGCAAATGTCACTCCAGTCTTCAAAAAGGGCAAGAAGGAGGACCTGGGTAACTATAGACTGGTCAGCCTCACCTCCATCTCTGGGAAGGTGATGGAACAACTTATCCTTGGTGCCATCTCAAGGCATATCAAGGAGAAGAGGGTCATTAGGGGCAGTCAACGTGGCTTCATCAAGGGAAAGTCTTGCTTCACCAACATCATAGCCTTTTATGAGGACATAAGCAGGCGGCTAGATGATGTAAAGCAGTGGATGTAGTCTATCTTGATTTCAGTAAAGCATTTGGCACAGTCTCCCACAGCATCCTCACAGCTAAACTGAGGAAGTGTCGTCTGGACAATCGGGTAGTGACGTGGACTGGGAACTGGCTGAAGGAAAGAAGCCAGAGAGTCGTGGTCAATGGGGCGGAGTCTGGTTGGAGGCCTCTGTCTAGTGGAGTCCCTCAAGGGTCAGTGCTGGGACCAGTAGTATTCAGTATATTCATCAATGACTTGGATGAGGGAACAGAGTGCACTGTCAGCAAGTTTGCTGATGACACCAAACTGGGAGTGGTGGCTGACACGCCAGAAGGCTGTGCTGCCATCCAGCGAGACCTGGACAGGCTAGAGAGTTGGGCGGGGAAATATTAACGAAATGTAGCTAGGGCAAGTGTAGAGTCTTGCATCTGGGCAGGAACAACCCCCGGTTCCAGCATAAGTTGGGGAACAACCTGTTGGAGAGCAGAGTAGGGGAAAGGGACCTGGGGGTCCTGGTGGGCAGCAGGATGACCATGAGCCAGCACTGTGCCCTTGTGGCCAGGAAGGCCAATGGCATCCTGGGGTGTATTAGAAGGGGGGTGGTTAGTAGGTCGAGAGAGGTTCTCCTCCTCCTCTACTCTGCCCTGGTGAGACCTCATCTGGAATATTGTGTCCAGTTCTGGGCGCCTCAGTTCAAGAAGGACAGGGAACTGCTGGAGAGAGTCCAGCGCAGAGCCACAAAGATGATTAAGGGAGTGGAGCATCTCCCTTATGAGGAAAGGCTGAGGGAGCTGGGTCTCTCTAGCTTGGAGAAGAGGAGACTGAGGGGAGACCTCGTTAATGTTTATAAATATGTAAAGAGTGAGTGTCAGAAGGATGGAGTCAGACTCTTGTCGGTGACATCCAATGATAAGAGCAGGGGCAATGGGTGCAAACTGGAACACAGGAGGTTCCACTTAAATATGAGAAGAAACAGGGAGGGTAACAGAGCACTGGAACAGGCTGCCCAGGGAGGTTGTGGAGTCTCCTTCTCTGGAAACATTCAAAACCCGCCTGGACGCCTTCCTGTGCAACCTGGTCTAGGTGTTCCTGCTCTGGCAGGGGGATTGGACTAGATGGTCTTTCGAGGTCCCTTCCCATCCCTAACATTCTGTGATTCTGTGATTCATAGTCTGATGTCTCTCAGTCGTTCCCCCCCGCTGGGCTCAGGTGCCAAATGAGTTGCAAACCCAACGTTCTTCATTCAGTGATTCCTTACAGGGCACAGGGGAAGGGAAGAGAACGAGACAGGTGTGCGGCACGGGCTTGGGCAGTGGTAAAACCGGGGATCGAACCAGACACCCTCCAGACCGGGGGTCCGGCGACCTGGCCGCTCCTCCAGCGAGATCCCACGGCCGTGGAACGCACGGCGCCCCCTACAGGCCTCTCGCCGCCCTGCGCGCCCGCCCGGCCCGGGGGGCACCCACCGCCTCGCTGCCTCCCAGCACCACGCCGCGCCGGCACCGCCCACCTCACAGCCCCAAGTGCTCCTCCCGCACACTAACAACAGCCTGTCACCCGGCCCCCTTTTTCCCCTCTTGCTCCCCCTCTGCACACCACCTCCAGCCCCGCTACAACCCCACCTGCTCCCTCTCCAAAACACAGACACATACAGCCCCCATCCGCCACCAGCATGGCCCCGAGTCTTCCTCCCCGCTCCCCTGCCCGCTGCTGCCCTCTCTCCCTCCCTCCGTCCCCCAAACTCTGCCTCGCCTGCCAGAGCCCAAGACGTCCCGCTGCCACCAGCTACCTGCTCGGGGCCTGGGAGCAAGTGTCACCCAAATGGCACAACCGGCCTGTGCCCACCCACGAGAGAGGCTGGGACGCAAACCGGAGCATGGCAGGAGGAACTCTTTCTTTCTTCCTGCTCTGCACCAGGTGGCCCCTTCCAGTGCCCCCAGCGGCGCTTTGACATGTGGCCCTTAGAGCTTTGGAGTGCTCAGCTCCAAGGTGGTCTGAGCCCTCACTGCTCAAGCCACTCGCACGTGCTACTGTTTGCAAAGCAGCTCTAAGTCTGTCCCATTTAGAATCACAGAAACCCTGAGGTTGAAAAAGGCCCTTAAGATCGGTCATCGAGTCCAAGAGTTTCTGTTTTCCGAAGCAGCTGTTTTGGAACCAGATTGGGTGACAGAGTCTGGCACTAGCCTCTGGCCACTAGGGACACCTGCTTGGTGGCGTGCTCCAGGCCCTGAGCGTCACCTCCCCCACCCATTTGTTGTTCAGGGTTTTTCTTGAAATGCTGTTGGTGGCACCAAGGATAAGTTGTTCCATCACCTTCCCAGAAATGGAGGTGAGGCTGACCGGTCTACAGTTACCTGGGTCCTCCTTCTTGCCCTTTTTGAAGACCAGAGTGACATTTGCTTTCCTCGGGTCCCCAGGCACCTCTCCTGTTTCCCAAGACTTGGCAAAAATGATGGAGAGTGGCCTAGCAATGACTTCAGCCAGCTCCCTCAGCACCCGCAGGTGCATCCCATCTAGACCCATGGATTTATGGATGTCCAGATTGCTTATCTGGTCCTTAACCCAGTCTCTACAGAGACTGGACATGAGGCAAAGCGGGATGTCCTTGGCTTGCAAGCTGGGAAAGTGGAATGTTCCGCTAAATGAAGAAAGTGTTACATGACATTTGCTGAGTAGTAGTACAAAATGACTGTATGCATGCTCAAGAAATTAGGTCAAGAAGCTGACACAGGAGGGGCACCAGGCTGCAAAGAACACCAGGGACCACTAGACACCCCTGATGAAGACTCTCAAATACCAAAGATGGACTTCCAGCAAAGGTGGGCTTATGGAAGTAATTTAGGTTTAATGCATTAAATAAGTGGTAGAAACAAATGAATATGCAAGAGGTATATGTAATCAATACCAAGAAGCGCGAATCATGCGCACGCTCGATTAGAGGAACGATCTTCCAAACGTTTGGTGCGCTGCAATAGGAGTGCCTGCTCTTTAACACTTTTAAAACAGTGTTAAGGAGTCTTTTTGCCAACTTTTTGGTGTCACTTGCTCCCAGACCCTGAGCAGGTAGCTGGCAGCAGCAGGAGGTCTTGGGCTCTGGCAGGCGAGGCAGAGTTTGGAGGAGGAACGGAGGAAGGGGAGCAACAGGCAGAGTTTGGTGCAGGGAGGAAGATTCGGGGCCATCCTGGTGGTGGGTGGGGGCTGTATGTGTGTGTGTTTCGGCGGGGGGGCAGGTGGGGTTGGAGCGGGTGTGCAGGTGGTGTGCAGAGGGGGAGGAAGCGGGGAAAAACGGGGACGAGACTGTTGTTTGTGTGCGGGAGGAGCACTTGGGGCTGTGAGGCGGGCGGTGCCGGCGCGGCGTGGTGCTGGGAGGCAGCGAGGCGGTGGGTGCCCCCCGGGCCGGGCGGGCGCGCAGGGCGGCGAGAGGCCTGTAGGGGGCGCCGTGCGTTCCACGGCCGTGGGATCTCGCTGGAGGAGCGGCCAGGTCGCCGGACCCCCGGTCTGGAGGGTGTCTGGTTCGATCCCCGGTTTTCCCACCGCTCAAGCCCGCGCCGCACACCTGTCTCGTTCTCTTCCCTTCCCCTGTGCCCTATAAGGAATCACTGAATGAAGAATGTTGGGTTTGCAACTCATTTGGCACCTGAGCCCAGCGGGGGGAACAGCTGAGAGACATCAGACTATGAATCACAGAATCACAGAATGTTAGGGATTGGAAGGGACCTCGAAAACCATCTAGTCCAATCCCCCTGCCAGAGCAGGAACACCTAGACCAGGTTGCACAGGAAGGCGTCCAGGCAGGTTTTGAATGTCTCCAGAGAAGGAGACTCCACAACCTCCCTGGGCAGCCTGTTCCAGTGCTCTGGCACCCTCCCTGTTTTTTCTCATATTTAAGTGGAATCTCCTGTGTTCCAGTTTGCACCCTTTGCCTCTGCTCTTATCATTGGTTGTCACCGAGAAGAGTCTGGCTCTATCCTCCTGACACTCACCCTTTACATATTTATAAACATTAATGAGGTCTCCCCTCAGTCTCCTCCAAGCTAGAGAGGCCCATCTCCCTCAGCCTTTCCTCATAAGGGAGGCGCTCCACTCCCTTAGTCATCTTCACGGCTCTGCACTGGACTCTCTCCAGCAGTTCCCTGTCCTTCTTGAACTGAGAGGCCCAGAACTGGACACAATATTCCAGATGAGGTCTCACCAGGGCAGAGTAGAGGAGGAGGAGAACCTCTCTCGACCTACTAACCACCCCGCTTCTAATACACCCCAAGATGCCATTGGCCTTCCTGGCCACAAGAGCACAGGGCTGGCTCATGGTCATCCTGCTGCCCAACAGGACCCCCAGGTCCCTTTCCCCTACATTGCTCTCCAACAGGTTGTTCCCCAACCTATACAGGAACCGGGGGTTGTTCCTGCCCAGATGCAAGACTACACTTGCCCTAGCTACGTTTCATTAATACTTCCCTGCCCAACTCTCCAGCCTGTCCAGGTCTCGCTGGATGGCAGCACAGCCTTCTGGCGTGTCAGCCACCACTCCCAGTTTGGTGTCATCAGCAAACTTGCTGACAGTGCACTCTGTTCCCTCATCCAAGTCATTGATGAGTATATTGAATAGTACTGGTCCCAGCACTGACCCCTGAGGGACTCCACTAGATACAGGCTTCCAACCAGACTCCGCACCATTGACCACGACTCTCTGGCTTCTTTCCTTCAGCCAGTTCCCAGTCCACGTCACTACCCGATTGTCCAGACGACACTTCCTCAGTTTAGCTGTGAGGATGCTGTGGGAGACCGCGCCAAATGCTTTACTGAAATCAAGATAGACCACATCCACTGCTTTACATCATCTAGCCGCCTGCTTATGTCCTCATAAAAGGCTATGATGTTGGTGAAGCAAGACTTTCCCTTGATGAAGCCATGTTGACTGCCCCTAATGACCCTCTTCTCCTTGATATGCCTTGAGATGGCACCGAGGATAAGTTGTTCCATCACCTTCCCAGGGATGGAGGTGAGGCTGACCAGTCTATAGTTACCTGGGTCCTCCTTCTTGCCCTTTTTGAAGACTGGCGTGACATTTGCTTTCCTCTAGTCCTCCGGCAACTGTCCTGTTTTTTTGGACAAGGTACCTGGCAGATTAAGCTATTCAGTCCACGTGTCCATCTCTCACCACACATTGTGCTCAGGCTGAGGTTGTACACAAGGGTCTACCTGGAGCTCAGACCCCCCTCAGCAGCAAACGCCTTTCACTACATGTTGCATGAAACTGGCGAGCACCCAACACAAGGCCAGTGACGGGTCAAGCTCAATTTTTAAAGATGTGGCATGGCACCAGGCGAGTGTCCCTGTGTACACCTACGCAGGCACGTCGCAAGAAGAGCCAGAGGCCACGAATGCATTGCAAAGAGCAAGTTTTATTTTAGTTGCCTCTCTACTGGGGGATCTCCGAAGTCGCACCTGAGCTCCCAGGCAGAGGTGACACAAGCGGGGACGCGGGCGCTGGTGAGTTCAGCCCTGCTGGAAGATCGCTGGGCTTGCTGAGCTCGCCTGGATTTCAAGGCTTCAGGCAGGCGCAGCCTCCCGCTCTTTCCACAACAAAGCAGGAATCTCAGACACAGTGATAAGGTGCCTGGAGTTTCTCACAGGCCTATGTTATCTAACACAGAGGTTCTACTCACCAAGCACACAAGGTCAGTAAAACAATTCATGTGATGTATGTGCTTTTTCTACAGACAGCTCCAAGTCACTCGAGCGTATTACATTTAACCAACCTCCTCGCCAAACCTTCCACTACGTTCCCATACAGCCCCCGTCTCCAGGCGCCGAGCGCCGGCAGAGGCCGCGGCCAGGCCGGGCCCGCACCCCCGGGTGCCCGCAGCCAGCGGCGGGGCGGCGAGAAGCCAGCCGAGGCCGGGGCCCGAAAAGCCACCCGTGCCCACAGGCCCGAGGGGTCACCACAGCCACCCGCACAGGGCCCGCCGCGCGGGCCCGCTGCCGCTGCGGCCCGGGAACCCCGACCCGACCCGGCGCTGCTCGCACCTCCAGCCCGCGCTGCGGCAGCGCCGCGTTGGGCGGGTCTTGGCCGCCCGGGACTGCGTGGCTGCCGGGAGCAGGGGGATTTGACTAGATGGTCTTTCGAGGTCCCTTCCAATCCCTAACATTCTGTGATTCTGTGATTCATAGTGCGATGTCTCTCAGTCGTTCCCCCCCGCTGGGCTCAGGTGCCGAATGAGTTGCAAACCCAACATTCTTCATTCAGTGATTCCTTATAGGGCACAGGGGAAGGGAAGAGAACGAGACAGGTGTGCGGCGCGGGCTTGAGCGGTGGTAAAACCGGGGATCGAACCAGGCACCCTCCAGACCGGGGGTCCGGCGACCTGGCCGCTCCTCCAGCGAGATCCCACGGCCGTGGAACGCACGGCGCCCCCTACAGGCCTCTCGCCGCCCTGCGCGCCCGCCCGGCCCGGGGGGCACCCACCGCCTCGCTGCCTCCCAGCACCACGCCGCGCCGGCACCGCCCGCCTCACAGCCCCAAGTGCTCCTCCCGCACACTAACAACAGCCTCTCGCCCCCGTTTTTCCCCGCTTCCTCCCCCTCTGCACACCACCTGCACACCCGCTCCAACCCCACCTGCCCCCCCGTCGAAACACACACACATACAGCCCCCACCCACCACCAGGATGGCCCCGAATCTTCCTCCCTGCACCAAACTCTGCCTGTTGCTCCCCTTCCTCCGTTCCTCCTCCAAACTCTGCCTTGCCTGCCAGAGCCCAAGACCTCCTGCTGCTGCCAGCTACCTGCTCAGGGTCTGGGAGCAAGTGACACCAAAAAGTCGGCAAAAAGACTCCTTAACACTGTTTTAAAAGTGTTAAAGAGCAGGCACTCCTATTGCAGCGCACCGGACGCTTGGAAGATCGTTCCTCTAATCGAGCGTGCGCATGGTTTGCGCTTCTTGGTATTTATTACATATACCTCTTGCATATTCATTTGTTTCTACCACTTATTTAATGCATTAAACCTAAATTACTTCCATAAGCCCACCTTTGCTGGAAGTCCATCTTTGGTATTTGAGAGTCTTCATCAGGGGTGTCTAGTGGTCCCCGGTGTTCTTCGCATCCTGGTGCCTGCCCTGTGTCAGATTCTTGACCTAATTTCTTGAGCATGCATACAGTCATTTTGAACTACTACTCAGCAAATGTCATGTAACACTTTCTTCATTTAGTGGAACATTCCACTTTCCCAGCTTGCAAGCCAAGGACATCCCGCTTTGCCTCATGTCCAGTCTCTGTAGAGACTGGGTTAAGGACCAATTAAGCAATCTGGACATCCATAAATGCATGGGTCCTGATGGGATGCACGCACGAGTGCGAGTGCTGAGGGAGCTGGCTGAAGTCATTGCTAGGCCACTCTCCATCATCTTTGCCAAGTCTTGGGAAATGGGAGAGGTGCCTGAGGACCCGAGGAAAGCAAATGTCACTCTGGTCTTCAAAAAGGGCAAGAAGGAGGACCCAGGTAACTATAGACCGGTCAGCCTCACCTCCATGCCTGGAAAGATGATGGAACAACTTATCCTTGGTGCCATCTCAAGGCATATCAAGGAGAAGAGGGTCATTAGGGGCAGTCAACATGGCTTCACCAAGGGGAAGCCGTCCTTGACCAACCTCATAGCCTTTTATGAGGACATAAGGAGGCAGATAGATGACGGCAAAGCAGGGCATGTGATCTGTCTGGATTTCAGTAAAGCATTCGGCACAGTCTCCCACAGCATCCTCGCGGTTGAACTGAGGAAGGGTGGTCTGGATGAACGGGTAGTGAGGTGGACTGTGAACTGGCTGAAGGAAAGAAGCCAGAGAGTCGTGGTCAATGGTGCGGAGTCTGGTTGGAGGCCTGTATCTAATGGAGTCCCTCAAGGGTCAGTGCTGGGACCAGTACTATTCAATATACTCATCAATGACTTGGATGAGGGAACAGAGTGCACTGTCAGCAAGTTTGCTGGTGACACCAAACTGGGAGGGGTGGCTGACAGGCCAGAAGGCTGTGCTGCCATCCAGCGAGACCTGGACAGGCTGGAGAGTTGGGCAGGGAAATATTAATGAAATGTAGCTAGGGCAAGTGTAGAGTCTTGCATCTGGGCAGGAACAACCCCCGGTTCCAGCATAAGTTGGGGAACAACCTGTTGGAGAGCAGAGTAGGGGAAAGGGACCTGGGGGTCCTGTTGGACAGCAGGATGACCATGAGCCAGCCCTGTGCCCTTGTGGCCAGGAAGGCCAATGGCATCCTGGGGTGTATTAGGAGGGGGGTGGTTAGTAGGTCGAGAGAGGTTCTCCTCCCCCTCTACTCTCCCATGGTGAGACCTCATCTGGAATATTGTGTCCAGTTCTGGGCCCCTCAGTTCAAGAAGGACAGGGAACTGCTGGAGAGAGTCCAGCGCAGGGCAACGAAGATGACTAAGGGAGTGAGGAAAGTCTGAGGGAGCTGGGCCTCTTTAGTTTGGAGGAGACTGAGGAGAGACCTCATTAATGTTTATAAATATGTAAAGAGTGAGTGTCAGGAGGATAGAGCCAAGCTCTTATCGGTGACAACCAGTGATGAGACAAGTGGCAATGGGTACAAACTGGAACACAGGAGGTTCCACTTAAATATGAGAAGAAACTTCTTGTCAGTGAGGGTGCCAGAGCACTGGAACAGGCTGCCCAGGGAGGTTGTGGAGTCTCCTTCTCTGGAGACATTCAAAACCCGCCTGGACGCCTTCCTGTGCAACCTCATGTGGGTGTTCCTGCTCTGGCAGGGGGATTGGACTAGATGATGCTTCGAGGTCCCTTCCAATCCCTAATATTCTGTGATTCTTAATCTGATGTCTCTCAGCCATTCCCCTGTGCTGGGCTCAGGTGCCAAATGAGTTGCAAAACCAATGTTCTTCATTCAGTGATTCCTTACAGGGCACAGGGGAAGGGAAGAGAACGAGACAGGTGTGCGGCGCGGGCTTGAGCGGTGGTAAAACCGGGGATCGAACCAGGCACCCCCCAGACCGGGGGTCCGGCGACCTGGCCGCTCCTCCAGCGAGATCCCACGGCCGTGGAACGCACGGCGCCCCCTACAGGCCTCTCGCCGCCCTGCGCGCCCGCCCGGCCCAGGAGGCACCCACCGCCTCGCTGCCTCCCAGCACCACGCCGCGCCGGCACCGCCCGCCTCACAGCCCCAAGTGCTCCTCCCGCACACAAACAACAGCCTCTCGCCCCCCGGGCCCCTTAATCCTCCCTTGGTCCCCCTCTGCACACCCGCTCCAACCCCACCTGCACCCCCGCCAAAACACACAGATGTAGGAAACAATTACTAAGCCAATATAATAGGCTCAGGCATGAGCTCTCAGTACAGTATGTTTTATTAACGATGTTGCAAAACCAGGTGTCCTGCCTAATGGTCTGCACACGCAATAGGGCAAAAATCCCCTGCTTATATTACCCCAGTTCCGGCCGCATACTCCCTCCCCTCCAATCCTAGTCTCAGACTTCGTCAACGGTTTATGTTGGAAGAATATTTTCCCATTCCCAATAGTGGACTAGAACCCCATTTATGTGTGCTTTATGCTGATCAGGCGATGCACTTTGCACTCATAAACATGCTGCAGCAAGGAAGGGACTCGAACCCACCGTGGTACTGAGGAGGATTTGAACCGCCTATAGTATTTTTATGTACCAATTTAGATCTTGGCATAGCCGGCCATCATGGGATGTGTGTTTTGGCCAGAGTACCTTCTGCTCTATTATGGTTTCCTTTGTCCAGACAAAACCAAAGTACTTTATAATTTCCTTTGTATCCTTCCTTTTTGTACATCATATGTCTCTCTAGTATCCTGGCATCCTCCCTAATGGACTGTATGGAGGAATGTCATCAGGGGTTTTTCCTTTGACCCCTACCTACCCCATTGCTCCCCCTCTGCACACCACCTGCACACCTGCTACAACCCCGCCTCCCCCCCGCCCAAACACATACGTGTAGGAATCAATTACTTAGCCCATGTAATAGGCTCAGGCACGATCTCTCAGTAAAGCATATTTTATTAACAATTTTGTAAAAACGGGTGTCCTGCCTAACGATCAGCACATGGAATAGGGCAAAAATCCCCTCCTTATATTACCCTAGTTCCAGCCACAAATTCCCTCCCCTGTTCCAAGTTGCTTGGGTACTGCAGGGTGTACAGGCTGCTCAACACCTCCCTCAGTTTCCGTGATTCTTTCATCTAATTCTAACAAAACCCTTTCCCTTATCGATCTACTTAAAATACGGATTCCTGGCTCTTTGGCTGCCCTTCCCTCTAGATTAACTTTTTTGAAAATACAGGAATCAGTTTGCATTCCAGGATTAGTTCGAAGAGAATTCGTTTTAAATTAAAGTTTCATAGTCTGGTATCTCTCAGTCCTTCCCCCCCGCTGGGCTCAGGTGCCAAATCAGTTGCAAAAACTGCATTTCTCTTTCAATGGCTCCTTACAGGGCTCAGGCGAGGGCGAGAGAGCGAGGCAGGTGTGAGGGGTGATGAGAAAAGCGGGGATCGAAGCAGGTACGTTCCGGACCGCTCTCGGCGACCTGGCCGCTCCTCCAGCGAGATCCCACGGCCGCGGAACGCACGGCGCCCCCTACAGGCCTCTCGCCGCCCTGCGCGCCCGCCCGGCCCGGGCTGCTGTGCTGAGGCTGGGGCTGTGCGAGAGGTTGGGAGGGTGGAGAGCAGGAGGGGCGGGCGGTGGGTGGGCAAGAAAAGGTCGGCGTGGGGATGGAACTGGGTGCCCTGCGGACCGGTGTCCCGCGACCTGGCCGCTCCTCTACCACGATCCCCATCCACGGGGGGCCACCCACCCACTGGCTGCCTCCCACCACCACGCCACGCCGACACCGCCCGCCTCACAGCCCCAAATGCTCCTCCCACAGACAAACAACAGCCCCTCGCCCCCCATTTTCCTCCCTTGTTCCCCCTCTGCACACCCCCTCCAGCCCCGCTACAACCCCACCTACCCCCCCACGAAAACACACACCCCCCCGCTCCCCTGCCTGCTGCTCTCCCACCCTCCCTCCCTCCCTCCCTGCACCAAACTCTGCCTCGCCTGCCAGAGCCCAAAAGACCTCCCGCTGTACTTCGGGGTTGTTCCAGCACCTCAGTGTCTTGTAGTGAGGGTCTTTGGTTCCTCCAGTGCTCTGTGCTTCTGCTGACTCCCTCGGAGGTAATTCCTGAGAAGTGGCATGAACCTGGCCATGGATGCACCCTTGTTCCCAGATTCAGAATCCGAAGCTGCAGCCTCTGCCGGGCTGTGAATCCCAGTGGAAAGCACGTCTGCCTGCAGCGTAGCACATTCACCAGAACTGCTGGCTAAAAAGCACCACAGCTCAGCCCCTGGTCCTGGCCTTTCTTAAGGCTGAACATCAGTCTGAGTGGCTGAGCATGTGGGGACTGCTGAGGCTCTGTTCAGAAAACCCGTAGGGTGCCGTGCTGTCACAGACCAGGCTGCTGGAGCTGGGATGTCTCAGCACAGCAGCTGCTCAGGGTGACATGTGTGACAACCAAGTACCAGGCAGGCTTCTGAATTTTGTGGGTCAAGAGCCACATCAGTGTATGCGCTTCTACGGAGCAAGGGAGCCTTTTTTCTCTCCAATAGTAGCATTTTTGGTGGACAACTGTTTTGTTTTCAATGCATTATTTTTGACACATATACTGGTATTTCTGGCAATGCCAGAGTTAATTCATACTCTTACATTTTGCCTTCTTCGTGCTACAAGTACCATTTGAGCCTGGCACCAAAAACCGTTAGTGCTGTTAAACTCATAATGAAGTCCAAAGCACTAAAAAAAGCCCTTTTACAAATAGTGGTGTGAAAGATACGTAATAAGAAAGAAATCTAACTAGTATTACCCATAAAAATACATAAATAATTTGTGAAAGATCGCACAACCAAGATAAATGTCTTCCTCAAGATCACAAACTGGGAGGGAGTTGGCACTAGCAACTGGGAGAATCAGGACACAGGTTCCAGTTCTGGCTTGGGCTGCTAGTTGCAGGCACCTTCAGAACAAAAGCGTATATTAAATATTTAAATTTAGAGGTAAGAGTAAAGTAAATTCTTACATTAGGAAAAATCCCCCAACATGCACATTACAATACAGAGCTAATGGCCATGGCAAATGAAATATAGTAAGCAGTCTCATTTGTACCATATATATTAAAAAAACCGATGTGTTAATACCAACATGCATCTAGAACTCACACTCCTCTTGTAATCTGCCTGAACCATTCATCAATATTAAAAGTATTTCAAACCATTTTCATGTTGTTGATTAATTCTTTATGACATGGATCAAATAAAGCCTTTTTGTTTTAATTCCAAGCTACAGTATAATCCTAGTATTCCTTGACATAGCTGAAATACTATCCACTATCCAACAATGAGCTAATATGAATTGTGCACAAAGTAACAGAGTTGAGAGGCTTAACAGAGTTTAGGGGTTTTTAAGCTTCATATGATGCCAGGAGAATTTTTATCTTCTATTGTTTTTATCAACATCTATTGGTTCTGCCATAAATTACCGCTTTATGCACTTTCATTTATTGTATTTATACTGCTGCTTTCTAACAGATTATTTGTTTTAGGAGTAGACTTCCCGGACAGTTTGCTGACTGAAAAACCAAAATACACATATATGCACACGGATACCCTTCCCCCACCCATGTATATGTACAGAGATGTGTATGTATGCATGCATCTATTATAAAAATTCTTTTCTTGCTGAACAAAAATACATAGTAGCTAGTCCTGGAGCCACTGGGAAAAAATAGAGCTGCTCTCACAGTCTGCAAAAGGCACTAATGCCAGCGGTCCAGATCCAGAGTGGAGAACGCTCAGCGGGCAGCTCTCCCCAGCCCATCTGCTGTGCGGTGGCACAGCCTGAAACAGCAGCTTCCCAAGTCCTCACGTTGTTGATCGTTCAGGGTAAGACGGCGACATAATCACTGTCGTCAATATCTGTAAATAAATCAATTAGAAAGAAAAAAGGTGTCATTGCAAATGGCAAAGGCTAAGTTGCCTTTTTGCCTAATTGCTGCTATTAAACATTTGCATTCACGTGAGACCCCTCCTCCTGAGGAACAAACATGTCAGAAATCATCCATACTTCGCTATCGCAGCTGTTTATCTGATTTACTATGACTATAGCATAACACATGCTTTCTTCTCTAGATAAATACCCAACAGAAAAGCTCTCCTCCCAACTAAGGGAGGAGAGCCTGGAAAAAACCTTTGTCTCTTAGACCTTGTCAGACTCACTATGTTTTTTGAGAAGACAGCAGAAAGGCAGACTTTGAATGCTTAGGGCTCCAGCTCCACTGTGGAAACTGTCTCTTGAAGCAACACCCTCAGACATGCTTTTCCTGGGCTAGAAAACAATGCTCAAATGTGTCCAACCACCAGTATCGTGACCCCAGTCCCAGGCGTTGTTGCACTGGAGCATGGGGTCCCGCACGTGCCACAGAGCCAGCTGCTGGTGGGTGCCACAGGAGGGATGGGCCCACAAAAGTGTGGTGTGTGCTTTAGGAAGCACTGGGGTGTTTTACGTGATGCCCGCATTTCAGAGAGACATCCACTCTGGCATTAACCCAAACTCCCCCTGTGAGCAAAAGCAGTCTGAGGGGCAACTTGGGATTGCCATATAAGTGAAATTTAAATTAAAATTCAACAGCAACAGCAACCAAACTGACTTGATTATTTCTCAAAGCCTCCGTGTTTATGACGACCAGAAACATTTTGATAGTGAAATGAAAGGTTTTGTTTTCCTCCCTCTGAGTCCCGACCAAACCATTGTGCATCCTCTGGAAAAGTCCATGTTGCAGGACAAGACAAGAAAATGTGTATGACACCTGATTTCTCCTAAAAATACACCCAGGCTACTGCAGTATTTTCATCTCCCTGGAGTGGCCATGACAAGTTACCATAAAAACCTTTTTTAGTGCAAATGTGGCACATCTGCCTTAGTGATACAAATGACAATGTGATGTTGTGGACACTGGAAACGCCTCTGCTGCTGTTTCCCTCAGCAAGGGTGTTGCTGCACTGCACTGGCGCCTAAAAATGGAGCTCAGTGCATGAAGTGGTGAGGAGAGCTCCCCGCTCCCTAGCCTGTCTGCTTGACAGAGGAGCTGTTGCACTGTTGTTATGTGCAAAAAATCAGCATCTGTCGCACAGACAAGAGGTGTGGCTGCAGCACAGAGCAGCTGGCCCACATGACCCCTTTTTCTAGCATTTCTCATGAGGTGTAAATCACACAGAAGACTGGATACACCAAGAATTTTTTTCCTCTATGATAACTGCACTTAATGAAAGGATTTCCCTTGCTCATTACACTTGGTCTTCTAGTCAGAGGACCTAGAAGAGTTTCAAGGTTATTTTGCAGCCTCTGACCTGGTGGATACTGAAGCTGAGCATTGTACAGCACTGATATGAAAAGTGGCTTTGAAAAGTGCATGAGGGATGCTGGCAAGTTGTCAACAGTGTCTCTATTCATCCTCCCCAAAGCAAGGATGTAAGGATGACGTGGGACTATAAAACATAGTCTACCACACCTGTCAATGAGTTGTTTTAAAGAAGAACCCCAGAACCACTAAGGCAGAACTATATTTCTCACCATCATAGATGTCATCCTTTTCTGATTTGAACTTCTGGTTTCTTTGTGAGGCCTTCGGTTTCATTACTGGGTAGAGGAGGTTTGTTATCAGTCCTTGATTTGGCTTTTCGTAAGTGTATATTAAATCCTTCAATGTTCTGAAGAGCCTCACTGGAACACCTTCAGAAGTCTGCAATGAAAGGAAAAAAAGTTTATTTGGAACTACTCTTCAGACAGATTCCTCTAAATGAAAGGAATGATAGGTTGCTTCTTGTTTCCCAAGGAGCTCTTCTGGAACCAGACCACGTGACAGAGTCTGGTACTAGCCTTTGGCCACTGGGGACACCTGCTTGGTGGCGTGCTCTAGGCCCTAAGTGTCACCTCCCTCACTCAAATTTTTTTTTTTTTTTTTGGAAAAAGGAGTGGTTTAAAATATGGGCTCAGGTGTGTTGAAGAGGGACGGCATTACAGACTTCCCCCTGGTGACAGGGCACAAGGTTAGGGGCAATGTGTTTTGTTCTCACTTAAAAGGTTTTATTTTAGTGCTTGGGTGACAAACAGAAGCCAAACGCTTTGTTCAATGTCTGCATTGTCAAGCAAAGGACATCTGCAGATGCAGCAGACGTGTCGGAGGATCTGCAGGAAAGTCCCTGGCCCCAACTTTCTCTTTTAGGTAAGAGTGTACTATTTGTCTCAGGTTTGCGACTTTCACCAGAGACTCCTGAGCCAAGCAGGGGACAGAGCAGGACAGCAGACCTGAACTGACCAAAGGGCTGTCCTCTGCCATAGGACACTGTGCTCAGCAATAAAAGGTCAGGGAAAGTGGGGATGTTCATGGTTATGGCATTTGTCTTCCCAAGTAACCACTACACGTGCTGAGGTCCTGCTTTCCAGGACGTGGCTAAATATCTGCCTCCCAATGGCAAGCAGTGACTAAACCCCTTATTTGTTTTGCTATGCCTGCGTGCACAACTTTGCTTCACCTATTAGGCTGTGTTTTAGCTTGATAAGGATCTTTAGTGCGATCATTACAGATTAAATAAGAGTTACTCACCTCTATTCTAAAATATCCTTGGTGGTCCCTGAAGATACGGTAGGTGTAGATGAGTTCTTCAAAGCTGTGAAAAACATTGCTGTATATATTATGCTTTTTATCAACAGACCACTGCAACTTGTTTAGACTGCTACAGCTGATCTTGACAGTCAGCTTTTGGTTTTGTTTGCTCACTTGTATCTTAAAATGCAATACAATGAAAGACTAAAAAGAAGAAACAAATCTAAAGGGATACCTGATGCTAAATAGCATCAGTTATATGTATATGTGTACATATATGCATTTACTTTTCCATTTGATTCATATACTGGAGCTTTCAAAATACTTGAAATTCTCCAAGTAATATGTTTAATAGACCATTACCCAAAATTAGTTATGCATGTTGTTTTCGTAAACTTCAGAAACCCAAATATTACTTTATTATGCCTTGCCGATTCAGATCTAACCCCCTGTACGTTGCTATGCAGATATGTTTGATTTTGGACCAAATTTATGGCACTCTTTTTCGCCTGGCCAAGTTAGGCCACATACAGTAAATGTAACTAAGAGTGCTGTGTTCAATCTGCAGTCACGACACTTTGCTTAGAAAAGATCCTGATCGAGCGTGTTCAACTAGCTCACCTCCACATCAGCTAACTGCCTGAGCTTTCCTGCAGCTTCTTAGGAATGGATCTTATTCTGTGTTTTGTACTACTACAGCTCCAATGAAATAGACCTGATAGGTGAAAGCAATGAAAATGCTTCAGGTTTATACATTCAGAAAGGCTGGGTGTCACTGAGAATTTGTATTACTTGTTCCGAGGCAGTAAAACACGAAATAGAGCCTAGAACTCTGCTGCAGGTGCCATGCAAGATAAGAGCCTTTGCTTCCATAGGATGCCTAAGTCCTTGCTCCTCACGAGCAGAATCACTTCACAGCACTGGAAACCAGTTTGTGCAAATGTAAACATACAAATAAACTGCAGGCAAAGGGCTGGCACGGGTGTCACTGAGAACTGCAGTGAGGAGAAGGGGAGTTGTGGCCCAGTTGGCTCTCAGACTTTACACCAGCTTGGACAACCTTTGCACAATGGAAACACAGTTCTAACATGTACCTCTCCTTCAAAAATGGAGCTGTAAGGAAGACCTGAATAGCTACAAAGACAAAAGTGATGTGTCTGTCTTCCCCTGAAGTCATACTCAAGGGGAAAAACGGGCTGGCTTCCAACTAATTGCCACATCCATAAGAGAAGCAGTCACCTTTCAAAAGACTGATCTACAGCTGAGAACAAGGATGAGAAATTCACCTGGGATATGACACAAGACTGCAATGCTGCATGGAAACAAGCACATTGACATGGAGTGATGCTCTGAAAGACGGTCTTTGTGAAGGTCTATCATATTGGTCGAAGTTAGGAAGGATGTGATGGGAGAGAGAAAGAAAATTGTATTAATCTAAGCAGTGGTAAATAATGATTCTGTATAAAACTTGCAGTTCACCTTTCATGTGAGATCTGCTGTCATGCCTCTGAAGAAGAGAACAGGTGAGGAGGTTGCTATGGCATACACAGGAGTGTGAAGTTGCAGAACGTTTTTCATGTAATCTGCTTTCCATGTAGGAGCTCTCAAGTAATTGCAGCATCACAAATCCATACTCGTATTCCTCCCATGCTGCCCCACACAGTGACCTCCTGAGCTGTCTGTACCTTCATATATTCCACACGTGACCACGTACCAGGCTACTTCAACCTAGAATATGTTTGGTTTGACCAGAATATAGCTGGAGATATATATGATACTCAAGAGCATCTGTGATATTAGGGACATAACAGTGGGCTGAGTCTCTGATTCCACTGACGAGAGCAGACTATGTGGTGGAAGGGACACCAC